>NC_092721.1:143491870-144100710 GCF_047496885.1 Scyliorhinus torazame | reverse complement strand
GGGCAGTTGAGGTGTGAACCACAGAATCATTTACAAAGCCACTTACAAAAGACAATTTGATGCTGCAGTGGATGAACAATCTTCCTCACCCATAAATATCTTCATGATCTTATCACAACTCAGCAATGACCATGTTTAAAAACATGACTGTTGGCTAAAATTTAAGTGAATTAAATATGTGATTATCAATGTACGTCATGGGAATCCTGGAAAATAATTATTCTTCTCAAACCCATGGGACATTACTATTTCCCTGAATTGTTTGTGTTCTGGGGCTGAATTGCCTCTAGGGCGGAAAGCACTCCAGCGGGCCCCAGGAGCCTGGGTAACATCTTACCAGAGACCAACCGAAGACAATGGTGCCTCTCCTACCATGAGCTGCTGGCCCAATCAGAAGACTGACAGCTCAGCAGCACCAGATCTAGCAGTGGCCATTGCTGAGGCTGCATGAGCATGGCGGGGTTTCCAAAGTGGCAGAGCACCCTTGAAGAGTGGTTTGTTTAGTTGGGAGGGTGGGAGCTGCGGTGCACTAACAATGCTGTTGCTGCAGAGTGGCCATTCTGTTGTCCACAGAATACCCATGAAGAGGACTCTACCCCCACTGCCCCCCCCACCCAGAACCCACTGAGTCTTTACCTGACGGTTTCCACACACGGCAGTGGGCCCTCCCTCTGTAAGCAAAATGCCAGCAGCTCTTAATTGACCATTTAAGTGGCTCAACTGACTACCAAGTGAGCATCTACGTTGGCCAATTCTTGATGCAGGGCTTCCCTCCTGCCGATTTCCCCATCATGTTGCCAGGTCTCCCGTTTCCCATTCCATCACCAATGGGCTGGGAAAATTCAGCCCCTGGAGTACATCGTGAAATTTCCTGGGAGATCCATTTTCTTAATAGCTAATCGAAAGGCAGTAGTGACTCAACTGAGATAGTAACATTGACGTAGTTTACCAATTATCTTGCGAGCACATTGTCAATAATTATATGTACAAGCACCTACAGAATAAGATAGAATGTTTATTCTTTGATTGTTTCACCAAAATAAGTACTGCAAATTAATATTGTTGCATTCATTGTAGTTTAAGAACATGTGCGAATGAAATGTTAAACTTGCACATAAGCTGTAAATTCAGAACATTGCATTACCCCATAATTTATTATGCACTTACACCACAAATTTAACAACGTTGTGAATTGTTTCTTTACATAGAATTTACAGTGCAGAAGGAGGCCATTCGGCCCATTGAGTCTGCACCGGCTCTTGGAAAGAGCACCCTACCCAAGTCCACACCTCCACCCTATCCCCATAACCCAGACACCCCACCCAGCACTAAGGGCAATTTTGGACACTAAGGGCAATTTAGCATGGCCAATCCACCTAACCTGCACATCTTTGGACTGTGGGAGGAAACCGGAGCACCCGGAGGAAACCCACGCAGACACGGGGAGAACGTGCAAACTCCGCACAGACAGTGACCCAGCGGGGAATCAAACCTGGGACCCTGGAACTGTGAAGCAATTGTGCTAACCACCATGCTACCGTGCTGCCCCCGCTCTAATGCATTTCTAATGCATACTGTGTCATGTGAGAGTACCCTTTAAGAAATGGGTGTTTAAGAAATGTATCTTTAAGAAATGGAGCTGCTCATGTTACTGGAGTGGTGTCAGAGGGTGGGTGGAGCTGAGCTCCACTTCTGCTTTTTGAGTTTCAGTTTGAGAAAGCTTGGGTGTGTCTGTGAGCTGCACTGCTGTTGATCTCTGCCATGAAGGACTATTTCTTAATCATTTGGTGAATTCAGAAGAATTATAAATGTTTTCAGTCTTGAATGTAAACCCTGATGTGCTCCTATTTGGAGGTTTGTTAAGTCTTTTGGATGTTAAAAGAACAGCATACAGATTACTTCGAGTTGTATTCTTTGGGGGGTGTATTTGATTTACTTTTTGCTAAGATGTTCACTGTTTGTTTTAGAAAGGTTAACCTGAGTTCATAGAATAAACATTGTTTTGTTTTAAAAACCACTGGTCCATTTTCTGCTGTACCATACCTGTAGAGTGAGCCGTGTGCTTTCCATACCACAATCTATTAATAGTTGTGGGTCAGGTGAACTCCATGATACACTTTGGGATTCTCTAAATCCTGGCCCATAACAACTGTCACTAAGCTTGTGGGTGACGATTTTCATTGTTTGGGACTGTTTTAAGACCCACCTAGATCTCAAATGTTAATCTAACACAATTTTCTGGTCTCGCCTCATTTGCACAATTATACATGTGCTAACTCAAATGGGTCAAACGATTACACCACTGAAGAAAGGTGTCTCAATGAAATGTTATAATATAGTGAAGTGGGTGGGGGTTGGTGGTGTGAGAATTGAGATAGATTTAAAATGCATTTCACCCCAGAATGCTGGAGACACAGGAATTTAAGAAGGGGATGTCAAGATGAAAGTAAAGGGACCCATAAGTGCAGGTATTAGCTGCAGGCAAATAACAGTACAGTTTAAGTACCTAGCCTCCTTTTTGATGGCAGCTGACACTGAAGTAGTGTTTTATGGGATGCTTTCAAGGAGGATTCTCCATCATTCCACCACACTACCTCCATAGTTCAGTGATGCCACCGAAGAAGTTTTTGGGTTGGGGCGACAGTTAACTGTTACTACCTGTACACAGGTATGTTGTACAGAAGTGGCAGACATTTTTACATTAGTTTGGGATCCGCATCCATGGTGCCCCAGACCCTGAAAAGGTCAGTTCTGATGATCATTTCCACATAGGTATGATAGGATTCACAAAAATGGTTAGTGCCATCCTGCCAGATGTACCCAAATTAGCAATGCTGGCTCCTGATTGCCTAGCATGGTGTCTTTCATGAAGTACCAACCCTCAGCACTGCATCTTGAGGCCTCAACATGATAAAAAGAAATTCCATGCAAATTTGATGTATCATGACTTCAGAACGGGAATCTTCCTCCTTCAGGGAGTCTCAATCCATTTCATTCCATATATGATTGGGCTGACTTCAGATTCAGCTGCAGTTGAACTATAACTACATTGCTTTGCAGTAATGCTGCAGTTCCAGTGTGAATACATTCTTAAACAATAACTTGCATTGATATAGTGTCTTTAATGCATTGCAACATTCCAAGACCCTTCACTGCAGAATTATCAAACAGAATTTGGCACTAAACCATATGAAGAGATATGAGGAAAGATGCCTCCTTGGGGGTGATATGGGTAGACTTTAAGGAGTGTCTTAATGAAGAAAGAGATAGAAAGACTTTCAGATGGAATTCCACAGCTTAGAGACGAGGGGCGAGATCTTCTGGCTGTTAATGCCGACTGGATCTTCCAGTCTTGCCCACTGCGCACCCCCATCACAGGTGGGGTGGATTCAATAGGAGATCCCATTGACAGCAGTGGGACCACAAGATCCTGCCACCGGCCAATAGCGGACCACCTCCTGCCACTGAAAAACATGCTGCAGGAAGGCCAGAGACTCTCGGCCATTGAAGCAAAATACATAGTCACCAGTGGTGGAGTGATTAAAGTAATGGCATGCAAGAGGCCAGAATTGGAAATCTTAGAGGGTTATTGGACTGGAGGAGATTTCAGAGTCAGAGTGGGACAAGGCCATGGAGGGGATTTCAAAGCAAGGCTGTAAATTTTACAATTAAAATGTTGCTAGACCATAAGCCAATGTAGGTTAGCGAGTACAAAGTGATAAGTGACTAGGACTTGGTGTGAGTAATTGGAGGGGCAGCAGACTTTCAAATGTGCTCAAAATTATGCAGGGTGGAAAATGAGGGAGTGGCTAGAAGGGCTTTGCAATTGTTGAGTCTGGATAACAGAGGCCTTGATGATTTTCTCATCAGTGAATGAGCTGAGGCAGGGATAGAGGGGGTTCTAATACAGAGTTTGAATTAGGTGACAGCCCAGATAAGTGGTTAGGAGTCAATGATGACACCAAAGTTATGTTCAACCTCAGACAATTGCCAGATGGAGGAATTAAGCCAGTGGGATCTTCTTAGATTCAGCCAAATAAGCAATGCTGGTTCTTGAAGGCCCTGGCAAAAGCATCTTTCATGAAATAGCAACCTTTCCGACTGTAAATTGAGAATGATTATGTAAAGATGAGAATCCCCTATGAATTGGGATGACATGGCTTGAATGTAAATCAACGTTGAACCTACTTGCTTCAGGGATCTCATTCCATTTATAAAATTATGACAATAGTCTCATGGTTTGGCTGAGTTTTTCATATACAACAGTACAAAAAGCTTAGTGGAGGAGGCAAGACATGTAAACAACTCAAAAATGATCAAATATCCTTTCTGAGGAATTTTGAATCTCTGTGTAAAAATGAAGAGCAGTGATCAGTTTAAGTTAGAGATCAGTATTGCAGGGCTGACAACCAAGTATGGACACAATCAAGACATTATGCAAAGTGGTAAGAAGAAGATGTGACTACTCACCTTCTTTGATCTTCTTCAAAATGAGTCTATCAACCTGGTGTACATCTTCTACCGTTTCCTTAATCGGCAAAAAGATTAAACGTCCTCAGTATTCCGATCCTACATAAATGAGTCAGTAACATTCTTAAAATATTACACTTTGAAGCACAGCAATGAACAGTGCAAAGATCTGTCTGACAATTATCTCTGCCTGAGGTTGTACAAAGGCGATCGCAACTGTTTTTACAATGGTACTCAGATTTTCAGAACAGTTCAAGAGAATAACTGGAGATATACTATAGGATGGTGCGATTTTTAATTAAAATGGGTATAGGCTTCAGGTAGGACTTAGAATCCCTACTGTGCAGAAGGAGACCATTTGGCCCATTGAGTCTGCACCGATCCTCTGAAAGAGCACCCTACCTAGGCCCACACCCCTACCCTTTCCCCTTAATCATGTAACCCCGTCCAATCTTTGGACACTAAGGGGTAGTTTAGCATGGCCAATCCACCTAACTTTCACATCTTCTGTGCAAGTGTGGGAGGAAACCGGAGCACTCAGACGAAATCCACGCGGACACGGGATAATTTTCCAATTCCACACAGACAATAACCCAAGGTTGGAATCGATCCCGGGTTCCTAGCACTGTGATCCACCTGCATTCTGATGAAATATTCGGCCCAAAAATTAACCCACCACTCTCTTTCAGATATTGAATGATCTGATGTACATTTCTGACATTTTCTCTTTTTATTTCAAAAGATGTGTCGGAATGTTTTAGTGCAACTCGTCTTTGTTGGATAATTCAGTGATTCCCCAATGTCAAAACCATTAATAACTGCCAGATCTACTTTGAGGGGAGTTTAATCCAGGGGATGAATCTGAATGTGGGGTTTATCTGGGCAGCAATTGTAATTGTTTTCCAATCATTATGTCACAACACATCTTTTTCTTGTAAATAGTGATACAGAGGACTCTGTTTTCCACACACTAATAGTTTCTATTTGAAGAATAAAGAAACATAGGAACAGGAGTAGTTGATTCAGCCTGTTGAGCCTAGTCCGCCATTCAATATGACCATGGCTCATTGATACGTCAATGCCTTTTACCCACACTGTTCCAATAACCCTTTACGTTATTGAAAATGAATATGGGGCTGGATTTTCAAAGAACTGCAGGGTTGGGACCTGATGCTAGAATTAATTCAAAATTGTAGTCTTGGAATCTTGATGAACTGTCAGAACTCTGACAGTTCTGAATTTCGAAAGGGCAGGATGGGGAAGGGGTATCGGAGTGGGAAACATAATCGCTGCCAATTAACAGCCACTTACGCACGTCAAGGAGCTTGTTAAGGATCCTGTCCATTTGGGCTTGTAATTTTAAGTGTTTTTCCAGTGAGCTTGAACAGTTAGTATATTGTGCACAGCTGTCAGTTTGGTAGTAGGGGTCCAAGGTAAGTTATTTTGTAGTAGGTTCTACATCCACTCTGTGGGCCAACTAGCACTGACACATGCACTACACCTACCATTCTTATTCATGGCGGCCTTCCACTGTGTTCCACCTCAAGAAGCTGTCTGCTTTAATATCTGTGGTAATGTGCGTTAGGGGTCATGTGGGACTGTGAAGCCGTGATGTCATTGGCTGACAGATCCCGGGTCCTGGTTGGCTGTTGACCTCTAGCTCCGCCCTGAAGGCGGAGTATAAGAACCAGGAGTTCTCCCCCGCAGGCCAGTCTGTTACTGAACTGCGGGGAACAAGTCACGCTTAATAAAGCCTCATCGACTTCATCTCTATTCGTCTCTCGTGAGTCTTTGTGCGCTACAATTTATTTAGTGTGCTTAAAGGACTATGGAGCTCAGGATCATCCCGGAATGCCTGAGGATCAGCCCCCACGCAGTGAACTCAGCAGCAGTTTTTAAACACTGGCAGACTTGTTTCGAAGCATACCTCCGAACGGCCCCCGGCCGGGTCACAGAAGACCAGAAACTACAGGTCCTGCACTCGAGGGTAAGCCCGGAAATTTTCCCTCTCATCGAAGACGCAGAGGATTTCCAGATGGCGTTTGCAGCACTAAAGAGCATCTATGTTCGCTCAGTGAACCAGATCTACGCACGCTACCAACTCGCAATGAGACGGCAAAGTCCCGGAGAATCACTTGACAAATTCTACACCGCGCTGCTAATTTTGGGACGGGCCTGCAGCTGCCCGCCGGTAAACGCGATTGAACACACGGACATGTTAATTCACGATGCTTTTGTGGCAGGTATGAACTCTCCCCAAATCCGCCAAAGACTTTTAGAAAAAGAGTCGCTAGGACTCTCAGAGGCACGGGCCCTTGCAGCCTCCCTAGATGTGGCCGCGCGAAACGCCCGCGCGTACGGCCCCGACCGCGCGGCAGCCCCTTGGGCTCCGTGGACCCCCGTCGCGACAAACCCCCCCCCCCCCACCCCACAGGCTTGCGCGGTTCAGACGCCAAGTCGTCCCGGGGGGGCCCGCTGCTATTTCTGCGGCCAGGCGAAACACTCCCGGCAGCGCTGCCCGGCCCGCGCAGCGATTTGCAAGAGCTGCGGGAAAAAGGGCCATTTCGCGGCTGTGTGCCGGTCCCGGGAGGTCGCCGCTGTCCCAGGAGAAGAAGGAGTCCTGCGCGTTTCTAACGCTCCCCATCCCCCCCAGCGCCCCATGTACGACCTGCAGGCGCAGCCATTTTGGGTCCCGGCCACCACTGTCCCCGGAGAACAAGGAGTCCTGCGCGTTTCAAACGCTCCCCAACCCCCCCAGCGCCCCATGTGCGACCCGCAGGCGCCACCATTTTGGGACCCGGCCACCACGAGGGGAGGAGGGGCGCCACCATCTTGGGACCCCCCAGCCCTGTGCGACGCATGGGGGCGGCCATTTTGTCCACCCCTGCCGCCATCTTGTGACCCCCCAGCCATGTGCGATGCATGGGGGCGGCCATTTTGTTCACCCCCGCCGCCATCTTGGACGGCAACAATGGACCCCAGCATCGACGGCTCAACGGGGTTCGAGGAAGACGCTGAAGCACTACAACCACGTCTGGCCTCAATGACGCTGGACCAAGCACGGCCCCGGACGCTCCAGACGACGACAACAACGGTGCTGATCAACGGGCACGAGACACCATGCCTGGTCGGCTCCGGGAGCACAGAAAGCTTCATCCACCCCGACACGGTAAGACGCTGTTTTTTGACCATCCGTCCCAGTGCGCAAAAGATTTCCCTAGCTGCAGGATCCCACTCCGTACAGATCAAAGGCTTCTGCATAGTGACCCTAACGGTGCAAGGGAGGGAGTTTAAAAACTACAGGCTCTACGTCCTTCCCCAACTCTGCGCGCCCACATTACTGGGATTAGACTTCCAGTGCAACCTGCAGAGCCTAACTTTCAAATTCGGCGGCCCAATACCCCCACTCACTATCTGCGGCCTCGCAACCCTCAAGGTTGAGCCCCCATCCTTGTTTGCAAACCTCACCCCGGATTGCAAACCCGTCGCCACTAGGAGCAGACGGTACAGCGCCCAGGACCGGACATTCATTCGGTCCGAAGTCCAGCGGCTACTGAAGGAAGGCATAATCCAGGCCAGCAATAGTCCCTGGAGAGCACAGGTGGTAGTAGTAAAGACAGGGGAGAAGCAAATGATGGTCATAGACTATAGCCAGACCATCAACAGGTACACACAGCTAGATGCGTACCCTCTCCCCCGCATATCCGACATGGTCAATCGGATTGCCCAATATAAGGTCTTCTCCACCGTGGACCTCAAGTCCGCCTACCATCAGCTCCCCATCCGCCCAAGTGACCGCAAGTACACAGCCTTCGAGGCAGACGGGCGATTATACCACTTCCTAAGGGTCCCATTTGGCGTCACAAACGGGGTCTCGGTCTTCCAACGAGAGATGGACCGAATGGTTGATCAACACGGGTTGCAGGCCACGTTCCCGTATCTCGACAATGTAACCATCTGCGGCCACGATCAGCAGGACCACGACGCCAACCTCCAAAAATTCCTCCAGACCGCTAAAGCCTTGAACCTCACATACAACGAGGACAAGTGCGTTTTTAGCACAAACCGGCTAGCCATCTTGGGATATGTAGTGCGCAATGGGATAATAGGCCCCGACCCCGAACGTATGCGCCCCCTCATGGAATTTCCCCTCCCTCACTGCTCAAAAGCCCTAAAACGCTGCCTGGGGTTCTTTTCATATTACGCCCAGTGGGTCCCCCAGTACGCAGACAAGGCCCGCCCCCTAATACAGACCACGACCTTCCCTCTGTCGACAGAGGCTTGCCAGGCCTTCAGCCGCATCAAAGCGGATATCGCAAAGGCCACGATGCGCGCCATCGACGAGTCCCTCGCCTTCCAGGTCGAGAGCGACGCCTCCGATGTAGCTCTAGCGGCCACCCTTAACCAAGCGGGCAGACCCGTGGCCTTTTTCTCCCGAACCCTCCACGCCTCAGAAATCCGCCACTCCTCAGTAGAAAAGGAAGCCCAAGCCATAGTGGAAGCTGTGCGACATTGGAGGCATTACCTGGCCGGCAGGAGATTCACTCTCCTCACTGACCAACGGTCAGTAGCTTTCAGGTTCGATAATGCACAGCGGGGCAAAATTAAAAATGACAAGATCTTAAGGTGGAGGATCGAACTCTCCACCTTCAACTATGAGATCTTGTACCGTCCCGGAAAGCTGAACGAGCCGTCCGATGCCCTATCCCGCGGCACATGTGCCAACGCACAAATTAACCGTCTCCAAACCCTCCACGAGGACCTCTGCCACCCGGGGGTCACTCAGTTCTACCATTTTATAAAGTCCCGCAACCTCCCCTGCTCCGTGGAGGAGGTCCGTACAGTCACAAGGAACTGCCACATCTGCGCAGAGTGCAAACCGCATTTTTTCAGGCCGGATAGTGCGCACCTGATCAAGGCCTCCCGTCCCTTTGAACGCCTCAGTCTGGATTTCAAAGGGCCCCTCCCCTCCACCGACCGCAACACGTACTTCCTGAACGTGGTGGACGAGTACTCCCGTTTCCCCTTCGCCATCCCCTGCCCTGACATGACAGCGGCCACAGTCATTAAAGTCCTTAACACCATATTCACACTGTTCGGTTGCCCCGCATACGTCCATAGCGACAGGGGGTCCTCCTTCATGAGTGACGAGCTGCGCCAGTTCCTGCTCAGCAAGGGTATAGCCTCGAGCAGGACGACCAGCTACAATGTGGTAGTATGCATTAGGGGTCATGTGGGACTGTGAAGCCGTGATGTCATTGGCTGACAGATCCCGGGTCCTGGTTGGCTGTTGACCTCTAGCTCCGCCCTGAAGGCGGAGTATAAGAACCAGGAGTTCTCCCCCGCAGGCCAGTCTGTTACTGAACTGCGGGGAACAAGTCACGCTTAATGAAGCCTCATCGACTTCATCTCTATTCGTCTCTTGTGAGTCTTTGTGCGCTACAATATCCAATATGGCTCCAATATGGCGGCCTCCTTTTATATTGGCACCAGACAGGCAACTCCTAACTCTTGGAGGAGCTCAATGTCTCTAACTAGATGTTGAGCTAACTTCCTGGCCAATTAGGCTATTTGTATTTAAACATTTCACCCGTTGCGTCTATGCTTAGAATCTTTCCTTTTTTAAAATAAATTTAGAGTATACAATTCAATTTTTCCAATTAAGGGGCAATTTAGCGTGGCCAATCCACCTACACTGCACATCTTTGGGTCGTGGGGGCGAAACCCACACAAACACAGGGAGAATGCGAAAACTCCACACGGACAGTGACCCAGAGCCGGGATCGAACCTGGGACCTCGGCGCCATGAGGCAGCAATGCTAACCACTGTGCCACCGTGCTGCCTGCTTAGAATCTTTCCTGATGTCAGGTTCCCAACACTGAACCAAAGACCCAGCACCTTATCTAAGAGCGGAATATATTGTTTGATATAATTTCATGTTATCAACACACTTTTATATAGATACTGACAAAGTACATTTCAGGCAAAAAAACAACCCAATAATGCTTTGTGATTACTTGTTTTAAAACTGCATCTCAACTATAAACACCCTGGGTGGGAGCATTTGTTATTGCCACAAAGTGGGACTATTTTCCAATCGTCTATTAAATTCAGCAGAATTCTGATGAAGGGATTGGACAGTACTGAATAAACAAGCACAAAATATTCCTGATTCAAATTGCCTTGACTTCGTACAGAAAAATGGCAATTATCAATGAAAATTGTTTGACTTAAGACAAAACTGGCTGCGTCAAATTAATCACAGTCTATTTAGAAAATATTTAAAATGATATGACATTCTACAAGGTGATAATGTGTAAGGACCAAGGTGGAATACGATACCTTTGCAAAGCTGAAGTGCTACTAATCTACATTCATTTTAATCACAAAATGCAATACTGCCAATTAAGCAGTAAAGATGTTGGGATTAGTACTGAATAAAGCATCGTAATTGAGGTATTTACATAGAGAATAACAGGCTTTGAGTGCATTACTGTCTTACAGACTCCCAGATCCTTTCTAACACTAGAAATTATGTTTAGTGCCATCAATGTCCGGACATTTAACAGGTTGCTATAATGTTCCTTCACTATTTTAATGGAAGCATTAATCTTTTAAAAAATAATTTAATGCTTCCCTTAAAATAGAGGACAAGGGAATGTCATAAGAACATGTTAAGTGTTTGTAAGTTAATATTGTCAAGAGTATTATTTTCTTCAATCTTCTAATTGTTGCTATTTTTGTGCTTCTTACTTTCAGTCTCCTTTTGCTCCTACCAATTTTTCTTTATCTTATTTCACACAATTGGCCCACACTTCGAAACATGCAGAGTTATTGATGTTACTCAGTCAATTTTATTCAAAAGTTCATACTTTACTCATCGGAGGAGGGGGCAGACCAAATATGAAACAGACCAAATGTCATCAATTTGAGGCCTGGATCATTTTAAATCTGACGAACAGCTGCCTGCCGTAAAGAGATGTGAAATACAGCTAGTTAGTGATTGGAAGCCAAAGAGGTAGATAGAGTCGAACCGAACAAAAATCTGTAAATCTCAGTTTTGAAAATTTCAATTGACCTAACCTCAAAAGCTTCTGGGAGATAGTTCCAGGTTTTGAAAACCCTTCACCATCCCTGAGTGGCCTAGCACTAATTGTAAAGTTCTGGGACTGGATTCTCCGTTTTTGAGGCTATGCCCTGATGCCGGCGTGGGAATGCTGGCGTTTTACGACCGAGAATTCGGTGTAAAATGGCCACAGATCCTCTATTTGGCTGGGGGCTAGCAGCCGAGCAACGTAGAGCACCCGGCTCTAGCTGCTGATACGGCCCGGAGAATTGCCTGGTCCGTGGCCACACATGCGCATACATCGGCTTGCAGTAGCCGCGCCGTGCAACATGCACCAGCCGCTCGTGGACCCGGTCTGCAAAATAGTGCTCCCCTTTGGCCGGCTCGTACGCCCCGGACCACCCTTCAACAGTGCCCCCAGCCCCTGACAAAGTCCCCCCTGTTCGCGGATTGGCCCTCCCCCGACTATGGCGATGCTGGACTGAGTCCGCAGTCGCCATGCCGAGTTCCTGACGGATGATAGCATTCGCGACCGACGCCGTCGGGATCTTGGCCGGTCGGTGGCGGAGCATCGGGGGGTGGGCCTCAGGCAATGTCCTGAAGCCTCGGTACAGCACCCGCCGTACTCTGTGAGTATGCCGTTTTGGAGCATCGCTAAAGTTGCGCCACCTCCGATTTGGTCGGAGACAGATATTCTCCGGCTGATAGCTGAACGCGATTTCGGAGTTGGCGACCAGAGAATCCTGACCCTGTTCTCCCATTTTGCATTCCACACTGAGGAAATACTGGCTGGAATTTTCAAGTCCCACCCATAGTGGGAGGGATGGAAAATTTGGAAAGGCAGCCAAGCGTCCAGTGAATTTGAGTGGGAATTTCTGGGAAAATCCCAGTTGCTATCTCCCATGGTGGAACTTTCCCCTATAAGAACTAAGTACAATGGTGCATGAGAAAATCTACATTTTCCCTGCCGGGCGTAATAGTGAGTTTTCGTATCCGATTGTTCACCTCATTAGATACCCATGAACAGGAAAACATCATCGTGCCGGTGGGCAGCCTATGATTCACCCACCCTGCTGTGACATCAGTAGGTTATCATGTCATGTGCCATATTTAAACCTCATCTGCACATACATCTTTCATTGCCTGAAGTCCAGGACTGCTGCAAGACAGATGACCCACAAAAGGAAGAAGCATATAGCCCCAGAGTTTATTGATGCCTCACTAGAACACCTACTTTGCACAGTCTAGACCCACCAAGAACTTGTACCATGGTCCAAGAAGGTCCACAAAGCTAACCAACTGGCTTGGGAGGAAGTGTCTGGGATGGGGGGTGGCAACTCTACCCAGAGGAGATCAGCCTGAGAGGCAATTAAGTGGGCAGAGCTGGAAATATCGGGCCCCTAACAATTCCTTAATCATTTTAAAGTCATCAATTATATTACCCTGTAATCTTATATATTCAAGGACATACACATAGAATCATAGAGTCCCTACAGTGCAGAAGGAGACCACTCGGCCCATCGAGTGTGCACTGACCCTCTGAAAGAGCACCTTAACCAGTCTCCCTTCCTATCCCTGTAACCCCACCGAGGGACAAATTAGCATATCCACCTGACTTGCACATCTTTGGATTGCGGGAGGAAACTGGAGCACCCAGAGGAATCCTACGCAGACACAGGAAGAACATGCAAACTCCACACAGTCACCCGAGGTAGGAATCGAACCCGGGTCCTTGGCGCTGTGAGGCAGCAGTGCTAACCAGTGTGGCCCCCCTGCTGCCTCAGTGGAATTTAATGCCCTCCCCTAAAGTGAACTTGGAAGTGGGGATGATATTTAATCAGGCGGGATTAAAAGATGACCAGTAGGGACCAGTAGGGCTGGAAAGGCCTTTGGTGCCCCGCCAGCTGGCGCGGAAATGACTTTGCCAGGCGGCGCATGCACGAGAGCGTCAGCGGCCGCTCATGGTGGAGACCATGGCGAAGGCGGAAGGGGAAGAGTGCCCCCACGGCACAGGCCCGCCCGTGGATCGGTGGGCCCCGATCGCTGGCCAGGCCACCGTGGGGGCACCCCCCCGGGGCCAGATCGCCCCGCGCCCCCCCCCCCCCAGGACCGCGGAGCCCGCCTGCGCTGCCATGTCCCGCCGTCCCAAAGGTGGTTCAATCCACGCCGGCTGGCGTGTGTTGACAGCGGCGGGACTTCGGCCCATCGCGGACCGGAGAATCGCCGGGGGATTCCTGCCCCCGCCGAATCTCCGGGGCAGAGAATTCGCGACACGGTGGGGGCGGGATTCACGCCGGCCCCCGGCGATTCTGCGATCCGGTGGGGGGTTGGAGAATTGCGCCCCTGAAGTGTCAATATTGGATTTGGAAGAAAAGTCATCACCAGCAATGTTTCTGTTAACCGATTTGCAGCCCTCATGTGACCCTGGCTGATCCAGCAAAAAGCAAGGACTGTACCTGATTCCTCTATTATTCAGTTCCATGCGGGATAATTCACTAAAAAACTGGAAAAAGATTTTTTTTAAAAAATCTGGTCCACTGTTCCGTTAACAAACTGACGAAACAGCAGCTTAAGCGATGATTCATTGATGGTAAAGAGGTCGTCACAGCTTTGCAATGAGCCAATGTCTTATTCTTCAGCCATATTCGATGTTGGATCCTTACAAATGTTTATCTAGCAAATAAAATGTACATTCTGCTTGTGGGTCAGCCGCAACTTGCAACATAGCATAGAGACAAAATTATCTTTACTATGTTGATTGAAGTAAGCACTGCAGCTATGACTGCAGAAAGTCTGTCCTTGGCCACAAGTGATATCCATCATGTCCAGCACTGATAAATTGAGTTGTGTCACTGCAAGCATTGCCTCACATAATGCTTTTGGTGGAGCAAATAGATGTCAGACAACTTTTACTGCACTGAGACCTCTCTCCACCAAAATAATTAAAGTGATCAAAACATAGCCATTGATGGAAAACTATCTCAATTTGTCAATTTGCAGAACATTAACATGCCCACACGTTGCTGTTCAAAGCCTGATAAGGGAGGCAGCCACAGCTCAGCTGCTGGCACTCTTGCCTTCAATCCAAAGGCTGTGGGACTTGGGTACAAAAGAAACAAGGCTGACAATCCAGTGCAGTACTGAACGAGTGTTGCATGATCAGAGGAGCCATCCATAGATGAGATGTCAAACTGAGGTCCCACATAGCCTCTCAACTGAATGCAAACAAATCCCACAGCATTATTTCAATGAGTAGTGGATTATTCCCAGTATCCTCTCTAATAATTGTCTTATTAGAGATAAAATCGCTTATGGTGCGATTTTAAATTACAGATGGCACACTATTCCATCTTTTGCTGAACCTAATTCGGAAGTTGCAACTTAAGTTGAGTTAGGATACAAATCTGAATAGCAATAGATGGGAGGGAGGGAATTTGAGAATTATTGCAGTGTTTAATATGTTGCCAGTTGTATTTGTGGTGATATGCCTGTGAATAGTTTTGCACAAAGTTAGTAATGTGACCTCCAACCAGCTGGTGGTGTCAGGCATCGGTCACGTGACGTGAAACACTCACCAGTTGGTAGTAAGGCAGACAACAGGACAGTTTCACAAAGGGTAGCTCTAGGAGAGTTCACCGAACTCACTTAGTAACTTTGTCTGTATAGTAATCAGTTTGTTATCCTTCCACGTATTCATCAATAAATCATCGTTCTCGTCAAGCAACTAGGTGTTCTGTCTACATCATTGCATCAGCAAGATAGCAGAACACAACAGTATTCTTTCACAAGATGTGGAGTGTCCCTGGCAAGACTAGCATTTGATACGCATCCCTAATTCCCTTTGAACTGAGTTGCTTGCAAGGCCATTTCAGAGGGCATTTAAGAGCCAACCATGTTGATGTGGACCTGGAGTCACATGCAGCCAAGACCAGATAAGGATGACAGATTTCCTTTCCTAAAAGCCATCTGTGAACCAAATTTTTTTTCTTTTAATGATATCAATCAATGATATTATTGTGGCCACTATTCCTGGGACTAGATTTTAATTCCAGCTTTATTAATTGAGTTCAAATTCCACCAGCTGCCATGGTGAGATTTTAACTCCTGTCTCCAGAGCAGCATTATCCTTACCACAATGCCACCAATTAAAGAGAAACATGGGCGAGATTCTCCGACCCCCCGCCGGGTCGGAGAATCGCCGGGGGCTGGCGTGAATCCCGCCCCTGCCAGTTGCCGAAGTCTCCGGCACCGGATATTCGGCGGGGGCGGGAATCGCGTCGTGCCGGTTGGCGGCCCCCCCCGCGCGATTCTCCGGCCCGGATGGGCCGAAGTCCCACCGCTAAAATGCCTGTCCCGCCGGCGTAAATTAAACCACCTACCTTACCGGCGGGACAAGGCGGCGCGGGTGGGCTCCGGGGTCCGGGGGGGGCGCGGGGCGATCTGGCCCCGGGGGGTGCCCCCACGGTGGCCTAGCCCGCGATCGGGGCCCACTGATCCGCGGGTGGGCCTGTGCCGTGGGGGCACTCTTTCCCTTCCGTCTCCGCCACGGTCTCCACCACGGCGGAGGCAGAAGAGACTCCCTCCACTGCGCATGCGCGGGAATGCCGTCAGCGGCCGCTGACGCTCCCGCGCATGCGCCGCCCGGAGATGTCATTTCCGCGCCAGCTGGCGGGGCACCAAAGGCCTTTTCCGCCAGCTGGCGGGGCGGAAATTCGTCCGGCGCCGACCTAGCCTCTTAAGGTTGGGGCTCGGCCCCCAAAGATGCGGAGCATTCCGCACCTTTGGGGCGGCGCGATGCCCGTCTGATTTGCACCGTTTTGGGCGCCAGTCGGCGGACATCGCGCCGTTTCCGGAGAATTTCACCCCATGTCTTTTTGGAAAGATTCACAAGTGGAAGATTATCTTAAAGGACAGCAGCCTCAAGGAGCGTAACCAAGAGGAAGGCTTCCAAATTCATCTGTGGATAATTTACTGGCTATAATCAGGGCTTGAAATGACCTACTTTCAGGGACTGAGGGTAGGTAGCTTCATAAGAGGGTGTTTTGTGCCACATGAAGCAAAATTGCTGATGATTATAAAGAACAAAAGAGCAATGATTAGGGAATATCAATCTCATGTGCAAGCCTGAAGATGGTTTCCATTACACAGGGATTGACGACACACATATGCAATGCACTGTGGGAGGCTTCTCACAACTCAGGACACCATGGAGAGAGAGACAGTTCAGGAAATGTCTGCAGTAGCAAAGACAGTAGGAGGAGGCTCTCAGAATGATAGCCACCACTATTTCAATAAATGCCATGAGGTTTGGCTTGAACAATACCCTATTCCAGAGGTTTATTTAATTGAGATGGTTAGGTCTTTCATCAAATCAACAAGAGTCTGGGCAGTGTGCCAATGGGCTGAAAGGAGTGGTCACAGATGTCTCTCCTTCTCCAGAATCCCGATGCACCCTTAAGATCCCACCCAGTTGCCTACAGCAAGGAAGTTCACGGTAGCACCGTGGTTAGCACTGTGGCTTCACAGCACCAGGGTCCCAGGTTTGATTCCCCGCTGGGTCACTGTCTGTGCGGAGTCTGCACGTTCTCCCCGTGTCTGCGTGAGTTTCCTCCGGGTGCTCCGGTTTCCTCCCACAGTCCAAAGATGTGCAGCTTAGGTGGATTGGCCATGCTAAATTACCCTTAGTGTCCAAAAAAAATGTGAGGAGAGGTTATTGGGTTACGGGATAGGGTGGAAGTGAGGGCTTAAAAAGTGGGTCGGTGCAGACGCGATGGGCCGAATAGCCTCCTTCTGCACTGTATGTTCTGTGGTGTTGGGTGCTCTGAGGTACGGACGAACCAACACGGTTGCGATTGGTACAACGCAGTTTTATTCCAATTAGTTATTTACACATCTGACTTGGTACTCAGCACGTGGTGACAGTGTAAGTGTCTTGTTAATGAGGTCCTGGCCTTGTCCTGTCTCCAGATGGACTGGCCAGCAGGTGTCGTGTTTCTTGTCTTATACTGTGCCTGCTCTTGTCTGTGATTGGCTGTCGTGTTATGTGTGCTAATTGGTCTGTTGGTCTGTCTACATACAAAGCATACAAAATGATCAGGGGGTTAGATAGGGTGGACAGTGAGAGCCTTCTCCCGCGGATGGAAATGGCTGGCACGAGGGGACATAGCTTTAAACTGAGGGGTAATAGATATAGGACAGAGGTCAGAGGTAGGTTCTTTACGCAAAGAGTGGTGAGGCCGTGGAATGCCCTACCTACAACAGTAGTGAACTCGCCAACATTGAGGGCATTTAAAAGTTTATTGGATAAGCATATGGATGATAATGGCATAGTGTAGGTTAGATGGCTTTTGTTTCAGTGCAACATCATGGGCCGAAGGGCCTGTACTGCGCTGTATCGTTCTATGTTCTATGTTCTATCATGATGTGTGTGTTGTGATGTGTGTTTGAATATCATGACATGTTCTATGTTCTATGTCCAGGCAGAGGCACCCCTTCACACTGCAAATGAGAAGCTGTTGGATGTTGGTGTCTCTGGGGATACTGCTTTATTGTGAGGAGAGTCATTGCTAAGGCTATATAGGAAGAAGTGGATTAGAAGGCAGAACAATTAAGATGCCTTGCACAAAGCAATTAGACACAGTGTGAGAAGTAAATAAAAGCGGAGCTGTATGGTTTTTTAAATACCTTCTGGTGAATATTATTCAACAAGTTAAACATGATTTGACTATGAAATTCAGAGTTTATTTCTATACAGATGTTGGGAAGAAAAACACCAACTTCTGTCCAACAGAGGGAATAGCTAAAGATCTTTCACAACGAAGATGGGAGATGGAAGGGAAACAGGCAAGTGCCGTGTGTGTTAAGTGCTATTCATCGATAACACCGGGCTATAAGTGTCTCCTCCTTCCTCTGGATGTAGTTGCTGCCATTTCTTTTCCTGTGCACCCTCCTTGTGCAGTGGGACGGAGTTCCTTTCCCAATGCCTACTTCATCAGTGCCTTTAGCCTCTGCAAGCAACGTGCCTTTCTTCACTGTCATTTTTATAGCGTGCAAAAAAGTATAATGGCTTTAGCGGCTTTTATTGATAAGTGCTGCAGTGGTCCTTCAGATTTATTCAGGCACTTAAAATGAGACTTCTGAATGTCTGTTGTCTGTTTAATTACATTTCTTGAAGTCCCTTGAATCTCAATTTTTTTGCACCCTTTGTGGAAACCATACTGGAGCCATTAGTCCTGATCAACAATTAACCAGAATGAGACCAGCCTTTGAAACATTAGGCCGAATCCTTTGCTTGGGGAAATCGAGACTGCGTAATCTTGCGGCTTGCGGACAGAACACCCGACTCACAACTGACTTCAAATGCCATTTTTGTTTTTTCACACAGATTGGGTTGACAGTACAGTTTGCGAGATGCTTTGGAAGAATGTGGGTGCGAAGGCAGGCCGGTTAAAAGGCAACTTTGGTTCTTCAATACAGTATCCAAGATCCCAAGAGTGCTTAAAGGCCCCCTAAACCTCACCCCTCATCTCCCTAACCACCCCCCCCCCTACTCACCCCATGTCAGTCTATGCCCCTCAGATCATCATGCTATTCCATGCCACCTTTATACACATGTGTATCCTCCATGCTCCCTCAGATCAACCATGTCACCTTTATGCTCCCATGAATCCTCCATAGCCACTCATCCAGGATGCACTAAGTACAGTCCTCAGATTCCAAGCAGTATCAATGGAAAATATTTTACATTCCTTCCTTGGAAAAAAATAAGCCTTTCTTCATCTAACTAAAACCTCATTGGGCGTGATCTAACTAAAAAAAAAGAGTCCGTTCTAGGTGGAATTAGCAGGGTTGTTCCCGGCACTGACCCTGCTATTTACTGGCACTATGTTCTTTTTTAGTGCCCTCTCCAAGGTCGCAATCAACGTCATTTTATGCACTGAGGAGCTCCGGTGAGCGGGGATCCGACGTGCAGGATTAGATCGGTATGCCATTTTAAGATTTATCGACCCCGCAACACAACTTTGGACCCCCCTCCCCCCATGCCCCAACTCTGCTATTAGGTCATCATCGAGTCCCGCTGCACCCCACCTTACATGGGCAGGACATCCCAAGCCCCATCAGGCAGAATGTCAATCAGGCACCTTGGCACTGTTGGCCTGGCACTCTGGCAATGCCCCTGACAGCCTGGCAGTGCCATCTGTACACCTTGGCTGTGCCACCTGTACACCCTGGCAGTGCCAGCTGGCACCCGGATTGCACTGCCAGGGTGGTATTGTCATGGTGCCAGGCTGGCAGTACCAAGGTGCCCAGGTGGCACCAGCAGTGTCAAGGGTCCATCTTGCCCAGCGGCCAATCACCCGGGGGCCTCCGATCTCCTGGGGGACTCCTCCCCCAGGTACCATTCCGCCTGTTCCCTGTTTGTGGCAATCAGTACTGAACGGCCCCCAGCTGGGGTCTATAGATGTCGGCAGATGCCAGATGGCTGTTAGATAAGCCTAAGTGGGTTCTTAAACTGGTTAGATCTCGCAAGGCATAATGGCTGCAGGGAATTCCGGGGAAGGTCTCTCCCGAGATCTACCGCCGAGCCCCGGTTCCGGTGGGACATGGCCGGTAGAACACACCCTAGATGACTGATTCTGAGATAAAATGCATTCTACCATGTAAACAATGCATTGTAATACTTGTATTCCTATTAGCTTGTGTCAAAGGGGCAACCCTTTATTACCACTTCTTGAAACTGTCATTCATTTTCAAATGAATGGAACAGTTACTGTGCTGAAACTAATTAGCACATGAAATTCAGCCAAGCATTCAGAATGGCCCCAGCTGTCAAAACAACAGACTGCTCCCAGGGAAGGAAAGAATAGAAGGTGCACATTTCAGTTTCAAAGCAGAGTATCTGTTAATCCATGTATGGGAGCAGCTAGTTAGATATTTTACAAATGTCAAGACCAGTTTTAAAAAAATCAAACAGAACCAATTAAATCACAGAAGAAAATATGACAGCACAGACTGACAGGACTTCTTGCAATATTTTCCACTGCACATTGGTGCTTTCTTGCATTGGAAAAGCAGAGGAATACACGTGAATAAATACACAATGCTGGTCAGTGTAATGATCAATTTACCTTTAAAGGACAGATCCTGATGATGAATTACTGTATTAGAAACATATCTACATTACTACACAACACCTAATAGTGACAGTAAACATTTTGCACTTGCTTTTTAGAACATTTCTGACTCTTCACTAGCCTTCCAACTTTCTTTGCAAACTCTCAATCCAGGTGTGCTTTGAATGGGCTTCCAAAATTTCGCACCACCAGGTGAAAATAGTCTGCAGGAGAAAATCCGATTTTCAGTGTCCATTTGAAATGGGGAACACAACTCAGTATGCGTTTTGCAAAATAGGCATTCACATCCCTCAAAACGGTTAGAGCAGAATGGGAAAGGGTCGGGAATGCGGGGGGAAATTGTATTTCCACCAAAATAAAACCCAAGGGTATGGCAATTCAGGCACGAAACATGCCCCCAGATGAAAATTCAGTTAATCAAATTTGATGTGATGGGTTGGGGGGATTATGAAACCTTTCTGAGGGTATTGTTTTGAAAATTGGCAATAATCAGATCAATGTTGTTTTCTGTTCGTGAAATCGAGAAGCCCTCATTTGGGCTTTGCAGGTCAATTGCATTCAATTGTTCCTTGTTCCTATCGGAATCCTACCAGTCTAGAACAAGATTACATTCTCTCTCTCTCTCTCTCTCTCTCTCCCTCTCTCTCTCTATCTCTCTCTTTAGTCCATTCACTGATACGCAGCCAAACAACAAATATCCCATGAGAATGTCCATGGTCCTTGTTTGCAATGATCAGCTGCTGACTGATAAATGTGACAAAGGCCACCAGGAGCATCCAATTGAAAATAAATTCATGGCAGTGGTGACCTTGAGTGGGATTTTCCACCCTTTGACCGGTACAGACAAAGCTGATCTCCGAGTGCCAGTGGGCTACAAGTCTTCAGATATAAGCTGACACCACTAATTATCGCCAGGGAAATTGCACCTGAAAATAGGGAGTGATTTGAAAGGAAATTTAGCCTATTGGGCTTACCGAGGGATAGCTGTTCATGTACAAAATGGCCCCAATACTTAGAGAGAGGAAACAGTGAAACATGGTTGTGGGATGAAAGTGCGAACTGAAATTCCTGAGGCGTGGAGGTCCTGTTAAATTTAACAGCAGGACCTCATTCGCATTTTTAAAATTTGTTTTCTGCCCGCCAAATGGTCAGACTGACAGCCTATCTGACTGATGAGTGAAAAGGCCAGCAGGAGATTACTACAATGTGGAAAGTTGGGTCGGTGGGGTGTTGTTGAATGCAGGACAGGGTCTCAAGATCAGGTGTTGAAGATGGGTGTGGTGGGGAGTGGAGGTGGGCCGATTAGAAGAACGAGGAGATACCTTCATTGGCAGAAAGGTTGCTTGAGGAGCCAGGGTGGAGCTTGAGGTTTGTGGGGAGAGGATTGGGAACAATTCTGCTCACTCACAAAGTGCATTCTACAAAGCACTCAACATCTGCAGCAATCTGCTGCCGTCTCTGTTTCCCAAGCCCTGGTAACCAGTACATTTATATCAAGCTCCCAACTGCAGTGTGAGAGTATGTATTAAACACTCTAATAAGGTGTCTCTTCAAGATGGGACACAGGCACGTTACACACCCCAGTTCTCTGAAAATGGTGACAGGCATGCTGCAGCAAGTTGGAATCACATTTTCCAATTTAAAATGTTTAATCTCTTACTCATTTCCAGGTGAGAGAGGTTGGTATCAACTGCCTAATAGAAATTGACTATTCTAGTCAGATATAAGAGGTTTAAATGAGAACTCATTAAGAATAATTAACCATAATCATATTAACCATGAGAGTAAGGGAAGCCGAATAGCTGGGAACATTTTGTAAGTTGCTTGAGATTTACTTAAGATTGTAAGAACAGTGATGTCAACTAGCTAAAAGGCCCCATTGTTATACAGTAAAGAACTGGTAGTTCCGTCTCTACAGTAACAGCCAGTATCGGGCTGATAATTTCTTAGGGAAAACTGTGTTTCTTCAATAATGTCTAGGTGCAGGTGTGGATAAGTTGGAAAATTGGCAGGCGATGGAATGAGAAATTGGGACCAATATATTTAAATACATATATCTCTTAAATTGATGGACAGACACTTTGGCCGAATTGAGTGAATTATAAATTAGTTAAAGCCAATCAGAGGTGTAAAGAAGGCGAGACCTTAAGATAATTAGCTCCGAAAGAATCACTTGCTGGGATGGAAAAATTCATTCCGGAATCAATCTAGCTTTTTCTAAAACCTATTTCCTTGTTGCTTTTGCTAAATCGCCATATTTCTTTTGTTTAAAGCACTCAATTATTTTATACTGTGTATTATGATTTGAAGAATTACCACGATCTGTATTTTAAAACTCAACCACTGTATTCACTAAAGACAATCAATCTGACTAGCTTGCTAAAGGGCTAGTTGGAACTCTCTAAATGTTGTATTGAAAATAAATTTACCAGTGGGCACTACAGCTGACAAAATAAAGTTCCAGTGGACTTTGCCAAAAAGCACTGTTATTTGGGAACTGAGAAGGGATAACGGATATCCAGGATTCCGGATAGACACAGAGATCCATCACTGCCCATTTCTTTTATTCTGCTTAATTCCTCCTTTCCTCCTGAAGTCATTCATTCATGTATTGAAATTAAGAAATAGTGGCAGCAATAGACCATATGGCACCTCCAGTCTGTTCCACCATTCAATATGATCATGGCTGATCTTCCATCTCAATTCAATTTTTCCACCCACTTCCATGTCTCTTGATCTCCTGAGGGATCAAAAACATCTGTCGATCTCAGCCTTAAATGTATTAAATGATAGAGTATCCACAACCCTCAGGGATAAAGAATTCCAAAGGTCTAAAACAGTCCAAAGATGTGCATATTTGGTGAATTGACCATGATCAATACACGTGGATTAGGAGATAGGGTGGACGAGTGGGTCTAGGTAGGGTGCCCTTTCAGCGGGTTGTGCAGATTCGATGGGCTGAATGACCTCCTTCTGCACTGGAGGGATTCTATAGTTCACAACTCTTTGAGTAAAGAAATGCCTCTCATTTAATTCCTAAATGATTGGCCCCTTATCCTGAAACTGTGCCTCTGTGTTTTCCCCAGATAGGGAAATAATCTCTCTACCCTATCAAGCCCTATGGTGGGACAGTTCTGCCTCACAGGGACCCGGGTTCAATTCCAGCCTTGGATGATATTCTCTGTGGAGTTTGTCTCTGTGGAATTTGTATGTTCTCCTCGTGTCTGCATGGATTTCCTCCGAGTGCTCCGGTTTCCTCCCAAAGTCCAAAGATGCACAGATGAGTTGGATTGGCCATGCTAAAATTGCCCCTTTGTGTCCAACAATGTGCAGGTTAGGTGGGGTTATGGGAAAGGTAGGGTGCTCTTTCAGATGGTCAGTGCAGACTCAATAGGCTAAACGGCTCCCTTCTGCACTGTAAGGATTCTACAGATCAGAATATCTCCAAAAAACATTGGCCCAATTTACTCAGCCTCTCATCATAGGAATAGGACAGTCCTCTCATTCCTGGAACAAATCAAGTGAACTTTCATTGTACCTCCTCCAAGGCAAAGAGCTCACAACTGTACCTGATTTTATAAATAGCTAACATTTGTGACATGCATTTTTCAACACAGTCAAGCTTTGCCACTCCAATGCTGCTGGGAAATTTTCCCTGAGCTGGGCTTGTAACAGGATTGGTTGCCTGCTCCATGAAGCAGAGCAGCAAATTAGGGTGGTAAATTAGGGACAATTTTGCAGCATCACTGAAACTTTGCCACTGGCAGGGCAGCCCCATCACCACATGCAGAGACCACCAGTTCAACGGAGGAAGTATCCTGCGGAAAGTCTGAGGATCATCAGAGGCATCAGGCCCAAAAGATGGGGCTACATGGCTGAACGGCCACATTTACAGCCACATCCAATCCTTGGTTTCTGCATCACCCTCATATCCCTAACAGCATCAGTGTTTTCAGTGTCACCCTGTGTGTTGGCCGACAAGGACGGGCCCTACGTTGACCCCAATGTGTGTCAGCAGGACTCACCTCTCCCAGTAAGGCTGGCAATGCTCCAGAGCTGCCAGTCTTCTGATTGGTCCTGCAGTATCAGGAGCCTGGCCATAAGATGATGAGTTTGGGCAGGCAATGAGGAGCCTGGCTCCTGGAAGCTTGCACCACCAGTCTTGCTGCCTGGAAGTGACGGCTCAGGACCTGCTTTTGGCTCTGAGACCAGATGCCCACAGGAAAGACCAACTTGTATAACTTAATTTTGATGCCAGACACCAGTTGCTATCAACAAATCTCTCATTTCTCATTGCTTAACAACACAACTGTTACAAGCATGGCAACGCAACAATCGGTACACCAGACAGCAAGAACTGGGAGTCTCAATGTAACTTCCAGAAAACTGGCTTTGAATTTACCAGTTTTGGTGAGCTTCCAAATGTCAGATCAGTAGATAGAGAATATTCTGGGTGGCTTCTGGAATAGTTAAGGACATGGATGATGGTAAATGCTGAGCTGTTCAAATCCCCGAAGGGAAACTTGAAACAACTGCCCTCACGTTTGTGTTTGCAATTTGTATAGTATGAGGAGACATTTTGAAATGATGTCCCCAACTACTTGTGATGGTTTTAAAGTAGAGGGTATTTTTTAATAAGCAATAGGAAATAACAAAAAAACATTTGATCAGCAATTCCTGCTGCCTGCTGATATCTAAAACAGCTCCCCTCATAGGTTTCAGTATCTCCTTAAATATGTTCTTTCTTTTTGATCTCTCCATTGTCTCTTCAGAACTGCTCTCTCCCAGAATTGATCAATTTAATATCTTTTCTTTACCTTTTAGAATTTAAAAGAAAAGAACACTCTCTATCCATGCTTTACGTATAGCACCTTGAGTATCTTCTCCTTTGAATCACAACAACCCATTAAATTGATTCGAGGGGCAAAATTAAATTGATTCCGCCGGGTCGGAGAATCGCCGGGGGCTGGCGTGAATCCTGCCCCCGCTGGTTGCCAAAGTCTCCGGCACCGGATATTCGGCGGGGGCGGGAATCGCGCCGCGCCGGTTGACGGGCCCCCCCCCCCGCTCGATTCTCCGGCCCGGATGGGCCGAAGTCCCGCCGCTAAAATGCCTGTCCCGCCGGCGTAAATTAAACCACCTACCTTACCGGCGGGACAAGGCGGCGCGGGCGGGCTCCGGGATCCTGGGGGGGGCGCGAGGCGATCTGGCCCCGGGGGGTGCCCGCACGGTGGCCTGGCCCGCGATCGGGGCCCACCGATCCGCGGGCGGGCCTGTGCCGTGGGGGCACTCTTTCCCTTCCGCCTCTGCCACGGTCTCCACTGCGCATGCGCGGGAATGCCGTCAGTGGCCGCTAACACTCCCGCGCATGCGCCGCCCGGAGATGTCATTTCCGCGCCAGCTGGCGGGGCACCAAAGGCCTTTTCCGCCAGCCGGCGGGGCGGAAATTCGTCCGGCGCCGACCTAGCCCCTCAAGGTTGGGGCTCGGCCACCTTTGGGGCGGCGCGATGCCCGTCTGATTTGCGCCGTTTTGGGCGCCAGTCGGCGGACATCGCGCCATTTCCAGAGAATTTCGCCCCTGTTCTGTAACCATCCTGACTAAATTATCTTAGGTAATCATCTGTTTGCTGTTCTGCTGACCTAATACCATATTAAACCCCCAGTTTAGATTCACACAGGCTCCTGTTTTAATTCCCATCTTGCTCATTTTATTGGTTTTCCTAACGGACTTTCTTGCCACATGGGATTCAGCTCCACCAGATTTTCACCCTATGATGGCTGTGCTGAGGTTCCTGACCCAATCTCTCTTTAATATGTACACTTAACAATGCACCTGGGAGGTAATTAACCATGAACTGGATCAAATTAAGCAACAATCACATTGGTTTCACAATTTGGAATCCCACTGGACAAATAGTTGCTTTGAATGAAAGAAAAGTGCCAGTATTAGCTGATACAGATGAAGCATGATTTACTTTGGAAACCTGAAACCCAGAAACATTTTTGACTGGAGATACAGAAGAGCTTTTAAAGAAAAATTTTTGCTTCGCAGCTGGATTTGAGTGGTATTTGTACCTGACAGCCTGACAGAAATTCTTCCCTGCAGTCACAGTAAGAGGTTGGACTGCCAGCTATCAAATTCCCCATGGACATACACTGTTTCTCCCTCTTATTCTACTATAATAGTATGTTGAAAGAGAGGGAGGCAGCATTTCAGAAGACAGTGTCCAACAGGATATTACCTCCAGAGAATCTACAGGTCCTGGAAATCTTTACTGAGAAATCTGTTTTCAAAGACTGCATTAGACCCACAGTGGAGGTTAATCATAACTTCCGAGCGTTTTTACTTTATGTGCTGAATTTTACTGCGGGCTTCGGGACACAAGCATTGGGACCAATTAGGAATCCCAAGCTCATATTTCCAAGATATGGCTTCCTAATTGGTTGTTAATTAAGGATGGTAGGCAGGTCTCCATTACTGTCAGCAACCCTATCATTAGAGTTGGGCACTACTGAGTCAGATTGGGGACTGAGTGGTTTCCTCACATGGAGCTACCCTCATAGGAATAAGTTTAAAAATACACATTCAGATGGATCATGCAGACAGGTCCCTCCATTTGGTGGGCAAATGTCTCCAGGTGGTGCATCAATGCTATGGGGGTTGCCTTCTCTGCCAGGGATTGAAAATCTGACCCCAAAACCCTCCCCCACTCCCGAACTCCACTGCCACCAGGAGGCTGCTTCCATGATGCTGGCAGCCTCCACATGGGACAGGGCCCCTTTCACCAATGACAAAATGTCAGCAAATGTGAAAACCCCTCCCTAATGGGAGCCACAATAACTTGCGGTATACCCACTGCAAACTTAGCTCATGATCCTGATCAGGAACCCAGGCACTATAGTCAAACAAAGTCACCATAAATGCTATTCTGCGACCAATTGGGTGTGAGAACAAGCCATCGGCAGACTTAAGATTCCATCAGATTCGTGGACAGCTTCAAAACACGACCTTAAGTCTGCTTCAAAGTCCACAGATATCAGGAAATTTGGACTTCTGCAGTAGAAAAGCACCATGACAGCTGTATGGGAATCATGCACACACCAGTATATAAAGATCATCTAGTGGTTGCACATTGATGGAGTCAAAGTCTTTGCAGTTGACAAATACTCTGAGTGATTTAAGTTGCACACATTGTCACGTGTGCTGCAGATTGTGTCCTTCACCTTGGAAGCCAGTCTGCACTGCAAAATCAAATGCCCGCTTATTCTGACTGGCACTATTGCCAACAAAGTTGACATAATTGTTGATCCTGCCAAACAACTCAGCATTCACCTTTCTCATGTATTTGTAGACAGGTGATTGGGAGATCGTGGATATTTCTGCAGCAGGGGCCTGGAAGTATGCAGAGACAAGAAATTTGAGAACAGTGGTCACTTTGACGGCCTTTGGTAACACATGGTTACCAGGTTCAGCACGCAGCTTTTTCTTTTGGTAACTACAGATGTTTGCTATCTAACATGATATCCCGAGTCACCTGAAACACTGACATTCAGGGTTAACAAGGAAACTGATTGATTACCTCATGAAAACTGTCCCCCCCACCTGCTGGTCGCCTCACTGCTGCTCCCCCGCACTGCTCTGCAGCTACAGGCCAATGAGCAGCAGGCTGCTGTTAGCCATCTTGGTCCTCATACAAGGTCCAATTGTAGGAAGTATAAGCTGCACCCATCCTGGTGCGACACAGTGAAACCTCAATGTGTAGAAAGTAACCTATAAATTGTACAACCTGTCCACACAAGTATTGTGAACAATTGTTTCCAACTAATAGGTAAGAATGCCACCTGTAAACAAGGAGCATTGAATGGCATCCTAGATTGAGATTGCTTAAATTCCATGAACTGTCCCTGTGCACTTGACTTGGTCTTATTGTCGAGTTTTAACAAGGTCACGACAGTATTCTGAACATAGTGGGCGGGATACTCTGTTGGCTGACGTTGGAATTGGGAAACGCGATTGGGCAGAGAATAGATTCCGCGCCAAAATCCGCAGCGGACACCGATTTGACAACAAATCGCAATTCTCCATCACCTCGACTGCGGCGTCAATGCAACCTGGAATGCATGTACAATAAACCCTTTGCATATCATTAGCGGGCCTGAGCCTGTATTCTCCGGGGCCTCCGTGATTCTCTGCCACCAATGGGCCGAGTTCCCGATGGCGTTGTTCACTTGTGTTTTAAAATTGGGAAACTGGAGTAGTGGATGCGGAGGGAGGGAGAGGGGGTAATAAAAGTGTCTAACTCGCCATAGTTTGCTCACAATTGTGCTGCTGGCCGGGGGCTTCTGCCAGGGCTGGGGGAGTAGTGGGTTTGGCCAGGAGGTGGGTTGTGGTTCGGGGTGAATGGGCATGGTCCACCATTGCCGCAGCTGGAAAGGCAGCCATGCAGCTGCGCACGCCGCTGACAGCCCACTGTCAACTCATGGCCACGGGTCGCATGGATGTCCCCCCAGGCCACCCCCCGGGTACCCTCTGGCCCCAGCTGACCCATCAGCTGTATGGGCTGTCCCAGCACAACCAGTGCTATCTTGCTGGCTGGGATGAGTGTGTGTGGGGATTGTAATGTGTATGTGCAGCTGCAGCTTGTCAGCCTCCTGAGTGTCAATCACGGATCCAGCGAATCCCGCACTGTTTTTTATTGGAATTGATTGTGTTCCACGTGGCACCGGTGCTAGCCCCTCCACAGTCGCTGAATCGGTCCAGGTCCGGCACCAGTTTTGCTGTCGTGAAAGTCCACGAATTCTGCGCTGGCGTCAACAGTTTGAAATAGAAACAGAGAAATCTGCCTAGTGTGTCAATCTGGCTCTGAATGGGTGGTTAGCTTATGTAAATTGACAACGCGCCTCTTCTGGGAAGGCACTGCTATTTGCAGCCCAGTCAATAGGCCAGAGGTGGCTTCCCGAGGCCCTGTCAAATTCACTGATTTTAACCCCAATCCCTTCACACAAACTCAATCGCACTCTAAACCCACATGCTCTGACACATTAAAATACATCCCACAGTTACAAAATAAACATCTCGTTCTCTGCGCAGTGTCATAGAATCATAGAATTCACAGTGCAGAAGGAGGCAATACGGCCCATCGAGTCCGCACCGGTCCCTGGAAAGAGCATCCGATCTAAGCCCAGGCCTCCACCCTATCCCAGTAACCCAGTGACCCCACCAACCTTTTTGGACACTAAGGGGCAATTTAGCATGGCCATTCTACCTAGCCTGCACATCCTAGAAAATCGGGGCGAATCCTATCGGCGCATTTCTCACAGAATCTAAATGTCTCTGAAAGAAAAGATTTTGTCCCCACGAGAATCACACTGGTGCTCTCCTGCTGATTAGCTCGGGCCGAGAAAACTTAATCACGGCAATCACTGGGAGCTCCATATAAACGCCACCCCAGTACTGGTCAGCACTTGTTCCAGATCCATGAGAGGGATGGCAGCAAGAAAGCCAGCACCGTGTTTCTCAGACTCTTGGATGGTGTGCAGCAGAGGTGGAAAGTCCTGTACCCGCAATCCAGGAGGCGGCCCACAGCAGGGTTTCCACTTCCACCTGGGAGGCAATAGCTGCCTTGGTGAGTGCCAGCATACTCGACAAGAGCACAGGGCAGCAGTTTAGGAAAAGATGAATGATCCTCTTCGTACAGCCAGTGTAGGTCTGCCACCTCCAGCCTCTTACTGCACCCCTTCACTGCACCCCCTCACTGCACCCCTCGCACCTCCAAGGTGATCTCTCAGTCATCCACCTCGCGGGTTGACCACAGCTCACGAGGCCCTCTGTCCTCAGTGTAAGGTATCATCATTTTCCTGCAGAGTCCAGCCAATGGCTTTAGTGCCCTGCCCATGGTAACAGGCAACACCACGGAAACCTACCACTGGCAGCACACTAATGCTGAAATAGCAATCCCTCGGGTTAGAGATATCCTCACTCCTAGTCCTGCTCATCTCCAAACTTGGAGGTTATGAGGGCATACCTGGCCTCTCAGCCCAAGCAAACCCTGACCATGGCCCAAGGTCCTTCCTCCTTCTTCTCCTCCTCCGTGGTTTGTCCCTCACTGCCCACCTCGAAGTCCTCCTCATCTGATGACATGTGGCTCTCCATCTCCTCCGGGTCCAGTTGGTCTCCCCTCTGCGGAGCCAAGTTGTGGAGAGCACAGAAGACCATAATATTGTGGGACACCCTGTGGAAGCTGTACTGGGGACCAACACCCACCCAACCGGTTCAGGCACTGGAACCACATCTTCAACTGTCCGATTACTAGCTCCATCAGCACGTGCGATGAAGCATAAGCCTCATTGTAGCGAGTCTCCAGCTAGTTTGTGGTCTCTCTGGCGTCATCAGCCACCTCCTTATCCCCGAGGAGCCATCACTCCAGACACTGGTCTCCCTCAAAAACGTCTGAGAACTGCGAGCACCCCAAGATGTAACTATCATGGACGCTCCCCGGGAAAAGGACACACAACTGCATGATTCACACTGTGTGGTCACAGATGGTTTGGGCATTGATGGAATGGAATCACTTGCAGTTCATAGATGCCATGGAGGCCACAAATGCAGTCTATCAAACCCTGCACTTGGTGTATGCCAGCTAAATGGGTAAAGACCAAGGCACTGGCATCTTGGCTCTCCTGGTCCAGATCCAAGTTTATATACATGTGGCCCTTTGCATAAAGGGCATCTGTCACCTCCCTAATGCATTTGTGTGTGGCTGACTGGGAGATGCCACACAGATAACCGGTGTTGCCCTGAAATGAGCCACTCGCACAGACGTTCAGAGAGGCAAGGATTTTAAGGACGATGGGCAGTGGATGTCCTCCCATCCCATATGGTGCCAGCTCTTGCTGGGCATGGCAAATGTGATCCACTGTGCCCAGGACAGGCACTGTCTTCTCTGTCACTGAGGCTACAACATCTGTAGATAGGAAGTCCAAAGTTGGAATATCTAATGCTGGTATAGTCACAAATGGGGCCGTTCACTCTGTGGTGCTGCCCCTTGTACACTTATGGGCCTAGGCTCCCCCTCCTCAGCAGCAGACTGTTCCTGGCCATGCACAGTGGCACACCTCTGTCTCTGCTGCTGCTCTGTTGCAAGTAGTGGAAACCCAACTTGACAGGCTTCATGATTTTCCAGAAAACCGAAGTGAGCAGTGAGGATCTCTGAGAAAGCCCTGTCCCTCAACCTTCTTCTTCCCTGGGACATACACCATGCTCCCTCATTGAGATCCTCTCCACTGAACCTCAAACCCTCCCCTCTCACTCTGGCATATCCCCAATCCTGCTCCTATCAAGTCCACCAGGATTATGCCTCTGGGCACTCGAGAGTCTCACTGGCACATTTCTAAAAGCCATTCCCCAACCCAGCCCCCTCAACTCCTTGAGTTAGGTGATTAGGCTATTGAGTGGATGCATGGGAGCCATGTCTGCATCGTCAGGGGCACCTCAAAGAAGCCCCCCGCTATGACATGTAATGGAGTGAATGATGATAGAGTTCACCATGAGGCCTTGCTTTGGGGATTACGTCGGTGTATCCTGTGTGATATAAACTCTTGACTGAGCATTGGGGTTAATTGCTTGGGACTCAAATCAGTGGCATTTCTCTTTCGCGTTGCACACCACATTGGCATTGTTATGTTGCCAATGAAGAGCCAAATTGCATTCCTATCAATTGAATGCCTCTTGTGACAGACGAGGCACAGCTGATTAAAGTCTGCAATAAAAATGACAAATACACATCTAGAAAGCTCCCTATTTTTCCATTTCACAGCCTTACACACTTATTCCTGAGAGACAAATTTCCTTGACAAGTGCAACTGGTATTCAATTGAGCTCAGCCGCTTGGTCCTCAGACTGCTGCCTGAGTGTGGAGTTCTGCACACAGTTCAGTTGTGCTCCTCCAAGTGAGAGAGTCTTCATTACTCATGAGGCAAGGATGCAAGCCATTCCTCAGGCACCCACTTTGCTCTTGCAGCCTGGCTTCTCATGGGACCCCACCTCATATATAAAAACAAATTACTGTGGATGCTGGAATCTGAAACCAAAAGAGAAAATGCTGGAAAATGACAAAGCGTCCTCTGGACTCGAAACATTAGCTCTTTTCTCTCCTTACAGATGCTGCCAGACCTGCTGCGATTTTCCAGCATTTTCTCTTTTGGTTCCAGTTACCTCCCAGTGCTGACCCTCAATATTAACCTCCTGCCTCAACTGTGATTTGGTCACAAGTCCAGCAAGGAGTGCATGGAAGCAATGCCTGCACGCCAGCCTCCAGACCGCCTTAAAGCAAGGGGCGCTCTGAAGTGAATGGAAGGTCAGGCCTATTAACAAGCCCTGCCGTCTCCCCCCCCCCCCATCCCCACCGCCACCTCCAAGAATTATTAACTGACGCCCAGCCCCACCCTGGACCTGAGTTGAACTTATCTGTGTCTCCCACGCCACCTCCGGTGCACCCTGAGCAGTGAAGACCCTGGGGAATCATGGCTACCTGGCTACTTCCGATATCCCCCTCAGAGGTGAGGCTGCCAAATTCATGCTTTTGGAGACCTGTTGTAAATGATGCTGCCGTTTTTCGATTCTCTCTGTATTTTGAACCCTCGCCTAGTTTCTCATGGACGGAGGGCTCAAAATCACCCCTTATTTCTCAATACCCAAATGTATTTGGTACAGCGCCCACTCACACTGGCACATGGACACACATAAGAAAAGGTGACGGGAAAAAAGATTGCACACACTTAGATCTTTAAAGTCCAAACGTTTGCTGCTAAATTTGAATCTTTTGATATGCAAGCTTGAAATGTTGCAGGTTTATTGAAGGAATGGAGGTTGCAGGTTTTGGCGACAGATTCAAAGTAGCTTACTGCTCATATGGCAGGCTTCATTTCAGTTGAGGTATAGTCGAGCCTCTTAGCAAAGATGTAGTTTGGGTTCTTCAAATCTCACCTAAAAACTATCCTGAATTCTATGCCTGCTGGTGGAATTTATGCAGGATTTTTCATTTTTAGATCTGTTCCTTTAGATTCAGGCTGCTATTAAAATGTGTTAACAAATGTCCATGATCGCAACTTGGTTTTCTGTCTGGTGACCATAGTTTCTCTTTTTTCTTGTCCACACAAAATCGCGTTTGGCGCGGGGGGCGGAGAATCCAATTTCACGCCGGAATCGGGCCCAGCGCTGATCCAGCGATTCTCTGGCACCCAAGAATCGCCATCTTCGCGGAGTACTCCACGTGGCTTACCAGAGGCCTGCCCAGCGATCCTCCGCTCCCGACCGGCCGAGTTCCCGATGGCGTGGTTCTAAGCACCTATCGCCGTTCGGGAAGCTCGCGTGGCGGCTGCGGACTCAGTCCACGGCCATCCTGGTAGGGGGCAGGGGGATCGGACACCGGGGGGGCCTAATGGGCAGCAGGGTGACAGATTGGGGCGGTCGGGTCTTCCGGCGCGGCGCTGATCGGGAGGGCATACAAACTTCATCTGCCTCCGCTTCCGAGTCGCCATGGCGCTCAGCACATCTGCTGGAGGGCGCCGCCGTACGCATGCGCGGACTCAAAACCGGACGTGCGGGGGCCCGTATCCGCAGCTAAAACTGCCTGAATCACTCTGGCTCCCTGCAAGTGAGTGAATTGGCTGATCTTTTTCATAGAAAACACCAGAGTGAAACGCCAGCGTTTTTACGCCAGCATGGGGATGGGTTCCATTTTTGGAGAATCCAGCCCACGATCTCCGACAACTTGAGCATTGACACAGAATTGTGTTTGTGTTTCATCTACTTCCATCTCCTTGTCACAGACTGAGATTTTTCTCAGAGCAATGCTATTGAATTCCATTCTGCTGGCAAGCCTGCAAGCCCATTGTAAACTGGCTTCTACAGTTATGTGGACAATGACAGCTATTAAATTCACAGGAAGGATCCGTTGCATTATAATGCATTCACAATGGAATGTCCCAAAAAGATCATGGGTGTGATTCTCCCCTCTCGCGCCGGTTGGGAGAATCCCCTGGCGCGCCATTTTTCCCCGCAACGCCGGTCCAATGCCCTCCTGCGATTCACCCAAGCGGCGAGAACGGCCCCGTCGAGTTCTGCGCGCCGCAGGCCGGAGAATCGCCCGGGACACCCAAAATAGCGATTCTCCGCTACACCCACTATTCTCCACCCCGGTTGGGCTGAGCGGCCAGCCCAAAACGAAGGCTTCCTGCCGGCGCCATCCACACCTGGTCGCTGCCGGCGGGAACAGCGCAGGAACGCTGGGGGGGGCGGCCTCTGGGGGGCTGAGGGGGCTTCTTTCACCGGGGTAGGACTCAAAAGGGGTCTGGCCCGCGATCGGTGCCCACCGATTGTCGAGCCGGCCTCTCTGAAGGAGGACCTCCTTTCCTCCGCGCCGCACAAGATCCATCCGACATCTTCTTGCGGGGTGGCCTCGGGGAGGACGGCAACCACGCATGCGCGGGTGATGCCAGTTACGCCTTTGACGCGGCGCCAATGCCCGGCGCGCGCTGACGACTCTGCTTTCGTGACATGCCCCCCGGGTTTCTCGCGGCCCCGATCCGAGCCCATTTTCGGGCCCTGAATTGGTCGAGATCGGGGCCGTTTCGCGCCGTCGTGAACTTCGACGGCGTTCACGACGGCGTGGGCATTTAGTCGCGGGAGCGGAGAATCGCGCCCCATTTCTATTAAAATGTCCTGGCCAGAGAAGCAGGCTAACATACAGCCTTAGATCTTTGGAAGTTCCATGAATGTTAGCAAAAAAATAAATGAGGTCACCTAACCTCGCAACTCCATTTCAATTTTCAAAACCGATTGTCCATTCTCCATTTTTAAAAATAAGCTGGAATTCTCTGGCCGTTCGCTGGGTTCTGGATGCCGCGCACCTCGCACGCAGGTTTCTCGGCGGCGTGGGGTGGTTTCGGTGGGAATACCCATTGACAGCGGCGAGTGCAGAGAATCCCACCACCAGCAAACGGGGCGCTATCTCCCCCAGCGAGAAGCATGCAGCTGGGAGAATCGTGTCTTTTTCTCATAAATCCAAGAGTATAACTACGTGAGTTTGACAAATGGGAAATAAGTTAGAATTATGTGCTATATTATACGTGCGCAATGCCAAACAAGATCAGTTAGTAGACTTTACATGAATATATTCATCCCTTTCTGTTTTGAGAATATTGCAGAATGTTTTTGCTTATTATCTTTTTACTGAAGTGGCAGCCTCATGTTGTGACATTTTGCAGATTCTGAGAGCATTGAGACTTGGAAAAACTACACTTCATCAATACCACAATCATGATTACAGAATCAAAAGTTCAATGAGCACTAGCATTGATCATAAGGTTCAACAGGCAATATTAATTTAACTCAGCCTATTTTTAGAAAACCTGTCATTTCTCTTCCTAATAAACTTTTATACCTCAGAACTTGGCAAGAGATTTGAAAGGTTGCCACAGGGGAATAAAAAACTCTCAGATGTGTCTCTCAGCTGTGGCTTTGTATTTTTAATAATTTATAATCAAAATGTTCTGATCTTCCAGCTTCACATTTTACAATCATTGTCTTCATCATTCATTAATACTGAAACAACAAAGATTGAAATGTTTACGCTCTGATCATTATTGGTAATGTCAATGCACACCGGGTAAGCAGTTGGCATATGCGAAGATCAAAAAACAATTCACGTGTGAAATAATGCTTGGTAATTGACAATGGGACTGACTCTTTTCTGATTGCATTTATTTTTAGTTGCATTTTAGCAACAACCTTCACCTCTTCAGAGCTCCACCCATCATCTACAGCTACATTTCTCTTGCAATCTAATGTCTGGGTTGCATGACTCTTCCCATTCTACACCTGCACAATTGATTGGCAGGAATTGCATTTAACACAGAAGTTGTTTCTCCTCACATGGGCCCAGTAGAGAGCCCGTGAAATTCATTCATTAATCCCCTGTCCTCTGATACCTTAATGGTTTAATGCGTTGACTTCTTGGAACAATAAGCACATGGTAAAATGTGATTCTCCTCATAGTTTCTGATTCCAATTGAAGTTCAAAATGAAACTAAGTGCTTCTTCTGAGGGAAGCATGTGAATGCATGAACCCAGATCTCAGATCATAGTGGCTAGTTCAAAATAACACCGCAGTGCACCTGGGAATGAGAAAACTGCCTGCTATCAAAAGTGCATGCTCTAGGAGTAAACACAACTCTAGCACTGAAGAGAAAATGAAAGTTGCGCCTTTTATGGATAAGGTGGCTTACTAGCAAGCACACACCCATAGAATAAACTAAATGACAGTTAATTGCCAGTATTCTGTCACTCAGGCTACAGAACCATCAGAACTCAAGCAGTGACTGACAGATACTTCACTTCTGTCACAAAGGAGACATTCTTTATTTATTGAAAGTATAACCGTCACCATCTGACATTTTCGTTGATTTATTTAAAGTTTTGTTACAATCCCAGTTGATGATTCCAATAGCCAGGAAGATCGCAAAATGGAACATAACTTTTATTTATTCTTAGAAAGCATGGATGGGCAGTTATTCTAACCTAACAGACAAATTGCGGTCAGACAACACCCCACCCTGAAAGCAAATGGTTTTAGACTAATGATTCAGAGCCCCAAAACTAAATAGTAATGCAAAATCATTTCAATTACAATCTGTGACAATTAATCATGGGTAAAGAGCATAATTTTCATTTATATAGCTGTTATTGTCCCTTAATTCAATTACATTATACAAGCATGGTGGGGTCGGTTCTATGGGTTAACGTAGATGGTTAGAATAACACCAACAGCATGGGCTCAGTTCCCATTCTAGACTTGGGACCTGTTAGCATCCTCAACAAGAATCAAACAATTTGCAATTTGTAAAACTGTGAGGAAAGGATACTTCACCACAGGAATGGTAACACTGACCAATAGTTACCTTTCATGTTAAAGCAAACTTTAATTTAAACACAGAATCAATCACATTAGCAACAATGTAACAGGTTTACAGTTAACAGTTCAAACAGTTCTTAAATAGAAGGAAAACATACTCCCTACACCTGAAACTATATATATTCCAATTAAGCAATCCAATATAATTCAAAGACAATTTATAAATAAAGTTAACAATCAGGTTTACTTGCTTTTCACTGTGCAAAGACTTTAGAAAGAACCTTTCAAGGGCCAGCTGAAGATGTTTCTAGGCTGATTAAAATCCTACGGGAAACTGCAAACTACAGGGGCTGGTTTAGCACAGTGGGCTAAACAGCTGGCTTGTCATGCAGAACAAGGCCAGCAGCGTGGGTTTGATTCCCGTACCGGCCTCCCCAAAAAGAGGCCGGAATGTGGCGACTAGGGGCTTTTCACAGTAACTTCATTGAAGCCTACTTGTGACAATAAGCGATTATTATTATTATTATTAGATAGACCTGGCACCACCTATTAATTACATCATAAGGTATTCTTCAGTTTTCTCCTTCTAAGATGTCCCATGACTTGTTTACCAGAATGAAGCATCATCCCTCATAAATTGTCTACACCCCTACGACCCTCCAAAATCATAACAATGTTCCATTAGCCATCTATCTGTAAACAAGTAACTGGTCAAAATCAATGTTCACCTCATGTTTATGACTCCTTAAGCACACCTTATTCAGAAGTATCCCCTGTTTGTATCTTAAATTAGGGCTTTTAATAACATTACTGCAACAAATGTAAAATATATTATGTAACAATTTCCTATATTTATCACAGACCTGTCCCCTCATCCTGTCCATAAGAATGGAAGGCAAGTACAAGGGACCCATCCAGACCGCAAACATGCCCCCCTAGCAATGCATCTCCCTCAACCAGCGCCCGGGACCCTGCCAGACGCGACCCCAGATACGTAGACAGCGCCCTGGTCCCCGCCAGCGCCCTGGACCCCGCCAGACGCAACCACCTACCTTCCACAAGAGCTGACGTCGGCCATCGGATCCCAGGATCATCCAGCAGCAGCCGCCGACCGAGGAAGCGAGGGAAACCCGGCGGTCTGCAGGTTAGACTGAAGCAACGCGGTTTCAAGACCCCTCTCCCCAGCATACTCCTGGCAAACATCCAAGCGATCGAAAACAAGCTGGATGAACTTAACACCAGACTTACCTCTCAGAGGGAAGTAAGAGACTACTGTGTGCTCTGTTTCATAGAGACATGGCTCACCCCTGCCTCACCGGACTGTGCCATACAACCTGAAGGCTTCTCAATTCACTGGGCGGACCGCACGGCATCATCAGGCAAAGCGAAGGGTGGAGGGGTTTGCCTCCTCATCAACTCCTCCTGGTGCTTGGATGTGGCGACTCTGGCGACCTACTGCTCCCCAGACCTGGAATACCTGACCGTGAAGTGCCGCCCATATTATCTTCCACGTGAGTTCACTTCAGCCATTATCACAGCGGTCTACATCCCACCCCAGGCAGTAGTGAGGAAGGTGCTGGACGAACTATACACAGTAATAAACAACTACGAAACAGAACACCCGGAGGCCTTGTTCATCGTGGCCGGAGACTTCAACAAGGCCAACTCAAGAGTGTACTGCCAAAATTCCACCAGCACATCTCCTGTCCCACCAGGGGCGACAACACTCTTGACCACTGCTATTCAAAAATCAAGGGCGCCTACCGTTCCATCCCCCGACCGCACTTTTGGAAATCAGACCATAAGACGGTGCTCCTTCTCCCGGCATACAAGTAGAAACTCAAGCGGGAGAATCCAGCTAAGATGGTTGTGCAGTGCTGGTACGAGGAGATTGAAGAGCTCTTACGTGACTGCTTAGAGACAGTGGACTGGTCCATATTTAAGAACTCAGCGACCAACTTAAATGAGTATGCCACCACCGTCACAGACTTCATCAGCAAATGTGTGGACGACTGCGTGCCAAAGAAAGCAGTACGTGCGTTCCCCAACCGGAAACCATGGCTCAATCGCGAGATTGACTCCCTACTGAAGGACAGATCTGAGGCATTCAAGGCAGACGACCCTGACCTATACAAGAAATCCAGGTACGACCTCCGCAAAGCCATCCGGAATGCCAAGAGAGAATATCAAACCAAGCTAGAGTCACAGACAGACTCTCGGCGGTTGTGGCAAGGACTAAACAACATAACGGGCCACAAAGCAATGCCGAACAGTATCTCTGGCAGCAGTGCACCCCTCCCCGATGAACTCAATGCATTCTATGCTCGGTTCGAGCAGGTAACCAACAATCCGCTGGCGAGTGCCCCAGCAGCCCATAATTCACCCATACCCACCATCACAGCTTCCGAAGTCAGATTGGCCTTCCTGAAAGTGAACCCTCGGAAGGCGACGGGCCCAGTCGGGATCCCTGGTCGTGCACTCAGAGACTGCGTGGACCAGCTGGCAGAGGTATTCACGGACATCTTTAACCTGTCCCTACTCCACTCCGAGGTCCCCACCTGCTTCAAGAAGACCACCATCATACCGGTACCAAAGAAGAACCAGGCAACGTGCCTCAATGACTACCGGCCAGTGGCCCTGACTTCAGTCGTAATGAAGTGCTTCGAGAGATTGATCATGAAGCGCATCACCTCCATACTCCCAGAACGCCTTGATCCACTGCAATTCGCATACCGCTGCAACCGGTCCACATCAGACACCATTTCCCTGGCCCTACACTCATCCCTAGAGCATCTCGAAAACAAGGACTCCTACATTAGACTCCTATTTATTGACTACAGCTCCGCCTTCAACACCATAATCCCAGCCAAGCTCATATCAAAGCTCCAAAACCTAGGACTTGGCTCCCCACTCTGCAACTGGATCCTCGATTTTCTGACCAACAGACCACAATCAGTAAGAATGAACAACAACACCTCCTCCACAATAGTCCTCAACACCGGCGCCCCGCAAGGCTGCGTACTTAGCCCCCTACTCTACTCCCTGTTCCCACACGACTGTGTGGCAAAAATTGGTTCCAACTCCATCGACAAGTTTGCTGACGATACAACCATAGTGGGCCGGATCTCGAATAACGATGAGTCCGAATACAGGAGGGAGATAGAGAACCTAGTGGAGTGGTGTAGCGACAACAATCTCTCCCTCAATGCCAGCAAAACTAAAGAGCTGGTAATTGACTTCAGGAAGCAAAGTACTGTACACACCCCTGTCAGCATCAATGGGGCTGAGGTGGAGATGGTTAGCAGTTTCAAATTCCTAGGGGTGCACATCTCCAAAAATCTGTCCTGGTCCACCCACATCGACGCTACCACCAAGAAAGCACAACAGCGCCTATACTTCCTCAGGAAACTAAGGAAATCTGGCATGTCCACATTAACTCTTACCAACTTTTACAGAGGCACCATAGAAAGCATCCTATCAGGCTGCATCACAGCCTGGTATGGCAATTGCTCGGCCCAGGACCGCAAGAAACTTCAGAGAGTCATGAACACCGCCCAGTCCATCACACGACCCTGCCTCCCATCCATTGACTCCATCTACACCTCCCGCTGCCTGGGGAATGCAGTATAATCAAAGATCCCTCCCACCCGGCTTACTCACTCTTCCAACTTCTTCCATCGGGCAGGAGATACAGAAGTCTGAGAACACGCACGAACAGACTCAAAAACAGCTTCTTCCCCACTGTCACCAGACTCCTAAATGACCGTCTTATGGACTGATTTCATTCACACTACACCCTGTATGCTTCATCCGATGCCCGTGCTTTTGTAGTTACATTGTATATGTTGTGTTGCCCTATTATGTATTTTCTTTTATTCCCTTTTCTTCTCATGTACTTAATGATCTGTTGAGCTGCTCGCAGAAAAATACTTTTCACTGTACCTCGGTACACGTGACAATAAACAAATCCAATCCAATCGAATCCAAGCCACCACTGAAAAACTGCCAAGTAAAACAACTCAGGATGAAGCCTGAATATGTTCTGTACACCGTTTTTCACATTAAAACATAGTAAATAATGATTATACACACAAGATGTGAAAACTGGAAGGTTAACTTATGCCAGTCTGGTATAGCTTTTATATGGAGTTCAATTGGTGATTTAATTCATTGTGTGACTGCATATAATCATTGTTATTCTTGATGGCCTGCCTTCTCAAACTTGCCCCTCTCCTGAGATGTGGGGATTCTCAGGTTAAACCACCACAGGGGAAAGCAGCCTATGGTCATCTGAGACTATGGCGACTTTACCTTTACCTTATAATCACTACCAACTCACTGAAGAAATTATGAGTTGCTGTTATCATTTCAAAAGGATTACCACCAAAAAAATGTTACACCTGGTTCCCCAAGAGGCTATGGAGTAGTGAAATGTGGACTCCTGACAGAAGTCTGAAGGTGGATTGGTGATGCTAGGCCACAGAACATCACTGGCTGAGAGGCTGGCAGCAGCTCCAGGTAGGCCATGGGACTAGAGGGTGGTGGGGTTGAAGAGACAAAGCCCAGGCCAGCAATGAGCCATAATATTTTTAACGGGATCAGGAGAACAGTCAAATTTCCCTTGGCCCCATAGAACTAAACCTAGATGTATTTGTAGGATCCTCTTTGGCTTGGCTGATGGTGGAGAGTGCCTGTTTGATAGCAGCTCCAATCAGTACTCTCCTTAAATGGCAATTGGGATCAAAGATATTTGGTCAAGCCTGATTCACATTTTAAATAGACCTATACCACCTAAGTCAAGAGAGTGCTCCAGATAGGCAGCGGGAGGCTAGGGAAAGGACTGCCATGGAGATAGTGGGGAAAGTGTCATGAAGACTTTCCGTATGATTCTCTGGTTGGTACTGCTCCATTGTTTACCTCACAATTTAACCCAATGATTTCCAAAATGGTGAAACCAGATTTTGGTTCCAATTATTTCATTTGAATAATCAATTCACCAATTATATTGCTGCTATCACAATAATTTAACACAAGTTATAACAGCTTCAAACAAAATCGGACAGGGGGTCATTTCTGTCTGACTTTGATTCAATCTCCAGTCTGACAGCTGAGATGATAGTCTTTCCAATGTAATGTGAAATCTATGGAAAGGGCTGCACTTCCCTGTCACCATACAGAGTAATCTCTTTATCTGAAGCAAAGTAGCACTGAATAAGCTGCCACTTCAGACAGAGCAGCAGTCAAAATGACAGGATGTACTAAGTGTTTCTCATCTTTTATTTTGGTTGATCACGCTACATAGGCAATTAACCATTGCATTTATTCACCAAAATGTTCATTAAAATGAATGACTGAGTCGTAAAATGACTGAGTTTAGAGCTTGCACAATCCTCTGTGTTTCATAAATATAGTTTAATTTGGTAGTTTAATTTCCTGGTCATGGCTAAACATCTGCTGTGTGTATGCTCCCTTGAAAAATTTGATTCTAAAACTTACAAATTTCACAATAATTTATCAACCTGAGTTCTGGGGCGAAATTCTCCCGAAACGGCGCGATGTCCGCCGACTGGCGCCCAAAACGGCGCCAATCAGACGGGCATCGCGCCGCCCAAAGGTGCGAAATGCTCCGCATCTTTGGGGGCCGAGCCCCAACATTGAGGGGCTAGGCCGACGCCGGAGGAATTTCCGCCGCGCCAGCTGGCGGAAAAGGCCTTTGTTGCCCCGCCAGCTGGCGCGGAAATGACATCCCCGGGCGGCGCATGCGCGGGAGCGTCAGCGGCCGCTGACAGTTTCCCACGCATGCGCAGTGGAGGGAGTCTCTTCCACCTCCGCCATGGTGGAGACCGTGGCGGAGGCGGATGGGAAAGAGTGCCCCCACAGCACAGGCCCGCCCGCAGATCAGTGGGCCCCGATCGCGGGCCAGGCCACCGTGGGGGCACCCCCCAGGGCCAGATCGCCCCACGCCCCCCCCAGGGCCCCGCCCACGCCGCCTTGTCCCGCTGTTCAAAAGGTGGTTTAATCCACGCCGGCGGGACAGGCAATTTATCGGCGGGACTTCGGCCCCTCCGGGCCGGAGAATCGAGCGGGGGGGCCCGCCAACCGGTGCGGCCCGATTCCCGCCCCCGCCGAATATCCGGTGCCGGAGACTTCGGCAACCGGCAGGGGCGGGATTCACGGCAGCCCCCGGCGACTCTCCAACCCAGCGGGGGGTCGGAGAATGACGCCCCATGCCTTTGGCACAAACCGTCCCATTCGTCCTCCCTGGGAGTCATCTGAGCACTTTACTCAAGGGGGCAGTCCATTTAAGTGGCTCCACAGCACTTGCTCACAGTCAAACCAGAAGGATGGCAGCCAAGAAGCCAGCTCCACGATTCACTGGTGTAGTGGCGGGGGAGGGGTGGCCATTTGGACCCCACATGCTGCTCACCTAGCAGGACCTCATCACCAGACCTTCCACAAGCTTCCTCATAAGTCATCCCTGCTCATGCGCAGTGTGCACACATGCTAGGTATAATTGGCATCTCACCCGGTAGGTAGCCTGGTCACATCATCCCATTTGTCTCCCTGCAGGAGTAGTTCATTCACAACCGCCGTGAGTGAACGAAGAAGGATGGTGGAATGGTAGAGCTGAGAATCCTGACTCCATTTAAGGAACCAGCCCTGGGGCTCACAGAGGACTGTCTGTTTCTCTGCGACTGTCCAAGATTGAAGGTATCATGCACGTTCCCTGGAAAGTAGGCACACACATGCATGAGCTGCACCTGGTGGTTACAGACCAGGTGGACATTTAGGGAGTGGAGCCTTTTATATATGAAGGGAACTCCCTGGTGCCATGGGTGTGCAGAGTCACATGGGTGCAGTTTATTGCCCCATGCATCTGTGGAAAACTCACTATCGGCCTGAACCCTGTTGATTTCTCACCTTGTCTGGCCTGGTGCTGGCCATGGTGGATGTATTCTGTAGTGATATCATGGTTGTGTTGTAATTCACTGACTGACCACTAGGAGTCTCACTAATATATAAGTGAAAGTTAAAGTCAGCTGACCTCAGACTGGCTGGAAGAAATTGAAGAGAGAGGTTGTTTGGCATGACTACTGTTTTTCATCTGTTTTGTATTTAGTTTATCTACAGTTGTAGCTTTAATTACAAGTGTTCTTGTAATAAATCAGGCCATCCGACAAGAACATCACATATCCACTGGCCCTGGCATACGGTACATCTGTGACTTCACAAATGCACAAATGGGTGGATATCTGTGAGATTCCCTAGTGGAGTCCTGGAAGGATCCTGAGGCAAAAAGGTTCAAGGCTGCTGTGAACTTGACATGTCTTCCGGCGCCAATTAATGTAAACTGCATGAAGCTCAGGGACAAATTGGTTTCTCCATCAGGGACAAGCAGTACTAATAGGCACCTGCTTAGTCAGGCTGGAGAATTCAGGGAGCTCATTGGTGTGATCCCTCCATACCTAAGCCAACTGGATTGTTACTCATCAAGTTTACCAAAACCCCACAACGAGTCAGCATCGAGTTGGTTTGTCTTTTGGGTTCTCATCCACCCTTCCCCCTGGCTGCATGGCAATCATCGCATCCCACCACCACCACACCATGGCCCGTGCAACCACCCTGGCATCAGAAAACCCCGCTGCAGACACCACGCCACAGAGAGCAGACTCCCATGCCAAAGACCGGGGGCGGCATTCTCTGATCCTGAGGCCGTTGCGTTTTACGATGGCATCAACAGGCCCCTAGGAGCGGCATTGCATGAATCGCGCCCCCCCCCCCCCCCCGGGCAATTCTCTGACCTGGGGTTGGAGAATCCCGCCCCAGATTCTCATGCCACAGAGACCAGACTCCAAGACTACCAACATCAACCGCAATATTATTTGCCCCCCTTCCGAGTATGAGACTGAAACCCGACAGCTGACCTCAGGTGCGAATCAGTGGCCTTGTCGCGCCTGACTTGGGTGTTGGGACGAGGCTGTTGCATCTCACGAGATTCACGGTGCTCAAAACGTCTCGTGAGATCTGGATCTCGCCCTTGCTGGGGGTGATCCAGATCAGCATATTTAACTGAGTCGGACAGCTCATTGAAATATACGTTTGTTAGATTCACCCATCACCCGGGACTCAATGGCCATGCCTGCAAGATCTTGCTAGGGCGGTGGGGGGGAACCTGGAAAGAGCGGGCGGAGAAGGTCGGGGCAGCCAGACAAAGTCCCTCTAAGTGCTGCCTTGGCTAGGAAAATCTCCCCTCGGCCAAAAGAAAGGGCAAATTGATTTTGAATAGCAGGATGTTTCTTAGCACTGCAGGCACCAAGAAACACCCCGCTAACCGTGTCATTCAGGGGACTTTAACTCAAGACCGCTCCATTGCGCACCTCCTCTTTTGTCTAAAATCCTCCTCCAGAGCTGCCCATGGGCCTGATCCTTTGGACTCCCTGGTGCTCATTGGGACAGTGGTGCTGATCTCCATCCACCCTCTCAGAAGTCATGCAATGTGGTTCCCAATTTTTAAAGAGCAGTAGCAATGACATTATGCCTGGTGTGGTAGAAGATTCATTGAGGGTTTAAGAAGTGACATTATGCCCGCATTCATGGCCTTCTTGGGCGTGAGCCTGGTCACGTTGCGAGATTTTGGAGCATTGCAGGATTTGTATTGTGGCTAACACAGTGGCAAAATCCTGCCCAGGGAGTCTAATGCCTGTTTCAGGTATGCACCCTGGTGCCAGCAGAAGAGCCTTTATGAATATGGTGAACAGCATCATATCCGGTACTGAATCTGCACACACTGCCTGCAGTATTTAACCTCTAGCCGCCTGTAAATTGTCCAAAGCAAAATCCAACTTCTGGGCTGAAATTGGCACCACATTTAAAGAATGATGGACATGTGTTCACAGTGGGTTTACCAAACTGAGGATAAACTGGACATTTAAAGTACTTGTTATTCAGTTTACAGTATCTCTTGTAATATATGAAAGGGTAATTAGCCTGGGTGGTAGTATTAAATGAGCAATAGTGCATTGACCACTTTTTGTAGACGCCTATAGAGGGGCAAGGATTGGATTGGATGGATTGGTTTATTGTCATGTGTACCGAGGTACAATGAAAAGTATTTTTCTACGAGCAGCTCAGCAGATCATTAAGTACATGAAAATAAAATAAAATAAAAAGAAAATACATAATAGGGCAACACAAGGAACACAATGTAACTACATAAACACCAGCATCGGGTGAAACATACAGGGGTGTAGTGTTAATCAGGTCAGTCCATAAGAGGGTCGTTTAGGAGTCTGGTAACAGCGGGGAAGAAGCTGTTTTTGAGTCTGTTCGTGCGTGTTCTCAGATTTTTGTAACTCTTCCCCGAAAGAAGAAGTTGGAAGTGTGAGTAAGCTGGGAGGGAGGGGTCTTTGATTATGTTGCCTGCTTTCCCCAGGCAGCGGGAGGTGCAGATGGAGTCAATGGATGGGAAGGGGGTGGCCATGTTGGCCAGGCGGTCTTAGGCCGAGCAGTTGCCATGCCAGGCTGTGATGCAGCCAGATAGGATGCTCTCTATGGTGCATCTGTAAAAGTTGGTCAGAGTTAACGTGGACATTAGTTTCCTGAGGAAGTATAGGCGCTGTTGTGCTTTCTTGGTGATAGCGTCGATGTGGGTGGACCAGGACAGATTTTTGGTGATGTGTACCCCTAGGAATTTGAAGCTGCTAACCATCTCTACCTCGGCCCCATTGGTGCTGACATGGGTGTGTACAGTACTTTGCTTCCTGAAGTCAATGACCAGCTCTTTAGTTTTGCTGGCATTGAGGGATAGATTGTTGTCGATGTACCACTCCACTCGGTTCTCTAAGACCCTTCTGTATTCTGACTCGTCGTTATTCGAGATCCGGCCCACTATGGTCATATCGTCAACAAATTTGTAGATGGAGTTGGAACCAAATTTTGCCACGCAGTCGTGTGTGTACAGGGTTAATAGTAGGGGGCTAAGTACGCAGCCTTGCGGGGCCCCGGTATTGAGGACTATTGTGGAGGATGTGTTGTTGTTTATTCTTACTGATTGTTGTCTGTGGGTCAGAAAGTCGAGGATCCAGTTGCAGAGTTTCCTGCGGGTGCTCCAGTTTCCTCCCAGAGTTCAAAGATGTGCAGATTAGGTGGGTTGGCCGAACTAAATTTCCCCTTAGTATCCAAAAGGTTACATGAGGTTACGGGCACAGGGTGGAGGCGTGGGCTTAAATAAGGTGCTCTTTCCAAGGACGGGTGCAGACTCGATGGGCCAAATGGCTCCCTTCTGCACTGTAACTTCTATGATTCACTTGAAATTTAGTCCCTTTGAAATTAATAGAATATGAGGCAGGGAGTAAAGCAGAAGATTCATGCCAAAAGCAAATTCCTAGCCCTACGTCAGTAGCTATTACTGCTCTTTCTTCACATCTAGGAAGATTATCTCATCCAGTTGGATGTTTATTAAATGAGCTTTGATCTGCTGTTTTATCTGACTGTATAAACAATCCAGCCCTGTTGGATTATTTATTTGGTCCTTGCATTGGTGCCTGTGATAGAATCCATTTAAACTTCAGAACACCATGACCATGTTATCAGGTCATCCGTTATCAAGCTTAACTGTCAAGTCAAAAACTGAAGAGAGGGTTCAGTCAATCTTATCACAATGATCAAACATGGTGATTTAACCTTGTAATCTACATAAACATTTTGAGACGTGTATAAATTCTGGGAATAAAATGAGCTTATTTTAAAATTATTTCAAGAAAATTCATTACAATAAAACATTGTTTACGGTTTCCAATTTGAACCATTTCTCACCCAAAATCTGTGTGAGTTCTCAGGAAAAATAATAGAAGTACCCATTTGTATGCACCAACTTAATTTTTTCTTACTACAGTTTTTGGTGCATGTTTCCTTGGAGAATACATAATAAAAACTGTTGAATCCTTGAAGCACTAGAAATTAAGTACTCAAAATAAAGGAACAGTTTTTAACCATATCTTTTAAAATCCAATTCCAAGGAGTTAGAAACTTTATCAAATTGAGTTGACCTGCCAAGCCTATGGCTTCTGAATCACAAAGAGCAGAGGCAGAATAATATGCTCCTAAATCTAGTGCATTCCCAAGGCGTTCCCAAGGTCATCATGCCAGTTTGGTATAATGTAGCAGGCGGGCAGGCTTAACAAACGGATCCCAATCACACTGCATGAATGTCAATTAATACTTTACTTAAGGTCGGTAATGACCTTACTGACTGCCGCAATATGGGGCGGGATTCTCCGACCCCCAGCCTCGTTGGAGAATCGGCGGAGGCTGGCGTGAATCCCGCCCCCGCCGGCTGCCGAATTCTCCGGCACCGGATATTCGGCGGGGGTGGGAATCGCACCGCGCCGGTTGGCGGCCTTCCCCCCCAGCGATTCTCCGGCCCGTGTTGGGCCGAAGTCCCGCTGCTGGAATGCCTGTCCCGCCGGCGAGAATCAAACCACCTCTCTTACCAGCGGGACAAGGCGGCGCGGGCGGGCTCTGGGGGGGTGGGGGGGGTGCGGGGCGATCTGGCTCTGTGGGGTGCCCCCACGGTGGCCTGGCCCGCGATCTGGGCCCACCGATCCGCAGGTGGGCCTGTGCCGTGGGGGCACTCTTTTCCTTCCGCCTTCGCCATGGTCTCCACTATGGCGGAAGCGGAAGAGACCCCCTCCACTGCGCATGCGCGGGGATGCCGTGAGCGGCCGCTCACGCTCCCGCGCATGCGCCGCCCGGCAAAGTCATTTCCGCGCCAGCTGACGGGGCACCAAAGGCCTTTCCCGCAGGCTGGCGGGGCGTAAATCAGTCCGCCGCGGGCCTAGCCCCTCAAGGTGAGGGCTCGGCCCCTCAAGATGCGGAGAATTCCGCACCTTTAGGGCGGCGCGATGCCGGACTGATTCGCGCCGTTTTTGGCGCCGGTCGGCAGACATCGCGCCGATTGAGGAGAATCCCTTCCATGGTGTCAGAACTATAATATGTTTTTAGAGTCAGGTTTACATCATATTTGATTCCTGATTGTTAAGGGACAGCTTGTTAGGGGTTTTAAAAGCTATAATTGAGTTCTAAGTCTCATCTTAGCAGATCTGTTACTACTGACCGTGTTTATTTGAATGAGCAGAATATCCATTTTAAATCATATGACTTAGAAGCCTTTTCTTGGCTGCCAAATGCTGAATGCCATATTTGTTCCCAAATATCTCTCAGGGCTATGAAGTATCTGAGAGAGATGGGCATTCTGGTCTCACTTCTCCTAAAATAATGTGTGAGAGTGCACTCACTAACCGTTTTAGATTAGTTTATAGCATGTTGCCTACCCATTTCTGGCCAACTGCATGCCAGCCTGGATACTGCATTCATCCGCCATAAGTTCATTCTGCCAACACCCACTCTAAAACTGGACCAAAGTGTTAAATACACAATGACATTGTTGCAGACAGCTGTGTCCTTGCTGAATCAATGCTTCCTTTGTGGTCCAGCCAAACTGACTTTCCTCCTGCATTTGTGAGTGCACCTTGTGGCACACTAGCACAAGATTGCACATATTGGGGCCTCACTTGCCCTGGCCGCCCTCATTACATCATTAAGTCTTTTCTTGCATTGGAACCATTTCCTTCTGAACAGCCCAACACTTCTGCCCAACATGGCCACCCCCTTCCCAGGCTGCACGTGTCTGGCTCGGCTTCCTTTTCTTACCAGGGCAGGCATCACCTGCTCATGTCAGTCAGAGACTACATGTAGCAGGCCTCTGAGGGAGTGCTTTCTGAATTGAGGGGTTAGTTTTGCCCTTCTGCCCTGGCCCTTCCCTCACTCCAATGGCACACACACCTCTGGAGGGAAACATGCAACAACTAGACAACTGCTCCAAGCAAATAAGTTGGAAACATGTTCAGGTTAAAAATAAATGCCACCTTGGATCAATGCCAAGATTTGGAGGCAGCAGAACTCAAAATAAAATGCACTTGTCATGATATCCACATTAACATATCATGGTGCAATCACACACACACACTGATGGACAGGTAGTTGGATCAACCAACACACACACATCGCAGCAAATCACCAGTGAGAGCACACACACTATAAAACAGGGAACGCCACAGTTCCCGCTCATTCTACCAGGAGATAGCTCAGAGCACAGAGCTCACAGCGTGCCACTCAGGCATACACCATGTGCTGAGTGCCTCACTAAGATAGTGCTAGGGCTGGGTCCACAGGTTAACTGGTGAAGTATGAACCACAGCCAGAAGTTAATAGTTATTATTGTACAGAATAATAAAACAGAGTTGTACCATCTACAACCGTGTTGGTTCGTTTGTGTATCAGAACACCCAACACGACATGATACCAGGTCTGGAAACTCGCCAGCGACTGTGAGACCTACCTGCACCTCTTCAGAAACCCGCCATCCTGCGCCATGGAAACCATCAGCCCGCCGCAACCGCTCCGGATCGCTGGAAATCTTGGCGTCAACTGGAAGCTGTTTAAACAGCGCTTCCAATTCTTCCTAAAAGCCACAGACAGGGAGAATGCATCGAACACCAGGAAGATTGCCCTTCTTCTCTCCACGGCAGGGCAACACGCCATCCACATCTACAACTTCCTGGCATTCGCGGAAGGCGAGGACAAGACAAAATACAAGACGGTCCTTCTAAAATTTGAGGAACACTTCAGCGTGGAAGTTAATGAGAGCTTCGAGAGGTTCCTCTTCCAGCAGCGCCTGCAGGGTAAGGATGAGCCTTTTCAATCTTATTTGACACACCTCCATATTCTCGCGCAGTCCTGCAGCTATGAGGCCACCTCCGACTCCATGATTCGGGATCAGATAGTTTTTGGGGTCACCTCGGACACCCTACGCCAGCAGCTCCTCAAAATAAAGCGCCTCACCCTTGCCACCACCATTGAGACCTGCGTCCTCCACGAAAACGCGACCAGCCGGTACTCACAATACCAGGCGGTCGAATCGGCATGGCAGGGGTCTTTCGAGGCCGAGCGGGTCCAGTCGATCGAGTTCCTCCCGGCCCGCAGCCTGGACGAGGGCGGACATTTCGCGCACTTTCCGAGGCCTCCCACGCTTGTACGCGCCAAAAGAGGGGACGTCGATGCAGAGGGACGGGATGCGCAGGCGCGCTCTATGCAGGACCGCACTGCGCATGCGCGGTGGCGCCACGAACGCCATGACGTCACGACGTGCAACAACTGTGGATCCGCACGCTTAAAGCGGCAATGTCCGGCCAAAGCGCGACAATGCCTCCGCTGTGGCAGGATGCGCCACTACGCTGCCTGCTGTCGAGCAGTTCAACCTGCCAACTCTCCGCAATTCCGCCAGCCTCGCAGGGACGTGCAGGCCATTCAGCCCCAATACACCGAGTCATACCCTGACGACGTGCAGACCGGTGATACCGACGACCGAGAACCCTTCCGCGTTGCGGTAATAAACAAGAACCAGATGTCCCCAAGTCGGACCCACCAGCCGATGCCAGTGCACAGCATTCATCCGGGCGATGAATGGTGTGCCACCCTATCGGTCAACCGATCACCAATCACATTCCGCTTAGACACTGGTGCCTCCGCCAATCTCATTGCATGATCAGCCTTCCACACCTTGAAGGTTAAACAACCGATTCTGCCATCCCACTGTCAGCTGGTTGATTATAACGGAAACGTTATCCCGGCCATGGGGTCCTGCTAGCTCGAGGTTGCACACAATTCACATACAGCCACACTGTCTTTTGAGATAGTTGGATCCTCGAAGGACTCTCTGTTAGGCGCACATGCGTGCAAGATCCTCCACCTCGTTCAGCGGGTACACACTTTGTCTCCAGAAGGCACGTCCGATTTCCCGGATGCAGATTTTAGGGCGCAGCTCCACTCGCTCCTCGCCCACAACCAGGAGGTTTTCGAGGGCATGGGCACACTGCCCTACACTTACAGAATACGGCTCAAACCGGACGCCACCCCGGTCATTCACGCACCTCGTAGAGTCCCAGCACCACTCAAGGACCGCCTCAAGCAGCAGCTGCAGGACCTGCAGGACCAAGGAGTGCTTTCCCGGGTCACGGAGCCAACGCCATGGGTCAGCTCCATAGTGTGCGTAAAAAAGCCCTCCGGCGAACTCCAGATCTGCATCGACCCGAAAGACTTGAACAACAACATCATGAGGGAACACTACCCCATACCCAAACGGGAAGAAATCACGAGCGAAATGGCCCGGGCTAAAATTTTCACCAAGCTTGATGATGCCTCAAAGGGGTTTTGGCAGATTCAACTGGATCAGTCCAGCAGGAAGCTGTGCACTTTCAATACTCCCTTTGGCAGATACTGCTACAATAGGATGCCGTTTGGTATCATCTCGGCATCCGAGGTGTTTCATCGCATCATGGAACAGATGATGGTGGGCATCGAAGGGGTATGAGTCTATGTTGACGACGTCATCATCTGGTCCACCACACCACAGGAGCACATCAGTCGTCTCCAGCGTGTCTTTGCACGGATACGAGATCAGGGCTTGCGCCTCAACTGAGCCAAATGCTCTTTTGGCCAAACTGAGCTAAAGTTTCTGGGGGACCACATATATCCCGGTCAGGGGTGCGGCCGGATGCCGACAAAGTGGCAGCTATCGCAGCCATGCTGCAGCCGGCAGACAAGAAGGCAGTGTTACGCTTCCTCGGGGTGGTCAACTTCCTGGGGAAGTTTATTCCCAACTTTGCCTCGCACACAACGGCTCTTCGCCACCTGGTCAAGAAGACAACGGAATTCCAGTGGCTGCCCGCACACCAGAAGGAATGGGAGGAGCTCAAGATCAAGCTCACCACCGCCCCGGTATTGGCATTCTTCGACACCACTCGGGACACAAAGATCTGGACTGATGCCAGCCAGTCCGGCATTGGGGCGGTACTCCTGCAATGGGACGACACTGCATCATGGGCCCCGGTCGCCTATGCCCCGCGGGCCATGACCCCCACAGAACAGCGCTATGCGCAGATTGAAAAGGAGTGCCTGGGTTTGTTGACTGGCATCGACAAATTCCACGATTATGTGTATGGTCTTCCGCAGTTCACTGTGGAGACCGACCATCGCCCCCTGGTCGCTATCATTCAGAAGGACCTCAACGATATGACCCCTCGCCTCCAGCGCATTCTGCTCAAGCTCCGGAGGTACGACTTCCAACTTGTCTACACCCCGGGAAAGGACCTCTTCATCACGGATGCCCTATCCAGAGGAGTGAACACACCGCCCGAATCGGGGGAGGTTCGTATGTCAGGTCGACGCACGAGTAGCCTTCACATCGGCCAATCTGCCGGCTACTGACGCACGTCTGGCCCACATTCGCCGTGAGACTGCGGCTGACCCCCTTCTACAACATGTGATGCGCCACATGACGGAAGGGTGGCTCAAGGGGCAGTGCCCACAATTCTACAATGTCCGGGACGACTTGGCCATCATTGATGGTGTCCTCCTAAAGTTGGACCGGATTGTGATCCCACACAGCATGCTTGTCCTCGTACAATTGCACGAAGGTCATCTCGGAGTTGAAAAGTGCAGGCGGAGGGCCCAAGAAGCTGTGTACTGGCCGGGCATAAGCAACGACTTCGCTAACATGGTGCTCAACTGCCCCACCTGCCAAAGGTTTCAGCCTGCACAACCCCCTGAGACACTTCAGCCCCATAAGTTGGTAACGCCCCCTGGGCAAAGGTGGGTGTGGACCTCTTTCATGCGCTCGGCAGGGATTACATCATTATAATTGACTATTTTTCAAATTATCCGGAGGTCATACGCCTGCACGACTTGACATCATCAGCTGTCATCAGAGCATGCAAAGAAACTTTCGCTCACCATGGAATTCCGCTCACCATCATGTCTGACAATGGGTCCTGTTTTGTGAGCCAAGAATGGTCTTCTTTTGCCGCTTCATACGACTTCACACACGTGACGTCCAGCCCTTTGCATCCCCAGTCGAATGGCAAGGCGGAAAAGGGTGTCCATATCGTGAAGCGGCTCCTCTACAAAGCTGCTGTTGCCGGATCTGACTTCTGTTTAGCCCTGCTGGCCTATCGCTCGGCCACACTGTCCACGGGCCTCTCACCAGCCCAGCTGTTGATGGGTCACACCCTCCGGACCACTGTGCCGTCCATTCATGTTCCTAAACCTGACCATGCTCCAGTACTGCAAAGGATGCGACAGCAGCGTGCTCAGCAGAAGGTGGCACATGACGCTCGGGCAACTGATCTTCCTGCCCTGGCGCCTGGAGACAACGTCCGCATACCGGAGGGTGGCTGGTCGGCAACCGCCGAGGTTCTCCGCCGCGTGGCTCCCCGCTCGTTCCTGGTTCGCCTGCCTGATGGCTCCATTCGCCGGCGTAATCGGCGGGCCCTTCGGCTGCATCCGCGCTCGCTACGTGATAATGCACCAGTGCCACGCCCTCCTGTTGTCCCTGATGTCGACTTTGTTGAGCTTCCTGCCACTCTGCCTATTCTTCTCGCCCGTGGCCAGGCCCATTCCTCAGCCGGTGGATCCTGACCCACCCTTGAGGCGGTCAACCCGAATTCGTCGCCCACCTAATAGACTGGACTTATGAGCCTGTTTGCACATTGGACTCACTGAATTGTTTTGCAATACTGTTAACGTGTTTCTTTCTTGTCGTTCCAGAAGTTCTCTTTCGATATTTGCTGATTGCACTTGTTTTGTTAGTGGTACAACCTCGTTGCTCTGTTGCACCTGACACCTTCCTATGTATATAGTTTAGCCTCATGTACATGTTGTAAATATTGCACACACATACTCAGATGCACTCAGTACACACCACTGTTTATTACCATATAGGCACATATCCTTGTGAAAAGGGGGGATGTCATGATATCCACATTAACATATCAGGGTGCAATCACACACACACACTGATGGACAGGTAGTTGGACCAACCAACACACACACAACATCGCAGCCAATCACCAGTGAGAGCACACGCACTATAAAACAGGGAACACCACAGTTCCCGCTCATTCTACCAGAGCACAGAGCTCACAGCGTACCACTCAGACATACACCATGTGCTGAGTGCCTCACTAAGATAGTGCTAGGGCTGGGTCCACAGGTTAGCTAGTGAAGTACGAACCACAGCCAGATGTTAATAGTTATTATTGTACAGAATAATAAAACAGAGTTGTACCATCTACAACCGTGTTGGTTCGTTTGTGTATCGGAACAACCAACATGACAGCACTCACACCAGAAGCCTCAAAATGCTCAATGATAAATTATCCTGTGGAGTTTGAAGCAATCCTGCATTTGCTGTTCCAGGCCCTCTTTAAACTACTGGCCGTGACCTTGTTCTGGGGCATGGCCAATGACCTCGGAGGCCAACCATCCTGCCCTCCAACACTGATTGGGGGGATGACAGCCTCAAACCTGCATTGGAAATGAACAAACCCCAATTGATTTTTTAATGGGCGCGTGCTGAAGTCGGCCCTGGATGTGAAAGGCCATTGGCTTCTAGGTGAGAAGCCCACCTTCGACACCTCAGTGTATTATTCAGTCTCAAATATGTCCATTTCTTTAATATCACCCATCTCTGTGTCTATCTCTGCCAATATGCATTTGTTACTTCTCCTGCTTTGCACCCCATCTTCCACCCTCCTTCAACTTAAACTTATTCACAACTCTGCTGCTTATATTCTTTTTTTTAAATAAACATTTTATTGAGGTATTTCTTTGGCGTTGTAACAGCAACAAAATCAACAATATACAAGGAAAATATTAACACAGTGCAAATACCACCTCCCTCTTACCCCCCCCCCTAATCTACGCTAGCCTAACCCCCCCCCCCCCCCCCTTCTGCTGACGATTAATTCTCTGCGAAGAAGTTGACGAATGGTTGCCACCTCCGGGCGAACCCTAACAGAGACCCTCTCATGGCGAACTTAATTTTCTCCAGGCAGAGGAAGCTAGCCATGTCCGATAGCCAGGTCTCCGATTTTGGGGGCTTTGAGTCCCTCCATGCTAGTAATATCCGCCTCGAGGCTACCAGGGAAGCAAAGGCCAGAACATCCGCCTCTTTCTACCCCCCCGCACACCTGTCCTCCACCCCAAAGAATCTGCTCATCCGGGCCACTGTCATGTGAGCCCGGTGAACGACCTTAAATTGGATCAGGAGGGCCTTTGGGCGGACACGTTGGGTAGGGTCAACGCGACCGCAACATGTCTCTTCCACTGCCCCCAGACCCACAAGGCTGCCACCACCACTGGACTGGTGGAGTATCGCGTTGGTGGGAACGGCAGAGGCGCTGTTATCAGCGACCCCAGACTTGTGCCCTTACAAGAAGCCACCCCCATACGCACCCATGCCGACTCCCCCCCCCTACCAGCCACCTCCTCACCATGGCTATATTAGCCGCCCAGTAATAATTGCTGAAATTCGGCAGCGCCAGCCCACCATCCCCCCGACTCCGCTCGAGCATTGCCCTCTTTACTCGCGGGGACTTGCCCACCCACACAAAGCCCACAATAATTTTATTTATCCGCTTAAAAAAGGACCGCGAGATGAAGATGGGGAGGCATTGGAAAACGAATAGGAATCTCGGGAGGACCGTCATTTTTACCAATAGAACTCTGCCGGCCAGAGACAACGGAAGCGCATCCCATCTCCGGAAATCCTCCTTCATCTGCTCCACCAGCCGGGCCAAGTTCAATTTGTGTAGCCTGTCCCAATCCCACGCCACTAGGATACCCAGGTACCTGAAACTGTCCCCTACCACTCTGAACGGCAGTTCCCCCAGTCGCCTCTCCTGACCCCTCGCCTGGACCACAAACATCTCGCTCTTCCCCACATTGAGCTTATACCCTGAACACCGGCCGAATTCCCCTAAAATTCCCATAATTTCTTCCATCCCCTCCATTGTGTCTGAGACATACAACAGTCGGTCATCCGCATACAGCGAGACCCTGTGCTCCACCCCTCCCCCCCCCCCACACCCCCCAGACCAGCTCCTTCCAGCCCCGTGAGGCCCTCAGAGCAATTGCCAGCGGCTCTATCGTCCCCCGGTGCAGTCTGAAATAGTCCGAAGTCGTCCTGTTTGTCCGTACACTTGCAACCAGAGCCACAGCAACTTAACCCAGTCAATAAAGCCCCTCCCAAAACCGAACCGCTCCAGCACCTCCCATAAATAATCCCACTCAACCCAGTCAAAGGCTTTCTCCGCATCCATCGCGACCACTACCTCAACCTCCCTACCTTCCGGGGGCATCATGATCACGTTTAACAGCCTTCTTACATTGGCCACCAGCTGCCTACCCTTAACGAACCCCGTCTGATCCTCCGCAATAATGTCCGGTACACAATCCTGGAGGACAAAATTTTGTCCAGAAGTTTGGCATCTACCTTCAACAAGGAAATCGGCCTGTAAGACCCACATAGCTCTGGGTCTTTGTCCCGTTTCAGGATGAGCGACATCATGGTCTTGACATCGTCTGGGGCAGAACCCCTCTTTCCTTAGCCTTGTTAAAGACCTTCACCAGCACCGGCCCCAATATTCCGGAGAACTTTTTATAGAACTCGACTGGGTACCCATCCGGTCCCAGGGCCTTACCCGACTGCATGGCCTTCAGACCCTCCACTATCTCCTCCAGCCCGATCGGGGCCCCCAGCCCTTCTACCAGCTCCCCATCCACCTTCAGGAAAGTCAGCCCCTTCAAGAAGTGCCTCATCCCCTCTGGCCCCGCAGGGGGTTCCGACCTATACAACCTGCTATAAAAGTCTCGAAAGGGCTTGCTCACCCCTGCCGAGTCCCCAACTAAGTTCCCATCCCCGCCAATGACTTTCCCTATTTCTCCAGCTGCCTCCCTCTTTCTGAGCTGCTGTGCAAGCATCCTGCTGGCCTTCTCACCGTGCTCGTAAACCGCCCCTTTCGCCTTTCTGAGTTGTTCCACTACCCTCCACTACCCTCTCCATCCCACAAAAGTGCACATCAATAAAAACAAGAGGGACATTGCCAACATCTACCGAGAAAAAGAACCCAAAAACGAAAAATCGACTTCCCCCCCCCTTCCATTTTCTTAAACAGAGCCACCAAAACCGACACGAAACAATAAGAGAAGGCATAACCAATTTAAAAACAGGAACCCCCCCCCCCCAAAAAACAAGGAGAAAGAAAAACAGAAAAAAGGGGCCACATATAGGCCAACAAGTTACCTCAAAGTCTGAGAGTTCTCACACCCCCACCAGTCCTTTTCTTTTAGCAATGTCCAGCGCCTCATTGGGCGACTCAAAATAGTGATGCTGGTCCTCATGCGTGACCCAAAGACGCGCCGGATACAGCAGACTGAACTTCATCTGCTTCTTGAAGAAAATAGACTTGACTTGGTGTGGTAGTATGTATTGGGAGTCATGTGGGACTGGAAGCCCTAATGTCATTGGCTGACAGATCCCGGGTCCTGGTTGGCCATTGACCTCAAGCTCCGCCCTGAAGGCGGAGTATAAGAAGCCGGAGTCTTCCCCCGCAGGCCAGTTTACTATCGAGCTGCGGGGGAACAGACACGCTTAATAAAGCCTCATCGACTTCACTCTATTCGTCTCACAGAGTCTTTGTGCGCTACAATTTATTAAGCGTGCCTAAAAAAAAAGGACTATGGAGCTCAGGATCATTCGGGAATGCCTGAGGATCAGCCCCCACGCAGTGAACGCGGCAGCAGCCTTCAAGCACTGGCAGACTTGCTTCGAGGCCTACCTCAGAACGACCACCGGCCGAGTCTCAGAAGACCAAAAACTGCAGGTCCTGCACTCGAGGGTGAGCACGGAGATTTTCTCCCTCATCGAAGACTCGGACGATTTCCAGACGGCGTTCGCAGCACTGAAAAGTCTCTATGTCCGCCCTGTTAACCAAATCTACGCTCGCTACCAGCTCGCGACGAGACGGCAAGCTCCCGGAGAATCGATAGACGAGTACTACGCCGTGCTGCTGATTTTGGGACGAGCCTGCAGCTGCCCGTCGGTGAATGCAAACGAACACACGGACATGTTAATGCGCGACGCTTTTGTGGCAGGTATGCAATCCTCCCAAATCCGCCAAAGACTTCTAGAAAAAGAGTCGCAAGGACTCTCAGAGGCCCGGGCCCTAGCAGCCTCCCTAGACGTGGCCGCGCGTAATACCCGCGCCTACGGCCCCGACCGCGCGGCAACCCATTGGGCCCCGTACGTACCCGTCGCGGCAAACCCCCTACCCCCCCCCGGACACCCCACAGGCTTGCGCGGTCCAAACGCCGAGTCGCACCGGGGGCGCCCGCTGTTATTTCTGTGGCCAGGCGAAACACCCCCGACAGCGCTGCCCGGCCCGCGCAGCTATCTGCAAAAGCTGCGGGAAAAAGGGCCATTATGCGGTTGTGTGCCGGTCCCGCGAGGTCGCCGCCATCCCGGGAGCACAGGGAGCCCTGCAAGCAGTTTACGCGCCCCAACCCCTCCCAGCACGCCATGTACGACCCGCAGGCGCAGCCGCTCTGGGTCCCGACCACCGCGGTCCCGGGAGAACTGGGAGCCCTGCACGCCGCCTACGCTCCCCAACCCCCATCCCCGCAGCCCATGTATGACCCGCTGCCGGCGCTACCGCGTTGGGTCCCGGCCAACACTCTCCACGGAGAGGAGGGAGTTTTCCGCGTCCCTAACGCCACCCTAACCCCACCCCGCGCCCCACGACTGACCCGCCAGCACCACCTACTTGAGCCCCGACCACCGCTGTCCCCGGTGAGGGAGCTCCGCGCGGTCCTAGCGCTCGCGGTCCTAGCGCCCGCGGTCCTAGCGCTCCCCAGCCCCCCCAGCACACCATGTGCGACCCGCAGACGCCGCCATTTTGGGTCCCGGCCACCACGAGGGGAGGAGGTGCGCCGCCATCTTGGACCGCCCCAGACCTGTACGATGCATGGGGGCGGCCATTTTGTCCACCCCCGCCGCCATCTTGTGACCCCCCAGCCATGTGCGATGTATGGGGGCGGCCATTTTGTTCATCCCCGACGCCATCTTGGACGGCAACAACGGACCCCACTCCACTACTACAACCACGGCTCGCTTCGATTACGCTCCATCAAGCTCGGCCCCGGACACTCCAGACGACGACGACAACGGTACTAATAAACGGCCACGAGACGCCATGCCTAGTCGACTCCGGGAGCACGGAAAGCTTTATACACCCCAACACGGTAAGACGCTGTTCCTTGACCACCTATCCCAGCGCACAAAAGATTTGCCGAGCTGCAGGATCCCACTCCGTACAGATCCAGGGATTCTGCATAGTTACCCTAACGGTGCAGGGGAGGGAGTTCAAAAACTACAAACTAAACGTCCTTCCCCAACTCTGTGCCCCCACCTTGCTGGGATTAGATTTCCAATGCAATCTACAGAGCCTTACGTTCAAATTCGGCGGCCCCATACCCCCACTCACTATCTGCGGCCTCGCAACCCTCAAGGTGCAACCCCCGTCCTTGTTTGCGAACCTCACCCCGGATTGCAAACCCGTCGCCACTAGGAGCAGACGGTACAGCGCCCAGGACCGGACCTTCATTCGGTCCGAAGTCCAGCGGCTACTAAAGGAGGGCGTAATCCAGGCCAGCAATAGTCCCTGGAGAGCGCAGGTGGTAGTAGTGAAGACAGGGGAGAAAAAAAGGATGGTCATTGACTATAGCCAGACCATCAACAGGTACACACAACTAGACGCGTACCCTCTCCCCCGCATATCCGACATGGTCAATCGGATTGCCCAATATAAAGTCTTCTCCACCGTGGACCTCAAGTCCGCCTCCCATCAGCTCCCCATCCGCCCAAGTGACCGCAAGTACACAGCCTTCGAGGCAGACGGGCGATTATACCATTTCCTACGGGTCCCTTTTGGCGTCACAAACGGGGTCTCGGTCTTCCAACGGGAGATGGACCGTATGCTTGATCAACATGGGTTGCGCACCACGTTCCCGTATCTCGACAATGTAACCATCTGCGGCCACGATCAGCAGGACCACGACGCCAACCTCCAAAAATTCCTCCAGACCGCCAAAGCCTTGGAACCTCACATACAACGAGGACAAGTGCGTTTTTAGCACCGACCGGCTAGCCATTCTGGGTTACGTAGTGCGCAATGGGATAATAGGCCCCGACCCCGAACGTGTGCGCGCACTCATGGAATTTCCCCTCCCGCACTGCCCAAAAGCCCTGAAACGCTGCTTGGGGTTCTTTTCGTACTACGCCCAGTGGGTCCCCCAGTACGCAGACAAGGCCCGCCCCCTAATACAGACCACGACCTTCCCTCTGTCGACAGAGGCTTGCCAGGCCTTCAGCCGCATCAAAGCGGATATCGCAAAGGCCACGATGCGCGCCATCGACGAGTCCCTCCCCTTCCAGGTCGAGAGCGACGCCTCCGACGTAGCTCTAGCGGCCACCCTTAACCAAGTGGGCAGACCCGCGGTCTTTTTCTCCCGGACCCTCCACGCCTCAGAAATCCGCCACTCCTCAGTGGAAAAGGAAGCCCAAGCCATAGTGGAAGCTGTGCGACATTGGAGGCATTACCTGGCCGGCAGGAGATTCACTCTCCTCACGGACCAACGGTCGGTAGCCTTCATGTTCGATAGTGCACAGCGGGGCAAAATCAAAAACGACAAAACCTTAAGGTGGAGGATCGAGCTCTCCACCTTCAACTACAAGATTTTGTATCGTCCCGGAAAGCTGAACGAGCCGTCCGATGCCCTAACCCGCGGCACATGAGCCAACGCACAAATTAACCGCCTCCAAACCCTCCACGAGGACCTCTGCCACCCGGGGGTCACTCGGTTTTACCACTTCATCAAGTCCCGCAATCTCCCATACTCTTTAGAGGAGGTCCGTACAGTCACAAGGGACTGCCACATCTGCGCGGAATGCAAGCCGCATTTTTTCAGGCCAGATGGAGTGCACCTGATTAAGGTTTCCCGCCCCTTTGAACGCCTCAGTCTCGATTTCAAAGGGCCCCTCCCCTCCACCGACCGCAACGCATATTTTCTTAATGTAGTGGACGAATACTCCCGCTTCCCTTTTGCCATTCCCTGTTCTGACATGACCGCGGCCACAGTCATTAAAGCCCTGAACAGCATCTTCACACTGTTCGGTTACCCCGCATACGTCCACAGCCACAGGGGGTCCTCTTTCATGAGTGACGAGCTGCGCCAGTTCCTGCTCAGCAAGGGCATAGCCTCAAGCAGGACGACCAGCTACAACCCCCGGGGGAACGGGCAAGTAGAAAGGGAGAACGGCACGGTCTGGAAGGCCGTCCTACTGGCCCTACGGTCCAGGGACCTCCCAGTTTCACGGTGGCAGGAGGTCCTCCCGGACGCTCTCCATTCCATCCGGTCGTTATTATGTACGAGCACTAATCAAACGCCTCATGAGCGTCTCCTTGTCTTCCCTAGGAGGTCCTCCTCTGGAACGTCGCTGCCGACCTGGCTGGCGGCCCCAGGACCCATCCTGCTCCGAAAGCATGTGCGGGCACATAAGGCGGACCCGTTGGTCGAAAGGGTTCACCTCCTCCACGCGAACCCCCAGTACGCCTACGTGGAGTACCCCGACGGCCGACAGGACACCGTCTCCCTGCGGGATCTGGCGCCCGCCGGCAACACGCACACCCCCCCGACACCATCAACCCAACCCCCCCCTTCCTGCCACTGCCGCACCCCGCGACCGCCCCTTCCCAGGAGGATCGGTTCCCCTCCCCTCAGCACCGACCAAGAATCAAGCCCGAGCTGAAACCGTAAGGCTCCTGGAGGCGACAACACTGGTACAAGCACCACCACCACCGCCGGGGCCGAGGCGATCGACACGGACGACCAGACCGCCCGACCGACTCGTGGCGTCGATGTAAAACAAATATGGACTGTTCACAAGAACATTTTGCTTTTCTTCCTATACCCCCTGTAAATAGTTGCAACAGGACGAAATTGTCCAATACTGTATTGCCATGTGAATGTTTTGTCCTCCCAGGACCAGCCCTGTAAACCCTTACCATCATATGAAGCATCACCCCGCCGGGTTCATTTTTGACAAGGGGTGAATGTGGTAGTATGTATTGGGGGTCATGTGGGACTGGAAGCCCTAATGTCATTGGCTGACAGATCCCGGGTCCTGGTTGGCCGTTGACCTCAAGCTCCACCCTGAAGGCGGAGTATAAGAAGCCGGAGTCTTCCCCCGCAGGCCAGTTTACTATCGAGCTGCGGGGGAACAGACACGCTTAATAAAGCCTCATCGACTTCACTCTATTCGTCTCACGGAGTCTTTGTGCGCTACACTTGGTTAAAGCCTGCCCTCTTCCTCGCCACCTCCACGCTCAGGTCCTGGTACACCCGCAGGATGCTGTTGTCCCACTTACAACTCCGCGTGTGCTTGGCCCACCGAAGAATGCTTTCCTTGTCCAGGAACCTATGGAATCTCACCACCATTGCCCTCAGAGGGTCCCCCACTCACGGCTTCCTAGCAAGTGCTCGGTATGCCCTGTCCACCTCCAACGGAATGTCCCCTCACCCAGCAGCTTTTCGAACATACCCGCTACGTATGCCCCAGCGTCTGCTCCCTCAGCGCCCTCCAGGAGCCCGACAATTCTTAAGTTCTGCTGGCGGGAGCGGTTCTCAAGGTCCTCCACCTTCTCCTGGAGCCTTTTCTGCTGTTTCCAAAGCATCCCCACCTCCAGATCCACCGCTGTTTGATGCTCCTCTTGTTCAGCCAGCGCCTTCTCAACCTTCTGAATCGCCCGCTCCTGGGAGTCCAATCTGCTCTCTAGCCGATCGATCGATTCTTTAATCGGGTCCAAACATTCCCGCTTCTGCCTGGCAAAACCATCCTGGATGGCCTGCATCACCGGGTCCGTTGGTCGCTGCGCTGTCAGCCCAGGGGTCCGGTCCTCGGCCATACTGGCTCCTGCTGCAGCTTCAACACAGCTCGTGGCTAACTTCCTTTTTCTGCCCTTTCGTGCACTTCTGGTCCTTTTCTCCATACAATGACATGTGGAAACAGTGCCCAATTGCCTCAGACTTCGAATTTGCCGTTTAAAACCGGAAAAAAGTCCGGGGGAAAGGTCCAAAAGTCCGACCAGAGCGGGAGGCACCAAAGTGCGACTTACTCCTTCATAGCCGCCACCGGAAGTCTGCTGCTCATATTCTAACCTTCACTAGCCAACTCAACCATCACCCACATGTGTGCTCATCCACATTGATTCGCAGTGCACCAAAAACGTGCCTTCAAAATTAACATCCTCTTGTTCAGATCGATCCGTGGCTTAATCCCTCACTATCTTTTTCAATGCCACCAGTCCAATAACCCTCTGAGAACATCATGGTTCTCCAACTCTGTTCTCTTTTGCATCCTCAGTTCATTTGCCCCACAAATTGTGGCCATGCCTTCAGCTGTCTCAGCCCTAAGAACAGGAAATATCTCTTGAAATCTTGCTCTCTCTATCGTTATCTCCTTTAAGATGCTCCTTAAAAATCTACCTCTTCGGCAAAACTTTCAATCGACTATCCTAATATCTATTGGCTCAACGTCACTCCTTAGTAATCAAAAAATGAATAAACCAATTAACAGGAAAACAGCCTCTTAAAGGGGCACTGTAACAAAAGGACAAATTGTTAAAGGAAAGTTAGCAAAACTAAATAAAAATATCATTGTGGGGGCTGATGATGCACTCCAGCCCCCACACTGCCAATTGGCCACGGAAGGCCTCAAGCATACCAGCAGACATCGCATGACCCCTCTCAACCTGGGTGCAAACAAACTGGCTCAGTGTCAAGTTTTACCTAATTATATATCCACAAAGCAGCATGGGGTGTTTTGCTACATTAAAAGTGCTCTATAAATGTAAGTTATTGCTTTCAGTTGCATTTCCATAGTCGGAAAAAATAAATTAGTCAGGAATGAATGATAACCTGAATACAAAATTGCATTTTGTTCTAGATGAAAGTTATCAATTTAGGCCAACTCATTTTACTTAAGATTAATCACATGCTATGCTGGTGAATATTCAAATGAAAACTGATCTCTTAAATTCAAGTAGGCATAGAAGTCCACTTTAACTTGAGGAATGTTTTACTTTGTGAGAGCTCTTCATAATATTGGAAAAGGTGTTGAAAGTCTCCAGCAGAATCTTGGCAAAAAACAATCCTCTTCCGAAATCGCACCAAGGAGAGTAGCAGACATTACCAGAGCCGAGAAAATTGCCATTGGACAGAGGAGAAAATTCATGTGATTGATAATTATTCAAACAACGAATAGAAAACTACCTGAACTTCACAGGAAAGAAATTGATGAAAGAGAAAGGAGGCGATAAGAAAAAACATAAAATGTACAAAATTCAGATCATCAGCCTGTGTTGTTATGTTACTTTGAGTAACATAAGCCGCTACTTGGTGTAGGCGTTGCTGAAGGATATTCCAGACCTTGAGGTAAGTTGAACGTATTTATTGAGCGATTAACAAAGCTCCTAAACAAGTTCTACACTCTACTAATCTGACTCTAGTAACACAGTATACTCTACTAACTATATGAACTTGTTCTAGACCACATGCTTTGGTGCTGCTAACCACACACGTCTTGCTCTCTAGGTTTCTGCCGGTGGAAGGGCAGGGCCTGTGTGCCTTGACCTTTTTATAGTGGTCATGTGGTGCCCTCTTGTGGTGATGCCACTGCTGGGTGTTCTGATTACCCATTGGTTGTGTCTTGTTCTGATGACCCATTGGTTAGACGTCTGCATATCATTACATCTCCCTTTTTTTTTGTTGTTTTTGTTGTGTGTCTCTCTAATGTGGTGATGGTAGCTATGGTTGACAGTATTACAGAAAATAACATGATATGCATGACTTGGATATACAGTAGACATAAGAAGGCAAATGTTTATAAGTCCAGTCTTTGGGCTCTCCGTCTTATACTTGATGACCTCCTGAGAGGTGGTGGAGGGGATGCCGGTGTCTTGATAGGTGTGTGGGAGTCACGACTGGTGGAATCGTGGTTCATGGAGTTTGATATGGCACTTCAACAGACAGAAGTGGAGGGGGAAATGGTTGTGGGCGTATGATTTTCCAAAGTGCCCTTCGATTTCATCGAATGATGGTGCCGTTAGACGTTTTTATCCCACAGGATCTGGGCGCGGCCTGCCGAATGATGACAGCTGGGGCAGACCACTCTCCATCAGGTGTTTTGATCCTGACGGTGTCCGCTGGAGATAGCGCGTCCAGATCGGTGGCATGTACGTCATAGTGCTGTTTCTGACTGTCGCGAAGCTGTTGCATCTTTTGTAGTACCGGTAGGTAATCTGGGTTGGGCAGGTGTAGAGCTGGAAGTGTTGTCCTCAGGTCCCTGTTCATCAGCAGTTGAGCTGGTGACATGCCAGTTGATAAGGGAGTCGCCCGGTACACTAGTAGAGCAAGGTGTATGTTGGAGGCGGAGTCCGAGGCTTTGTGGATAAGTTGCTTGACTATGTGCACCCCCTTTCGATTTTGCCGTTGCACTGCGGATAGTGCAGACTGGAGGTAACGTGCTTGAAGTTTTAGCCTTTAGCAAACGTAATCCATTCTCGACTGTGGAAACATGGGCCATTGTCGCTCATGACAGTATTCGGGATGCCATGCCGCAAGAACGTCTCTTTGCACGCTTTGATGACGGTCTTTGAGGTGAAGTCAGACAGCTTCAGCACCTCAGGATAGTTTGAGAAGTAATCAATGAGTAGGATGTAGTCGCGACCATTCGCATGGAATAGGTCAATGCCAACCTTGGACCATGGCGAGGCTTCCAGGTTGTGTTGTTGGAGCGTCTCCTCGCCCTGTGCTGGTTGGAACGTCTGACAGATCTCGCAGTCCAGGACCATGTCCGTGATGTCCTGGTTGATGCCGGGCCAGTAGACGGCTTGTCGGGCCCTGCGTCTGCATTTTTCTATGCCCAGGTGTCCCTCGTGAATTTGTCGTAGTACCATGTGCTGGAGACACAGCGGCATCATTATTCTGTCCATCATTAGCAGGATTCCGTTGATCAGCGTTAGGTCGTCTTTGATGTTATAGAATTGAGGGCATTGCCCTTTCGACTACCCATTGTTGAGGTTGTAGATGACTCGCTGCAGCAACGGGTCTTTGTCCGTCTCTTCTCTGATGAGAACAAGTTTTTCGTCTGTTGCAGGGAGGTTGCTTGCGCACATTTGTACCTGTCATTCAATGTGCTGGATGATCTCCAGTGGCTCACTCAGTGAGGTGACGGAGCGGGACAATGCATCTTCAATGATGAGCTCTTTGCCAGATGTGTACACAAGATTGAAATCATACCTCCGGAGTTTGAGCAGAATTCTCTGCAATCGGGGCGTCATGTCATTCAGGTTCTTTTGGATAATGTGGACCAGAGGTCTGTGATCTGTTTCAATGGTGAATGTTGGCAGTCCCTAGACGTAGTCATGGAATTTGAGGATGCCGGTGAGAAGACCTAAACACTCCTTTTCAATCTGCGCGTACCTGGTCTCCATCGGTGTCATTGGCCGTGATACATATGCAACTGGGACCCATGATGATGTGTTGTCTTTCTGTAGCAGTACCGCTCCAATGCCATCCTGACTCGCATCGGTCGAGATCTTAGTTTCGCGATCTGGGTCAAAGAATGCGAGGGCGGGTGCAGTGGTGAGTTTGGCCTTCAGCTCTGTGGTAAACCACTGTTGTACTTATATTAGAGGATGTACGGTAAAACCTGCACTACCGGTTCGCCTGAGGCCCCTGCCTGCTGGCTCCGCCCAGGAGGTGGGGTATAAATATGCATGTCCTCCAGCTCGCAGCCATTTCGCCAGCTGCTCTCAAAGGACCATCAAGGCCCCGGACCAGCTGAACCTCTCACCGGTCCACCGGACGCCTAGAGACATTTGTTTTGCTCTGTAAATATTAAAATCATGATTGTATATAGTTATCCACCACCCCCGCCGGACTCAATTTTAACAGGGGGTGAATGTGATAAACCACTGTTGTACTTATATTAGAGGATGTATGGTAGAACCTGCACTACAGGTTCGCCTGTGGCCCCTGCCTGCTGGGTCCGCCCAGGAGGCGGGGTATAAATATGCTTCAATGGCTTTTATTTTGTCCGTGTCCGGGCATACACCATTTTTCAATAGCTGATCACCCAGGAACTTCAGCATGGACGTCCCAAAACAGCACTTGGATTTGTTTAGTTTGAGCCCATGCTCATGATTGCATCGGAATACTCTCTTCAGTCGCAACACATGTTCCTCCGGAGTTGAAGACCAGATTATGACATCGTCAACGTAGACCCATCTATTCCTTCCATCATCTGTTCCATGATGCGGTGGAATATTTCTGATGCCGAGATGATGCCAAATGGCATTCGGTTGTAGCAGAATCTGCCAGAAGGCGTGTTGAAGATGCAGAGCTTTCTGCTGGATTCTTCGAGTTGAATTTGCCAGAATCCTTGGGATGCGTCCAGTTTTGTGAAGAAGCGCGCGTGTGCCATTTCGCTCGTGATTTAATCCCTTTTTGGGATTGGGTAATGTTCCCGCATAATGTTTTTGTTTAGATCCTTGGGATTGATGCAGATTCGTAGTTCCCCGAAGGCTTCTTGATGCACACCATCGAGCTGACCCAGTCAGTTGGTTCAGTGACCTTAGTGATGATGCCTTTCTTGCATAGGCTTGTGAGTTCTGCTTTCAGTCGATCCCTCAGTGGAGCAAGGACTCTCCTTGGTGGGTGGACCACTGGTTTTGCGTCAGGCCGCAGTACTCGTACTCGTATGGAAGTGTGCCCATTCCGCTGAAGACATCTGGGTATTGGGTCAGTATGTCGTCGATGCTGGCCTGCAGATCCTGATGAGACGGCATCATGGTGTAGACCCTTTGGATGCGGTTCAGTTGCTTTCAGGCTTGCGCACCTAGCAGGGACGCCCTGTCTGGTTGGACAATCTTGAATCTCAGGCTTGTCTCTATGTGTCAGTTGGACACTGTCAGATGGCATGACCCCAGTGCCGTGATTGCGTTGCCATTGTAGTCCTGGAGTTTGCAAGCTGCTGGAAGGATTTTGGGAGCCTTCTTGATTTTCGTGAAGTCAAGCTTCGAGATCAGGTTGGCGGAGACACCTGTGTCCAGTTTGAACTGGATGGGGCATTGCTTGACATCCATCACTGCATTCCATTCATCCTCGGAATCAACGGCAAGGATTGATTGGACTTGCGAGGTGTCCGGTGTGGCGTTTCGCACTTCGTGATGATGCCTACTTGGAATGTTTTATCCAGGTAGTCATCATCTGGATCTGTTGCACTACCTTGATCAGAGTCATGCATTTGGTGTTGCACACTTCTGATGCACTTCTGTTTGAACTGTCATCGCTGACTCCTGAATTGTGGTGCAGATCTGCACAAGGCTGCATAGTGGTTGAGTTTCCCACATTGGAGACATTGTTTGCCTTTTGCAGGGCATTTTTTTCTAAAGTGGGCGGTTCCACAGTTTGCACACATCATGATGTTGGCGTCATGACGTTCCGTGCGTCGTCGCGCATGCGTGGTGTGGTTCTCGGCCGTTTGCGCATGCGCAGTGCGGTTCTCGGCCGATTCGTATTCCCGGTCGTACTGCGCATGCAGGAGGAGGGCCCCAGGAGGATTGCGCAAAATGGCTGCCATCGGAGATATGGAGGCGCTGCATCTGGGAGGTGGCCTGAACACTCTCCACCTCGTGGGAGGTTTGTTTTTCACTCTCAGCGTTTCTCTATTGTGAGTAGCGATTTTTTGAATGTTCATTTACAGTGCACGTTTCAATAGCGATCTTTCAGGTCATATGTTTGATTTTTAGCAATTGCTCTCTCAGAGGATCAAAGTGGATTCCAAAAAACGATTTGGTCTCTGATCGTGGAGTCAGTTATGTCGCCGAAGTTGCAGGATTGCGCTAGCAGTCTAAGGTTAGTGAGATAACTATTGAAGGATTCATCTTTACCTTGCATCCTTTGTTTGAAGATGTGGCGCTCAAATATTTTGTTTGTGTCAACCTCGCAGTGGCTGTCGAATTTTTCCAAGATAGATTGGTATTTTGTTTTGTCCTGCCCTTCTGTGTATTGAAACGAGTTGAAGATCTCTATCGTGTGGTCACCCGCAGTGGTCAGTAGGAGAGCTATCTTCCGAGCATCAGTCGCGCTGTTGAAGTCGGATGCTTTTACATACAGTTGGAATTTTTGTTTAAATGAACGCCAGTTAGCACTAAGATTCCCGGTTGTCCTGAGTTGATGAGGGGCCTGTGTCTTGTCCATCGTGCCTGGATTCGGTAGCTGTTTGTGTTGGCTCTGTTGCCAAAGAGCTGTCTGAGTTTGTCTCTGACCTTACTGAGTTGAACTAGGTAGATTGAGTAGCCACTCCTGTACCATGTGTTGTTAACATAAGCCGTTACGTGGTATCGGCATTGCTGAAGGATATTCCAGACCTTGAGGTAAGTTGAACGTATTTATTGAGCGATTAACAAAGCTCCTAAATGAGTTCTGCACTCTACTAATCTGACTCTAGTAACACAGTATACTCTACTAACTATATGAACTTGCTCTGGACCACATGCTATGGTGTGACGGTGCTGCTAACCACACACGTCTTGCTCTCTAGGTTTCTGCTGGTGGAAGGGTCAGGCCTGTGTGCCTTGTCCTTTTTATAGTGGTCGTGTGGTGCCCTCTTGTGGTAATGCCACCGTTGGGTGTTCTGACTACCAATTGGTTGTGTCTTGTTCTGATGACCCATTGGTTAGATGTCTGCATATCATTACACAGCCTATGGAAGCTGGGAGCCTCCTCAGGGAGAAGCACATTCCGCCTTTTCTGGCATGTTCTGCGTGGAACCCCATGCTTGGAAAGGATCTCGTGTGGGCAATCTCGTGAGCCTTCAGGAAGCCTCTGAACTGACATTGTTCAACCTTACGAGCTTTATTCGCAAACTTGGACCACACATTTAACATTTGAACAGTTGAACATTTAACAAATTCACCTTTCACTCACAAAAGAACATGGGTTGAACTGCAAGATGGGCACTGCACTGGCGTTATTTAAAAGACAAGGCACCAAACTTGCAATGAAGGTTATTTAGAATCATTTCTGCGATTGTTAATTGCTGGGTAGTAATGTGGAGTGATTTTGGGGGTGTTGTGGTGAGTTCTTGGAAGCTGGAACAATAAGCATTATGCCTGGGTACGGAAATCGTAAAGTCCAGAGCCTTTGTAACTTACCACGACACTAATAGAAGCTCAGGATGGAACTTTCTGGCCTTGCCAACAACAGGCACTAGCGCGGGCGAGTGGGATGGGAACATTTGGGGATCCTTTGACTTTTAACAGCTCTCCAAATTTTCCCATGCTGCCTGTGATGATGATTGTTGGTGTCAGGGCCAGAGATTCCCACCCTCAATGCCTTCCCTGTTATATCCTGAAGTGGGCAGCATGGTAGCACAGTGGTTAGCACAGTTGCTTCACAGCTCCAGGGTCCCAGGTTAGATTCCCGGCTTGGGTCACTGTCTGTGTGGAGTCTGCACGTTCTCCCTGTGTCTGCGTGGGTTTCCTCCGGGTGCTCCGGTTTCTGCCCACAGTCCAAAGATGTGCAGGTTAGGTGGATTAGCCATGCTAAATTGTCCTTAGTGTCCAAAAAGGTTGGGTGGGGTTATTGGGTTAAGGGGATAAAGTGACTGTGGGACTTGGGTAGGGTGCTCTTTCCAAGGGCTTGTGCAGACTCGATGGGCTGAATGGCCTCCTTCTGCACAGTAAATTCTATGATTCTATGATTCTATAAGTGGGGCTCAAACCAACAAGGATCTTTGCCAAATATAAAAATGTTTGCATTTAAACTCAAGTTACAAACAAGCAAAATAAACATCATGGTCAGTAAAATTAATTGCATTTAAAATGATTGCCTAAGGGTCCAAATTCATATCTAGTGTGTTGAATTAGGCTGCTCATAGGCTCCAGGACCTGCACCAAGAATGTTAAAATGTTAAATAATGAGGTAAGTATCTTAAGCACTTAAACAGTTGTTGTAGGTGAGAGTGACTATCATTGACATCTGATCAAGTGTGGCACAAAGGAGCCCGAGCAAAACTGAAGTCCATGGAAATCAGGAGGAAAACGCTCCACTGGTTGGAGTTATACCTGCCCAAAGGAAGATGGTTGTGGCCATTCAAGGTCAACCATCTCAGTTCCAGAGCATCATTGCAAGAGTTCCTCAGGGTAGTGTTCCTGCCCAACCATTTTTAACTGCTTGTCAATGACCTTCTTTCAATCATAAGGTCAAAAGTGGGGATGTTTGCTGATGTCTGCAGCAATTTTCAGCACCACTTGTAACTCCTCAGATATTGAAGGGGTCCATGTCCAAATGCAGCAAGACCTGAACAATATTCAGGCTTGGGTTTACAATTTTCAAGTTCCTTCACTGTTGCTGGGACAAAATCCTGGATTCCCCCTCTAAAAGCGCTGTGGGTGAATATACAGAAGTCTCTCAAAGGGTTAACAGCAGCAGCCAAAGTTAAAGACGACAGACAGTGCTTCTCACTCAGGCCTTGAGATAACAGCAGCAGCCTGTAGTGTAATCAGATACCTTTCCTTTGAGTCAGTGAACTCCAGCAAAGTTACGTTTTGAATTAATTAAAGGAAACCAGTGGGTTCCTCCACCTCTTTGATAAAAGTTATTATTTTCGAAAGCAATTGATTGAAATTGCCAGAATCTTAAGTTTTACTTACTTGAAATAATGTTTATCTCATTTTATTTGTGAATTAATAGAAACTTAAAGAAGATCACTGACACCATTTTTAAAAAGTGTAAATCTGGAGATGATAGTTGACTTTGCCAACATTTTTGTGAATGTAAGAAAAACTTGTTAAAAGAAAAATTGTTAAGGTAAAGAATTAATTAAGTTGTAAATGTTATACAAGTTTGTGTTAAGCAAATCGTAAATTTAGTTCTGAGTTGAGATCAGAGCTAAGCTTGCAAGTTGCAGTAATTCAATTTGAATTTTCAAACATTTTTAAGTTTTAAAAGAACACTGTTAGAACCTTTTCAATCGTTTTGCCAAGAAAAAAAACCAAAAAAAACCGCGCAAGTAGAGACAGGAAAGGCACGGGTCAAACAAAAGATGAGCTACGTAGTTCAATGGCTGGCCTTGAATTGACAGAAAATGATTAATTCAATAATTTAAAAATGTCAGTAAAGGTTTTGACTGCACCTGTAGCATTGTCTGCACTAATTCCAGAACCACCAGAGTATAATAATTTATATCCAGTCACTGCTCCCCAGATTCCAATCATGCCAGTAACTCCAGCCCTTTTTCGTTGATAGTGTGGGTCCTGATTTACCATCTTCACGATCAGTAGAGAAAGAGGAGCTCTGTTCCGCAAGCCCAGTTAGCTCTAGGACCAGATCTCGGACAGCGAGAGAAGGGCTTGATCCTAACCAGAAACAATTAAGCATACCACCTAAATCCCTCCAAACCAAGGGGACACCGCAAATTTCAGAACAAAGGGAGCTGCAACAGATGACTTTGAAGAGAAAGAACTCCCTCTAGTGACAGGGAGGGACGTCGAAGTCTTGGAAGAACCAGAGGAAAGAGCTAGAGTGCCCCCTGGTGAGACGCGGAGACAGTTGCCGATTAGGAAGATACCAATCACCTGAATTATGCTAGCCACGCCGCACTTCAGCAAGCCCATGCGTTAGACGACGATAGACGGACACAGATCCTGAATGCGTTGAATAGCACATTTCAAAAGCCCATAAATATTTCTGCTATCTTAGACCTAAAACCTAAGAAGACTGAAGAGCCAAAAGAATTTCTGGAGCGTTTTAATGAAATCTACCGTGGACAGTCAGGCGACTTGCCATATCAAAATGGTCAGAATTCCCCTCAATATTGTGCTATGTTAATGCATTGCCTACCACCTTCCGTGGCTACTGCTGTGAAATGTAATAACATGAATTGGACAGAGAACGACCCTTCCCAGATGGCAAGGGCAGTCAGATTTTATTGGAAGGAGGGTGTAGGCCAGGAAGGAGGCTCAGTTACAAAGGTTAAGACTGAGTATGTAATGAAAAAGGATGATCTGCGACCCCAACAAGCGGCAGAAATGGTAGTTTACCAGCAGGAGCCCCAATATTGTGACTTTGGGTTGGTGGATCAGCGAGGGGGAGGATATCAAACCCACCCAAAGGGACCCTCAGCTCCTTTTTATGGCCCACCGTATGCACCAACAGCTTTACAACCGCCGCCCCCTCTGAGGGGCCATTGGTCTACTGAGAGAAGAGGACAGGGCAGATATAGAGGGAGCAATGCATGTTTTAATTGCGGCCGTGCAGATCACTGGCAACAGGAATGCCCCTTTAAAAGACAGGCAGCAGAAGGAGGGGGTACCCACCAAGGGGAAGACAGATGAGATACACTGACTTCTCCCAGGCAAACCCTTTCCCAACACAGGATTGACTAGCTAATTTAGTCATAAGGACTCTCCAATCGGACAGGGAACCTATTATCTCTCTGCAGATAGGAGATTAACATCACTCATTTGTAAACGACACTGGAGCAGCCATGTCTTCTGTGCAATCAGAACTTCGACTACCATTATCCGACCACACGCAGCAATTGTCGGGGTTCTAAGGACAGGTGTGTGAGTATCCTATTTCTGAACCTGTGACAGTCACTTACGAGAATAAGTCTGCAGATCATCAGTTTGTAGTGACTACTGGATTGGACTGTAACTTGTTGGCCCGAGATTTACTGTGTATCTTCCAGCTACAGCTAGAGTACGGAGACGAAGGGGTAACGGTCCAATCATGGAGGATGAGACAACAGTGCTATATTTCTATCACCCCCAGTGGTGGACGTTAGACATTGAACATTCACTGCATCACGTTACCCTGGCCTATGACAGAACCGGACAAAACAGGGAGTTGGAGGACAAATACCGGCCATTAATTGGGACCGAATGGCCAGTCAAGGTTACAGCCACAGTCACGGGAAAAGAAGGTACAGCCGATTTTGTTACAATATCACCACATTTATGGCCACAGTCAGCTTCGGTAAGCCCTCATATTTCACGTCAGGTCCACGACCAGTACCATGCCAGGGATCTGGGGCAAATGGTAAGGAGGGCAGTGGATCATTCGGATCCAACAGAGTACGCACTTCAAGTCATGCCAGACGGCACTGCCATAAAATATTTTGAGGTCCCTGAAACAATTAACACTCGACTGCAGCATCACTGGGGACATGATGTTTTGGAATATGTCAATCCACAGGTCTGGGCGAAATACCCATCACAAGTGGGAAAGACAAATGTTACACCTATAAAGGTAACGATTAAGGATCATGTAAAGCTACCTTCCATTCGGCAATACCCCCTGAAATCCCAAGCTGCTCCGTCTATAGACAAATTAATTCAAGAGCTGTTGCAACAGGGTATTTTGGTCCCTTGCCAATCAGAATGTAACACCTCCATACTTGCTGTGCCTAAACCAGCCAAACCAGACCAGTACCGATTAGTACAGGATTTACGTTCAATCAATGCCATCGCATAGCCGTTACATGCTCTCACCCTCCAACAGGATATTACGGTGTATAGCTCCCACTCGGTCATCGCACTACTGAGGCAACTGCAGACTCAGCATCTTACCGCAGCTCGTCAGAATAGGTATGAGATATACCTTTTGAACAATCCACGTCTGACATTTAAACACTGTACCACTATCAATCCAGCCTGTTTTCTTAGTGGTCCCCCTGTCCATGAAGACGCACCTGGCCACGACTGTTTAGCCTTGATTCAGGAAACTACCACAATAAGGGGCGATTTGAGTGACATTTCGTCAGAACAACCTGACATGATTATGTGTGGTCAAATATCCCACCGGGGTTTAGTTAATGACTTACTGCAGGCCCTTCTTATGCCCGCGCAGATTTCCGTTATTAAATGCGCTGCCCACACAAATGGTAAGACCCCAGTTGACATTGGTAATGAACAAGCAGATTGTGCAGCGCGGACAGCCGCGCAAATTCAGCAAGTGATGGTGCCTAAAATGTGAAGTCAGACTAAACGATCTACTATAAATATGTCTGCTTCTGACAAGTTAATGCCAACCATCCAAGACGTCATAAGGTTACAGGAGGACGCTCCTGAGAGTGATAAACAAATGTGGAAACGGTTAGGTTGCACATATGATTCTGTTTCCTCTTTATGGACCACGCCAGCACATCAGACTTGTATGTCTGATGTACTGGATTTATGGGTCATCGAATGTGTACACTTTGCAACTCATTGTGGGGCTCGGGGGACTAGTGATTTGTTGCTGGACACTTGGTGGCACCCTAAAATGCAGGGGTTGGCCCAGAGTATCAGTAATCGGTGTTTGATTTGTCAGCAATATAACACCGGAAAAGGTATCCCTTGTGGGATGGGGCAAACCCCGTTGCCCAGTGGTCCCTTTGAGACGCTCCAAATGGATTACATTGAGTTGGAAAGGTGTCAATGTTATGAATATGTTTTGGTCATTGTGGATGGGTTCAGCAGATGGGTTGAGGCGTATCCGACTACCGATAATAAAGCTGCTACTGTGGTTAAAGTTCTGATGCGGGAAATCATTCCCCGGTACAGTAGACCAGCTCAGTTGCGTTCTGATAACGGGCCTCATTTTCTTGGACAGATTAACCTGCCTCCCTTCTCCAGTGCTATTTTACAGGTGTGGAGCATGATGGGGTGGCTACGCACCGTCTGTGTGATATTTGGCCTCACCTTGCTTGGAGTGTCATTGGCGATGGACATGGAAAAGGGGAATATTATCTATATTTGTAACCCCAACCAATCTACAAGGATACATCACCTATGCAAAGGTGATGTTCTTCGCTGCCCCCATATACGAGGACATGGTATCGACTCATGGAAGGTCGTCAAAGTTAAGGAGAATGCAGGAGTCATGAAGCAATTGCACCGGTCCCGGCGATGGGAAGGGAACATTATATGGACATTGCCTTGTTTTTGGAGTACATGTAAATTTGATTTTGGATGTGTTAAGATTGGTGCGATAAAGGTAACATCAGACCGTCAGGAGAGCGTAGGAAGAGGCTATGAGAGAGAGAGAGGGACTAGAGAGAGGATGGGGCCTGTGAGAAGGGAAGTACAGCTAGAACGTAGGTTACCGGGAGATACACTTAAGTTAGTTAAAGGCCAAACTGAGGAAAACCTGGGTAGTATGAATCTCTTCTACCAGATTTACCACCGCTTGTATGGCCACGGACGGGTTGTCTGCTACCCGGACCTCGCAGCGGTGTCTAGGTTATTTTCTGTTTCACCGCTTTGGGGCACTCCCCAAACGGTGGTTCATTGTCAGCGTTCCAAGCCACCGCCCGAGCAAGTCACTCTTCCTTACGATCCGGGTTCAGCACCACCGGCTATTTGCCTTCCCCTTCCTCGGGATAATTCCCATTCACAGTATGATAGGCTGCAACGGTGGAGGGCATATATACCTAGCCAATAGGGATTCCCGGTCGTACGAGAATTGTTTCAGCAGTGAAGGATACGGCTGTTTGCTGGTAGAGGTGGAAACGAATATAACATGTCTGTTCCCCACCTGTACGGACAGGAGGTGTCATATCACCCAGGCGTCTGGCCAATGCGTTTGTTACAACACCACTTGCGTTCCATTGAACGCCGGCCTCCAGCTCCTTTGTGGCTGGGGGAATGTCTCTCATATCACTGTTGGGACGAGGGCTTTCCGCATTGCTAGGCGGCCCGAATGGGCGTTTCGAAGCTAGATAAACTGGGAGGTGTGGGGGGTTCCTTGGCTGTCAGCAATAGGAATTATTTTATTTGTGGCCTTACCATCTTGGGAAATGAAACCTTGGGAGCCCTGGGGGCAATAACCAAGGAATTGTCTCAGCTACAGTTGTTTGCAATGCAGAACCGGTATGCTCTTGACTATCTTCTGGCCCATGAGGGTGGGGTATGCGCCATAGTGCAGGGCAAGTGTATCATGGGAGTTCAGGACTTGACCGCTAACGTCACTAAATTTATGGATCACATACGGGATCACCTGGACGGAATGCAGGATCCTGGCGCTTGGGGTAACTGGGGATTTTGGAGGTTGGAAGGACTGGTTGATAAATATGGTCATGTATTTAGTGGTGGCTATCGGCTGCATCTTTGTGGGCCCAGCCATCCTTAAATGTGTGATGGGTAGAATGCGGGTTACACTGGAACAGATCAACGCCCCTAAAATCCTAGCTGTCAAAATCCATGAGGGTGCAGCAGATGAAGGGGGGCTACGCCAGGAATTGGAAATGCAGTGACAGATCTTTTTAGATGAGGAACCGTAGCTATGGATTGGATAGTTTGGTTATCATGGAATGATAAAAGGAGGGAATGACGAATGTGATATAAAATAGTTACTTTAGAGATATTAGTTACTGTAATGTAGAGATAGGCCAGTCTCATTCTGGTGAGTTCACAGACAAAGGATTTCAGACCGCATGGCAAAGCAAGGAGGAGGTGTGTCCACCATAGGAGGAGACAAGGATGCTGGGTAATAGGGGCCAGAGGAAGGGATTGGAAGTGAGCCAATCAGAATGTCTGACTAGGTCAGGAGGGGTATAGGATGACCTATGGGAATCGTGTATGTGAAACTTGATACCATTTGAATTGATTTGCAGAGATCCCTTTGTCTCTTTGTTCATTCGCTTTCCGGGATGTAGGAGACTGGATGTGTCCTATGCTTCTGTGAAATGAATCAAGCTTGCAAGCTAAATAAAATAACTAATGCTGTACCTGCAAATCCATCTCGACTTTTATTGAGGCCAGACTGACGGGTAAAGAAATTTGGGATTTGACACCACAACCATAGTCAGAAAGGTTACAATTTATAGCATCTTCAACAAGATTAGCTAGATATTGTAAATTTGTTACAACACTTGATGATATTCTTCGAGACAGGCTGTTTTGTGAATTGTGCAGTGAAGCTATTCAGAGGCAGCTGCTTACTGTAAGTGATTTAACTCTGAAAGCTGCTGTGGAAATTGTCACATCTATCAAGCTTGTAACGAGTGGAGCTTTGCAGTTAACTGGTTAGGCCGCACTTGGAATATTGTGCACAATTCTGGTCACCACACAACCAGAAGGATGTGGAGGCTTTGAGAAGGTGCAGAGGAGGTTTACCAGGATGTTGCCTGGTTTGGAAGGTGCTAGCTATGTGGAGAGGCTGAATAGACTTGGACTGTTTTCAGTAGACAGGAGGTTGAGGGGTAACCTGATAAGAGGTCTACAAGATTATGAAGGGCATGGCTAGAGTGGATGGGCAGGCACTCTTTCCAAGGGTGGAGGGGTCAGTCATCAGGGGGCAAAGCTTAGAGGAGATGTGCGAGGCAGGTTTTTTACGCAGAAGATGGTGAGTGCCTAGAAGGCATTGCCAGGGGAGGCTGTGGAAGCAGATACATTAATGGCATTCAAAAGGCATCTTGACAAACACATGGGATAGGATGGGTAGAGCGGGATACGGCACAAGGAAGTGCTGAAGGTTTTGGCAAAGTTTTATATGGCCATCATGACCGGTACAGGTTTGGAGGGCCTGTTCCAGTGCTGTATTGTTCTTTGTTGTTCTTTAAGGGCAAGAGCAAAGATCCACAAAATGGATACCTCAAGGAACAGGACTGCAAAGGTGCAACCATGTCACGGTTGTACATAGGTTGGACAGTCAGCAGGGGAATACTAGAATAAATCAAATACGTGCAAGAACTGTGTTAAGAAGGGCCATATTGCCAAGTCACGTTCGGCTCAGAAAACCTCTTTTACACAAAGAAAGTGCAAGAAGAACAATACAAGTAAACAATCTTATTGTGTCCACAAATAAGCAGATGAAGCTCATGATCACTCAAAAAAGGTGTGAATTTTTCAAGATATCCACAAGTTACCTTGGTCATATCATCGACAAAGGCAGTTTACGCAAGGAACTAAAGAAAATGTCAGCAATCTTAGAAACACCACATCCTCAAAATGTGGCACAATTGAAGTCGTTTTTAGGATTGATCAATTATTATGGAATTTAGCAACATAATTGAAGCTTTTACACACTTTGCTATGTGTCAAACAGGCATGGCACCAGTCAGAAGAATGTGAAAATGCATGCAATGAAGGGAAAGAAGCTTTACTGAAGTGAGAGCTGTTGTTTCATTATAATCCAAAAATGAAATTGCAATTAGCTTACGATGCCTAACCCGATGGGGTTGGTGCAGTCATCTATCACATGGGGCTGGATTCTCCAATTCTGGGGCTATACCCATGCCGGCGTGGGAACGGTGGCATTTTACGCCAGGAGAACTGGTGCCATAAATGGCCACCGATTCCCCGTTTTGCTGGGGGCTAGCAGTGCGGCAGCGTAGAGCACCTGGCTCTAGCTGGCGATATGCCCCGAAGAATTGGCGGGTCCGTGGCCACGCCGTGCTTCATGGCGGAGGCTGCTCTTCGACCGGCTCACGCGCCCCGGACCGCCCGGCCACAGTGCCCCCATCCCCGAATAATGTCCCGCCTACCCGCGGATCACCACTCCCCTGACTGGGGCGGCGCTGGACTGAATCTGAGCCGTCGGGAACTTGGCTGGTAGGGGGCGGATCATCGGAGGGCGGGCCTCAGGCAATGGCCTGAGGCCGGCGATATGGCGCGCGGCGTACTCACAGAGTACACCACTGTGGAGGGGGCGGAGCATCGCAAAAGTGGTGCCGCCCCTGATTCGGTAGGGAAATGTGATTCTCTGGCCGTTTACCGAATGCGATTTCAGCGTCGGTGACCGGATAATCCAGCCCATGATATCTTTAGGAGAGGAATTATCAGTAGCATTTTTTTCACACACTCTTACTAGCACTGAAGTTAATTACTCTCATCGAGAAAAAGAAACTTTGAGCATCATTTTCAGTGGAAGAATGTTCCAACTTAACCTTTATGGACAATATTTTACCCTTTTGATGAACCATTGACCCTTCACTGCAATCTTTGGGCCATATAAAGGTATATGTTCTTTGGCAGCTAGTCGATTGCAAAGATGGCCAATGACATTGTTGGCATACACATACAATATCTAGTGTTGCAATTCTGTGCAGCATGTAAATGCTGGTGCTTTATCACGATTGCGGTTACAAGTCAAGCATGAACCTGAAGAACATTTTGTCAATATTTTGTATTCCTTACTCGTTGATACTGTACCTGTGACTTCATCTCAAGTTCATTGATATACAAGGACCGATCCAATGATGAGGAAGGTGATGTACTTGATCCAAAAAGGAATGTTGTCAGACGTTCAAAGGAAAAATCCAGACCTACATCACATTAAGACGCGAGTTGACAGCACAGAATGGAGTTTTATTCTGGGGAATCCATATGATTATTCCTCCATCCTTATGTAGCGGAATCCTTTACCAACTGCATGAGGGACATCCTGGTGTAAGGATGAAGGAATTGGTACAGTTATTTTTGGTGACCAGGATTAGATGCTCAAATTGAAGAGAAATTTGGACAAAGTCAATATTGTGCAAAACTAAGGAACGTTCCACCATCATAACTGTTACATAGAAACATAGAAAATACAAGCAAGAAGAGGCCATTCGGCCCTTCGAGACTGCTTCGCCATTCATTATGATCATGGCTGATCATCCAACTCAATAGCCTAATCCCACCTTTCCCCCATGCCCTTTGATCACCTTTGCCCCAAGTGCTAGATCTAACTGCTTCTTGAAAATATACAGGGCTGGATTCTCCAATGTCAGGATTCTACATTGCACTGGCAGCGCACCCATGCCTGGGGATTTCTCAACGGCGTGGGGCTGCCCACAATGGGAAACCCCATTGGCCGGCTGGCAAGACGGAAAATCCCGCTGCTGGTGGGGCTGTGCCACACCAGAAAACCGGTGTGGCGGGACGGAGAATCCCGCCCACAATGTTTTGGCCTCAACTACTTCCTGTATTAACAAATTCCTCAGGCTCACCATTTTCTGGGTGAAGAAATATCTCTTAATTTCTGCCTTAAATTGTCTACCCTGTATCCTCAGACCGTGACCCCTGATTCTGGACACCCCTACCATCGGGAATATCCTTCTTGCATCTACTCTGTCCATTCCTGTTAGAATTTTATCGGTTTCTATGGGACCCTCCTCATTCTTCTGAACTCCAGCCGATTCAATCTCTCCTCATACTCATCCATGCAAATGGCTGACACAGCCATGACAGAGAATACACATCGAATATTCTGGTCCACTGGAGAGACACATATTCTTAATGATTGTGGACATGCACTCGAAATAACCAAAAATCATGATAATTAAGTCAACAAAATTGAGCAGACCATTGAAAAACTAGACAAAATATTTGCAAGATTTGGAACACCGGAGCAGATTGTCTGTGATATGGTACACAGTTAACTTTGAAAAAGTTTGAGGGCTGCTTAAAAGGGAACGGTACATATTGACGAGTTCAGACTCTATTTTGCATCCTAACCCTAATACACACCAGGGAGTTATCACAAACAGCGCTGTGGTAGCTGGAGAATGCTGTTGAGAGAATGACTTCTGCTGATGATCAGATCCAGCTGGTGCCAATGCCCTGATCTTGGATGTCTACAGGAAACCTTGGGGAATGGTTTGTAAGTAAGTATTAGAACAAAGAACAAAGAACAATACAGCTCAGGAACAGGCCCTTCGGCCCTCCAGGCCTGTGCCGACCATGGTACCTGCCTAAACTAAAACCGTATGCACTTACAGAGTCTGTATCCTTCCATTCCCATCCTATTCATATATTTGTCTAAATGCCCCTTAAATGCCGCTATCGTACCTGTTCCCACCACTTCCCCAGGCAGCGCGTTCCATATATTTACCATCCTCTGTGTAAAAAACGTGCCTCGCATATCAGTTCTAAACTTTTCCCCATGCACTTTAAACCTAGGTCCCCTGGTACTTGACTCTCCTACCCTTGGAAAGAGCATCTGACTATCCAGTCTGTCCATGCCACTCATAATCTTGTAGACCTCTATTAGATCGCCTCTCAACATCCGGTGTTCCAGTGAGAGCAGACCGAGTTTATCTAACCTCTCTTCATAGCTAATGCCCTCCATACCAGGCAACGTCCTAGTAAACCGATTCTGTATCCTTGCCAAAGCATCCACATCCTTCTGGTAATGTGGCGATCAGAACTGCACACAATATTCTAAATGAGGCCTAACTAAGGTCCTGTACAGCTGCAACATGACTTGCCAATTTTTATATTCAATGCCCCGACCAATGAAGGCCAGCATGCCGTATGCCTTCTTGACCAGCTTATCCATTTGCGTTGCCACTTTCAGTGATCGGTGGACATGCACGCCCAGGTCTCTCTGCCTGTTAGTACTCGCAAGGGTTTTAACATTTATTGTGTAATTCCTACATGCACTGGATCTTCCAAAGTGCATTACCTCACACTTGTCCAGATTAAACTCCATCTGCCATTTCTCCGCCCAAGACTCCAACCAGTTTATATCCTGCAACTCCACCAATTTTTGTGTCATCTGCGAACTTACTAATCAGACCAGCTACAATTTCTTCCAAATCATTTATATACACCACAAACAACAAAGGCCCCAGAACTGATCCCTGTGGAACGCCGCTAGTCACAGCCTTCCATTCAAAAAAGCACCCTTCCACTGCTACCCTCTGTCTTCTGTACCCAAGGCAACTTGCCAGCTCTCCTCTGATCCCATGTGACTTCACCTTTTGTACCAGTCTACCATGCGATACCTTGTCAAAGGCTTCACTGAAGTTCATGTATACAACATCTACTGCCTTTCCCTCATCTATCATCTTTGTCACTTCCTCGAAAAACGCGATCAAATTAATGAGGCACGACCTCCCCTTCACAAAACCATGCTGTCCATCACTAATAAGTGCATTTGTTTCCAAATGTGAGTAAATCCTATCTCTAAGAATCTTTTCCAATAACTACAGGGGTGGTGATGTGCTGTCATTGCAGCATGTGAGAATCTATGGAATGTACTGCAATCCCTGACAACCATAACTGCAGAAAGTGTCTGCAGCTTACGCGACTTTGCATCTCAGTTGCTGAGCTGGAGTCTGAGTTATGGACATTGAAGGGCATCAGGAAGGGGGAGAATTACCTGGGTATTTTGTTCCAGGAGACAATCACTCCTCTCAGGTTAGACAGAACTTTAAATTTAGTCAATGATCAGAGATAGGAGGATGTGAATGTGGATCATTCAGGTAAGGGGAAATTAGAAAGTAGCGATGGAGGAGCTTCAGCCCCTGACTTTCTCCAACAAGGGCAAGGTGCTTGCTCCCTGTGTGGATGATGAAATGACTGACCATGCCACCATGATGAAGGATACCATTCAAGTGGGGGGTGCGAAGGGGAATGTGGTAGCGACAGGGAGCGGCATAGTCAGGAGGATAGATACTGTTCACTGTAGTTGAGAGCATGAGTCCAGATGGCTCTACTGCCTGCCATGGTTCAGGATATCTGTTCATGGCTGGAGAGGCACATTCAGTAGCAGGGGGATAATCCAGTGGTCCATGTAGGTACCAACGACAGAGGTAAGACCAGGAAAGAAATTCTGCATAAACAGTTAGAGGAGCTAGAATCATAGAATTTACAGTGCAGAAGGCTAAGCACAAGATTAAAAAGCAGAACCTCAAAGATTAATCTCTGGATTATTACCTAAACCATGTGCAAATTGGCATAGGATAAATACAATTAGGGAGATGAATGCGTAGGTCAAAGGTTGGTACGGGAGAAATGGATTCTGGTTTGTGGGGCACTGGCACCAGTTCCAGGGAAAGTGGAGACTGTACTGTTAGGATGATCTATACCGGAATCAATGCTCTAGGGTGCCACATAACAGCGAAATAGAGAAGGTTTTAAACTAAATAATGCGGCAAGGGATCACATTTTGGAAGATGTGGTAAATCAAAGAGTCGAGACAGGCAAGAGAAAAAGGCATTAACATGGGAAAGGATAAACAGACTTTAACAGGAAGAGACAGTACAAGAGAGCAAATCAACAAGTAAGAGGAAAGGTTGCAAAAGAAACAAAAGGATAAAATGAAAGGCTCAGCATCTGTGGCCCATTGTTAATCACAATCTGCTCTGATTTTCCAAATTTCACAAAAATCGCATCGAGTTTCACATTTGTTAGGGTGGCACGGTGGCACAGTGGTTAGCACTGCTGCCTCACAATGCCAAAGTCCCGGGTTCAATTCCGGGCTTGGGTGACTATGTGGAATTTGCACTTACTCTCTGTGTCTGCATGGGTTTCCTCCGGGTGCTCCAGTTTCCTCCCGCAGTCAAAAAATATGCAGGTTAGGTGGAGTTACCATGTTAAAATTGCCCCTTTGTGTTCAAAAATGTGCAGGTTAGGTAGGGTTATGGGGTTACAGAGAAAAGGCGGGGGTGTGGGCCTAGGTAGAGTGTTCTTTCAGAGGGTTGGTGCGGACTCGGTGGGCTGAATGGCCTCCTTCTGCACTATGGTTTATTCTGCTGTGGCAGACTTCATTAGAACTACCTCAGGCTATTTTGAGTGTGTGCTTAGTAATAATAATAATAATAATCGCTTATTGTCACAAGTAGGCTTCAATGAAGTTACTGTGAAAAGCTCCTAGTTGCCACATTCCGGCGCCTGTTCGGGGAAGCCGGTACGGGAATTGAACCCGCGCTGCTGGCCTTGTTCGACATTACAAGCCAGCTATTTAGCCCACTGTGCTAAACCAGCCCCTTAGTAATAGTAAAAGTAGTGGTAATCTTTCGTAAAAGTAATAATCTTTCTTGTCACAAGTAGGCTTACATTAACACCGCAATGAAGTTACTGGGCTTGATTCTCTGCAGCCCCGCGCCAAAATCACGTTTGGCACGGGGGCGGAAAATCGAAGTTCCCAACCGAATTGGGCCCGGTGCCGCTCCGGCGATTCTCCTAACCCGAAGAATCGTCGGTCCGCGATTTACGTCACGTGGCTGGGGGGCCATTGACAGAGGCCCGCCGAGCGATACTCAGCTCCCGACCGGCCAAGTTCTCAACTAATGTGTAACTAATGTGGTATTGTCGGTCGGGAATCTCGCGCGGCGGCTCTGGACTCAGTCCGTGGCCACCCTGGTGGGGGGCGAGGGTAATCGAGCATGGGGGGAGGGCCTTATGGGCGGCCGGGGCATCGATCGGTCGGTCCGATGCAGGGGAACGCGGCCAATCGGCGGGGTCTAGATTGTTGGTGCTGGTCAGTGATCCAAGTCCGTCATGGCGCTCGGCTCGGCCGCTGGAGGCCGCCACTGTGCGGACTTGGAACCGGAAGTGCGGTGGCCCATATCCACAGCCAGTGCTGCGTGAAGCTCCCCAGGTCCCTGCTAGCCCCCAGAAGGTAAGTGAATCGACTTTTAATTTTTGCAGGAAACTGGGGAGTGCAACGCCAGCGTTTTTAAGCCGGAGTGGGGCCACAACCCAATTTTGGGTGAATCCAGCCCACTGTGAAAAGCCGTTAGTTACCACGGGCGAAATTCTCCTACCCGCCCCGCCACATTTCTGCCCCGACCGGCCGGCGAGAGTCTCCGTAACACCGGCCGGTCAATGGGGTTTCCCATTGTGGGGCAGCCCCACGCCGTCGGGAAACCCCCGGGCGCCGGCAAAACGGAGACTCCCGCCGGCGGAGAATGACGCCCCACATTCCGGCGCCTGTTCAGGTACACAGAGGGAGAATTCAGAATGTCCAATTCACCTCATACCACACCTTTCGGGACTTGTGGGCAGAAACCGGAGCACCCGGAGGAAACCCACGCAGACACGGGGAGAACGTGCAGAGTCCGCACAGATAGTGAACGGAACCTGGGTCCCGGGAACTGTGAAGCCACAGTGCTAACCACTGTGCTACCATGCCATTTCCAACGACCATGAACATGTACACCTCGACTGGACCAGTAAATTCAATGTGCAGATGTTGCCATGGCATTTTAAGCCACTTCCATGGGTGTAATGGGGACAACGGCGGTGCATTCCTTTCCTGCACATACAACTGACACAGTCCTGCCTTTTCTTCTATTAGGGCATCAATTCCTGGCCACTAAAAGTAACTTAATTCTAGTTCCTTCACTCACACTATTCCTGGGCGGCCTTCATGTAACTGCCCTAAAACTTTTTGTCGTAAATTTTGTGGATTAATCCCCACAGCAGACATCCGCCCTGTGTTGTTAATTCGAGACTCCTTGAAATGTTGTTTTAACTAAGGATGTTTTCCTGCTATCCTCCCCCTTTTTTTTTAATAAACATTTTATTGAGGTATTTTTGGTACAGAAACAATAGGGTTTCCAGATTCTGGACAAATTTTCCATAGTGGTTGATTAACCCTGGGAATGACTTAAGTTGAGTGGCATTTGTTGGTTTTGGAGCCTCCATGATGGCTTCTATTTTTTTTAGGTGCTTTATTATTACCCTTACTGTCAATTACATGTCCAAGATATTGTACAAATGACTCGAAAAAACTACATTTATCTTTCCTGACACGAAGCCCATACATTTAAAGTTGTTTCAGTGTAGCTTCTAAGTGTTGTAAATGTTCTTGCTCATTTGTGTCGGTGATCAATATATATCTAGGTAACACTGTACCTCTTAAAGCCACTAAGGATCTGGTCCATTGAGCGTTGAAGTAAAGCTGGTGCTAATGTTATTCCAAAAGGCAATCTTTTGTAACAGAATAGGCCATTGGGAATGATGACGGTGAGCAGGTGTTGAGATTTTGCTGCCACATTCATTTGCAGGTAGGCCTGCAATTGGTCAATCTTGCTCAACGTCTGTCCTCCCGCTAGGCCTGTGAACAAATCTTCATCAATGGTAGCTGTATTGATCCGCACATAGAACCGGGTTGATTGTTGTATAAAAATCTCCGCAGATATGAATTGTACCATCCTGTTTCATGACAGGTACAATAGGGGTTGCCCAGTCACTAATAGTGATGGGTTCTAAGACTCCTGTTTCCATAAATCTCAGTAGTTTTGCTTCAACTTTTGGATGTGTTGCTTGGGTACAGCTTTAACCATGAGATATTTTGGCAGGCTATTTTCTTGAATCATCGGGGATACTTGTACCTTTCCCGAGCTCCGGTTTCCTCCCACAGTACAAAGATGCGCAGATTAGGTGGATTGGCCATGATCAACTGCCCCTTCGTGTCCAGAAGGTTAGAGGTTAGATTAGGGGGGGGTTACTGGGTTAAGGGGATAGGGTGGGGGCCTGACCTTAGGTAGGGTACCCTTTCATAGGGTCAGTGCAGACTGGATGGGCCCAATGGCTTCCTTCTGCACTCTTGTGATTCTGTAATGATTACAACTAGAATAACCCACATATATAACAGATAGGAAGCAAGTAAAATGTGGAGAAGTGACTCTGTTAATTAATGATGTTATCAGTACATTGGAAAGAGATTACCTAAGTTCAGGAAACCAGATTGTAGAAGTGGTTTGGAAATAGATGAGAAATTATAAGGCAAGAAGTCACTTGTGAGAGTGGTACGGCACCATAACAATAATCACATGATAGGGTTGGTTATGAAGGAAGAACTAATGGGAGCTTGTCAGAAAGGTATGGGGAAAATCATGGGGGTTTTAATCATAGAATTTACAGTGCAGAAGGAGGCCACTTGGCACATCAAATCTGCACCGATCCTTGGAAAGAGCACCCCACCCAAGCCCAGCCCTCCAACCTATCCCTGTAACCCAGTAACCCCACCTAACGTTTTTGGACACTAAGGGTAATTTATCATAGCCAATCCACCTGACCTGCACATCTTTGGATAGTGGGAGGAAACCGGAGCACCTGGAGGAAATACACACAGACACGGGGAGAACGTGCAGACTCCGCACAGACAGTGACCCAAGCCAGGAATCGAACCTGGGACCCTGGAACCTGTGAAGCAACTGTGCTAACCACTGTGCTACCGTCAAATCTACAAATAGACTGAAAAAATCAGATGGGCAAAGGTGGCCTTGATGAGGTGTTAACTGAATGTCTGGGATAGTTTCTTAGAACGGCACATTCTGGAGCCAGCCAGATAGTAGGTTATATTAGACCTGGTATTGTGCAACAAGATGGGATTAATTAATGATCTGATATTGAAGGCACCCATGGGTACCGTGATCAAAATATGATTGAATTTAACTTTCAGTTTGAGGGAGAGAAGAGTGGGTATAAGACTAATATTTGAAACTAAAATAAGGGCAGTTATGCGGGCATGAAAGTAGCACCAGCTAAAGTGAGCTCGCAAATTAAGTTCAAGGATAGGTCAATAGAGATGCAGTGGCACATATTTAAAGGAATATTTCAGAATACACAGAATAGATACATTCCAATGCGAAAGAAAATTCCAAGGGGAAGACCCAATGGTTAACTAAAACAGCTACCATAAAAAGTGTAAAATAGCGCAAAGGTGGATAGCATGTCAGAAGATTGGAAAGAATATAAAAGTGTCAAAGAATGACTAAAAGGTTAATAAGGAGGGAAAAATTAGAGCATGAAAGAATGCTAGCTAGGAATACTTTCTGCTGATGCTGTTTGGCACACAAGTAGTCCTGTGTTGTAGCTTCAGGTTGACAGGTTGACACCAGGTTGACAGATAGTAAGAGTTTTGATAGCTATTTCAAAAATAAAACAGTTATTAAAGTGAGCATTGACCCAAAAGAAAGTGAGTCAAGGGAGTTACTAATGGATAATACGGAGATGGCAGAAGAGTTCATGAAGAGTGTAGGAGGGCGTGCCATTGCAGCTCCAGGCATACCTAAAATGTGGTGTCAACTTGGTGATGATACAACACAGAACGACATGTGTGCCAAACAGTATAAGCAGCCAAGCGATAGACAAAGCTAAGCGATTTCACAACCAACGGATCACATCTAATTCCTGTAGCCCTGCCACAACCAGTTGTGAATGGTGATGGACAATTAAACAACTCACTAGAGGAGGTGGCTCCACAATTATCCCCATCCTCAATGATGGGGGAGACAAGCGCATCTGTGCAAAAGATATGACTGAAGCATTCACAACAATCTTCAGCCAGAAGTTCTGAGTGGATAATCCATTTTGGCCTCCTCCGGAGGACCCCAGCATCACAGATGTCAGTCTTCAGGCCAATTCAATGCACTCCACGTGATATCAAGAAATAGTTGCAGGTGTAGTTTAGGTTAGTTTAGGTTAGAGTAGGGGGTCAATAAGAGTGGGACCTGTACGAAAGGTAAACGGGTTTTGCACTATGATTATGGTTTCATGTACCTTGTCTATTTTGTTGTTGTTTCCATACCAAAAATACCTCAATGAAATGTTTATTAAAAAAAAAGAAATGGTTGCAGGCACTGAATTTGACAAAGACTATGGGCTCTGACAACATTCCAGCAATAGTGGTGAACACTTGTGCTCCAGAACTTGCCGTGCACCCTAACCAAGCTGTTCCAGTACAGCTACAACACTAGGATCTACCCAGCATTGTGAGAAATTGCCCAGGTATATCTTTGCAGCAGGTGCTTTCTCACAGCGGGTCGTGAGTCTTCGGAACTCCCTTCCTCAAAAGTGATGGATGCAGCGTTTTTGAATGGTTTTAAGGCAGAGCTAAATGGATTCTTGATAAACAAGGGTTGAAAGGTTATTGGAGCTAGGTGGGAATGTAGAGTTGAATTTACAATCAGATCAACCACAATCTTATCCAACAGAGATGCAGACTCATCGGGCTGAGTGGCCTACTCCTGGTGGCCTACTCATATGTTTGTATGTTCACATGTTCATATCTTATAACACTAATAAAAGTAACTCTTAACATGGTCCATATACCAATAAATTAAAACTAATAATAGGTATCAGGCCTGAGTACAAAGGTAAAATGCACCTTTCTAAATGCACTCTAATTCCACTGTGACGTCTGCCAGCTAACTGCATCATGACATGCAGACCAGGCAATTTACAAAAAGCAAAAATAAATCATGATGTTAGTTTGCACTTCAAAGTCTCCCATGAAGGCATTACTTACACGTGAAATGTTAAGGTTCGTGACATTCTGAATGCTGATTACAATTGTTGCATCCTATTAGTCCAAGGCTCATAATATTCTTATTCTTTCACGAGTGATTTTGATATTCAATCAGGTGGTTGGCTCGTCCAAATTCAAAAAGAGTTTAAACAATTTGACACAGAAGGTCATTTTAAACTACCGCAGGCCTGTGGGAAGCTAATAGAATCAAATATGGCACCTGTTTAACACTAGCCTGATTTTTCATTGCATTGCCTTCATTTGCAAGTAAAATTGGCTGTGAAGTGAAACAGGCAGCCAATCTAATCCCGTCAGATTCCTGTGAGCATGTCGGTTAAAATTACTCTAACAGTATCTTCTAAATTCAATTCTCAATCAGGCAGATCCTGGGCTGGATTCTCCGTTTTGGGGACTAAGTCCCCACACCGGCGTGAAAACAATGGTCTTTTACGCCAGGAAAACAGGTGTCAAAAGGTCACCGATTCCCCATTTTGCTGGGGGCTAGCAGGGAGGCAGCGTAGAACTCGCAGCTCTAGCTGCCGATACGGCCCAGAGCACTTACAGTTCAGAGGCCACACATGTGCATGGCAGCCACCTGCAGCGGCCGCGCCGTGCTCCACGGCGGACTCAGCCCACGGACCTGTACCGCCAAAATAGTGCCCCCCCATCGGCCGCCCGTGCGCCCTGGACTGCCCGCGCACATTGCCCCGAACCCCGAATGAAGCCTGCTTGCCGATCGGCACTCCCCCGACTGTGGCGGCCCCGGACTGAGTCCACAGCCGCCACGCGAGGTTCCCGGAGGGTGTGAGCACACGTAACCCATGCCATCGGGAATTCGGCCGGATCGGGGATGGCGCATCGCGGGCGGGCCTCAGGCAATGGCCTGAGGCAGTGGATAATCGGTGCGGCGTATTCCTAGAGTATGCCGCTTTTCAGGGGGCGGAGAATTCAAAAACCAGCGCCGCTCCCGATTTTGCCGCCAAAACAGATTCTCCACCCCGTCACCAAACGCAATTTTGGCATCGGGGAACGGAAAATCCAGCTGCCTATCTGAAAAATTCGCAGTTTATTGTCATTATGGGCGTGATCTTCCAGTTATTTGCACCGGTGGAATCATCCTGTCCCGCCAACCGTGCACCCCAACCTGGGTTTCCAGGCAGCATGGGGTGGATTCAATGGGAAATTTCAATGACAGCATCAGGACCAAAAGATCTCGCTATCGGCCAACGGCGGGCCACCTTCCGCTGCCAAGAAACACGCCACGAGGAGGCCAAAGAATCGTGCCCTATATTTTAGCTGATGAAATATTCTTGCAACAAATTAATTGTGACACAGTCAGTAGAAAGCTACTTTGTATTCCAATTGTCCTTCGAATGTTCGAGGCTTGAATGATCCATATTGCATTTGTAAATCTTTGCCATAAAGGTTTCTTGGCTTCACCAGCAACTAGCTCACAGGCAATCTTGTTATGAAGCAGCTTGAACCTTTACCTGGCCAACATCTAGGTAAATGCAGCAAGTCTCCAGGGTAGAACAGAGAACCTGTGCTACATTATTCAGCTTACTAGAATATATCAAATGCTGTCATGTACCCTTTAGTAAATGGAATAATGTAGACTCCATTTGACCAGGCATCAAATTACAAACCAACAGGTAAATTATTTGACAATAAACTGGTAATTAACAGTATTCAGTTCAAACAGCATATTAATAGCAACGTTTTACTATTCTCTTCAGAATGTAAAACTGACAAAGATATTTCTCTTGCTCTCAACATTGGACCATGAATCACAATTTCTTGCAGTTTATCTGGCAAGATGTTGCTGCAGAACTCTGAAATATCTTCTAACTATGCTGCCTTCAGATTTACTGGTGAACTGAGGGAAAATAACCAAATATAAATCCAGCAGAGGGCAGGAGAGTGGAGCTGCTGATTGGTTGTTGCGGGGAAAATTTGCATCAGTGCATTGCGGTCACTGCATCCAGAAAGTGTACCTCAGCAAGACACCCTAGGTGTTCAATTGAAGGCAAGCATCCAGCAGAGGGCAGTAGAGTGGAGCTGCTGATTGGCTGTTGAGGGGGAAATTTGCATCAGTGCATTGCGGTCACCGTATCTTGAAGGTGGTTTGTGGAGGAGCTGTTGTCAAGTGACAGTTAAAGGGGAGGGGGGGCAGTCACAAGTCGTGGTACACATCGGTACCAACGACATAGGTAAGAGCAGGGATGGGGATTTAAAACAGGAATTTAGGGAGCCAGGGTGGAAGCTGAGAGCCAGGACAAACCATGTTGTCGTCTCTGGTTTGTTGCCAGTGCCACGTGCTAGTGAGGTGAGATAAACACGTGACTGCAGGGATGGTGTAGGAGGGAGGGTCTCAGGTACGTGGATAATTGGAGCACATTCTGGGGAAGGTGGGACCTGTACAGACAGGACGGTTTGCACCTGAACCAGAGGGGCACCAATATCCTGGGAGGGAAATTTGCTACAGCTCTTCGGGGGGGGGGGGGGGGGGGTGTTTAAACTAATTTGTCAGGGGGCTGGGAAAACAAACTGTAGTCCAGAAGCCAGTGTCGAGAGTAGTGAGGTACCGAGGAGGGTATCAAGGTCGTAGGAGTTTACCGGCAGACAGAAAGGTGGGTTGAAGTGTGTCTACTTCAATGCAAGGAGCATCCGGAATAAGGTAGGTGAACCTGGAGCGTGGATTGGTACTTGGGACTACGATGTTGTGGCCATTACGGAGACATGGTTAGAACAGGGACAGGAATGGTTGTTGGAGGTTCCGGGGTATAGATGTTTCAGTAAGAGTAGGGAAGGTGGTAAAAGATGTGGAGGAGTAGCAATGTTTATCAAGGATAGTTTAACGGCTGCAGAAAGGCAGTTTGAAGGGGATCTGCCTACTGAGGTAATATGGGCCGAAGTTAGAAATAGGAAAGGAGCGGTCACATTGTTGGGAGTTTTCTATAGGCCCCCAAATAGTAATAGAGATGTGGAGGAAGAAATTGCACAACAGATTATGGATAGGTGTGGAGGTCTCAGGGTAGTTGTCATGGGTGACTTTAACTTTCCAAATATTGATTGGAACCTCTATAGGTCGAACAGTTCGGATGGGGCAGTTTTGTACAGTGTGTGCAGGACGGTTTCCTGACACAATATGTGGATAGGCTGACAAGAGGGGGGGGCCACATTGGATTTGGTACTGGGTAATGAACCGGGCCAAATGTTAGATTTGTTTGTGAGAGAGCACTTTGGAGATAGTGACCACAATTCGGTGTCTTTCCCTATTGCAATGGAGAGGGATAGGGCCATACAGCAGGGCAAGGTTTATAATTGGGGGAGGGGTAATTAGGATGCAATTAGGCAAGAATTAGGGAGCATAAGATGGGAGCAGAAACTGTCAGGGAAAGGCACAAATGAAAAGTGGAGCTTGTTGAAGGAACAAATACTGCGTGTCCTTGATAGGCATGTCCCTGTCAGGCAGGGAGGAAATGGCCGTGTGACGGAACCATGGTTCACAAAAGAAGTTGAATGTCTTGTCAAGAGGAAAAAGGAAGAGTATGTAAGGATGAGAAAACAAGGTTCAGTAGGGTCGCTTGAGGGTTACAAGGTAGCAAGGAATGAGCTGAAAAAAGGGCTTAGGAGAGCTCGGAGGGGGCATGAGAAGTCCTTGGCGGGTCGGATCAAGGAAAATCCCAAGGCCTTTTACTCTTATGCGAGAAATAAAAGAATAACCAGGGTGAGGGTAGGGCCGGTGAAGGACAGTAGTGGGAACTTGTGCATGGAGTCAGAAGAAATAGGAGAGGCGTTGAATGAATACTTTTCTTCAGTGTTCACAAAGGAGAGGGGCCATGTTTTTGAGGATGAGAGTGTGATTCAGGCGGGGAGGAAGTAGATGTTCTGAGGAAGGATGTAGAAGCAATTTTGAAAAACCTGAGGGTCGATAAGTCACCTGGGCCAGATGGGATATACCCAAGGATTCTTTAGGAGGCAAGGGATAAGGTTGCAGAGCCTTTGGCTTTGATCTTTGGGTCCTCGCTGTCCACGGGGATAGTGCCAGAGGACTGGAGAGTGGCGAATGTTGTTCCTCTGTTCAAGAAAGGGAATAGGAATGACCCTGGTAATTATAGGCCAATTAGTCTTACTTCGGTGGTCGGGAAGATAATGAAAAAGGTCCTGAAGGGTAGGATTTATGATCATTTGGAAAGATGCAGCTTAATCCGGGATAGTCAACACGGATTCGTGAAAGGTAGGTCTTGCCTCACAAATTTGATTGAATTCTTTGAGGAGGTAACTAAGTGTACAGATGAAGGTAGAGCAGTTGATGTCGTATACATGGATTTTAGTAAGGCGTTTGATAAGGTTCCCCATGGTCGGCTCATGAAGAAAGTAAGGAGGTGTGGGATAGAGGGAAATTTGGACAATTGGATAAGTAACTGGCTATCACATAGAAGACAGAGGGTGGTGGTGGATGGAAAATGTTCAGACTGGAGACCAGTTACAGCGGTGTACCACAGGGATCAGTGCTGGGTCCTCTGCTATTTGTGATTTTTATCAATGACTTGGGGGAGGGGGCTGAAGGGTGGGTCAGTAAATTTGCTGATGACACCAAGATTGGTGGAGTAGTGGATGAGGTGGAGGGCTGTTGTAGGCTGCAAAGAGACATTGATAGGGTGCAGAGTTGGGCTGAAAAATGGCAGATGAAGTTTAACCCTGATAAGTGCGAGGTGATTCATTATGGTAGAAAAAATTTGAATGCGGATTACAGGGTCAACGGCAGGGTTCTGAGGAATGTGGAGGAACAGAGAGATCTTGGGGTTCATGTCCACAGATCTCTGAAGGTTGCCACTCAAGTGGATAGAGCCGTGAAGAAGGCTTTCAGTGTGTTAGCGTTTATTAACAGGGGGCTTGAGTGTAAGAGCCGCGGGGTTATGCTGCAACTATACATGACCCCGGTGAGACCACATTTGGAGTATTGTGTGCAGTTCTGGTCACCTCATTATAGGAAGGATGTGGAAGCATTGGAAAGGGTGCAAAGGAGATTTACCAGGATGCTGCCTGGTTTTCAGGATATGTCTTATGAGGAAAGGTTGAGGGAGCTAGGGCTTTTCTCTTTGGAGCGGAAGAGGATGAGAGGTGACTTAATAGGGGTTTATAAAATAATGAGGGGGATAGATAGAGTGGACGTTCAGAGACAATTTCCTCGGCTGGATGTAGCTGTTACAAGGGGGCATAACTGTAAGATTCAGGGTGGGAGATATAGGAGGGATGTCCGAGGTAGGTTCTTTACTCAGAGAGTGGTTATGGTGTGGAATGGACTGCCTGCTGTGATAGTGGAGTCGGACACTTTAGGAACTTTCAAGCGGTTATTGGATAGGCACATGGAGCACACCAGAATGACAGGGAGTGGGATAGCTTGATCTTGGTTTCGGACAATGCTCGGCACAACATCGAGGGCCGAAGGGCCTATTCTGTGCTGTACTGTTCTATGTTCTATAAATTAACAACTGGAAACACAGAGCGACAGAATCTTCAGCCCTGCTCCTTTCAGTATCTAATTGATGTCTATACCCAGGCATAGCTGTCAGTTAGAACTACCACTAAAAATAGCCCCAGTATGTTAACCAACTGAGGATGTTTGAATTGAATAAGGTGGCTTCATTCATTTATCTGTGCCACGTATTTTCAATCATCTATTGTAAGTTCCTATTATAAGGCGAAAATCAAACTATGCAGACCAATGGCATACTGAGGTTTGCATGATTCTGCATTTTTCCTGACGTATGAGAATTATTCAGACTGTGCAACTTGAAGAAGCAGCCAGAGGCAGTTAATTTTAATCCTATGTGTGCCATATCCAGCAATAAAGAATCCAATCAATTATCTTAAATTAACAAAAATGCATCATTTTGTCACATCCATGTGTGTTTTGCTTTGTAAATTCTGTCAAGCATGGACAGCTTATCTTTCCCTCGATGAAGCTTTTGCTGTGCGTTATGTTTAAATTTTCTTTCCAAGTGTTGCTGTATTCCAGGTTCCTGTAAAAGCTGTAAAATTAATGTGGGACTTATAACTGAAATAAGACTGGATTCCGATATGCAATTTAGTGCGGCTAATATTGATCGTAAGGCTTCCTGTTGGCCAAATGGCTATTCGTGTCTTTCTGGTCTTCAGTTGCCAATGGCAGAATGAACAGAGTTTTAAGAGATAAGTAATGTGAAATCCTATCCTAACAAAAAAAAGAGAAATGCCACGAGAACCAAAACCTGTCTTCTAGCTTGTTAGCTGTAATTTGAACGTTAATATTATCTTCACTTTTGTGCTGTTATAAGGAATAAGAAAATGGAGCAGGAAATGGGTATCCTGCTATCATAGAAAACAATTAAATAATAATGGAGCAAATAGCTTTGCTCTGCTCTATAAGTGAATTCCATGTCAATCAATCATGGGTGAGTGCTGGTTTTGATCAGAGGACCATTATAAGAACATAATAAGAACATAAGAACTAGGAGCAGGAGTAGGCCATCTGGCCCTTTGAGCCTGCTCCACAATTCAATGAGATCATGGCTGATCTTTTGTGGACTCAGCTCCACTTTCTCGCCCGAACACCATAACCCTTAATCCCTTTATTCTTCAAAAAACTATCTATCTTTATCTTAAAAGCATTTAATGAATGAGCCTCTACTGCTTCACTGGGCAAGGAATTCCATAGATTCACAACCCTTTGGGTGAAGAAGTTCCTCCTAAACTCAGGCCTAAATCTACTTCCCCTTATTTTGAGGCTATGCCGCCTAGTTCTGCTTTCACCTGCCAGTGGAAACAACCTGCTCGCATCTATCCTATCTATTCCCTTCATAATTTTATATGTTTCTATAAGATTCCCCCCCCCCCCCCCCGCATCCTTCTAAATGCCAACGAGTACAGTCCCAGTCTACTCAACCTCTCCTCGCAATCCAACCCCCTCAACTCTGGGATTACCTAGTGAATCTCCTCGGCTATTTCTTCCTTGATGATAGATTCCAGCATCTTCCCTACTACCAAAGTTAAGCTAATTGGGCTAGAATTACCCACTTTCTGCCTCCCTCCTTTTTTAAACAGATCTAAATATCTGTATGTGCATGTATACACATTGGCTGCACGGTGGCACAGTGGTTTGCAGTGCTGCTTCACAGCGCCAGGGACCCGGGTTCAATTCCAGCCTTGTGTCACTCTCTGTGTGGAGTTTGTATGCTCTCCCTGAGCGGGATTCTCCGACCCCTCGCCGGATCGGAGAATCGCCGGGGTGCGGCGTGAATCACGCCCCCGCTGGCCGCCAAATTCTCCGGCACCGGAGAAAGGGCTGAGGCGGGAATCGCGCCGCGCCGGTCGGCGCCCCCCCCCAGGCGATTCTCCGTCCCACGATGGGCCGAAGTCCCGCTGCTGTAATGCCTGTCCCGCCGGCGTGAATGTGAATCAAACCACCTCCCTTACCGGCGGGACCAGGCGGCGCGGGGCGATCTGGCCCCGGGGGGTGCCCCCACGGTGGCCTGGCCCACGATCGGGGCCCACCGATCCGCGGGTGGGCCTGTGCCGTGGGGGCTCTCTTTTCCCTCCGCGTCAGCCATAGCCTCCGCGATGGCCGACGCGGAGGTGACATCCCCCTGCGCATGCGCGGGGATGACATCAGCAGCTGTTGACGCTCCCGCGCATGCGCGGACTTCTGCTGACCGGCGGAGTTCCTTCGGCCCCAGCTGGCGTGGCACCAAAGGCCTTCCACGCCAGCCGACAGGACGGCAACCACTCCGGCGTGGGCCTAGCCCCTAAAGGTGAGGGCTTTGCCCTCTAAATGTGTGGAGAAATCCGCACCTTTGGGGTGGCCCGACGCCGGAGTGGTTCACGCCACACCATCCCGCCGGGACCCCCCGCCCCGCCGGGTAGGGGAGAATCTCGCCCCCTGTGTCTGCTAGGGTTTCCTCCCACAGTCCAAATATGTGCAGGTTAGTTGGAATGGCTAGGCTAAATTTCCAATCGTGTCCTAAATGTTAGATGGGTCACGTGGTTATGGGGATAGGGTGGGCGCGTGAGCGCTCTTTCAGAGGGTCAGTGCAGACTTGATGGGCTGAATGGCCTCCTTCTGCAATGTAGTGATTCTATGATGCTATACATTAAAAATACGCATGCACACAAGACTTTTATGCATGTTTATATGAACAACCAACTTGACATTGTAACACATGGATTGCCAGGAACAAAATTTTCAAATGCATTTGTTGCACTGATTGTAAACAAAACCCTGAATTTGACAGTCTTTCAGGAAACAGAGGTTGACATTCTCTCAGTTAACAAAGGTTACCTGCTCCAGCTCACTCTCGGGGTAAAAACGATAAACGGTTTGTGGATCTCTATCACTCCTTGATATCTTGATTTAAAAGAAACAATTACTTAAGAAATTGCACAAAGCACTTCTTCCCTGAAGCTCTGCATTCATTGATTTTGTTAACGAAAGAGTGAAGTACGTGCACCGGGTTGACATAGCCAAAAGGATCTCCTCAGTGCCTTTCTGCTCCTTTTTCAGACCAAGACTATTAATAGGTCCAGGAACGGGCGACTGAGGTGGTCATTCAGCCCAATTCCTCTTCTATGGTTATGTTCATGCCTGGATCTCTCTAGAGAGGGAATGTGCAGTTTCCGCCAGTGTGCTTGAGACCTTCCACGGTTGTTGGGTTCCACAGGAGATGGAGGGCATAACCATTAAGTGGGAATATAATTATAATTAATTTGATATATTTCTTTTGAAGTTTGTTTTTAAGGGGCTGTTAAATTGCTTATTAGTTGATTTGTTAATTAGTTTATTTTTGATTAGTACACTCAGAAAATTATAGAATGGAAACTGCCTACGTCGGTTTGCCACACTGTAACTGTACCTTGTCCCGTAGAGGCATTCACATTGGTAGATTTCACTGCAAAGATGGACATAACAATTTATAAAATAAGGATAGCCTTAGTCTGACTATCTCCCATTCTCTAACTCCACTTGTCCTGAGGACAAAATTCAATCTTGTCTCCAGTTGTGTTACGGGATCTGAAGGGAATGAAAGCAGAGCATTAATGTTGCTGGGCTAATAGCCCAGAGGTGGACTAATATTCCAAGGAGATGAGTTCAAATCCCAACTCAAAAACTGGAGGATTTAAACTCAATCAACTATCTCAGTCTGGAATAAGAAGCTTCTCTTCGTAATAATCATTACATTTTCAGATTGCTATAAAAACCCAACTGGATCACTTGGACTTGTCAGGGAAAGAAATCTGCTATTTCTAGACCCACAGAATTGTGATTGATACTTAACTTTCCTCTTAATTGGTCTAACAAGTCATTCAGTTGTATCAAATTGCTGAATAAAAGTTAAATAAGACTAAAACCAGATGGATCACCACTGACTGAGGCACAGGAAACAACAAAGTTGACCTCCTCATTAACATCTATCAAAATTAAGAGTGCTGCCCCGCGGTCTAGTTAAGCAACATAGTCATTCGCACAAATCTTACCCAAGAGCCAATCTCCCAGACTCCCCCATTGTCATCCTTGGCATGCCTTACCCAACTGCAGGATGCAATGAAGATTCACATGAATGGTTCTGGGGCTGTCACATAGATAGATTGGAGCAACTGGCTCTTCTCCGTAAGGTGAGAGGAGACTTGATAGAGGTGTTCAAAAATCAGGAGATGTCCAGTGTTATGAAAACCTATACTTACTTGCCGAGCTCGGAGGTAGGGAACTTTATCTCCTGACAGACTTGGGACTTACTGCGCATCGGCAGACTGGGAACAGGCTGCAAATGCACAGTCCAGCATCTTTACATTCTTCAGGCCTAGAACAGGCCTCGCGTGCCTGCGCAGAAAGAGAAAATAAGAAGAGTGCAAAAACTGGGTCAGATGACCAGGTACGGAGCACCATAGACACCAGACATGAGACAAAGGAGGAGGACAGGGAGAGGTCACAAACAGGTAGAGGGGATAGGGTGATGTCTCAAAAAGGAAGTCACAGATAAGGGACAAAGACAGGTATCAGAAACTCAAGGGCTGTGGGTATCGCTCGCTAGGCTAGCATTTATTGCCCATCCCTAACTTCCCTTGAGAAGGTAGTAGTGATGGTAGCCTTTCTGAATCACTGCAGTCCATGTCAAGTTAAGGAAATAGAGAGTAGCAGAGAAACAGGCTCCAAATTGGAGAAAGTGTTGCAGGGAATAGAGGGCTCAGGAGCAGAAGCCCTTGTAATTGAATAGGGCCATTGGGCAATGGTACCCCTTTGGAAAAGCAGTGTTCTGCTCAGCATGGCCAAAAACCTGGGCTGGAAGTCTCTGTTTGGGAGATTATGTTCTCCCGACAAGATGAATCACTTCTGATTTGTGCCGCGCTCCAAGCACAAATCCAGAGGCAATTCACTATCCCTTTCCATGCAAATTTTGCATAACGGGGATTGCAAGGGATTTTGTCGCAAATCCTGAAATTGGGCCGCCATTTTCAGCAGGGGGCCCAATTGTGAGATCTAGCGGCTGGGAACCCACTCTTCCCACAATGCAATTTTACCCCCTGCCCCGCCACCATCACGGGATTTTATAGGTCGTCCTTTCCACAGTACGAAGGTGACCCGGCCCCTCACCTCCCCACTGTCCCCCATCAGAGACCTCACACTCATAAGAGAGTCCCATTCTGGAAGCCCCCATTACAGAGCCGTTGCCTGGATGTCCCCCATTGCAGAGGCCCCTGGAGAATACAGCCCCTAAAATTATGCCTGTAATTTGGTGCTTGAGTATATTGCCGGGAATCCATTACAATTAAATTTCGGAAAACGAGAATGTGAGGTGGGCCACTGCTGATCTGTTTGAGTTTAATAATTGAAGAGGGCTCAAGGGAAGCCCTGAAGATACAAGAAGCCACCCAAAGGTTGGTGACTCGGTGCTGCGGGCCACTGGGGAAAAGGTGCTCCTTTAGAGCAGCCACTTGTCATGGCTGAACAACTAAAATTGTGCTTGTGATCTTGTATCTGAGTGTACTCACAAATCCAGAAAAACATAATATAGGGAGATGAGAATGAAACTGTCCGAGGTGAGCACTCGTTGAAGCCATCTGAATTGGAGCAACGTTTGGAGAGAATTCCGAGGTGAGATCTTTGAAAGCGAGGATTGGAATCCCTCGTGAGAGAAAGAGAGGGTGTGATTTAACCAGAAAAAAAATCTATGTTCTGTTTTGGGCGTGTTTAGTGGTGTGTTTCTCGGCAGCTACAGGGCGACACGCAGTTGGGCATGACAAGGCCGTTATATCGCATCCAGAGTTTCCGTGAAATTGGTTGATTCACCGTGCAACTAACATCTGTGGGGGTGGGGGGTGGGGGCATTGTTGAGAAATGCATGGGGCAGGATTCTCATTTGGCTGACGCTGAAATCGTGAAATGCGATTGGGCGGAGAATAGATTCCGACGCTAAAATCGCGGCGGGCGCCAATTTGATGCCAAATCGTAAATCTCCATCATCTCGACAGTGGCATCAATGCGGTCCGGAATGCACGTACAGTCAACACAGTTTGCATCTCATTAGTGGGCACGACCTGGTATTCTCCGGGGCCTCAGTGATACTCTGCCTCCGATGGGCCGGGTTCCCGACAGCGCAATTCACTTGTTCTTTTAAAAATCATGAAACCGGTGTTGTGTTTGCTGAGGGAGAGAGAGGGGGTCAGAAAAGTGTCCAACATCGCCATAGTTTGCTGACAGTTGTGCCGCTGGCTGGGATGCAGGGCCGGGGGGTGGGTGGGGGGGGCATGAGGTGGTCTGTGGGGATGGGGTGGATGGGCATGGACTACTATTGCCGCAGCCAGCAATGCAACAATGCAGCTGTACACCCCGCGAACAGCACACTGTGAACTTAGGGCCATGTGTCATATAGGTGTCTTCCCAGGCCACCCCTCTAGGTGCCCTCTGGCCCCAGCCAACCCACTAGCTGTATGGGTGCACTCCAGCACAACCAGTGCCATCTTGTTGGCTGGGATGAGTGTGTGTGGGGATTGTAATGTGTATATGCGGTTGCAGCTTGTCAGCCTCCCGAGTGTCAATCATGGACCCGGCGAATCCCGCACTGATATGCCATCAATGAACACACGACGAGAGGTGAACGTAACTGATGCTTTAATACACTAAACAGAAAGCCTCCTGGCCTCTGATCCCGAGCTGGAGGAGGACGGGCCCTGGGACTGTCAGCCAGGACGGGAGCAAGACTCCGGAGGTGGACTTCCTGGAGAAGGCAAACATACGCTCGTGAGGAGTCTCGTTGGTGGCAGTACAGAGGAGCGACCAGATGGACTGGAGCCCATCGGAGAGGACCTCCTGCCAGCGGGAGACTGGGAGACCTCTAGACCATTGGGCCAGGAGGATGGCCTTCCAGACCATCGCGTTCTCCCTCTCCACCTGTCCGTTGCCCCGGAGGTTGTAGCTGGTCATCCTGCTGGAGGCGATGCCCTTGCTGAACAGGAACTGATGCATCTCGTCGCTCATGAAGGACGAACCCCAATCGCTATGGATGTAGGTGGGGAACACGAACAAGGTGAAAAGACTGTGCAGGGTCTTGATGACGGTGGCAGAGGTCACGTCAGGGCATGGGATGGCAAAGGGGCATCTTGAGTACTCGTCAACAATGAGCCCGGGAGTCAGTCAACTTGTGCGCTGGCACATATACCGCGGGATAAAGCATCTGGGGGCTCATTGAGCTTCCCAGGTCGATACAAGATATTGTAGTTGTAGGTGGAGAGCTCGATCCTCCACCTCAGAATCTTGTCATTCTTGATCTTGCCCCGCTGTGTGTCATTGAGCATGAAGGCAACCGACCGCTGGTCAGTGAGGAGAGTGAATCGCCTGCCGGTCAGGTAATGCCTTCAATGTCGCACAGCTTCTACAATGGCTTGGGCTTCCTTTTCAATGGAGGAGTGTTGAATTTCGGAGGCATGGAGGGTACGGGAGAAGAAAGCCATGGGCCTGCCCGCCTGGTTGAGGGTAGCGGCCATGGCAAAGTCCGACACATCGCTCGCCACCTGGAACGGAATGGACTCGTCCACAGCGTGCATCACGGCTTTGGCAATATCTGCCTTGATGCAGTTGAAGGCCAGGCGGGCCTCAGCCGCCAAGGGAAGAACGGTGCATTTAATAAGCGGATGGGCCTTGTCTGCATAATTGGGGACCCATTGGGCATAGTAAGAGAAGAACCGCAGGCATCTCTTCAGGGCCTTGGGGCAGAGGGGGAGGGGGAGTTCCAGGATGTGGTCGGGGTCGGGCCCTAGGATTCCATTTTCCACAACGTAGCCGAGGATGGCTAGGCGGGTTGTGCGGAAAACGCATTTTTCCTTAGTGTAAGTGAGGTTCAGGAGTTTGGCGGTGTGTAGGAAGTGCCGAAGGTTTTCTTCATGGTCCTGCTGGTCATTGCCGCAGATGGTGACATTATCTAAGTACGGGAACATGCTGGTCAATCATTCGGTCCATTTCCCGTTGGAAGACCAAGACCCCAGTGGTGACGCTGAAGGGAACCCTGAGGAAGTGGTAGAGGCGGCCATCTGCCTCGAAGGCAGTGCATTGGCGGTCCTCCGGGTGGATAGGGAGCTGGTGGTACGCGGACTTCAAGTCAACTGTGGAGAAGACTCAATACTGCGCAATCTGATTGACCATGTCAGATATGCGGGGAGGGGGGTACGCATCGAGCTGCGTGTACTGGTTGATGGTCTGACTGTAGTCGATGACCATCCGGTGCTTCTCCCCAGTCTTGACGACCACCACTTGGGCTCTCCAGGGGCTGTTACTACGATTCAATGATCCTCTCTCGTATGAGTCACTGGACCTCCGACCTGTATCATCTGCTCCTAGTAGCGACAGGCTTACAGTCCGGGGTGAGGTTAGCGAAGAGCGAGGGTGGGGCGACCTTAAGGGTCGCGAGGCTACAGACGGTGAAGGGGGGCAGGGGTCTGCCGAACTTTAAAGTAAGGCTTTGGAGGTGGCACTGGAAGTCGAGCCCCAGTAATAGGGCAGCGCAGAGATGGGGAAGGATGTAGAGTTTGAAGTTAGTGTACAGTAAGGGTCGCGACACAGTACCCCCGGATTTCCACTGCATGTGATCCGGAAGCCAGGGAGATTTTCTGGGTCGCGGGTAAGATTGGGAAGAAGCAGCGCCTTACTGTATCTGGGTGTATGAAGCTGTCTGTGCTCCCTGAGTCGAAAAAGCAGGCCGTCCCGTGCTCGTTGATCCGGACGGTCATCGTCGATTTTTTGAGGTGATGAGGCCGGGACTGGTCAAGCGTGATGGAGGCGAGCTTCGGAAGGTGATGGATAGGCCAGTCGGAGGTAGCGGAGGCCAGCGTACGTTCAGGTGAGCAGGGCTCCCGGGAGGCTGCGGAGTGGTCCCAAGATGGCGTCAAAGATGGCGGCCCCCGTGGGTCGCGTATGGCGGGTGAAGTACAGAATGGCATTAAAGTGGCAGCCCCCATGGTTCGCACGTGGCCGCCGCTATCGAAGATGGCGGCGCTCACGGGGCGCACATGGCGGGTGGCGCGGCAGCAGGGGGCGACCCCGACAGGCAGCAGGCAGCACTGTTGGGCTTAGAAACTTTAGGGAGAGATCAGCCCTGGCAGGCTTTCGCAAAGTGGCCTTTTCTCCCACACCCGTTGCAAGTCGCGTTCCGTGCAGGGCAGCGTTGTTGGGGATGATTACCCTGGCCGCAAAAGTACTACTTGGGGCTTCCGGCGTTGGCGGGCTGCTGCGTGGCACAGGTTGCGCCGCACCCGGGTCGGATGAGGTCCACGAGGGTGCCACGCGGTCGGAGGTGTAGGCCTCCATGTTCTGGTAGGCCACCTCCAGCGAGTTTCGGAGCCACACTGTCTCTGGGAGGCTGAGTGTACCCCCTCCTAGAAATCGCTGGCGGATGTAGCTCGATTTCATGCGCACGACATAAGCGTCCCTGATCAACAGCTCCGCGTGTTGGGTAGCCGATACCGCCTGGCAGTCACAACTCTGGCAGAGTACCCGCAAGGCACGCAGGAATTCTGCTAGTGACTCCCCAGGGCATTGTCGTCTCGTGGCAAGGAGGTGCCTAGCGTACACCTCGTTCACAGACTTAACATAGTGTCCCTTCAGCCGTATACGAGGGGGCATCCCTGATGAGAAGAAAGACTTGCAGGCTCACCCGTGCTTGGAGGATCTGCTTCTTTTGGAGGTTGGTGAAGTCTTTGCAAAGGATCCGAGGTACGCTTCGAAGCTGCTGAGCCAGTGCGCGAAAGTTGCAGTGGCGTCGGCTGCCTGTGGGTCCAGCTCCAGGCGATCAGGCTTGAGTGATGAATTCATATTAGCTGTTTAGTGTATTAAATTGATATGCCATCAATGAACACGCGACGACTGGTGAACATAACTGAGGCATTAATACATTAAACAGAAAGCCTCCTGGCCTCTGATCCCGAACTGGATCAGAGGTACCTTTATACATGAGCCCGAAGGGAGGAGCCACAGGCGGAGCCAGAAGGGACAAGCCCAGGCATGTAACAATACAATACAATACAGTGGTTTACCACACGCACCGTTTTGCATCGGAATCGATTGTGATCCACGTGATACTGGTGCTAGCCCCTCCACAGTTGCTGAATCGATCCAGGTTCAGAGTCCGTTTTGCTGTTGTGAATGTCCTCAAATTCTGCGTTGGCACCAACACTTGGGGCAGGATTCACCGACCCCCGCCGGGTTGGAGAATCGCCGGGGGCTGGCGTGAACCCCGCCCCCGCTGGTTACCGAATTCTCTGGCACCGGATATTCAGCGGGGGCGGGAATCGCGCCGTGCCGGTCGGCGAACCCCCCCGGCGATTCTCCGGCCCGCGATGGGCCAAATCCCGCTGCTGGAATGCCTGTCCCGCCGGCGAGGATCAAACTACCTCTTTTCCCAGCGGGACTAGGCGGCGTGGCGGGTCCGGGGTCCTGGGGGGGTGGCGCGGGGCGATCACGCCCCGGGGGGTGCTCCCACGGTGGCCTGGCCCACGATTGGGGCCCACCGATCCACGGGCGGGCCTGTGCCGTGGGGGCACTCTTTTCCCTCCGCTTCGGCCACAGTCTTCACCATGGCCGACGCGGAAGAGACACCACCCCTGCGCATGCGCGGGAATGACGTCAGCAGCCGCAGACGCTCCTGCGCATGCACGGACTTCCGCCGCCCAGTGAAGTCCTTTCGGCCCCGGCTGGCGTGACGCCAAAGGCCTTTCCCGCCAGCTGGCAGCGCTCCAACCACTCCAGCGCGGGGCTAGCCCCGTAAGGATTTCTCCGCACCTTTAGGGCGGCCCGACGCCTGAGCGCTTCACGCCACTCCATCCCACCTGGACCCCCCGCCCCGCCGGGTAGGGGAGAATCCCGTCCTTAGTCTCAGGGGCGAAATTCTCCCCCAACGGCGCGATGTCCGCCGACTGGCGCCAAACACGGCGCCAATCAGACGGGCATCGCGCCGGCCCAAAGGTGCGGAATGCTCCGCATCTTTGGCGGCCTCGCCCCAACATTGAGGGGCTAGGCCGACGCTGGAGGGATTTCCGCCACGCCAGCTGGCGGAAATGGCGTTTGATGCCCCGCCAGCTGGCGCGGAAATGCGGCGCATGCGCGGGAGCGTCAGTCTCTTACGCCTCCGCCATGATGGAGGCCCTAGCGGAGGCGGAAGGGAAAGAGTGCCCCCACGGCACAGGCCCGCCCGCGGATTGGTGGGCCCCGATCGCGGGCCAGGCCACCGTGGGGGCACCCCCCGGGGTCAGATCGCCCCGCGCGCCCCCCCCAGGACCCCGGAGCCCGCCCACGCCGCCTGGTCCCGCCGCTAAATACCAGGTTTGATTTACGCCGGCGGGACAGGCAATTTCTGGGCGGGACTTCAGCCCATCCGTGCCGGAGAAGCGAGCGGGTGGTCCCGCCAACCGGCGCGGCCCGATTCCCGCCCCCGCCCAATCTCCGGTACCGGAGACTTCGGCGGGGGCGGGGGCGGGATTCACGGCGGCCAACGGCCATTCTCTGACCCAGCGGGGGGTCGGAGAATGACGGCCCTGAAATGGAAAATCCCGCCAGTGGGGTGCGATTCTCCGAGGCCGCACCGGTTGGGAGAATTGCCGGCCGCGCCATTATATCGCGCGACGCCGGTCCGACGCCGTCCCGCCACTCTTCCAACCGGCGAGTACGGCCCCGTCACGTTGTGCGCCGCGCTAGCCGGAGAATCGCCCGAGACACTCACAACGGTGATTCACCGGTACCCTCGCTATTCTCCGGTCCGGGTGGGCCGTGCGGCTGCTCCGACACGACAGGTACCTGTCGGCACCGTCCACACCTGGTCGCTGCCGCCGGGAACTGTGCGGGATTGTTGGGGGGGCGGACTGTGGGGGGGGGTTCCTTCACCGGGGGTGGTCTCCGATGGGGTTTGGTTCGCGATCGGGGCCCACATATTGGCGGGCCGACCTCTCTAAAGGAGGACCTCCTTTCCTCCGCCGCCCCGCAAGATCCATCCGCCATCTTCTTGCGAGGCGGCCTCGGGGAGGACGGTAACCGCGCATACACGGGTTGGCACCGGCCAACCTGTGCATGCGCGGGTGACTTCATTTATGCAATGCCGGCCGCGTCTTTACGCGTTGCCACTTTTTACGCGGCGCCAAGGCCCAGCGCGCGTAAAATACGCGACCCCGCTCCTCACCTCCCAGGAGTGAGAGAATAGGGGGCTGGGAGCGGGTTCCGACGCCGGTGTGAAACACTCCGGTTTTCACTCCGGCGTCGGGACTTTGGCTCCCTTTGGGAGAATCGTGCCCATGGACTTTGTCTTAGTCACATCTGCCATTTATTGTGTAGTGTGGTGTGATCCACCACAGTTTGCTTGTTAATTCACATGTACCTCATACTTACCCTGAATGTCAGAGTATTAGATTATATTGTAAATTGTTTTATCTTTCTGATCTTGTATAGTCAGATTTCTTTTTGGTTTGCTCAAAACCTGTGGAATCTTGTGGCTTTTTAGTCTATTAGCAAGTGTCTTGAATCTCAAAGGTCTGTAACCAGATTTTACCAACAATTTAGGGGTCTGGCCAAGAATACTGGGCAGAGACGAAAGAGGGAATCTGTTCCCATTGGCAGAAAGGTCGAGAATCAGAGGACATAGGTTTAAGATGGCTGCCAGAAGAAGAAACGGCAACATGAGGAGAAATATTTTGTGCAGTGAGTGACTAAGATCAGAAATGCGCTGTCTGAGTGTGTGGTGGAGGCAGATTCAATCATGGTCTTCGAAAGAGAATCGGATCAAGTTCTGAAGAGAAAGATATTTGCAAGGAAAATGGCAAATGAGTGGGATGAGGTGAGCTGCTCTTGCAGTGAGTCAGCATGGAGAAGGTGGGCTGAATGGCTTCCTTCTGTATTGCATTCTCTTATTCCATGATTCGGGGTGAAGACACAATGGTACAAAGTAAGGAAAGATTTGTCCTGGGAGTCCTCAACATTGATTCCAGACCCCATGAATCATAACATGTATTCAAATATGGGCAAATAAAGTTCAATGATTGTCACCAACCACCCTCCCTCAGGTGATGAATCAGTACTCCTCCATGTTGAATACCACTGAAAAAAGATCTTCTAAATTGTTGGTAAAATCTGGTTACAGACCTTTGAGATTCAAGACACTTGCTAATAGACTAAAAAGCCACAAGATTCCACAGGTTTTGAGCAAACCAAAAATAAATCTGACTATACAAGATCTTCTGCACTGTAAATTCTATGTCTATGTCTATGTCTAAGCACTGAGGGTGTACTCCAGATGGGACACTTCAATGTCCATCACAAAGAGTTGTTCAGCAGCACCATTGTTGATTAAGCTGGGCGAATAGTAGTCTTCTTCAATTGCCACTCAGAATAGAACCTGGCTGAAGGACATATCTGCCAGACTGGACCTGCATCAGTTGATGGGAGAGTTAGCAAAAGCAAAAATCCGACTTGACATCACCCGCACCAATCTACCTGTCACAGATGTATCTTCCCCTGCCGGCATTGGTACGAATGACCATCGCACTGTCTTTGGATTTGTTTATTGTCACATGTACCGAGGTACAGTGAAAAGTAATTTTCTGCCTCTTTACGATGTAGACGCCTTTTTCTGCTTTGCCATTTGACTAGGGGTGCAGGGGACTGGACGTCACGTGTACAAAGTTGTACCTGCTGGCGAAGTTAGACCATTTCTAGCTCGCGAAGCAGGGGCCATTGTCTGACATCACAGTGAGTGGGATGCCGTGACGAGCAAAGGTCTCTTTGCAGGAACGGATAACAGCCGATGACGTGATGTCGTGCAGGCGTACAACCTCGGGATAGCTGGAAAAATAATCAACTATGAAAACATAGTCCCTGCCGAGCGCATGGAACAGGTCCACGCCTACCTTAGACCAAGGGGATGTGACCAACTCATGGGGCTGAAGGGTCTCCCGTGGTTGGGCCGGCTGGAACCGCTGACAGGTGGGGCAATTGAGCACAGTGTTGGCAATGTCCTCATTTATGCCAAGCCAGTAGACAGCCTCTCGGGCCCTCCATCGGCACTTCTCTACGCCGAGATGGCCCTCGTGCAGCTGCTCTAAAACCAGGTGATGCATGCTGTGTGGGATCACGATGCGGTCCAGCTTCGGGAGGATGCCATCAACGACTGCCAGATCGTCTCGAATATTATAGAACTCGGGAATTGTCCCTTGAGCCATCCGTCAGTCATGTGGCGCATCACACGTTGTAGCAGGGGGTCAGCCGCAGTCTCACGGCGAATGTGGGTTAGGCGTTCATCCGTGGCCGGCAGATTGGCGGCCATGAAGGCCACATGGGCGTCGACTTGGCAAACAAACCCCTTTGGGTCGGACGGAGTGGTGAATGCCCTGGACAGAGCGGTGACTGCCCTGGACAGAGCATTGGCTATGATCAGGTCCTTACCCGGGGTGTACACAAGCTGGAAATCGTATCTCCGGAGCTTGAGCAGAATGCGTTGTAGGCGAGGGGTCATGTCATTGAGGTCTTTTTGGATGATGCCGACCAGCGGGCGATGGTCGGTCTCCACAGTGAACTGGGGAAGGCCATACATGTAGTCATGGAACTTGTCGACACCGGTCAACAGGCCTAGGCACTCCTCGATTTGCGCATAGCGCTGCTCTGTGGGGGTCATGGCCCGTGCCGCATAGGCAACAGGGGCCCATGACGAGGCGTCATCTCGTTGCAGGAGCACCGCCCCTATGCCAGATTGGCTAGCGTCCGTTGATATTTTCATCTGCCTTGCAGGATCGAAAAACGCCAATACCGGGGCGGTGGTCAGCTTGACATTGAGCTCCTCCCATTCACGCTGGTGGCCAGGAAGCCACTGGAAGTCCGTTGTCTTCCTAACTAGGTTGCGGAGAGCCGTGGTGTGGGAAGCGAGGTTAGGGATGAACCTTCCTAGGAAGTTGACCATTCCTAAGAACCGGAGCACCGCCTTCTTATCCACCGGCTTCTGCATGGCCGTGATGGCTTCCACCTTGTCCGCATCCGGCCGCACACCCAACCGGGAGATGTGGTCTCCTAAAAACTTGAGTTCGGTCTGGCCGAAAGAACATTTGGCTCTGTTGAGGCACAGGCCTTGGTCCCGTATTCGCTCAAAAACGCGTTGGAGGCGACTGATATGCTCCTGCGGGGCGGTGGACCAGATGATGATGTCGTTCACATAGACACGCACACCCTCAATGCCCTCCATCATCTGCTCCATGATGCGGTGGAACACTTCAGATGCTGATATGATTCCAAATGGCATTCTATTGTAGCAGTACCTGCCAAATGGGGTGTTGAAAGTACACAGCTTTCTGCTGGACTTGTCCAATTGAATCTGCCAGAAGCCCTTTGATGCATCCAGCTTGGTGAATATGTTGGCTCGAGCCATCTCGCACGTGATCGCCTCACGCTTGGGGATAGGGTAATTCTCCCGCATGATGTTACGATTTAAATCCTTCGGGTCGATACAGATCCGGAGCTCGCCGGAAGGCTTCTTGGCGCACACCATGGAACTGACCCAGTCGGTTGGTTCTGTCACTCTGGAAAGCACTCCTTGGTCCTGGAGGTCCTGCAGCTGCTGCTTGAGGCAGTCCTTGAGGGGTGCTGGGACTCTGCGAGGTGCATGAACCACAGGCGTGACGTCCTTTTTGAGCAGGATTTTGTATGTGTAGGGAAGTGTGCCCATGCCTTCGAAGACATCTCGGTGTTGAGTGATGATGGCACTTAGTTGCGCCCTGAAGTCCGCATCTTGGAAGTCAGATGTGTCCTCTGGAGAGAGGGAATGTACGCGCTGCACGAGGTTGAGGAGCTTGCACAAATGTGCGCCTAGCAGGGAATCCTTTGAGGAGCCCACAATTTTGAAGGGTAGGTGACTTTTCGCGAGTTGTACGTCACCTCGAGTTGGCATGACCCGGTGGCGGGGATGACGTTACCATTATAGTCGACCAGTTGGCCATTGGATGGAAGAATTGTTGTTTTGACCCCCAGGGTTTGAAATGCTGACCATGCGAGGAGATTGGCGGAAGCACCAGTGTCCAGACGGAATCTGATCTGGGATCGGTTGACCGTCAGGGTGGCACACCACTTGTCGTCCGGATCAATGCTATGCACCAACAGTGGCTGGTGCATTCGATTCGGGGACAGCCTGTTCTTGGTTATGACGGCGACTCGAAAAGTCCCCCTGTCCTCGGTGTCACTGGTCTGTGAAGGTGGGTTGGATTGCCCGAACATTCCTGCGAGGCTGGTTAAATCATTGCGAGTTGGCAGGCTGTGCTGCTCAACAGCAGGCAGCATAGTGGCCAAGCCTGCCACAGCGTAGGCACTGTCGCGATTTTGCAGGGCATTGCCGCTTAAAGTGGGCGGAGCCACAGTTGCCACACGTCGTGACGTCAGTGCGTTCGTTGCGCCACCGCACATGCGCGGTACGGTCTTGCATGGTGCGGGCCTGCGCATCGCGTTCCTCCACGTCATCGTCCCCTCGTTTGGCGCGTACAGGCGCGGGAGGCCTCCGAAAGTGCGTGAAATGGCCGCACTCCTCCAGACTGCGGCCCGGGAGGTGTTCGATCGTTTGGACCCGTTCCACCTCATGGGACCCTTGCTGTGCCGTTTCAGCTGCCTGTATGTAGGAGTATCGGCTGGTGGCATTCTCATGCAGGACACAGGTCTCGATGGCAGTCGCTAGGGTTAGTTGTTTAACTTTAAGGAGCTGCTGACGCAGGGTGTCTGACATGACCCCAAAAACAATCTGGTCGCGTATCATGGAGTCGGAGGTGGGCCCGTAGCCGCAGGATTGCGCGAGGATGCGGAGGTGTGTTAAATAGGATTGGAAAGGCTCGTCCTTACCCTGCAAGTGCTGCTGGAACAGGTACCTTTTGAAGCTTTTGTTGACTTCAACACTGAAGTGTGTGTCGAATTTGAGGAGCAACGTCTTGTACTTGGTCTTGTCCCCATCGTCCGCAAATGTCAGGGAGTTAAAGATGTGGATGGCATGTTGCCCAGCCGTGGAGAGAAGAAGGGCTATCTTCCTGGTGTCCGATGCATTCTCCCTGTCCGTGGCCTCGAGGAAGAGCTGGAAGCGCTGTTTAAATATCTTCCAATTTACCCCGAGATTGCCAGCGATGCGGAGCGGGGGTTGATGTTCTCCATGCTGTCGGATGCCGGAATGCTGAGAAGTTGCAGGTAGGTCTCACAAGTGCGAGATTGCGGCTAGTCATTGTACCATGTCGTGTTGGGTGTTCTGGTTTACAAACAAGCCAACAATGCTGGAAGTGGTGTAACGCTATTTTATTAACTGTTCAACTATGTTAACATACTGTAAACATGGGTATAAGCAATACCAGTTTAACTGTGGACCCTTTCCTATCACTAGCTATGGTGAGTCACTCAGCACATGGTGAATGTCTGTGATGCAGGCTGTAAGCTCTGTCCTCTGAGCTGGCTGCTGCTAGAATGAGCGGGAACTCTCCTGTCCCCTGTCTTTATAGTGCTTGTGCTCTCACTGGTGATTGGCTGCGGTGTTATGTATGCTGGTTGGTCCTACTGCATGTCCATCAGTGTGTGTATGTGATGCACCATAATGTACTGATGTATATTATGACAGACTTGAGGTTATTATCAGATCAGACATGATCTTATTAAATGACAGAGCAGGGTAGAAGAGCTGATTGGCCTACTCCTGCTCCTTGTTCAGATGTTTGTATGTTTGTGTGCCACTGGACTAATAATCCAGAGACTCAGGCTAAATTCCACCATGGCAGCTGAGTTCAGTTCATAAAATATAAAGCTACTCTCAGTAATGGTGACCACAATAACTATTCTCAATTATCATAAAAACTCATCTGATTCACCCATGCCCTTTAGGGAAGGAAATCTGCCATCCTTATTTGGACTGGCCGACAAGTGACTCCAGTCCCACAGCAATGTGGTTGATTCTAACCTGCTGCCTCACAGTGCCAGGGGCCTGGGTTCAATTCCGGCCTCATGTGGCTGTGTGGAGTTTACACATTCTCCCCGTGTCTGCGTGGGTTTCCTCCTGGTGCTCCGGAGTTTCCTCCCACGGTCCAAAGATGTGCTGGTTAGGTGGATTGGCCATACTAAATTGCCCGTAGTGTCCAAAAGGTTAGGTGGGGTTACTGGATTATGGGGATAGGGTGGGATGCCCTTTTAATGGGTCAGTGCAGATTTGATGGACCGAATGGCCTCCTTCTGCACTGTTAGGATTCTATGATACTATGAAACTTCCCTTTGAAATGGTCTAATAAGCCATTCAAATTGAGGGCAAATTTGGGATGGGCAACAAATACTGGCAAATACTGGTGATGCCCACAAGAATAAAGAAAATTCATGATAAAATGTTTGAACTGAAGGACAAGGCAAGGTCCGCTACTTTATTAGCTTAATAGCTTTATTAGCTTAATATATTACAAGCAGAGTTCATTATTGCTATTTAACATCCGTTCCTCTTGCTGATTGATTAATTTCTCTATTTTAATCATTTCTGCAGCGTTCAAAATGTCTATCTAGGTATTGTCAATAAATTTTTTATTGCTGGTGTCACACAGCAGAGGGTAACTAACTGAATCAGTCACTGCTCTCCAGCAAGGAATTCATTGTTTTAAATGTAAAGATGTTATATAAATGTAAGGATTAATAGTTATTTCATAGTTTTAATGCCATTTTCAGTTATTTGGATTGGACTGGATTGGATTTGTTTATTGTCACGTGTACCGAGGTTCAGTGAAAAGTATTTTTCTGCAAGCAGCTCAACAGATCATTAATTACATGGGAAGAAAAGGGAATAAAAGAAAATACATAATAGGGCAACACAAGGTATACAATGTAACTACATAAGCACCGGCATCGGATGAAGCATACAGGGTGTAGTGTTAATGAGGTCAGTTCATAAGAGGGTCATTTAGGAGTCTGGTAACAGCGGGGAAGAAGTGTTTTTGAGTCTGTTCGTGCGTGTTCTCAGACTTCTGTATCTCCTGCCTGATGGAAGAAGTTTGAAGAGTGAGTAACCCGGGTGGGAGGGATTTTTGATTATGCTGCCCGCTTTCCCCAGGCAGCGGGAGGTGTAGATGGAGGCAATGGATGGGAGGCAGGTTCGTGTGATGGACTCGGCGGTGTTCATGACTCTCTGAAGTTTCTTGCGGTCCTGGACCGAGCAGTTGCCATACCAGGCTGTGATGCAGCCCTTTCGGACGCTATTTAAAATTAGGTTAATAATGGTGGACTGGACATGCTGATTAAACATTTAAAATTTTCACGATAAACCCAAATTTAGCCACACTGATTAAACAGAAACAGGTTAATACTTTTAACTGTATCAAGGAAAATATTTTTAAAGCAATGAAAAATACATGTTACATTCTAAAATACTGCCCAATTGCACTGGTTCATGACAGGTTAGGTTTGCTGTAATGAAAATGGATTTGAGGGGATCATTTTGAAAAATAGTCACCCGGATTGCTGATTGCATCCAAAGTGTAAACTCTACCATTTTGTATACATTGCAACATATCATTAGAAAGTCCACGCTGTCCTGAACTAAATTTCAAGTAAGGGAAAGTTGCCATACCCCAGATGCCCACAGGCTGACGCCAATATCGGGAGTGGCGTCGTTTTTTGTATTCTCCGCCCCCTGAAAAGTGGCGTACTCTAGGAGTACGCCGTGCCGATTATCCATGGTCTCAGGCCATTGCCTGAGGCCCGCCCTGCGATTATCCGTCCCCTACCGGCCGAGTTCCCGACGGCAGGGGTTACATGTGCTCACACCATCCGGGAACCTCGCGTGGCGACTGTGGACTCAGTCCGGGCCGCCACAGTTGGGGGAGGGTTGATCCCCGGGCAGGGAGGGGCTTCATTCAGGGCTGGGGACACTGTGGGCGTGCAGTCCGGGGCGCGGGAGCAGCCGAAGGGGTGCACCACATTTGCGGTCCGGGTCTGCGGGCTGAGTCCGCCATGGAGCATGGCGCGGCCGCTGCAGGCCGCCGCCGTGCACATGCGCAGCCAGGGAACCGGAAGTGCTCAGGGCCGTATCGGCAGCTAGAGCTGCGAGCTCTACGCTGCCTCCCTGCTAGCCCCCCAGCAAAATGGTGAATCGGTGGCTGTTTTGCACCAGTGTTCCTAGCGTAAAGACCACAGTTTTCACGCGGGCATGGGGACTTAGTCTCCAAAACGGAGAATCCAGCCCCATGTTTGACTACTGTATTATAGTTCTTTGAGGATGCAACATGCAACATGGATGAAGGGGAACCTTTGGTGGACTTGGATTTTCAAAAGGCACCTGACAAGTTGCCAAATTTAAGGTTACGGCACAAAATAAGAGCTCATGGTGTAGGGGTTAACATGTTAGCATAGATAAACGATTGGTTAGCTAACAGGAAAGAGAGGAAAGGATAAATGGGTCATTTGTGGGTTGGCAGGATGTGACAAGTGGAGTGCCGCAGGGATCATTGGTGGCGCAATCTATGTCAATGGCTTGGATGAAGGGATCAAATCTAGGGATGGTAAATTTGCCCATGACACAAATCTAAAGTTATGAAGAGGACATACATCTATAAAGGGATATAGATAGGTTAACTGAGAGGGCACAAATGTGTCAGATAATGTATAATATGTGAAAATGTGAACTTGTCCTTTGGCAGGAAGAATAGAAAAGAAGCTTTTTATTTAAATGGATAGAGATTTCAGGACTCTGCGGTACAAAAGGATCTGGGTGTCTTGGTACAAGAATCACAAAAAGTTAGTTTGCTGGTACAGCGAGTGATTAGGAAGGCCAATGGACTGTTGTCATTTGTTGCAAGGGGAATGAAACCTAGAAGTCGGAACATCTTGGCACGGTTGTACAAGGCGTTATTGAGACACTGTGGAGAGTTTCGGTCCTCTTATTTAAGAAAGCATATAATTGCATTGGAGGTAGAACAGAAAGGGTCACTCGACTGATTCCTGGGATGAAGGAATTGTCCTGTGAGGAAAGATTGGACATTTTGGGCCTGTATCCAATGGAGTTTAGAAGAATGAGAGGTGATCTTATTGAAACATATAAAATCCTGAGGGGACTAGATAGGGTGGATGCTGAAAGGATGTTTCCCATTATGAGAGAGACTAGAAAGACGGAACACAAATTAAAAATAAGGGGTCTTCCTTCAGAAGAAGATAAGGAGAAATCTTCGCTCTCTGAGAGTTGTTAGCCTGTGGAATTCTCTTCCCCAGAAAGCAGTGGAGGCAGTGGGGGAAAAAGAAATGAAGAATGGGAAGGAAAATTGAATTAACAGAGGGAGAGAAGAGAATCTGAAAGAAAAAGTATGAAAATCTCCCCCCAAAAAGTCAAAACCTGATAGAATGAGAATGCACTATTTGTAATAGTTTAGGTTTAGGTGCCAGAGACGTTGACTAGACTATTTGCAACCTTAGTGTCATATTTAAACTTGAAATAAGCTTCTGACTGCATATCTGCACCATCACCGAGGCCATACTGGGGAGCACGGTAGCACAAGTGATTAGCACTGTGGCTTCATAGCGCCAGGATCCCAGGTTCGATTCCCTGCTGGGTCACTGTCTGTGCGGAGTCTGCACGTTCTCCCCGTGTCTGCATGGGTTTCCTCCGGGTGCTCCGGTTTTCTCCCACAGTCCAAAGACATACAGGTTAGGTGAATTGGCCATGATAAATTGCCCTCAGTGACCAAAAAAGGTTCGGAGGGGTTATTGGGTTACGGGGATTGGGTGGAAGGGAGGGCTTAAGTGGGTCAGTGCCGACTCGATGGGTCGAATGGCCTCCTTCTGCACTGTATGTTCTATGTCCTTTGTCCTATGTCCCCTCTAGTGTCACCCCGTAACATCACGCAGCTCCATCCCTATCCCAACTTATCTGCTGCCGAAACTTTATCCATGCCTTTGTTACCTCGCTAGACTTGATTATTCCAATGCTATCCTGACTGACTTCACGGGTGGTATTCTCCGTCGGCTGACGCTGGAATCGGGAAAGGCGGTTGGGCGGAGAATCGTTTCCGACTCCAATTCCATGCCAAATCGCAATTCTCCGTCGCCTCGACAGCGGTGTCAATGCATTCCGGAACGCACATACAGTAAACATCCTTGGCATATCATTAGCGGGCCAACCCCTCAGCCGTATGGGCGTGATCCAGCACAACCACTGCCATCTTGTTGGCTGGGATGGTGTGTGTGGGGAGTGAAGTGTGTATATGCGGCTGCAGCTTGTCAGCCTCGCGAGTGTCAATTGTGAATCTGACACGGTTTCTCTTTGGAATCGATTATGTTCGACATGACGCCAGTGCGAGCCCCTTAACATTCGCTGAATCGGTCCAGGTGCGGCACCAGTTTTGCTGTCGTGGAAGTCCACAAATCCTGCCCCATCGTCAACACTCAGTCTTAGTAACGGAGAATCCCACCGCACATCTTCTACCCTCTGTGAACTCATCAAAAAAATCTGTTGCTGTATCCTAACTCCCATCATCTCCCTTTCACCTGTCACGCCAATGGTCACTGGCTTATGTTGACCTCTGGTGTGGTAACACCACAATAAATGATCTGCTTTGTTTTCCCCGATGGACTTGCCCCTCCCTATCAGTGAAACCTTCCCCAACTCTAGGCCATCCAAGATCTCTGCATTCATTCAATTTTGGCGTCTTGCACATCTCTATTTTTATTGTATGCCGTTGGTGGACAGGCCTTCAACTGCACTCGGCTCTTGGCTCTGAAGATCCCTCCCGAAAGTTTATGTTTCCATGGCCTCCTTAAAATACCCTTTAAAACTGATCTCTTTTACCAACCTTTTGGTCATCTGTCCTAACATCTCATGTTAAGTGCCAAATTTTGTTTCACAATAATCCCGTGAAAGCCTCAGCACATTTTACTATGTTAAAAGTGCTACATAAATGCAACTTGCTCTTGATTGGCAATCATTAACATTTATCACTTTGGTAAAAGGTGTAAGACTTAACTTTCTGCGACAAGTACACCAAGCTCTTAAAAAAATTTTGGAACCTAAGGATGGGTTACTGTTTTTGTGAAGCTAACTGTGGAGTGGTGCAGAAATTCCTGAGTGATCACATTTAAGCGTGATCTGCCCCTCTCCTGACATTATTATACACTTTATCCATAAGGAATAGTGAGGGTTATTAGCCTTATTATATTGACAGCAAATTCTGACCCAATATTTTAATTTCATGTTCCACTGAAACATAATTATTTTTCATTACATGTCGTCAAACACCAATCGGGAAAAACTTTTAAATATTAATAGCAGTCAAACTGAATTTTTAAACAAATTTCTTCAGGCATCCTAATATTACTGAAATGTTCAATGAGAATGTAATATTGTTTCTTTTCATGAACCTGAATTATTCAAAAGTATTAGAAAGAAAGCAGGGTAAAATTTTAAATTATATGATTAGCCTAATTTGTCTATTTTGCATTGGTACGAAACCATTTTCGTCTCTCAGTAACTTAAATACTATTTTCTTGATGCAAAACATACTATTCCCCCTCATGTCGGAGCTTAATTTCGAAAGAGAACCCATGTTCACATTGTCCAAAGATGTGCAGGTTAGGTGCATTGGCCATGCTAAATTGCCCCTGGTGTCCAAAAGGTTAGGTGGGGTTACTAGATTATGGGGATAGGGTGGGGGTTCTTTCAGAGGATCGGCGCAGACTCGATAGGCCGAATGACCCCCTTCTGCACTGTAGGTATTCCATGATTCTATTGTAAAGTGCCTCTTCTTTAAACTCATGCATTTAGCAAAGGAAGTACACGAGGCAATCAATTTAAATCCAATGACAGTGCAGTAGCTCTCAAGCTAAGCCTGACACAGGTAAAATGAAATGCACAATTCCGCCTTCACATCTTATACTGTACCTTAACTCTCATCTCAAATGTCTACTCTCCACTTTTCCAATTCAAAATTTGCCATTATCTATCCATTCAGTTTCTTTAAGGAAAATTCCAGAATCTGTCGCAATTATCAGTACCAATAGAAATGACTTTGTGCTGCAGAGCAACTGGGGACTGGTTTGACTATCTTTGTTTGAACTGTTTAAAAGCAATAACAAATTACTGCATAATCCCTCAGTCTGGATTGCATTTTAATCCAAGAACATACTGATACATCTTAAAACCTATTTTTCTCTTGATATTTGGTTTCTTTGGACCAGGAACCCTTGGGTCTGAAGTTTGCAAATGATTAAAATGAACTGGCTCCCAAAGAGGTTGGCTAGTGGAGGGAGACCAGACATTAGGTGGGCTGATGTCCCAGGCTGTTGCTGTTGTACTGGCACTGTGATGGAAATGTTGTACGGAACCTATTTCCATTTTGACTTACATATTGCCTTTTTGTAAGGGATGCAGAGCAATGTCAACTTCGCCTCCAAACAACTCATCAGATTAGAAACTAAAGGGTTTCACAAAGTCGCCAAACAGATTTGGAGCAATCTCACAACCTCGACAAGCAGCAATGGTGTTTGAGCATTTTTGAGTGCTCTTACAGATACTTATTGAAGGGACTTTTTCTAAGTGCACTCTTTATAAAGGAATTTTATTTTCGTGTGAGTGAATACTCATTCCAAATTACATGTTTGAAGTCAGGTCAACATTGAATGCTTACAAAAATGCTGAAGAATACCAGAATCTTTCTGGTAGGGATAGTCACATAAATGTCAGCGCAGAAAGAAGCATTTTGCACATCGTATTTATGCCATTGCTGACTTTTCAACTGTAACTACTTTAATCCTATTTTTTTCATTGTTTTCAAAACTTAAGTGTTTGCAATATAGTGACCAACTTCAAACTCGATTTTTGAGCAGGAATGTGCGTTGGCATAATGAAAATTAGAACGCAGAACTTATCACCACATCCTCACTCGCTATCTGCTTGAGTCGAGACATAGACAGCCAATGTGACCTGAAATGGACAAGTCAGAGTCCTGTGACTAAATTGCTGGCTTTTAAAGCAAACCAAGCAGGCCAGCAGCACGGTTCAATTCCCGTACCAGTCTCCCCGAATAGGCGCCGGAATGTGGCGACTAGGGGCTTTTCACAGTAACTTCATTGAAGCCTACTTGTGACAATAAGCGATTTTCATTTTTTTTTTTCAAAATCAATTTCCATGCACTTTAGAATGGTGACTGCTCTGTACTGCATTCACGCAACACAACTGGGAGTTACTGACTGGATTTGGAAACTGACATTTCCAGTGATTTTGTGGAGGACAAATCTGCAAATAGCCAAATTATTGGTATCTTTCTGGAGGTTTGATGGACATTTACTGAAGACATTTTCTGGTGTGAATGGGGCATTTTGGCTGCATGTTTCCTATTTCATCATGCACTCAACAAAGACATCTGCTTGCATTCCCATAAAATGCAAACAGTAATGGCATTCCATATTGATTTCAGCAAGAGGAAATTGGACCAACAGCAACAACAGCTGAAGTTTTAAGAAACGGCCCATGGCCATGTGAGGATTCCAGCAAGGATGACTGATTCCTTATCCTGCCGTGAAGAGTTTTTCTTCCCACTGACAATTATTCATTTACATCTCATCTGGCTTTGCAGTGTTCCCAACTACACACTCTGCAGACAACATCAGGTGAAAGTGTTTCATAATTCATTTGTGTTAACAAATGGCAAAATAAATAATAAATGCGCAGCTGTCCACCCACAGTGCCTTCTTTACATCACTTTAATGAGTTGCTGATCCAGAAGCTGAATGTGGGAAGTAGAAAGCTGTGGTGCTCAGATGAGAACTTCTGAGATGTTTGTGATCTCTATGATTAGGATCGTAAGCAATAGGAGCAGGACAAAGATCAAAGAACATTACAGCACAGGAACAGGCCCTTCGGCCCTCCAAGTCTGTACTGGTCATGATACAAGCCTTGGCCAAAACCGTCAGCACTTCCTTGTGTCGTATCCCTCTATACCCATCCTATCCAAGTATTTGTCGAGATGCCTTTTGAATGACGTTACTGTATCTGCTTCCAAAGTAGGCCATTCAGTCCATTGAGCCCACTCCTCATTGAATAAAATCATGGCTGATCTGATTGTGGCCTTCGCTCCACTTTCCTGCCTGCCCCACCCCCTCATAACCTTTTAAGCCAGGAGGGAACTGAAGAAAGGGATTAGGAGAGCTAAGAGAGGGCATGAACAATCTTTGGCGGGTAGGATCAAGGAAAACCCCAAGGCCTTTTACACATATGTGAGGAATATGAGAATGACTAGAGCGAGGGTAGGTCCGATCAAGGACAGTAGCGGGGGATTGTGTATTGAGTCTGAAGAGATAGGAGAGGTCTTGAACAAGTACTTTTCTTCTGTATTTACAAATGAGAGGGGCGATATTGTTGGAGAGGACAGTGTGAAACAGATTGGTAAGCTCGAGGAAATACTTGTTAGGAAGGAAGATGTGTTGGGCATTTTGAAAAACTTGAGGATAGACAAGTCCTCCGGGCCTGACGGGATATATCCAAGGATTCTATGGGAAGCAAGAGATGAAATTGCAGAGCCGTTGGCAATGATCTTTTCGTCCTCACTGTCAACAGGGGTGGTACCAGGGGATTGGAGAGTGGCGAATGTCGTGCCCCTGTTCAAAAAAGGGACTAGGGATAACCCTGGGAATTACAGGCCAGTTAGTCTTACTTCGGTGGTAGGCAAAGTAATGGAAAGGGTACTGAAGGATAGGATTTCTGAGCATCTGGAAAGCCACTGCTTGATTAGGGATAGTCAGCACGGATTTGTGAGGGGTAGGTCTTGCCTTACAAGTCTTATTGAATTCTTTGAGGAGGTGACCAAGCATGTGGATGAAGGTAAAGCAGTGGATGTAGTGTACATGGATTTTAGTAAGGCATTTGATAAAGTTCCCCATGGTAGGCTTATGCATAAAGTAAGGAGGCATGGGATAGTGGGAAATTTGGCCAGTTGGATAACAAACTGGCTAACTGATAGAAGTCAGAGAGTGGTGGTGGATGGCAAATATTCAGCCTGGATCCCAGTTACCAGTGGCGTACCGCAGGGATCAGTTCTGGGTCCTCTGCTGTTTGTGATTTTCATTAATGACTTGGATGAGGGAGTTGAAGGGTGGGTCAGTAAATTTGCAGACGATACGAAGATTGGTGGAGTTGTGGATAGTAAGGAGGGCTGTTGTCGGCTGCAAAGAGACATAGATAGGATGCAGAGCTGGGCTGAGAAGTGGCAGATGGAGTTTAACCCTGAAAAGTGTGAGGTTGTCCATTTTGGAAGGACAAATATGAATGCGGAATATAGGGTTAACGGTAGAGTTCTTGGCAATGTGGAGGAGCAGAGAGATCTTGGGGTCTATGTTCATACATCTTTGAAAGTTGCCACTCAAGTGGATAGAGCTGTGAAGAAGGCCTATGGTGTGCTCGCGTTCATTAACAGAGGGATTGAATTTAAGAGCCGTGAGGTGATGATGCAGCTGTACAAAACTTTGGTAAGGCCACATTTGGAGTATTGTGTACAGTTTTGGTCGCCTCATTTTAGGAAGGATGTGGAAGCTTTGGAAAAGGTGCAAAGAAGATTTACCAGGATGTTGCCTGGAATGGAGAGTAGGTCTTACGAGGAAAGGCTGAGGGTGCTAGGCCTTTTCTCATTAGAACGGAGAAGGATGAGGGGCGACTTGATAGAGGTTTATAAGATGATCAGGGGAATAGATAGAGTAGACAGTTAGAGACTTTTTCCCCGGGTGGAACAAACCATTACAAGGGGACATAAATTTAAGGTGAAAGGTGGAAGATATAGGAGGGATATCAGAGGTAGGTTCTTTACCCAGAGAGTAGTGGGGGCATGGAATGCACTGCCTGTGGAAGTAGTTGAGTCAGAAACATTAGGGACCTTCAAGCAGCTATTGGATAGGTACATGGATTACGGTAAAATGATATAGTGTAGATTTATTTGTTCTCAAGGGCAGCACGGTAGCATTGTGGATAGCACAATTGCTTCACAGCTCCAGGGTCCCAGGTTCGATTCCGGCTTGGGTCACTGTCTGTGCGGAGTCTGCACGTCCTCCCCATGTCTGCGTGGGTTTCCTCCGGGTGCTCCGGTTTCCTCCCACAGACCAAAGATGTGCGGGTTAGGTGAATTGGCCAATGATAAATTGCCCTTAATGTCCAAATTGCCCTTGGTGTTGGGTGGAGGTGTTGAGTTTGGGTAGGGTGCTCTTTCCAAGAGCCGGTGCAGACTCAAAGGGCCGAATGGCCTCCTTCTGCACTGTAAATTCAATGATAATCTATGATTAATCTAGGACAAAGGTTCGGCACAACATCGTGGGCCGAAGGGCCTGTTCTGTGCTGTATTTTCTATGTTCTATGTACTCCCTTGAAATTCAAAAATTCTCACTCAACCTTGAACCTTGTGGCATGGTGGCACAGTGGTTAGCACTGCTGCCTCACAGCTCCAGGGACCGGTGTTCAATTCCAGCCTTGGTTGACTGTCTATGTGGAGTTTGCACGTTCTCCCCGTGTCTGTGTGGGTCTCCTCCGGGAGTTCCGGTTTCCTCCCACAGTCACAAAGATGTGCAGGTTAGATGGATTGGCTATGGCAAATTGTCCCTTAGTGTTCAAAAGGTTAGGTAGGGTTACAGGTTTACGGGGGAGTGGGCCTAGGTAGAGTGCTCTTTCAGAGAGTCAGTGCAGACTCGATGGGCTGAATGGCCTCCTTCTGCACTGTCGGGATTCTATGATATTCAATAACCCAGCCTCCACTGCTCACTGAGGAAGAGAATTCAAAAGACTAGTGATCCTCTGAAAGAAGAAAACTCCTAATATGCATCTTAAATGGGAGACCTCTTACTTTAATCTCTGCCTCTTGGTTCTAGATTCCCCACAAGGGGAAACATCCTCTCAGCATCTACCCTGTGAAGCCCCCTCAGAATCTTATTCATTTTGATAATTCTTCTAAACTAAAATGAGTATAGGCCTAACGTGTTAACTTTTCCTTATAAGACCCTCATGGCAAGTCCCTCATGGCAGACTGGTCAAGAAATTGGGATGGGCCCATGGGGTCCAAGGCAAAGTGGCACATTGGATCCAAAATTGACTGAAAGACAGGAAGCAGAGGATGATGGTAGAGGGATGTTTCTGGATGTCTGTTTCCAATGGGGTTCCGCAGGGCTCGGGTCCTTAATATTTGTGGTGTACATTAATGATTTGAACTTAAATGTGGGGGCATGATCAAGAAGTTCATGGATAACACGAAAATTGGTAGGGTGATAAATGGGAGGATAGCCATAGACTGCAGGAGGATATCAATGGGCTGGTCAGGTGGGCAGAGCAGTGGCAAATAGAATTCAACCTGAAAAAGTGTGAGGTAATTAGAATAGCTAGGTGGTTGTTTTTCACTGGCACAGACCATGATGGGCCAAGTGCCTTACCTGTGCTATCGACCTCTATGACTTCTTAAATATTACAAGAGTTCCTGACTCCACCCTTTCAGGTAGTGAGTTCCAGACTCTCATCACCCGTTGGGTGAAACAGTTTCTCTCCAACTCTCCCGCGAAAGCTAACAAGGCAAAGGCATCCACTATAAATGGTAGGACCCTGGAAAGTATTGAAGATCAGCGGAATCTTGGAGTGCACATCCACAGATACCTGACAGTGGCACAGAGGGTAGATAAGGTGGTTAAGAAGACATATGGAATACTTGCCTTTATTAGCCAAAGCATAGATCACAAGAGCAGTGACCACATATTGGATCTGTATAAAACACTGGTTAGGCAACAACTGAGGTACGGCATACAGTTCTGGCCACCACATTATAGAAAGGATGTGATTGCACTGGAGAGGGTGAGGAGGAGATTTACTCGGATGCTGCCTGAACTAGAGGGTCTGAGCTATGAGGAGAGATTGGATAGGCTGGAGTTGCTTTTCCTTGGAGCAGCGAAGGTGGAGAGGGGGCCTGACAGAGGTGTATAAGATTATGAGGGGCATAGAAAGATGGATAGGAAGGCACTTTTTCCATTAGTGGAGGGGTCAATAACCAGAAGGCATGGAATTACAGTAAGAGATAGAAAGCTAAGCGGAGAGTTGGAGGGAAACTTTTTCACCCAACGGATGATGAGAGTCTGGAACTCACTACCTGAAAGGGTGGAGTCAGGAACTCTCGTAATATTTAAGAAGTCATAGAGGTCGACAGCACAGGTAAGGCACTTGGCCCATCATGGTCTGTGCCAGTGAAAACCAACCACCTAGCTATTCTAATCCCATTTTCCAGCACTTGGCTCATAGCCTTGTATGCCTTGGCATTGTAAGTGCACATTTAAATGCTTCTTAAATTTTATTAGGGTATCTGCCTCCACCACCTTTTCAGGCAGTGAGTTCCAGACTCCCAGCAGCCTCTCGGTGAAAATGTTTTTCCTCACATTCCTTCTAAACCTCCTGCCCCTTATCTTAAATCTATGCCCCCTGGTCATTGGTCCCTCCACCAAGGGGAAATGTTTCTTTCTCTCTACTCTATCCAAGCCCCTCATAATTTTGAACATGTGAATCATGTACCCCCCGCACCGCCAGTCTCCTCTGCTCCAAGGAAAACAACCCCAGTCTATCCATTCTCTCTTCATACCTAAAACCCTCCAGCCCAGGCAACATCCTTTTAAATCTCCTCTGCACCCTTTCAAGTGCTACCACTTCCTTTAATGTGGATTCCAGAACTGCACACAATACTCTAGCTGTGGCCTAACCAACAGTTTATACAGTTCCAGCGTAACCTCCCTGTTCTTAAACTCTATACCTTGGCTGATAAAAGCAAGTATACCTTATGCCTTGTTTTTAAAAAAAATATTTTTATTCAAACCAGGGCATACATAAACATAAACACATACCCAATCAATAAAATAACAATTTCCATATTTGGCATTTTCTCCCCTTATCACAGCACTCCAGTCACCACCCCCCCGCCCCCCCCGCCCCCCAATCCCACTGGCACTGAAAGGTCCTCAAACAGGGACACAAACAACTTCCATCTTGCCTAGAACGCCCCCTCCGAGTCCCGAAGAACAAACTTAATCTTCGCCAGTTTAAGGAATTCTGTATCATCCCCCAACCACGCCAACACCCTTGGTGGATCCACCAACCTCCACTTCAGTAGAACTTACTGTCGGGCGATCAGCATGGAAAAAGCCACTGCATAAGCCCCCCTTCCACCCAATAGCTCCGGTAGTTCCAACACCCCAAAGATTGCCACCACAGGGCCCGGCGACATCTATCATATGCCTTCTTAACCACTGTATCCACCTGCTCTGCTACCTTAAGGAGTTGATACACATGCACCCAAGGTCCCTCTGATCCTTGGTGCTTCCCAGGGTCCTGCCATTTATCATGTATTCCTTTATCTTGTTTGTCCTGCCCAAGTGCATCATCTCACACTTATCCGGTTTGAATTTCATTGGCCATTGATCAGCCCATCTTACCAGACCATCTATATCCTCCTGTAACCTAAGGCTATTCTCCTCACTATCAACCACCCCACCAATTTTCGTCTCATCCGCGAACTTACTGATCAGCCCTCCTACATTCATGTCTAATTAATTTATATAAACCGCAAACAGCAAGGGCCCCAACACTGATTCCTGTGGGACCCCAATAGTTTCCCCACCACTGAGGTTAGACTGACTAGCCTGTAGTTTCCTGGTTTATCCCTTTCTCCCTTCTTGAATAATGGTACCACATTGGCTATCTTCCAGACCTCTGGCACCTCTCCTAAGGCCAGAGAGGAATTGAACATTATTGCCAGCACCATTGCTACTTCCTCCCTTGCCTCACTCAACAGCCTGGGATACATTTTATTTGGCAGAACCTGCCAGGTGCCTGTAGACCTTCGAAGGAAGAGGAGCTGTGTTTCTCCCTCTCTCTGCTGCTGGTTTCCTGCTGTCTCCGTGAGGCTGCAATGAAGACCATTACAAGCTGAAGGAAACGAAAGTGCCCAACTGAAGGCTAAACCTTGAGAAGGAAATTAACTGGGAGACATCCATCTGAATCAAAGATTCTTATCCATTTCTTTTTATTGTTATTTTTCTTCCCTTTCCACCACCTTTTCCCTTCTGTGTGTGTGTGTGTGTGTGTGTGTGTGTATAGAGGGTGGGGTGAGTTGGAAAGGGGAGAGTTGGGAATCAGACATTAAATAGCCAGTGATAATTTTTCTTACATAATTATAATGGCTGTTAATAATAAAAGGTGACTTATGATCTTACCAAAGCCTTGTACAGTTGCAGTAAGACTTTGCTACTTTAGTACACCATCCCCCTTACAACACATGCCACCTTCAACTTTAGTCTCAGTGATTCCAGCTGCTGACTGCGGCATCTTGGTTACTGCCATGGTAGCCTGGCCCACCTAGCTTTTTGGAACCATGGTGGATAGTAATTGAAGGGCTCAACTGTGTTGTCATGAGAAAAAAGGTCATTTCATTGTGTCGTGATGTACCATTGTAAATAATCTGTGGGACAGCAGACTATTGGTGTTCTATGAGGAGATTGAAATACCTGAGAATGCATTCCCTAGCCTTTCAAAGACAATAGAGATGATAGAGGCTAGAGCCTCATTACACCAGTTTGAGCTTTAATCAAAGATGTTAGAGCTGAAACTTTAGGATCCCGGATGGAAGGCTTAGTTGCAGTATCCCCCTGGAAATTACCACATAGTCCATGACACATTGTGCAATGTTGATACCTTGTGTCAAAATACAACATGAGCTGGAAGCTGATATATCCATACTGTCTGGCCTGGTACAGCAACTCTTAGTCAGACAGTCCAATGCTTCAAGCAATTGCTGTTGCACAAGGATAATATTTAGTTCAGGGTTGGCCTACTGAAGTTGGTATTTATGTCCTTTCAGCAGAATATATGACCTAAGCTTGCCCTGTGACTGATTCTTTTCTGGTTTGTTCCACTATTGCTAGCTCCTGTTCATTGGTGCTGAGTGATTGACCCTGTGCAGATTCCTCTAACTCACTCCGAACACGATTTAGGGTGCTAATATCAAAGTTGATGCTCGGGAAGAATGGAATGAATGATGCTGCATATTTGCAATGGTGGCTCCCCCTCCACTTCTCGTAGAGCAGGAGAAAAGTCATTGGATGAATCTGATGAGAGGCACGTGTCAGATGGAATGGTGTGAGGAGTCAAGTGACACCCCAGTGAGAATAAGTAGTCCAGTCATCATGTAATAATAAAAACTATTTATTGAATTAAAGAAAAGACAAATACACATGAACAGGTCTATTCTACTCTAGGACAATTAAGTATATGAATTATTACACACAGTTTATGCAGAATGTAATCCTTGTTCCAAATTATATCTATGATCCCCTGAACTCCTTATGACTTCCCCATTTCCCCAAGCATCAAAATTTTTAAAATCTATAAGTTAAAACCAGCTGATAGTTGCCACACAATACGTGGATGATAGTAAAGTCTGGGAAACGTCTTATCCTGGTCCAATGAAGATATTTAAACTCCCTTTATGAAGATTTCTGCGTTGCCTTAGTTATAAGTCTCATAGACTGTTAGCTGTAAAGTTTTGTCTCTAGGCTGCTAGCTGGAAACTGGCTTGTCCGTTTCTAAGGCTGCTAGGTGTCAAACAGTCTCTCTGCTTCTGAGGCTGCTAGCAATTATATATTTATCAAATTCCTTGACTCTATACATTAACATGCGTATACCTCATTGATCTCCCAATCATCTAGGTAATCTGTTTCTACGAATAGGGAATTCACACCTGATCCTATCTGGTAATCTCATTACTGGAAAAGACATCTCATCTGTCTTTTTGTAGGCTTGCTACTGCTGTTGCTAGGCAGATTTCTACCTGTTGCTGAGCAGGTCACATCCTATTTTGCCTTGTTAATTTTGTGCTACTGCTGTTGCTAGGCAAATCCGTGACGCAAATTAATGGAGCACCATGCAGCCACACTACCTGTAAATGTGATCGCTTGAGGAAAGAGAAAACATATGAAAATATGCAGAGACCCTGCTGTACTTTCCCTCCAGTCTCGCTATCCTGATCATTCTCCTGCTGCCTGGCACAACTGTCTCCAACGCTTGCTCTTCCATTCTTAATGAGGGCTCTATGGAGGTTAGTCCTCCCCCAGATCTGGTCCTCTCCCTTGCGTTATCAAGCAGCGTGTTCTGCAGGAAGAGTGGGTATGAGTTAGTGTGCACTTCATATGAAGAATTGTGCACAGATGTGAGCCAGCTTCATATAGTGCACATACTGAAAAGAAGCAACAAGGTGAAAGATGATAATTTGCAGGTAAGTAACTCAAATGTGAAATGTGAGAGGAGTTAGTGGTGAAGTAAAGTGCTTTCCAATTATTACCTGGAAAAAGCAGAAAGCTGTTTGTGTTTGAGGGCTCAGCACAAGTTTGATCCACGTGATTAAAGGATTTCTATTAAGTGTGTGTGAGAGATTAGAATGAGGAGAATTAGGTACTTGCCCTTTGTTATTGGAGTAGAAACACGTAGAACAAGGGAGGAAATTGCTGTTGCAAAGCTTCATACTGTGAAAAAGAGACACCGAGTCTCAAGAACATAAGAGCATAAGAACTCGGAGCAGGAGTAGCCCATCTGGCCCCTCGAGCCTGCTCCGCCATTCAATAAGATGTGGACTCAGCACCACTTACCCGCCTGCTCACCATAACCCTTAATTCCTTTACTGTGCAAAAATCTATCAATCTTTCAACGAGGTAGCCTCAACTGCTTTACTGGGCTGGAAATTCCACAGATTCACAACCCTTTGGGTGAAGAAGTTCCTCCATAATTCAGTCCTAAATCTGCTCCCTCTTATTTTGAGGCTATGCCCTCTAGTTCTAGTTTCACCTGCCAGTGGAAACAACCTCCCTGCTTCTATCTTATCTAGTCCCTTCATAATTTTAAATGTTTCTATAAGATCCCCCTTCATTCTTCTAAATTCTAATGAGTATAATCTCAATCTACTCAGTCTCTCCTCATAAACCAATCCTCTCAACTCCGGAATCACCCTAGTGTATTTCCTCTGCAGTGCCAGTGCATCCTTTCTCAAGTAAGCAGACCAAAACTGTACAAAGTACTTCAGATGTGGCCTCACCAACATCCTATACTGCTGCAACATAACCTCCCTGTTTTTAAACTCCATCCCTTTAGCAATGATGGACAACATACCATTTGCCTTTTTAATTACCTGCTGCACCTGCAAACCAACGTTTTGCGATTCATGCACAACGGCACCCAGGTCCCTCTGCATGGCAGCATGCTGCAATTTTTTACCATTTAAATAAGTTGATTTTGCTGTTGTTCCTACCAAAATGGATGACCTCACATTTACCAACATTGTACTCCATCTGCCAGACGCATGCCCAATCACTTAAACTATCTATATCCCTCTGCAGACTTTCATTGTCCTCTGCAAACTTTGCTCTATCACTCACGTTAGTGTCATCTGCATGACACATTACGCTTGGTCCCGAACTCCAAATCATCAATGTAAATTGGAAACAATTGCAGTCCCAACACTGACCCCGGGGCACACCACTAGCCACTGATCGTCAACCAGAAAACACCCATTTATCCCCACTCTTTGCTTTCTGTTAGTTAACCAATCCTCTATCCATGCTAATACATTATCTGTAATGCTGTGCACCTTTATATTATGCAGCAGCCTTTTGTGCGGCACCTTGTCGAATGCCTTCTGGATATCCAGATACACCACATCCACCGGTTCCCCATTGTCCACCGCGCTTGTGATTTCCTCAAAGAATTCCAGTAAATTAGTTCAACATGACCTGCCTTTCATGAACCCATGCTGCGTCAGCCCAATGGGACAATTTCTATCCAGATGTCTCACTATTTCTTCCTTGGTGATAGATTCAAGCATTTTCCCCACTACAGAAGTTAAGCTAACTGGCCTATTGTTACCTGCCTTTTGTCTACCTCCTTTTTAAGCAGTGGCATCACATTTGCTGTTTTCCAATCTGCCAAAACCACCCCAGAGTCCAGCGAATTTTGGTAAATTACCTCGAGCCATCAGGGCCAGGAGACTTGTCTACCTTTAGCCCCATTAACTTGCCCAACACTACCTATAATGATCGTTCCTAGGTCCTCACCTGCCATAGCCTCCTTGTCATCAATTATTGGCATGTTATTTGTGTCTTCAACTATGAAGACCGACACAAAATACCTGCTCACGCCTCAGCCATTTCCTCATTTTCCATTATTAAATCCCCCTTATCATCCTCTAAAAGATCAATGTTTACCATAGCCACTCTTTTTCATTTTATATATTTGTAGATGTTCTCACCTTTGCTCTCTGGCTAAGGTGACTGCTCCCATTAGCTGGTGATGAAACTTCACAGTCGCATCAATCTGGACCTGCACATGTTTCCATCTTTTTTGAGGAAAACAAACTGTCTTCATTTTCAAGCCAAAACCAGGACCTTCATTGCTTCATCGCTGAATCTAAGAAATCTTGCAGGAGACATCTATCGCAGAAAGTTCCGCCAACTTTTTTTCTTCCAATTTAATGCTTTTAAGGGATGCAATCTTATCGGATTTAAATGGGTAAGCCACTGATATAAAAGCAAAATATTGCGGGTGCTGAAAATCTGAAATAAAAGTCGAAAATGCTAGAAATATTCATCAGGTCTGACAGCACCTGTGGAGAGGGAAACAGTCAAGAGTTCTTCTCAACATTAATCTTGTTTCTTTCTCCACATATGTTGCCAGACCTGGTGTGTTTTTCCAGTACTTTATGCTTTTTACATGGATAATGTAATTTCATTTCTGCTCAGTATTAAAAGACAACAGCACTGTTGGAGATACTGCATTATGAAAGAGGTGTTGAATTATGGAAATAGGAGCCCATGCCACGATTTGAAGAGAAGTGAAGGTTTCCGAATGTTCCGATAATTCATCTCTCAACCAAAGACAGATTAATTGCCTATTCATCTTATTCCTGTACTTGGCTGCATGTAAGTTAGCTGCTGTGTCTGCCTACATAACAGTAGCTGCACATCAAAGTAATTTATTGACCATGAAGTGATTTGGGTTATCCCGAGGCTGTGAAAGGCACTATGTAAATGCCAGCTCTTTCTCCATTATGTGCTTAGACCATGAAAATTAGCAATAGTTTATTTTTCAAGGCAAGTCTTGAAAAGTTCTTTTGTGATTCTTCAAGTTTCCTTCTGGGAAAATCAAGTATATTTTCAAGTCACCGGTCTCTACGGGGATCGTAACAACAGAGATAGTACATCAGGGTAATCTGGTTGATATGATGTACATGGACTTCCAAGGGCATTTGATAAAGTACTGCACAACAAACTGTGAGCAAAACTATAGCTCATGGAATAAAAGGGACAATGGCAATATGGATAGAAAATTGGCTTTGTGACAGGAAGCAGAGAATAGTGGTGAATGGTTGGTTTTCTGATGTGAGGAAGGTTGACAGTGGGGTTCCCCAGGGTCGGTGTCTAATCCCTGTTCTTCTTGATTTATGGCAATGGCCTAGTTGCAGGTAATACAAAACTTGGGAGTATTATGAACTGGGCAGTAGATCGTGGTAATGTTCCAAAGGCCATGGGCAGGTTGATGGAATGGTGAACAAGTGGCAGATGAAACTGGGCAGCATGGTGGCACAGTGGTTAGCACTGCTGTCTCTCAGCTCCAGGGACCCAGGTTCAATTCCATCCTTGGGTGACTGTGGAGCTTTCACTTTCTCCCCGTGTCTGCATGGGTTTACTCCGGGTCCTCTGGTTTCCTCCCACAGTCTAAAGATGTGCAGGTTAGGTGGATTGGCCATGATCAATTGCCCCTTAGCGTCCAAAAGGTTATGGGTTAGGTTAGATGGGGTTATTGGGTTAAGCAGATAGGGTGGGGACCTGACCCTAGGTAAGGTACATTTTCAGAGGATTGGTGCAGACTGGATGGGCCGAATGATCTCCTTCTGTATTGTCGTGATTCTATGAAACTTAATGCCAAGATGTCAGAGAGTGATAGATTTGGTTACGGCACAAAGGAGGCCATTTTCCTTGTTAAGCCTGTGCAGGCTCTCTGTAAGTGCCACTCCAGCAGCCCGGAAAACATTCCCTCTTCACATAATGCTCCAATTCTCTTTTGAAAGCTGATTGAACCTGCCTCCATCATACTAAAAAATATTTCCTCACGTTGCATCGTCTTCTTTGCCAATTACCGCAAACCAGTGTCCTCTGATCCTCCAACACTTCCAACAATGGAAACAGTTTCTCGTACCTCTGCTGCCCAGACCATTCGGATTTTGAATACCGCTATCAAGCAGTGGATAGGGAAAACTGTTCCTATTGGTGAAAAGTTGGAGTATCAGAGGATACCATTTAAGGTACCTGCCAAAAGAAACAACAGATTCGCTCTCTGGGAATGCGGTGGAGATAGAGATAGATTCAATTGTCTTTTGAAAGAGAATTGCATCATTGAATGAAGAGAAAAATATCGAAGGGTTAGGAGGGGAAAGTAGGTGGAGTGGCACCGGCGAATTGCCCTAGCAGAGAGCCAGTACAGATACGATGGGCTGCTTGATCTCCCCCTGTGCTGAAACCGTTCTGTGATAGTTAGTGCTGTGGAAAAGTTCCGCTTCCCCGGGGCGTTCCGTGCGCTAGTTAAAAGCTGTCCCCAGTTCTCCCTGAATACTTACGTGAACAGTGCAGATCATCAGCTAAATAAAATAAAGCCCCGGTAGCAGTCACGGCGTGGGACCACTGTCAGTCTGGGGCAAGATACTGAAAGGATTCCAGGGCAAATCTCTGGACCAATGTTATTATTGTTCAACCAATCCGTTTCCCAATGCCCTAGCCACATTAGAATGAACGACACCTAAAGAGGTGCCTGTAAGCTCATTTGATCCCCAAGGATTCAATGTGAAAGAGTCAGACATGGGACTGAAATCTAAGCAGTGCCAGCACATGCCCGATGTAAATTACCTTTCAGTTGTTACGAACCGCATTTATGTCACATTGCCTATAGTGTATTAAACTGAAAAATAGTTTGGTTCAGAGACAATTTAAAATATGATTCATTAAAAAGTACCTGAAGACAATCTCATTGCTGGCACATGGGACAGCATTCAAACAAATCAAAGGAATGACAATCACTCAAGGGTTAAACGGGCTATTCACCGCAGCTGTCAGCTTCAACGCGGTTAAGAGGACTCGCGTACCTGGGTCCTACCAGCAAAGGCATTTCCCGATCTCGTACAACTGGCACACAGTAGCTCTCCGATTTTTAACCCAAAGCTATTGTGACAAACGCAGCAGAAATGTAAAACAGGCTATAGTTGTTATCCTTACGTCTCTGAAGGGAAGCCAATAAAAAATATCAGAGGACAAAATGGTATTGCTATCAAAATTTGGCTGATTTACGAAGTGTCACAGGATTGTTGCATATGTTAAATCATTTTTTTATTAAGAAGCAGAAGTGGGAACCTGCAACATGCGTCCTAACACGGACTGGTAGCCTCACGTCTTTCTCACCATTTCACAACGTTTAATCTTAGCTTCAACCTCGCGGGGTTAGTCATTGCATGAATAACATTCCTTAACTTCGTTGTCTGTTGGGATGTAGCGACGTTTGAACGCATCGCATGGCAAAACTAAACAGATATCAGCAGTCCCTCAACAGGCCTGGTGTGCAAACCCCTGGGTGAGGTGAGATTTTACTTTCTGTACCACAGTACTCCCATCAGTTGCAGCGAGTGTGTTTGGATGCTGTCTCCCTTTATGTTGTTTCTGCATGCTGAGCAGGTACCGGTGTAATGTGTTCCACTGAGAACGGATCGACTCCAAATTCTGTTTGGCGTTATAAATTGAACAGATGTATAAAAACGACATCTCAGCCTCCATGTCAATGCCTTTCAGCTCCAGCCCTACAGGGGCTCGCTAAACTTGCTATAGAAGTGCGGGCAACGCATGGCAGGTACTTGTTTTAAAGGATGGATTGTACAGTATTACCCAACACATGTGAAGTGTAGCTGATCTCTTTAAAAGCCAATGATAGCGGCTCATGGTCAAATCCCCAAGTTACGGTCCCCTGGGATTCGGAAGCGGCTATGTTGGAAATTTCTCACAAGGCTATTGCTTTGGAATTGCACCGCCGTCCCTAACTGTTAAAAGTTACCTAAATATCATCGGAGTCATTTACCTACTGGTGGTTCTGCTTCTAAATTCAACCACAATATTACACAAAAGATCTTCGGTCCTACGTTTGTATATCTACTTTGTATATCTAACAGCATGTCAGAATACTTCTGGGTTTATTTCTGATAGTTTAAAAACATGGTAGGTAAATAATATGCAGCTGTTTACGACCCAGGAAACCTCAGCAGTAATGATTCTAATGAATAAGAAAGCAGCATAACGAATACTGATTTTAAAAAAAAACCTTACCTGAACCCTTTCCAGTCACCTGCGAGAATGGAGTCCTTTAGCTATTACAGGGGAAGCCAGCAATAACAGGGTGCTCCGCAAGTGTATACAGTAACAAATTCTGACAAGTTCATTTTCATCATCACACCACGCCTTTTTACATGGGAACACCCGGCCTACCTAGCGGCAGATACGCTCATTCCTGTCCAACCATGCCAAGATTAATACTCCGCAATATTCAGGCATCCTTCTCAAAATTTACATTTGGCAATCGGCTCATTTTTGGTAAAAGAAACGAAAAACACATTTGAAATAGGCTTCTTCTGCACGTGGCATCACATTTTTTGAAATAAACCTTTAGATTTTGTTTTGTGTGTGGCTGAGCCCAGTGTGTGACACAGAGCAGCAACAAGCTCTCTCTCTCGTCCCTTGGCTCTAGAGGGCGAAACATTTGAATCACGTACGATTGGCAGAGCAGCGGTAAAGCACCTCACTCGGGGGCAGCCTCCCCCTCCCCGCAGCCACTCCAGGGCTTTCGCAGTGCCTGCGCTCACATTGCACTCTGGAATTTGTAGTTCTCACCCCCCCCCCCCCCCCCCCCACAGCCTCCTCGCCGAAGACCTGAGATCACATCGGCGGTTGAGAGAGCGCGCGCGGCCCCTCGCACGCCAGCTGCACGAGACGCCGCCGTTGGCCCGATGCCCGCCTGCCCATTCCTCCCGCCCCCCGGCCTCGGCTCAGCGGCATCAATCTGAAGGAAAGCCCGGGAAAGACAGCGAGGGGAAGCGCGCGCAACCAGGAACGCCCGAGGGGATGCCAGCCATCCAAACCGCTCCGCTTCACACGATGGCTCACTTCCCCCTTAAAATTCCTACTGCTGAGGTGGAATTGTCAAATTTACTGGAGTCCTGAAGTCGTTTTAAGTGTCCCGCCCACTCGTCCGAGACCGCAGTAACTCCCCGCTGACAGTTCGACAATTAAGTTGCCGTGACGGTCGCTCCGAGTCCCTCTATTTCAACCGGCTCCCACAAAGAATTTTCTCACTCGCAGAAAGCAAAATATTTTGCCAATGTGCTGTCAATCGGCCACACGCTCAGGAAATACAGGCGCTTTATTTGTTATTTGCCCTTTCCAAAAAACTGGGTGAGTGACCGAACCAGACTCGTTCGAGAGGTGCAGCGCTGATGTCCTGAGAAAGCTCCCCGGTGTCAATAACTGTTTCTGGGGGACACGCCTTGATCACCTCAGTCTTTCTGGTTGAATGGGTGCTAACATGATAGATCGCCTTAAGTTGAAGGTGCTAGGAAAGCGAGCATCGTCTTACTGCGACTGCTAAATGCTGCGATGCTGTAACGTATGTCTTGTAGGGTGTGGGCTAGAGCGGTAAGTCTGAAGCAGTCTTCGTAATCATACGCAAGTTAACTGTCAATCTTAAAAGCAAAATACTGCGGATGCTGGAGCTCTGAAATGAAAACAGAAAGTTCTGAAAGATGCTGCCAGGTATGCCGAGCTTTTCCAGCACTTTGTGATTTTATAACTATATCTTTATTTACTCATATAACTATTGTTCATTTCCTGTCTGGCACAAAAGTAAAACTTGAAAGGTGGGCCTAACCATGCCTTACAAGCAAAATTAGAGGTAGCATTAGAGCCAAGTAAGAGGCATACAAATTACCCAGAAAAAAAGTAACAGACCTGAGGAATGGGAGCAGTTTAGAATTTAGCAAAGGAGGACAGAGGGATTGATTAAGGGGAAAATAGAGTACGAGATCAAGATTGCGGGGAATATAAAAACTCACTGAAAGCTTCTATCGGTTCGATGTGAAGAGAAAAAGATTGGTGCAGCCAAATGTAGGTCCCTTACAGTCAAGAATTTATAATGGAGAACAAAGAAATGGCTGACCAACTAAAACATACTTTGCTTCTTTCTTCATAAAGGAGGACACAAATAATGTACCAGAAATGTTGGGGAACACAAGGTTTAGTGAGACAGAGGAATTGAATAAAATCCAATATTAGTAGGGAAATGGTGTTGGGGAAATTGATGGGATTGAAGGCGATAAATCCCCAGGACCTAATAATCTACATCCCAGAGTCGTTAATGAAGTGGCCTTAGAAATAGTGGATGTAATGGTGGTCGTCTTACAAGATTCTATAGACTCTGGAACAGTTCTTACAGATTGGAGGGTAGCTAATGTAACCTGTCATGAATCTGCCTAGGGACAGCAGTGGACAGTGTTCAATGGGCCTCAATTGGTATGCGTTTCCCCCTGTAACAAGTTTAGATAATAATCAAGTCTGAATAACTTATAGAGGAGAAACAAATTATAAACGATGGGAAGGTCCATGAGATATACATATGTTAATGTATAATCAAAGGGGGTGATGGGGGCAGGCAGACAAATACACGCAAGGCATAATCAGAGGACAGAGGTATAATTGCCCAGGTCCTGAGAAGCTCGGAGAGGCATTAACCATCTAGCAGTCTCAGAAAATAGGCAGGCCAGTTTTCTGCCACCAAGCCTGAAGGCCAAGTTTACAGCAAACACATTTTTAAGTCTTAGGGCCAAGGCAGTGCAGAAAACCTTCATAACAGGAGTTTTAAAATATCTTCACTGGACCAGGAAAAAGATGGTTCCCTGATTTGAATATCATTCCTGTATTGTGGTAATTGCTATTATGGTAATAGTAGCTAGTTATTCAATTTTGTGGTTGTTTGGGAAACGGAAAGTCTTACAGAGTTCAGGTATCGTAGATATATTGTGTGTTCAGTAATACATATATCTTAATTGTGTGAGCATAGAGTAGTCCTATTTTAGTGTATTTGCTTTTTCTTTATTTTAATAAATAGTCTTTAATAATATTTACATGATGACTGGGCTGTTTATTCACACTGGAGTTTCACTTGTCTCCTCACACCAAAATAAAATTATACACCGCCATAAACTGGTGTTCCAAGTTGCAATATTGTTACAGATAACATCAGCATTGTCTCCTCACACCAAAACCAAATAAAAATATCCACCCCCACAAACCGGTGTCTCAAGTTGAGATACCCTTGCAGGTAAAATCAGTGTGCTTCATGACAAACCTCACTATTTAAAAAGGTGTATATCGAGAAAACATGGAAATATAGACCAGTCAGCCTGAGGTTACTAGTAAGGAAAATGCTAGAGGCCATTATAAAATATTCGTGCAGAGCACTTGGAAAACAGTGGTAGGATTGGACCAAGTGAGCGTGAATTTATGAAGGCGAAATCATGCTTGATGGATCTACTGGAAATCTTTGTGGATGTAACTAGTAGAGTTGACGAGGGGGAGCCAGTGGATGTGGTTCATTTGGACTTTCAGAAGGTTTTCGACAAAGTCCCACATAAGAGATTAGCATGTAAAATTAAAGTGTATGGGAATGGGGGTAATGTACTGAGATGGATGGATCACTGGCTGGCAGACAGGAAACAAGTAAGAATAAACAGGTCTTTTTCCAAATGGCAGACTGACTAGTGGGGCAACGCAGGGATCAGTGCTAGAACCCCAGCTATTCACAATGTATATTAATAACACAAAGTTGTGTGGGTGGCTGGATTGTGAGGTGGACACAGATGCTTCAGTGTGATTTGGACAAGTTGAGTGAGTGTGCAAATGCACTGTAGTTGAAATATAATGTGGATTAATGTGAGGCTATCCAATTTGGTAGCAAAAATAGGAAGACAGTTAATTATTTGAATGGCTACAGTTTGAGAGGAATGTGCAACAAGACCTGGGTGTCCTTGTATAGCAGTCATTGAAAGCAGGTGCCTCAGCCAGTAAAGAAAACAAATGGTATGTATGTTGGCCTTCATAGTGAGAGGATTCAAGTACAGGTGGAGAGATGTCTTGCTGCAATTATACAGAGCCTTGGTGAGACCACACCTGGAATATTGTGTGCAGTTTGGTCTTAACCGAGGAAGGATATTCTTGCTGTAAAGGGAGTGCAGCAAAAGTTTACTATACTTATTCCTGGGATGGTGGGACTGATATGTGGGGAAAGATTGAGTCGGTTAGGTTTATATTCGCTGGAGTTTAGAAGAATGGATCTCATAGAAACCTCAAATTCTAACAGGACTAAACAGGGTAGATGCAGAAGGGATGTTCCAAATGGTGGTGGAGTTCACCATTATATAGGATATAGGATAAACTAGGACTGAGATGAGAAGTTTCTTCACCCAGAGAGTGGTGTGCCTGTGGAATTCTCTACCACAGAAAGCAGGTGAGGCCAAAACACTATGTTTTCAAGAAGGAGTTGGATATAGCTCTTGATGCTAAAGGGATCAATATATATAGGGGGGCGGGAAACAGGAACAGGTTACTGAGTTGGATGATCTGCCATCATTTTTGATACACCATCAATAACACACGACGAGTGATGAACGTAACTGAGGTTTTAATACACTAAACAGCAAACCTCCTGCCTTTGGACCCGAACTGGGTGGGAGACGGAGACTTGCCACCTTTATACATAAGCCCGAGGGGAGGAGCCACAAGCGGAGCCAGCCTGGACAAGCCCAGGCACATACAAAACAATACATATAATGCAATAATGTGGTTTACCACATTCACCCCCTGTTTAAAAAAAAGAGTCCGGCGTGGGTGAAGTAGTCTTAAAGGTCAAGTCTGTTGGGGGCCTTGACCTTCCGCCATGATCGCCTCAGTCCTGGCTGTGGTGTGGGCACGCCGGTGTCGAGACCTGCGCGTCAGGGAGCATGCTGTCTTCTTCTTCACCCAGATGTTGAGTTGGCGAAGGGGGGGGCGGAGGATGGGCGCAGATGGTGGTGCTTGTCGCCGTGGGCCTGTGGGTGTCAGCTCGTGAGGGAGATGGGCAGGGATGGGGGAAGACGGTGTAGGGTGGGGGGTGGTGGTGATGGTCGTCGGGGATCCCGTAGGTGCCAAATCCCGAAGGGAGACCGTGTCCTGTGTGCCACGTAGGCATATTGGGGGTTTGCATGGAGGAGCAGGACCTTCTCGACGAGAGGGTCGGTTTTATGGCTCCTCGCATGCTTCCGGAGAAGGATAGGTCCCGAGACTGTCAGCCAGGACGGGAGCGAGACCCCGGAGGTGGACATCCTGTGGAAGGCAAACATACGTTCATGAAGAGTTTTGTTAGTGGCTGTACATAGGAGCGACCAGATGGAGTGGAGCGCATCGGGGAGGACCTCCTGCCAGCGGGAGACTGGGAGACGTTTCGACCATAGGGCCAGAAGGTCGGCCTTCCAGACCGTCGCGTTCTCCCTCTCCACCTGTCCGTTTCCCCGGGGTTTACAGCTGGTTGTCCTGCTGGAGGCGATGCCTTTGCTGAGCAGGAACTGACGCAACCTGTCGCTCATAAAGGTGGAGCACCGATCACTGTGGATGTAGGCGGGGAACCTAGATAACAGAGGCAGAGGTCATGTCAGACAGAGCAGGGGAGGTAGACGAAGGGGAATCTTGAGTACTTGCCAACGATGTTGAGAAAGCACACGTTACGGTCAGCGGAGGGGAGGGGGCCTTTGAAGTCCATGCTGAGGTGCTCAAAGGGGCGGGAGGCCTTTACCAGATGTGCTCTGTCTGGTCGATAGAAGTGCGGTTTGCGCGCAGATCTGGCAGTCCCTGGTCACGGACATGACCGCCTCGATGGAGTAAGGCAGATTGCGAGCCTTGATGAAGTGGAAAAAACGGGTGACCCCTGGGTGACAGAGGTCGTTGTGGAGGGCCCGGAGTCGGTCTACCTGTGCGCTGTCACATGTACCGCGGGAGAGGGTATCTGGGGGCTCATTGAGCTTCCCGGGTCTATACAAGATATCGTAGCTGTAGGTGGAGAGCTCGATCCTCCACCTCAGAATCTTGTCATTCTTGATCTTGCCCCGCTGTGTGTTATTGAACATGAAGGCAACCGACCATTGGTCAGTGAGGTGAGTGAATCGCCTGCCGGCCAGGTAATGCCTCCAACGTCTCACAGCTCCTGCGATGGCTTGGGCTTCCTTTTCGACGGAGGAGTGTCGTATTTCGGAGGCATGGAGGGTACAGGAGAAGAAAGCCAGGGGCCTGCCCACCTGGTTGAGTGTAGCGGCCAGAGCAAAGTCCGACACATCGCTCTCCACTTGGAATGGGATGGACTAGTCCACAGCGTGCATTGCGGCTTTAGCAATATCTGCCTTGGTGCTATTGAATGCCAGTCGGGCCTCAGCCGTCAGAGGAAAAATGGTGGATTTGATCAGTGGACGGGCCTTGTCCGCATAGTTGGGAACCCACTGGGCATAGTACGAGAAGAACCCCAGGCATCTCTTCAGGGCCTTGGGGCAGTGGAGAAGGGGGAGTTCCAGGAGGGGGCGCATGCGGTCGGGGTCGGGCCCTAGGACTCCGTGTTCCACGATGTAGCCGAAGATGGCTAGGCGGTTGTGCGGAAGACGCATTTCTCTCTATTATAGGTTAGGTTCAGGAGTTTAGCGGTGTGGAGGAAGCGCCCGAGGTTCTCGTCATAGTCCTGCTGGCCGCAGATGGTGACGTTGTCCAGGTACGGGAACGTGGCCCGCAGCCCGCACTGGTCAACCATTCAGTCCCTTTCCCTTTGGAAGACCAAGACCGAGGCGGCCATCTGCCTCGAAGGCAGTGTATTGGCGGTCCTCTGGGTGGAGAGGGAGCTGGTGGTACGCGGACGTCGATTGTAGAGAAGACTCAATACTGAGCAATCTGATTGACCATGTCAGATATGCGGGGGAGGGGGTGTGCATCGAGCTGAGTGTACTGGTTAATGGTCTGGCTGTAATCGATGACCATCCGGTGCTTCTCCCCAGTCTTGACGACCACCATTTGGGCTCTCCAGGGGCTGTTACTAACCTCAATGATCCCCTCTCCCAGGAGTCGCTGGACCTCCGACCTGATAAAGGCCCTGGAGCGTCTGCTTCTGGTAGCGACAGGCTTAAAGTCCGGGGTGAAGTTTGCGAAGAGGGAGGGTGGGGCGACCTTAAGGGTTGCGAGGCTACAGACGGTGAGGGGGGGGGCAGGGCTCCATTGAACTTTAAGGTAAGGCTCTGGAGATGGCACTGGAAGTCGAGCCCCAGTAATAGGGCAGCACAGAGATGGGGGAGGACGTAGAGCCTAAAGTTAGTGTACTCTACGCCTTGTACAGTAAGGGTCGCGTCACAGTACCCCCGGATTTCCACTGCGTGGGATCCGGAAGCCAGGGAGATTTTCTTGGCCGCGGGTAGGATGGGGAGGGAGCAGTGCCTTATCGTATCTGGGAGTATGAAGCTGTCTGTGCTCCAGGAGTCGAAAAGACAGGCCGTCTCGTGCCTGTTTATCCAGATGGCCATTGTGGACTTTGCGAGGTGGTGCGGCCGGGACTGGTCGAGTGTGATGGAGGCGAGTGTCGGAAGGCGGTCAGTAGGCCGGTCAGAGTTAGCGGCGGCCAGCGTACGGTCGGGTGAGCTGGGCTCCCGGGAGGCTGCGGAGTGGTCCCAAGATGGCGGCCCCCATGAGTCGCATCCTTCAACGAAGAACTGGGCTGGGCTCCCGGGTGTCAGCGGCGATGGCTTCCAAGATGGCGGCCCCCGTGGGTCGCACGTGTCGGCCAAAAGTAAAGATGGCGGCGCCCACGAATCGCACATGGCGGGTGGCACGGCAGCTGGGGGCGGCCCCGACAGGAGCAGGCAGCGCTGCTGGGCCTAGAAGATTTAGAGGGGGATCGTGCCTGGCAGGCTTTTGCGAAGTGGCCCTTCTTCCCACAGCTGGTCTAAGTTGCGTTCCGTGCCGGGCAGCGTTGTCTGGGGTGATTACCCTGGCCGCAGAAGCAGCACCTCGGGCCTCCGGCGCTGGTGGGCCGCCGCGCGGCGCAGGCTTGTGTCACACCCGGGTTGGTTGATGGCTGCGCCCACGAGGCCCACAAGGGTGCCGCGCGGTCGGAGGTGTAGGCCCCCATGTTCTGGGAGGCCACCTCCAGAGAGTTGGAGAGTTATACTATACACCGAGTGTCCCCCCTTCTAGTAATCACTGGCGGATATAGATAGAGTTCATGCACGCGACATAAGCATCCCTGATCAGCATGGGCGCCGCCATCTTTAATTTCGGCCGACGCGTGCTGGGTAGCTGATATCGCCCGGCAGTCACAGTTCCGGCAGAGGATGCCCAAGGCACACAGGAATTCTGCGAGTGATTCCCCAGGGCGTTGCCGTCTCGTGGCGAGACGGTGCCTAGCATATACCTGATTAACGGTTTTCACGTCTTGTCCTTTTAGCAGCGTTACTGCTTCCGCGTACGAGGGGGCGTCCCTGATGAGGGGAAAGACTCTTGGGCTCACCCATGCGTGGAGGACCTGCTTCTTCTGGAGGTCTGTGAGGTCTTCGTTGAAGGATGCGAGGTACGCCTCGAAGCAGCTTAGCCAGTGTTCAAACGTTTCTGTAGCGTCGGCTGCCTGTGGGTCCAGCTCCACGCGATCAGGCTTGAGTGATGAGTTCATCTTTTGGAGTTTAGTGTATTAAATTGAGACACCATCAATAACACACAATGAGTGATGAACGTAACTGAGGCTTTAATACGCTAAACAGCAAGCCTCCTGCCTCTGGACCCGAACTGGGTCGAAGGCAGAGACTTGCCACCTTTATACATAAGCCCGAGGGGAGGAGCCACAGGCAGAGCCAGCCTGGACAAACCCAGGCATGCACAATACATAAAATGCAATAACGTGGTCTACCACAATCATAAAGAATGGTGGAGCAGGCTTGAAGGGCTGAATGGCCTACTTTGCTCCTATTTTTGAGGTTTCTCTCATTTACAAATAAACAGTATGTCATGAAATTGTTGGAATTATATTAAATGAATATATTTTTCTGCACAAGGAAAATCAAACTGCCATGCAGTTTTTAAACCATGTATGGGCAGCAACTAAGGAAAGAAGGGACAGGAAAGAAAAGGGAACAGGGTGTTCTTTGCAATTGGTCCATTTAGTCAAAGTGCACTGAGCCAGGAAGCAGGCTAGCCACAGATGTGGGCCGGGATTCTCCGAAATCCCGGCCAAGTGTTGATGCCGGCGTCAAAACCAGCACGAGCGACACCAGTGTCAATGGGCCTCCATTCCCAGTCATTCTCCCCGTTCTCGGGGGCTAGAATGGCGCCGGCATGCTGTGAGCTGCTTCGGCGCCGGAGTGTTGTGCGCCAGAGTGCTGTGCGCATATGTGCCAAGGTCGTCTCCGCGCCGGCACCCTGGGCAACATGGGGGCCGGCACGGAGGAACATAGGCCCCCCCGGAATTAGCGCGCCCGCCAATCGGTTGCCCCCGATCGAGGGCCTGGCCACTGTGGAGGCCCCTCCGGAGACAGCTCCCCCCCGCCCCCCCCACCAGACGGCCCCCGCAGCCAGAATGCCAAGGTCCCGCCGGGTAGGACCATCTGCAAACGACGCCGGCTGCACTCCACAGGCACTCGGCCTGCCGAGTGCACAGAATCGCTGTGGGGGCCGCTTTCAATGGCCCCGACAGGCGCCGCGGCGACCGCGCCGGCACAATTGGCGGCAATTGTCCGGTCGCCGGAGAATCAGCACCCAGGCGTTGGAGCGGCGTGGTGGGATTCGCGCGCCTCCCCCCCCCCCCCCCCCCCCCCCCCCCCCCCCCCCCCCCCCCCCCCCCGATGATTCTCCGACCTGGCGCGGGCTCGGAGAATCCCGGCCGTGGAGTTGAAGAAGCAACCTCAGGAAAGAGCTCAGTAGAGATGAAGTGCTGAAGGCAGAAACCAGTTTGTGTAAAATATCGTTTTCTTCGCTGACCAAGTGCTGGTTGGTTAGGCAGTACCATGTGGTAGTCACTGGCTAGATTTGGCCAATAGATTTATAGTTGTTGTCTGGGAAACTGAGGGGTCTCAGTAGTATTTAAGATTACAGTGGAAATAGATGCTTTTGGGTTTCCAGTCTTTGAGAGACTAAGTGCTTACTGTTAATGTGCCAAAGTGTAAGATTGGTCTTTGTAGTGTTTCATTATCTTGCATCTATTTTAATAAATACTTTTGTTGTCTAATAAATGAAAAATTAGTGTTCTCACTGTTTCCGCCAATGTTTCTCACTAATATTTATCCAGAACAAACAATACACCAACTAGCGTTTGGAACACTCTCGCATGCAACATCAATGGGGTTTTGTAACATATAATTTGGGAACTCTTGGACTAAGATATTTTTAAAAGCATGATTAATTTGGTGAAGATAATTTAACTTCTTATATGTAACTAATTAGTGTGCGAAATGCAGAAAGCAAGTGAGAACTTGTTATTCTAAGAAAAAGACAGCAAAGCAAATGGCTCTCTAATCCAAATGTATTTGCAAGTGGATAACATAGCCATAGTAAAATTCAAAAATGAAGGTAATTCAATTACAAAGAGAAATAGAATCAAATAAATTAGAATGCAGAAAAAAAAGAGCTTTCCATAGGGAACAAGAAGAAAGAGAGAGCTTTGGAAATGCAGAAGTTAGCAATGACAGAAATATAAAAGGATAAATAAAGGGAACATCAAATTAAAATGCATCAAATTGTAGCAGGCACAACAGAGTTGGATGAGGAAGACATTAGTTCTAACCTAGAACCTAGTGAGGAGATGTTTAGATTTGTACAGGAACTTCTGAATTTGAGGAGAAGTAAGTAGAAGCATTCTTTATAGCATTTAAAAAGGTAGCTAAACAATTAAAATGGCCACAAGAGAATTGGGCAATATTCTTACAGAGTAAATTTATAGGTAAGGTTACTGAACTTTTGCATCTTTGGATGAGGAGAGGTTGAAGAACAGTGGTTCAGTCAAAAGAGCTGTCCTCAGTGCATGTGAGTTAGTTCCAAAGGCATACAGGCAGAAGTTTTGAAACACAAGTAAGCAGCATGGGCAAACTCATCTTGAATTAGGAAAAGTAAAGAAAAACTATTTTGCTTGTTGGATATGGGTTTTAAAGATTCCGAAAATGTTTGATGGTCTTAGAGAGGTCATATTTTTAGAATAATTAAAAAATTTAATCTCTTTGATTGTTAGGATGCAGGTGGAGGAACAAAAAGTTCAGACTGCTCACCAGGCAGCAGAGCTAGCTGATGATTACAAACTGGTCCATATAATGTGATAAATGGAGGAAATTATTACATATTATACTTTATGTTTTGTTGTAGTTCTGTTATTAAAAACTCTGGGTTCAAATGCTACTGGTAGTATGTCTGCTAAATCTGTGATTAAGAGGTTGTAAAGATGAGGTGATCATTGACTTTAACCATTTATTTGTTTACATATAGATGGCTCATGGAATATTGTTCATGTTTAGGAGGTTCAGTGGGATGTAGTTAATTTATGAGGGATTGTGTTTAGTCCTAACTAAGCAGGTTGTGGGACATCCTAGTGGGAGGAGACTGGAGAATACCTTGTGCATGGGATACATATGATATAATTAATGGGAGGAGACAGGTCTGTCTGTAGTTTTGCAGTTTCCCATAGGGCTTTAGTCTGACAAGACAAAAGGATTTTCACGATGTTCCTAAAAGGATCACTCTCCAAAGGTCTGTGGATCAAGTAACCTTGATTGTTAAATTTATAAGTGACATTTAAACTGTATTTGGTTGCTTCATTGGAATATCTGGTGGCAGGTGTAAATAAAGTTTCCCCCCTTTTATTTAAGAACTGTTTTAACTGTTAATTAGAAAGCCATTACTTTGTTGCTAATGTGATTAATTTTGTAAATTAAAAGTCCGATTTAACATAAACATTGGTCTGTGTGATCACTCCTGTGGTTTAGTCGTCTTTCCTTACAGTCTTACGAATTGCAAATTGTTGTGATTCTCGTATGGGAGTTCGAACAAGAACCAAACATATTTTCCGTAATTCTTTTAAATCAAAAAGAGATAGAAAATGGGAAGGTGTGGAAAAAAACAGCCAAGGAAAAGAGGGAATGCCTGAAACACACAAAAGAATTTTCACCACCACAGAGAAAAGACAGTGCTAAAGAGGATTTGCCCCTTCGGAAGGAAGTCAAGAGGGTTAGTTGTTACCATTGCAATAAATTGGGCAACATGAAATCAGAATGCTGGTTATTAAAGGGAAAGCTGGTCGGAGTTATTAATCTTGAAATGTTTTAAAAGTATGTAGACTTTTTAAAATTTTCTTTTGCTCGTTTAAATAGGCATTACTATTGTTGATTCTTTTAAAGTAATTTTTTTAAAATTATGATTAAAGTTGATTATTTTTAAGTGAACATAGGTTTTTATTTGTTTTAATTCTGTGAAATTGGTTAAATCTGCATACATTATTGGTTAAATCTGCACTATATTATTATATAACTTTACCTGTGGCATGCTTAAAAATATTTGTATATTTTAATTTAGATCATAGTCATAATATTTTAAAAACACACCATGGCTTTATGCTGTCACTGTCCCTGTAACATCTAATTTTTTTTTTGATTAATGTTTATAGAATCACTGCAGGGCAGAAGAAAGCCATTTGGCCCATCAACTCTGCACTAACACTCCGAAAGAGCACCCTCCCCAGGCCCATGCCCCGCACTATCCACACAATCCCACCTAATCTTTGGACACTAAGAGGCAATTTAGCAAGGCTAATACACCTAACCTGCACATTTTTGGATTATGGTAGGAAACTGAAACACCCGGAGGAAACAACGGTGGCACAGTGGCTAGCACTGCTGGCTCACGGCGCCAGGGACCCAGGTTCATTTCCGGCCTTGGGTGACTGTCTGTGTGGACTTTGTACGTTCTCCCCATGTCTGCGTGGATTCCTGGTGTTGTGAAGCAGCAGTACGAATGAGTGTGCCACCGTGTTACCCGTGTTAAATATATTACTGCCTTGTTTACTTCAATTATCATATTAATTTACAATTATCTCATAATTAAATGTTGTGTTCTGATGTTTCATAAGCCATTTGTAGAAGCTTGTAAAGTTTAATGGAAAACATTTATTGACAAAAATAATTTTATAAACACCTAATTTTTAAACCAGTTAACACTTAACTTATGTTTAACTTTATCAGCTGAACAATGACATAAAACTACCTCAATCTTTACAAATTTCTTGCAATAAAATTTATTTTCTCACTTAGGCACAACTGTTCGATCTATTTGTTAAGGGGAGGGAGGGAAGAGGGGAGGGAGGGAAGAGGGAGGGAGGGAAGTGGGATGAAGGGAAGGGAAGGAAATGGGGAGGCAATTAAGAGGGAGGAAGGGGAGGGTTTTGACATATCAATTCTTAATGTGACAAGTTCAACATCCGAAAGTAGCAGCTGCTGAAGCGCAGTGTTCTGGCACACATCTCGCCTGACATAATTTTGGGATGTCATTTGGCAGTACACTTTAAGGATGGGTGATTGATTCACTGCAATATCTGTCAGAGAGATAGGTCACATTAGCTTACAGGAGGCTTGCATATAACAAATAAAGCATTAAACTTTGTTAAAGCATTTGAAATAATCACTGAGGTTTCAAAGGATGAACATTACATCAGGGAGACTCATAAGCAACTCAGCTTCAAATACATTGTAAAATCCAAATGTACTTCTGAATCAGCTGAGAGGATGAGCGGGCTAACGTTAGTGTCCTTGAAGAAGTCAATAGCACCAGTATCAAAGCCATGATCATCCGAAACTAACTCTGCTGGATAGCCCATATGTTTAGGATGTCAGAGTTCCGACTGTTAAAGCTAATCTTCAGGAAGGATCCCGAACAAGAGGAGGACAAAGGAAGCTCATCAAAGACACCTTGTAGGCTTACCTCAAGAAATGGAACATAGATGTCAATACCTGGGAGACCTTTGATCAGAAGAGACCTACTTGGAGGTACCTCCTGATTGAAAGGTCACAATTCTTTGAGAACCCCGACAGCAAGAGGAGGCCTCCCGGAATAGGAGCCTGAGAAAGGAATCCGGGCGACTTAGTGTTCAAGGACCGATCCCACCTTTTGGAAACTCCTGCCAAATGAATGAGTGAAGATGTGGCCCTGGGATGGACAATCATACTCGTTAGCGAGTGATCACTGCATTCTATCCATTATAGTTCCTTTAATGGAATTAACATCCTCATGATAAACAAAAGTTTTTTAAAAAATTCTTTCACCTTCTGTGACGTCAAGCTCACTTCATACAATGAAGCACCCTTTTAATGGAATTAACAACCTGATGACAAACCAAAGTTTAAAAAAAAATCTTGTTTTCATTTTAAACATTTTTATGAATGCTAAACACTAATAATATAAACCATTAACCTACCAGAAAAATGTCTCCCTGAGACATCCCTGACACTGGAACAGTCGAGAGTCTCGTTCGCAGCCACAGAAAGCTTGTCGGCTCCCCTTACAAACGACTCCCCTATCACTAAAGATCTCCCAGTCTTTTTCCTCCCCTGCTGTGTAGTAGAGGCAACTGTGGGACCACAAACATGGCTGTTGCTGCTTTCCCCTGAGAGGCCACCTCTCTGCTGGACTGAAAAATATCAGTGTAAATCAAAAGGCGTAAAAACTCACCTAAAATCTGGGTAAGTGGTCCAAGTTAGCGCTGTAGCTGCATTTTTCATTCAGCTGCTCCAGCCATGCAGAGGGCTTCAAGCTGTCAAAAGAAAATGCTGGGAGTTTGAGCGGCGCATGCTTCCAGTGTGCATGCCTCTACGCCCAGACATCCGAGTCACCGCGGCGCACATGTACGGCTCACCAGCAACTTAATTCGCTGTCCGGAGAGGAAGTTACGGGCCTCTATTTCTGGACTATTCTTTCCCTTTTCCGTAATATCTTTGGACCTTACAGAATTATGGCCACTATCTCCAAAATGTTTGCCCACTGACACTTTGACCACTTGCCCAGCTGCATTTCCTAGGATTAGGTCTAGCAATGCCCAATCCCTAGTAGCACTCTTGCTTCACAGCTCCAGGGTCCCAGGTTCGATTCCCGGCTTGGGTCACTGTCTGTGTGGAGTCTGCATGTTCTCCCCATGTGTGCGTGGGTTTCCTCCGGGTGCTCCCATTTCCTCCCACAGTCCAAAAATGTGCAGGTTAGGTGGATTGGCTATGCTAAATTGCCCTTAGTGTCCAAAAAGGTTAGGTGGGGTTATGGGGATAAAGGGGATAGGGTAGCGGCGTGGGACTTAGGTAGGTTGCTCTTTCCAAGGGTCGTGCAGACTCAATGGGCTGAATCGCCTCCTTCTGCACTGTAAATTCTATGATTCTAGTAAGACTATCTACGTACTGGCACAAAAGCTCTCCTGAATGCACTTTAAAAATTCCATCCCTTCTAATCCTTTCATACTAAGGTGATTCAAGTTAATGGGCAGGATTCCGGTCCGCCAGTTGTGCATTTCTCGGCCGTGCGGTGTTTGCTGGTGGCGGGATTCTATCTTCCCGCCGATTGTCAATGGGATTTCCCATTGTAACCACCCCACATTGCCGCGAAAGTTTACTGGGTTATGGGAATAGGGTGGAGGTGTTGACCTTGGGTAGGGTGCTCTTTCCAAGAGCCGGTGCAGACTCGATGGGCCGAATGGCCTCTTTCTGCATTGTAAATTCTATGATAATCTATGACAATTACAGAAAGGTGGGCGACGAATAGGGTTATAGTACTGGATTTCAACTTTGCCAATACTGACCGGAATTCTTCAGTCATTGAGATTCAATTGTCCCGCTGGCAGCGCACTCCTGAGCAGGAATTGATGCAGTTCGTCGCTCATAAAGGAGGACCTCCTATCACTATGTATGTAGGCGGGGAACGCGAACAGTGCAAAATGCTATGGAGGGCCTTTATGACGGTGGTTGCGGTCATGTCGGGCAGGGGATGGCAAATGGGAACCGGGAGTACTCGTCAATCATGTTCAGGAAGAACGTGTTGCGGTCGATGGAGGGGAGGGAGACTTTGAAGTCCATGCCGAGGCGTTCAAGGGGACGGGAAGCCTTTATCAGGTGCGCTTTCTCTGGCCGGTAGAAGTGCGGTTTGCACTCCGCGCAGATTTGGCAGTCCCTGGTGGCTGTCCTGACCTCCTCGATGGAGTAGGGCAGGTTGCGGGTCTTGATAAAGTGGAAAAAGCGAGTGACCCCCGGGTGGCAGAGGTCCTCGTGGAGGGCTCGGAAGCGGTCTACTTGTGCGGTGGCACATGTGCCGCGGGACAGGGCGTCAGGAGGCTCGTTTAGCTTCCCGGGACGAGACAAGATCTTGTAGTTGTCGGTGGAGAGTTTGATCCTCCACCGCAAGATCTTGTCGTTTTTTATCTTGCCCCACTGTGCATTATCGAACGTGAAAGCAACCGACCGTTGGTCAGTGAGGAGAGTGAATCTCCTGCCGGCCAGGTAATGCCTCCAATGTCGCACAGCTTCTACTATGGCCTGGGCCTACTTTTCGACTGAGGAGTGGCGGATTTCGGAAGCATGGAGAGTGCGGGAGAAGAAAGCCACGGGCCTGCCTGCTTGGTTGAGGGTGGCGGCCAGAGCTACGTCAGACGTGTCGCTCCCTACCTGGAAAGGGAGGGACTCGTCGATGGTGCGCATCGTGGCATTTGCGATGTCCGCTTTGATGCGGCAGAAGGCCTGGCGGGCCTCCGTCGACAGGGGGAAGGTCGTGGATTGTATTCGGGGTCAGGCCTTGTCGGCGTAATTGGGGACCCATTGTGCACAGTAGCTAAAGAAGCCGAGGCAGCGCTTTAGGGCCTTGGGGCAGTGAGGGAGTGGGAACTCCATAGGGGGCGCATGCGTTCGGGGCCGGGGCCTATGACTCCATTTCGCACTACGTAGCCTAGGATGGCTAGACGGTCGGTGCTAAACACGCACTTCTCCTTATTGTAGGTCAGATTCAGGAGGTGCACGGTCTGGAGAAATTTACGGAGGTTGGTGTCGTGGTCCTGCTGGTCATGGCCGCAGATGGTGACGTTGTCTAGATACGGGAACGTTGCGTGTAAGCCGTACCGGTCAACCATTCGGTCCATCTCACGCTGGAAGACCGAGACCCCGTTTGTGACACCGAAGGGAACCCTTAAAAAGTGGTAGAGCCGCCCATCTGCTTCGAAGTCAGTGTACTGGCGGTCACTAGTACGGAGGGGTAGCTGGTGGTAGGCAGACTTGAGATCCACCGTGGAGAAGACTTTGTATTGCGCGATCCTGTTCACCAGGTCGGCTATACGGGGGAGGGGGTACGCGTCCAGTTGCGTAAACCGGTTGATGGTCTGGCTATAGTCTATGACCATCCTATGCTTCTCCCCGGTCTTTACCACCACTACTTGAGCCCTCCAGGGGCTGTTGCTTGCTTCGATGACCCCTTCCTGTCATGATATTCAAACACACACATCATGATGGACACACCAACAGACAAATCAGAGCACACAACACCACAACCAATCACACACAAGGACACCAACCACATAAAAGCACGAGCACGACACCTAGTGGACAGTAGGTCTGGGGACAAAGACACGGACAAGACCTGTTACAAGATCACAAACAGAGAATCCCCACGTGCAGAGTATCAAGACAAAACTGTACATAGAAAGTTTAAATAAAATAGCGTTGTACCATATACAACCGTGTTGGCTCATCTGTGTGTCAGAACGTCCAACACCACATGGTACAGGAGTGGATCGATACCTGCCAACTAACCTGCCATTCTGGACATGGACCGCACCGACAAACTGCAGCCGTTGCAAGTCGCGGGGAACCTAGGTACCAATTGGAAGCTCTTCAGGCAGCGATTTGACCTGTACATCCGAGCCAACGAAAAACAGAGTGCCTCGGATGAAACGAAGATTGCAATGCTCCTCTTCTACGCAGGTCAGCACGCCCTCGACGTCTTCAACTCACTGGTGTTCGAAGAAGGCGAAAACCAATCCAAATATGACACGGTCATCCTCAAACTGGACCAGCACTTTAAGTGAATGAAAGTTTTGAAAGATACCTCTTTCAGCAACGCCTGCAAGGTAAGGAGGAGCTTTTTCAACCCTTTTTGACGCACCTCCGAATTCTAGCGCAGTCCTGCGGTTACGGCAGCACCACAGAGTCCATGATCAGGGACCAGATTGTTTTTGGCGTTGCCTCTAGTGGCCTACGCCAGCAGCTTCTTAAAATAAAAAGCCTCACCTTAGCGTCTGCTGTGGAAGCCTGTGTCCTCCACGAGAATGCAACCTGCCGTTTTGCCCGATTTCAGGCGTCCGAGTTGGCACGGAGTGGGTCCCCAGCCGTCGAATCGGCAAGCCAGGCCGCCCACGACGCCGAACGCATCCAGGCCGTCGATTACTTCCCGACCCACGGCCCGGACGACAGCGGCCGCTTCCCGCGCTTTTCGCGGTCTCCCGCGCTGGTGCGCGCCAAAAATAACGGCCACATCGAGGGACGCACTGCGCAGGCGCGCCCACCGCAAGATCACACTGCGCATGCGCAGTGGCGCAACGAACGCCGTGACGTCATGACGTGCGGCAATTGTGGAGCTGTACACTTAAAAGGGCAATGTCCTGCTAAAAACCGACAGTGCCTCAGATGTGGCAAGATGGGCCACTATGCTGCCCACTGTCGTTCGGCTCAACCCATGGATCCTGCACATCCCCGACAATCTCGCAGACAAGTCAGGACCATCCAGCCCACGCATCAAGACTTCCAGTTAAGTGATGCAGATGACCAGGATGCCTTCCGCGTTTCCGTCATCGATGTCAACAAGGTCAATGCCATCAATCCAGCCGATGAGTGGTGTGCCACCTTGACGGTCAACCGATCGCGCGTCACCTTCCGTCTGGACACCGGCGCATCCGCCAACCTGATTGCATATTCTGCATTCCAGGCCATGAAGGTCAAACCACCCATCACGCCATCCCGGCTCAAGATGGTTGATTATAACGGGAACGTCATCCCGTCCATAGGATCTTGCCAGCTACAGATAACTCACAAGATGCACACGGCCACACTCCCCTTCGAAGTTGTCGGCTCATCAAAAGACTCGTTACTGGGCGCACAGGCGTGTAAGGTCCTTCACCTGGTACAGCGCATTATGTCTCTCTCTCCAGATGAGATATCCGACTTCCCGGATGCTGAGTTCCACGCAAATCTCCATTCCCTCCTTGCTCACAACCAGGAGGTTTTTGAAGGCATGGGGACATTGCCATACACGTACAAGATTCGACTCAAACCGGACGCCATCCCTGTCGTTCACGCACCTCGCAGGGTTCCTGCGCCACTCAAAGACCGCCGCAAGTTGCAGCTGCAGGATCTTCAGGACCAAGGGGTCCTATCCAGGGTCACGGAGCCCACGCCATGGGTCAGCTCCATGGTCTGTGTAAAGAAGCCCTCTGGCGAGCTCCGCATATGTATAGATCCTAAAGATCTGAATAACAACATCATGCGGGAACACTATCCCATCCCGAAACGAGAGGACCTCACCAGCGAGATGGCGCAAGCCAAAATATTTACCAAATTGGATGCGTCCAAAGGATTTTGGCAGATCCAATTGGACCCGGCCAGCCGAAGGCTATGCACGTTCAACACCCCTTTTGGCAGATTCTGCTACAACCGGATGCCATTCGGCATCATTTCAGCATCTGAAGTTTTCCACCGCATTATGGAGCAGATGATGGAAGGCATCGAAGGGGTACGTGTATATGTGGACGATATCATCATTTGGTCCACCACTCCACAGGAACACATGCATCGTCTACGACGTGTCTTCACCCGCATACGACAAAATGGCCTGCGTCTCAACCGCGCCAAGTGTGCCTTCGGCCAGATGGAGCTGAAATTCCTCGGGGACCACATCTCACGATCAGGGGTCCGTCCCGATGCAGACAAAGTTAGCGCCATCACAGCCATACCACGGCCGGCTGACAAGAAGGCTGTCCTAAGATTCCTGGGCATGGTCAACTTCCTTGGGAAGTTCATTCCCAACCTGGCTTCTCATACAACGAATCTGCGCCATCTCGTAAAAAAATTAACAGAATTCCACTGGCAGCAATCGCATCAGCTGGAATGGGAGGAGCTCAAGCACAAACTGGTCACGGCACCAGTGCTGGCGTTCTTTGACACGACTCGCCCTACAAAGATCTCAACAGACGCCAGCCAATCTGGTATTGGAGCGGTACTCCTGCAAAAAGACAGCACGTCGTCATGGGCCCCGGTTGCATATGCCTCACGAGCCATGACCCCTACCGAACAGCGCTATGCGCAAATAGAAAAAGAATGCCTGGGCTTGTTAACTGGACTGGACAAGTTCCACGACTATGTGTATGGCCTGCCACGATTTACGGTTGAAACTGACCACCGCCCCCTGGTCAACATCATTAACAAAGACCTGAACGACATGACCCCTCGCCTTCAGCACATCTTACTTAAACTCAGGAGGTATGATTTCGAACTGATCTACACTCCGGGGAAGGATCTCATCGTGGCGGACACGCTCTCCCGAGCAGTGAGCACACCACCAGATGCGGAGGGGTTCGTGCGTCAAATTGAGGCACACGTGACTCTGACAGCAGCAAATCTGCCAGCTGATGATCCAAGTCTGGCCCACATACGCGCAGAGACGGCGACTGACCCCCTTCTGCAGCGAGTGATGCGCCACATGACGGAAGGGTGGCTCAAAGGGCAGTGCCCCAGTTTTATAATGTGCGAGGTGACCTTACCAACATAGACGGGGTCCTTATGAAATTAGACAGGATCGTTATTCCGCACAGCATGCGCCAGATGATTCTTAATCAACTACACGAAGGCCGCTTGGGCGTCGAAAAATGCAGACGAAGGGCCCGAGAGGCGGTATATTGGCTGGGTATTAATGAAGACATAGCCAACATGGTGCTCAATTGCACAACCTGTCAGAGGTTTCAGCCGGCGCAACCTCCGGAGACGCTTCTACCACACGAGTTGGGCGAAGGTGGGTGTTGACCTATTTCACGCGCTCAGCAGAGATCACATCGTTATTATAGACTACTTCTCAAACTACCCGGAAGTCATGCCTCTCCATGATCTGACGTCGTCCGCAGTCATTGGGGCCTGCAAGGAAACATTTGCTCGCCATGGCATTCCAAGGACTGTCATGTCAGACAATGGACCCTGCTTCGCCAGCCGTGAATGGTCGTCCTTTGCCGCAGCATATGGTTTCACTCATGTGACATCCAGCCCTCTACATCCACAGTCGAACGGGAAGGCTGAAAAGGGCGTCCACATTGCCAAGCGGCTCCTGTGCAAGGCGGCTGCTGCCGGATCGGACTTTAACCTCGCCTTGCTGGCCTATCGATCGGCCCCGCTATCCACGGGTCTCTCGCCAGCGCAGCTACTAATGGGTCGCTCCCTCAGGACGACGGTACCGTCCATCCTGGCACCAACAACAGACCATGAGACGGTTCTTCGGAACATGCAAATGCAGCGTGATCGCCAGAAAAGTCAGTATGACACACGAGCGACGGACCTGCCCCCCCTGTCCTCCGGGGACAAAGTACGCGTCCATCACCCGTATGGTGGCTGGTCAGCACCGGCCGAAGTCCTCCGACATGTGGCTCCCCGCTCGTTCCTGGTTCGCATGCCGGATGGTTCAGTGCGTCGCCGCAATCGGCGCGCCCTTCGCCGACTTCCACGCTCGCAGCCACACAGTACGCGCACGCCAGATCCTCAACAGGCTTCCGAGGATGACTTTGTGGAGCTGCCGCAGATCACGCCCTCTCCATCGCCACCCATGGCCATGCTTGCACATCAGCCGGTGGTTCTTGACCCACCCTTGAGGCGGTCAACCCGAACTCGTCGCAAGCCCATTAGACTGGACTTATAACACCGTTCATATGTCTAACAAGTTACACAATTTTATATGATAACCTGTTGTTGTTTATCGTTCCAGATATCGTCTGACTGGACCACTGTTCAAGTTTTTTTCTCGTTCGCATTCATGTTCTGTTACGGTACAACCTTGTTCATGTGACGCACCCGACATCGCCCCATGTAAATAGTTACGTCATATGCACATGCTGTACACAACACACACACACTCTTAGATGCAGTCACGACGCGATCATATTTATTACCACGTAGGCACATATCTTTGTAAAAAGGGGGGATGTCATGATATTCAAACACACACATCATGATGGACACACCAACAGACAAATCAGAGCACACAACACCACAACCAATCACACACAAGGACACCAACCACATAAAAGCACGAGCACGACACCTAGTGGACAGTAGGTCTGGGGACAAAGACACGACAAGACCTGTTACAAGATTACAAACAGGGAATTCCCCCGTGCAGAGTATCAAGACAAAACTGTACATAGAAAGTTTAAATAAAATAGCGTTGTACCATATACAACCGTGTTGGCTCATCTGTGTGTCAGAACGCCCAACACCACACTTCCTTCAGCAGCCTTTGGACCTCGGACCTGATGAAGGTCCGGTCCTGGGCGCTGTACCGTCTGCTCCTGGTGGCGACGTGTTTGCAATCCGGGGTGAGGTTCGCAAACAGGGAAGGCGGGTCGACCTTAAGGGTCGCGAGGCCGCAAACAGTAAGGGGGGGTATAGGGCCGCCAAATTTAAAAGTAAGGCTTTGTAGGTGGCACTGGAAATCCAGTCCCAGAAGGGTGGCTGCGCAGAGGTGCGGCAGCACGTATGAGCGGAAATTGCAGAATTCCCTGCCTTGGACGGTGAGGTTCGCGAGGCAGAACCCTTTTATCTGCACCGCGTGTGACCCGGAGGCCAGGGAGATCCTTTGTTGGGTGGGTTGGTGACCAGAGAACAGCGCCTTACCGTGTTGGGGTGGACAAAACTCTCCGTGCTCCTGGAGTCGATGAGGCATGACGTCATGTGGCCGTTGTTGCCGAGCGTCGTGGTGGCCTTTGCTAGCATTCGGGGCCGACTCTGGTCCAGGGTGACGGAGGCCAGCTGCAGCAAGGAGTGAAGATCGGGCAGCGCATCGTCAGCCGTGTTGGGGGCTTGAGGCCCCTTCCAAGATGATGCCGTCCATGGCTCGCACATGGAGTCCGGGGACTCCGAGGATGGCAGTGGGGAAAAACAAAATGGCGGCGGGGAGGGACAAAATGTACTCTGCTCCCACGAGGCGGAGGCCAGCTGCAACCACGGGTTTTGGTCGGGCAGCGCATAGCCATCTGCGCTGGGGGCTTGAGGCCCCATCCAAGATGGCGCCGGCATGGATCACACGTGGAGTTCGGGGACTCGGAAGATGGCGGCGGGGAGGAGCAAACTGGCGGCGCACGCTGCTCCAGCGTGGCGGAGGCCAGCTGCAACTCAGGGTTTTGGTCGGGCGGCGCGTAGCCAGCCGCGCTGGGTGCTTGAGGCCCTATCCAAGATGGCGCCGGCCATGGATCTCACGTGGAGTCCGGCGACTCGGGAAATGGCGGCGGGAGGAGCAAACTAGCGGAGGTGGGCCTTGGACGGCCGGGACCCGCCAGAAAGACTGCGCCCGTGGGTCGGCCATGGCCCTAGGGCAGGGGGCTGGAGGTGAGCGCTGGAACGGGGCGTGCCGCGGCGTTTTGGGCGGTGAGCGCTGGCCGGTCGGGGCCTGGAGCGTGGCGTGCTGCGTCGTTCCGGGTGCGCACAAGACTGCGGCCACGGCGCGGGGAGAGGTGGGCGGTCGGGGCCTGGAGCTGCGGCGTTTTGGGCGGGGTGGAGTAAACTAGCGGCGCATGCTGCTCCAATGTGACGGAGGCCAGCTGCAGCGAGGGGTTCTGGCCCGGCAGTGCGTAGCCAGCCGCGCTGGGAGCTTGAGGCCCCGTCCAGGATGGCGCCGGCCAGGGGTCGCCCGTGGAGTTCGGGGATGGAGACCCCGACGATTGGGTCGGCGAGGGACCAAATGGCTGCGCGTACTCCTCCAGCGCGGTTGCCCTGGAGAAGAAAGGCTGTGGCAGCGACGTTGCCTGGCGGGGCAAAAACTGTGGTGCGCGTTGGGCCGGCGGGGCTGGGAAAAGGGAGTGCGGCGGTGGGCCTGGAACGGTTGGGGCGTGGAGGAACGGCTGTGGTTGCGCGGCGGGCGGCTGGAGGAATGGCTGAGGGTAGTCTCTGGACACCGCGTTCAACGCGCGGGCGAGGCAGACCGCGGCATAGTGGCCTTTCCTGCTGCACCCTTTGCAGGTGACGGTGCGGGCCGGGCAGCGCGAGCGCAGGTGATTCGCCTGGCCGCAGAAGAAGCAGAGTTGGCTGGCGGCGGTAGCAGGGCGCCTTGCCGCGCAGGCCTGCGGAGTTTGCAGGTAAGTCTGGGGGTTAGGCGGGTAAGTCGGGGGGGCTAGCGCGGCGGGGTGCCACGCAGTCTAGGGGGGGCGCGGTGCGCGCGGGGGCGTACGCCAGGGCGTTTCTGTACGCCACGTCCGTAGACCCTGCCAAGGCCCGGGCCTCGGCGATGCCCAGCGTCTCCATTTCGAGCAGCCTTCGGCGAATATCGGGGGATATCGTACCTGCCACGAAGGCGTCTCGAATTAAAAGTTCGGAGTGCTCGTTCGCCGTCACCTCTGGGCAGCCGCAGTTTTGGCCCAGCACGATCAGCGCCCTGTAGAAATCTTCTAGCGTCTCATCTGGGCTCTGCCATCTCGTTGCCAGCAGGTGACGGGCGTAGACCTGATTAAGTGGACGAATGTAGTGTCCTTCCAGCAGTTGCATGGCTTTATCATAGTTCGCCGCCCCTTCGATCAGGAAGTAGATCGCCGGGCCGACCCGCGAGCGTAGGAGGTGCATTTTCTGCCTTTCCGTGGGGGTGTCGGCAGCCGTCTCGAGGTAGCTCTGGAAGAATGCCAGCCAATGTTTAAAAATCTCGGTGGAGTTTTCTGCGGCGGGCTGAGCTGAAGGCACGCCGGCTTGATGCGGAGATCCATCCTTCAAAAGTACTTATCTGATTAAATTGATGCACAATCAATACGCTTGAGTCCACGTGGAGTCATATCGATTCAGCTTTAATCAGATAGAACTGTACCCAGCAGCGAAGTTACAGAAGTGAAGGCTGCTGGGGACGGCACAGGTTCTTATACCCCGCCTCTCAGGGCGGGGCTATGTACATTGCCCAATGGCAGACCCCGCGGTCTAGCCAATGGTTATTCCTGTCTCTGGTACCGCAATACCTGGTATTACCACACTGATATCACCTCCTGAATGTCACGGCTGTGTCCTATCATCTGTATCAGCTCTGGGAGAACGATGTCCAGAGGCCCGGCATCTGAATAGGACCCAGCTGAGTCCTGGAATCCAGCAGACCTCCGACTGCTGTCTCACTTGGATGTTCCTGCCTCCACGTGATGTGCATCAGCAACTGTGTGGTGCTCACCAGATTGTGTCTCTGAAGCCTGCCCAATAATGTCGCCCACTGAGGTGTGTGCCTGTGTGCTGGTGGGAGGTGTTCTGACCCCCTGGGTTCCCATTATTTCATGACGAGTATGAACTCCCCCGGTAATTGGGGGCAAAGCTTCCCCCTTAACAGGTAAGGTTCCACAGTATAAAAACCCTGGCCTTGGCGCAGGTCCGTGAGGGTGATCCTTCGGAGCATGGGAGTTTAGTAGTGTATCTTAATAAATCTCTTTCTTTGTATCCTACTGTGTGTTCTATTAATGTTTCTCGCCTGTTGCATTCTACAGAAGGTGGGGGTAATAGCTGTGTCGTCTCGATGATGGTCTCCTCCCTCTCCTCGGAGCTCTCCTCTGAGGTGGTCGCTTAGGTGGCTGGTGGGGGGTGACAACTCCGGATGGCCAGCCTCCTCAGACAGAGATCCTGCGAGACATGTGGGAGAGAAGGATCATTTTGCCTTACATGATCAAATCACTTGACAGGTCATCTGGGTGAAGGGGCAGTGGATCCTCTCCTTTGTGGTGCAGTCCAACCTCGCTGTCGGTGACTGCTCTCTCCTCAAAAACCCTGCAATTTCCAGGGCCCCTTCCTCATAGGAGGTGAGGACTCGGCTCTGGAAACCCACCCCACATCTGGGCCCTTTCCCACTTATGATAAGACCATAAGATGTAGGAGCAGAATTAGGCCATTCGGCCCATCGAGTCTGCTCCACCATTTGATTACGGCTAATATGTTTCTCATCTCTATTTTCCTGCCTTCTCCCTGTAACTCTTGATCATCTTGATAACCAAGAATCTATCTATCTCTGTCTTAAAGAACTCAGTGACTTGACTTCCATTGCCTTCTGCAGCAATAAGTTCCACAGTTTCACCACCCTCTGGCTGAAGGAATTTCTCCTCATCTCAGTTTTAAAGGATCATCCCTTTAGTCTAAAGCTATGCCCTTGTGTTCTCGTCTCTCCTACCAGTGGAAACATCTTTCCCACGTCCACTCTATCTTTGCCTCTCAGTATTCTGTAAATTTCAATGAGATCATCCTTCTGAACTCTATTGAGTACAGATCCAGAGTCCTCAACTGCTCCTCATATGACAAGCCCTTCATTCTGGGTATCATTCTTGTGAACCTCCTCTGGACCATCACCAAGGCCAGCACATCCTGCCTTAGATACGAGGCCCAAAATGAAGTGTTGGGGTCTCTGACACACAGACTAACCAACACGGTTGCGTATGGTACAACGCAGTTTTATTTCATTGAACTATAAACATAGTAAACTCTGGTATTCAGCACATGGTGAACCTCTGAGTGGCTGGCAATGAGGTCTGTGCCCTGAGCTCTCTCCTGCTCGAGTGCCCAGGAAGTGTTGTGTTCCCTGCTTTGTACTGTGTATGCTCTTGTCCATGATTGGTTGTCGTGTTGTGTGTGTTGATTGGTCCGTTGATCTGTCCATCATTATGTGTGTATATATGTGCTGTGATGTTCACCTGAATATCATGACACAAAACTGCTCACAATATTCCAGGTCTGACCAGAGCCTTATAAAGCCTCGGCAGTACATCCTGCTCTTGTATTCTAGCCCTCTCGAAATGAATGCTAACATTCCATTTGCATTCCTAACTGCCAACTGAAACTTCATGTTAACCTTAAGAGAATTCTGAACTGGGATTCCTAAGTCCCTTTGTGCTTCATATTTTCGAAGCCTTTCCCCATTTAGAAAATAGTCTATGCTTCTATTCTTCCTACCAAAGTACATAACCTCACACTTTTCCACATTGTTTTCCATCGGCCACTTCTTTGCCCACTCCCCCTAGCCTGTCCAAGTCCTTCCGCAACCTCCAAGCTTCCTCAACACTACTTGTCCCTCTACGTATCTTTATATCATCTGCAAACTTAGCAAACTTAGCAACAATGCCCTCCAGATTGTTAATGTATATCGTGAATAGTTGTGGTCCCAACACTGACCCCATGCGGAAAACCACTAGTCTCCGTTTGCCAGCCTGAAAAAGACCCCTTTATCCCCACTCTCTGCCTTCTGCCAGTCAACCAATCCACTATCCATACCAGACCTTGCCCCGAACACCATGGGCTCTTAACTTATTTAGCAGCCTCCTGTACGGCACCTTGTCAAAGGTCTTCTGGATATCCAAATAGATCACGCCCACTCCTTTGTCTAACTTCCTTTTTACCTCCTCAAAGAATTCTGACAGGTATGTCAGGTATGACCTCCCCTTGACGAAGATGTGCTGACTCAACCCTATTTTACTATGCACTTCCAAGTACTCCGAAATCTCATCCTTACTAATGGACTCTAAAATCTTACCAATGACCGAAATCAGGCTAACCGGCCTATAATTTCCCATCTTCTGCCTCCCTCCCTTCTTAAATATGGGTGTTTTATTCGCCATTTTCCAGTTATCTTGGACCCTCCCTAACTCCAGTGATTCCTGAAAGATCACCACCAAGGCCTCCACAATCTCGTCAGCTATCTCATTCAGACCCCGGGGTGTAGTCCATCCAGTCCGGGCTATCTTCTCCTGCGGGTCAAAGAGTCGGCATTGTGAGTTGCATGTTTGATGAGTCAGGGTGGGTCTATTACAGGTGGCATGTGTGGGCACCATACCTGTACTTGAAGAGGTTGTGCTGGTGGGTGCCAGGTGGGTGCTGGGGAACAAGCACGAAGATCGGATGTGGGAGGGTGCGAGGTGTCAGCCAGCGATTTGTTGGGTAGGACGTTTGGGATTTTGAGGGATGGCAGGTGGAACTGATGCCAGGAGAGAGGTGGCAATTTACCCTTGCAGCTCGGTGGTCTTCAGCCGACATTGGATCCCGGTCCTCCTGGTCATGCTGCACACATTGATAGCCACTGCCACTGCTTTCCAGGTGGCATTGCTGACCCTACTGCTGGTCCTACACCCCCTCGGGAAACAGGGTGGCACGTCTCTCATCGACAGTGTTGAGAAGCCTGTCCAGGTCGGCATCGCCAATGCGAAGAGCGGGCCTGTGCACTGTCAAGCTTGTTAGCTCAATCTTGTTAGTGGCGAGAAGCTGCGGCGTGAGTCAGGCAAATCAGACGGTGAGGGAGTCAGTCATGGCGAGAATCAAATGGAGGCTGGTTTTTGGCACTCAAATGTCACTGAATACGGGATGCGACCTCGCCAACTCAGCCGTCGAGAACTATCCCGCCAAACGCACCCTAATTAAATTTAGACATTTTTTCGTTGAATTGTGCCTTTGACAAATACTTTTATTGTTGTTTAATAAAATAAAGTTTTGAGTTCTCACTGTTTCCGCAGATGTTTCTCACTAATATGCAAAAAGAAATACACCACGCAAAAATCATTATTTCAGGTTCGAACATAACATAACATAACATTAGCGCGGTTTCGCAACAAGTGAAAGATACAGCTAGGAGCTGACTCCATGCTTGCTAGTACACAAGGCTCTGTCCAGCACGAGACTGACCCTGGGTGCGGTCATGTGCTCTCTTACATCACCGTGTTAGCGGTACTGTACTTAGTCTCACATTAATCCTATATGCACCAGCCCCTTATACTACAATATGGACATTGAAGTGGAATTCCTTCCTATTGATACAAAGTGATTAAGCGAAAATGTGTACAGATGTAGACTCTGATCCCCTAGACCTTAGGAGTCCTTCTTCTCTGTAAAATTGATTTATCCTGTCATGCCACCATCATTTGTATTTGAGAGAATTGATGAGCAGGTTTTCTGTAGAAAGCAAACAATCTGCGACTTGATTCATTTGTCTGTGTACAATTAATTGACTGATGCTAGTGATGTGCCAATTGTGAGCCTGGAATAGAACAATATCTGCCAGCCAACCACTTGCAGTTTTCTGCGCGAGTCTTGAGTCTACCTCCTGTGGTTCTTACTTTGAATAATCACAAGGCAGTTGACTACACATAATAGACATCTGTTTATTGTGTAGATGATATAGTACAGTGTAAGGGTAGCAATAGATTTCTCTCTCTACTAGCCCTGGAAACCCCCACTTCGACAGCTTTAAAAGTACATTTCAGTTATAAGTACATCGTTGGGTTACTAACCCTATCGGCTTCTTCATGATTAATTATTATCAGACCATTTTAAAAAACATTTACGGGATGTGGGTGACGTCCCTGAGTTGTAGGTACACCCACAGTGCTGTTAGAGAGGGAATTCCAGGATGTTGACCCAGTGCCATTGAAGGAATGGTGATATATTTCCAAGTCAGGATGGCGAGCCACTTGGGAGGGAACCTCCAGGGTGGCACAGTGGTTAGCACTGCTGCCTCTCCACACCAGGGACTCGGGTTCAATTCTGACCTTGGGTTACTGTCTGTGTGGAGTTTGCACCTTCTCTGACGATTTCCTCCAGGTGCTGCCGTTTCATCCCACAGTCCAAAGATGTGCCGGATAGGTGGATGAGCCATACGAAATTGCCCCTTAGTGTCTAAAGATGTGCAGGTTAGGTGGGGTTACGGGTATAGGGCAGGGAAGTGGGCCTAGGTAGTGTGCTCTTTCGGAGAGTCGGTGCGGACTCGATGGGAAGAATGACCTCCTTCCACACTAGGGATTCTATGATTCTATGGTATTCCCAGATATCTGCTTCCATCAAGATGCTAGTGGTTGTGCGTTTGGAAGGTGCAGCCTAAGGAACCTTGGTAAGTTCCTGCAGTACATCTTGTAAGATGGTACACACGACTGCCACTGTTCATCAGCCTTGGAGGGATTGAATGTTTGTTGAAGGGATAGCAGTCAAGCAGGCTGCTTTGTCCTGGATGGTCTCGAGCTTCTTCAGTGTAGTTTGAGTTGCTCTCATCCAAGCAAGTGGAGAGTATTCCATCACGCTCCTGACTTGTGCCTTGTAGATTGTGGACAGGCTTTGGGGAGTCAGGAGGTGAGTTACTCACTGCAAGATTCCTAGCCTTTTACCTGCTCTGGTAGCCACAGTATTTATATGGCTCGTCCAGTTCAGTGTCTGGTCCATGGTAACCCCCCGGATGTTGATAGTAGGGGATTCAGCAATGGTAATGGCATTGAATGTCAAGAGATGATAGTTAGATCCTCTCTATTTGTAGATGGCCATTGTCTGGCACTTGTGTGGTGTGAATATTACTTTCCACTTGTCAGCCCAAGCCTATATATTGTCCAGGCCCTGCTGCATTTGCACATGGATGGCTTTGGTATCGAAGGAGTCATGAATGGTGTTGAACATTGAGTAGTCATCAGTGAACATCCCCACTTCTGATCTTATGATGGAAGAAAGGTCATTGATGAAGCAGCTGAAGATGGGTGGGCCAGGACACCACTCTGAGGAATTCCTGCAGTGATGTTCAGGAGCTGAGATTATTGAATTTGAATCACCACAGCCATTTTCCTTTGTGCCAGGTATGACTCCAACCAGAGGAGGGTTTTGCCTCTGATTCCCATTGGCTCCAGTTTTGCTCGGGCATCTTGGTGCTAAACATGGTCAAATGCTGCCTTAATGTCAAGGACAGTCACTTTCACCTCATCTGTAGAGTTCAGCTCTTTTGTCCATGAGGGGGAGGCAATGGCATAGTGGTATTGTCGCTGGACTAGTACACCAGGGACCTAGAGTAATTCTCTGGGGGCCCAGGTCCAAATCCCGCCACTGCAGATGGTGAAATTTGAATACCATAAAAATCTGGAATTAAAAGTCTAATAATGATATGAAACCAGTGTTGATTGACGTAAAAACCCATCTGGTTCACAAATGTTCTTTAGGGAAAGAAATCTGCCATCCTAACCTGGTCTGGCCTAAATGTGACTCCAGATCCACAGTAGTTGGTTGACCCTTAACTACCCCCATCAAGGGCAATAAGGGATGGACAATAAATGATGGCTCAGCCTGCGATGCCCATGTCCCATGAACAAATTTTAAAAAACTGTCTCAGTCTTCACAAAGATAAATTGCTTATCCAAGTTTTAACAGCCATCCCATTCGATACAATGGTGAATTGATCCCTCTAATTACTACATGGGTTACATTCATCACTGAAGTTGCACATTAGTCCCTCATGTTAGAGTCACATATTTCCTTGCAGTCATTCCTTGCAGATGATAAGACAGCTGAAATGGAACGCAGTTAATTTCTGATTACTTACAGTGGACAGCCAACAGCTCCGTCTCTCCTCTTGCACCTGGGCAGCCTGTTGATACATCACAAATTATGACTTGTACAGTTCAGTATGATTGTTAAGTCTTAATCCTCCATATCCAACAGTGATCAGTCCCCAGTGGCCACCACTATCCCAGCAGCCACATGCAAACAAAAGTCAAATCAATTCCTAAAGTAAAATGTTGTTTTACTCTCCACCACCTGTGGAATGCTTCAAAACAAAAGAATTGATAGAAGAAATGTTGTTGAACGGTAAGTGGCAGGAGACTGGCAGCAATGATGTTAAGCAATAGTGGATGGGCGGGAATGATTTTGTGAACCTTTGTATTGCTATCCTTCTCTTCAATTTGTGCCTTTGCTGCCATTTCTCCACAGCAGACTGACGTTTTCTCGGGGCATTCCACTGTATCTCTGATATGAAGGGATCAAAGTGGAGGGTAACGAAAGCCAGCAGGGAAAGCAAGCAGTTAATCCCTTACCCCAGAAAAAATGTGCACAACAGCAACCCTTACAAGATGCGAGCGCCTTTCATCAGGGACACATTCAGCTGAATCATTGGTTTTCTTCCTGGTACATCATCGCTGCTTTTATGTTTCTTGTTTTAACATACATCTAATCATTCATAACTGACATTTTTCTCTACTGCCCAATAACAATAGCAATAAGTGTGGAAATATTATGTATCTGATTCCCTCAGGTTTTTCTGCACAAATTAACAGCAGTAACAATTCTTTAATCAACATAAACAGCTGTGTTCCTACTGTAGGAGCGGTTTCAAGACCTGTGTATTGAGTCAGCTTCTACATAGGATTCTTCCCTGTGGCTCAACTCAGTACAGTGCGCAATAGACACATCAGCAATCTGGATAAGATGGCTTATTTATTAATGCAAGCTTGGTTACGTGTACACGGAGATGAGATCTGGATAATGCCAAGATTTATCTACTAACACTGATAAAAACACATCAATTATACAATTTCCAATTTCAATAGCCCACCTCAGTTGGACTCGATCCAATCCCTGAAACTGTCATATTTAAACCTTATCCAATAAAATTGCGATTAGTCCATGATTGAGTCTCATCCTGTTAGCTGTGTTTACAAAAAGGCTTGACGTCAATCTTGGCATCCTAAGTTGTTTTACTCCCATCTCAGCATCCTGTGCATCCATTGTTCATGAGGGCCAGGATGGCAGAACTGGCATCCTCTTTACTCCGTGGATTGTTTCAGAAAGCCAGGATATCAAAGGTGACTCCCTTTTTGCTTCCAGAGGATATCGGAGGTTACTGATAAAAACTTGTGTTTACTAGTAATTTGCTGACCACACATCTGTGTTTCAAAAACATGGTCAAGTTAGATAGCCTAAATCCCATCATGCATTGTGGCCACTGCTTGTAGCTAGATGATCACTGCTATGTCCTAAAATACAGCTTTAATGGTTAATAATGATTACCCAGTGCATTTTCTATAATTAATCTCAATCCTTAATAAACTAACTTATGTAAAACTACTCTAGTGGCATCCTAGCTATTCCGTTTTTAAGAGGTCTCACCGCTGGATACCCCCCCCCAAACCCATCACCCCCCCCCCCCCCCCCACCACCACCACCACCACCACCACCACCATGGGAGACCTTTAATTTCTTTCAGTGCTCGCACAGTAACAGGAGCTCTTGAGGTGATGGGTTGCTTCACTACAGCAAGAGTCTCTTGGGACAGAATGGTCCTTGTGTTGGGGAAGTGAAACCTATCTTCTATAATGGTGTATTTCAAACATTTTTTCCAGGGACCCACTTTACCAACTGGCCGACCTTTGGCCAACTTGCCAGCCAACTCTTTCATGACCCACGCTGGCCAAACTTTGCGACTCACGCCGCTTGACCTTCGCGGTCCACATGCCCGCACTTCGCGACCCACCATTTTCACTTACCTTTAATACGATGGGTGAGCCTGCTTGGTCCTCACAATCTCACTTGCTTTGTCATTCAATGTCACATTTCTGTATGGGTTGTTCATCAGAGGTCATGGAGCTCACAACAGCACTGCTTTGTCCTGCCGTGGACTCTCCTGCGAAGCTCTCTCCAGCAGATTCAGTTGTGAGATCCTGGCCTGTTTACGTCTCTGGCCCTCACTTCCTCAGTCGAAAACGATCCATCTGCAATTCTTCACACAGTCCTGTTGCTTGCTTGCTTGCTTGCTCCTCAGTAATTTCGCACCCAGAGCACATGAAGTCATTGCACCGGTCATGTGACCTGTTCTCTGCCCCCGCTTCTGGCGGGAAGACTCCATCGACTTTTTTTAAAAATCTGGTCCTGGGACAGTGCCTGACATACGGAGGAGACAGTCTATCCCACTGGGCTCCGGACCTGTTCACTGCTACATCCAGCTGAGAGGGCACACATGCATAGGACAGTCGGCATTCTTGAAAGCACATAGGACAGGTGGAATGAAAATTTTGGCAACTGGTATTTTTAACCCAAAATCTCAGGCTGTGTTTCTTGCTCCTCTGAAGCAGAGTGTATAATAAATGGCCGGTCGCAGCCATTGGGCAGTTCTTCCTGCAGTCTGGAACGTCTTGACCGATCGCTCCGCGATCCTCCCGACACCCGCCCATAACCCACCTGCTGGCCGCGACCCTGAGTTTGAAAATGACTGTTTTATGATGGCTGTGTCTGATTTTCCCCATTTGTGTACATATCTGTGCGGGTTGGCAGGAGAGTACGCATGAAACACTAGACTGGGAGACAGCAAAATTGGAAAGTGATATTTCCACCTGACCAGGACCTCAGTACTTAATAATAATCTTTATTAGTTTCACAAGTAGGCTTACATTAACACTGCAGTGAAGTTACTGTGAATATCCCCTAGTCACTACATTACGGCGCCTGTTCGGGTACACTGAGGGAGAATTCAGAATGTCCAATTCACCTAACAAGCACATCTTTCGGACTTAAAATCAAGCCATCATTTTGAGGACTGCCACTGACCTTATTTCCTTTGGCGGTCTTCCCTCCACAGCTTCCAATCTAATAGTCTCCCAATCCCAAACGTCCCCTTCTGCCAGTATGTTCAAATAATAGGAAGGCCTATCATTTCAGGTTGTTCCTGCCCCACTGAACTGATTTCTTCCTACCTTAACTCTATTTTTTCTTCACTTGTCTAGGTCTGTTCACATCCACACCTGTGACTCTTCCAATAGGCTACACCACTTTAACACTTTAACAGAATATTTGCCTAGCATGTGCTTCAGTGGGGGAAAAATTCACCGTGAAAGACAGTCTTGAGATGAAAGGCCCCCAGGCTGAAAAAGTTAAATAAGAGCTTTGTAAAAATTATGCTTTCATGGAATGTAGGCATGGCCGGCTAGACCATCATTGCCTCCTTAATTGCCCTTGAAAAGATGGCGGTGAGCTGCATTTTGAAATGCTGCAGTCCACAGGTTGTAGGTATACCCACAGTGCTGTTAAGAAGGGAGTTCCAGGATTTTGAAGCAGGAACAATGAAGGAACAGCAATATATTTCCAAATCAGGATAGTGTGTGGTTTGGAAGGTAACTTATAGGTGGTGTTCTTCCCATGCATCTGCTGCCCATGCTTTCTAGGTGGTCAAGGTTAGGATAAGGAAGGTGTGTTGGGCGCCCTGGATCCGTGGAACACATACAGGTTATCAACACTTGAAATAGTGCAACACTATTTTATTGAGTCATTAACAGTTTAACATACTCTCACTGTGGGTTAACACGATACTAGCTTTAACTAAAGACCTTTGCCTTGTCCTAACCAGTCGATGCACTCAGCACATGGTGAATGTCTGTGCTGCAGGCTGTGAGCTCTGTCCTACTAGGAAGCTGCAGCTTGAATGAGTGGGAACTCTGATGCCCCCTGTCTTTATAGTGCGTGTGCTCTAACTGGTGATTGGCTGCGGTGTTGTGTGTGTTGATTGGTCCCACTGTGTGTCCAGCAGTGTGTGTGTCTGCACCATGATATACTGGTGTATATTATGACAGAAGGTGCTGCAGTGCATCTTGTCAATGGCGCACATAGCTGCCACTGTGCATCAGTGGTGGATGGAGTGAATGTTTAAGGTGGTGGATGGGGTGCCAATCAATTGTGCTGCTTTATGCTGAATGGTGTTGAACTTTTTTTGTGTTGTTGGAGCTGCACTCACCCAGGCAAGTGGATAGTATTCCATCACACTCCTGATTTGTGTTTGTCACTGGCGGACATGCTTTGGGAAATCAGGAGGTGAGTTACTCGCTGCCCTATTGCTAGTCTCTGACTTTCTCTTGTAGCCACAGTATTTATATGGCTAGTCCAGTTTAGTTTCTGGTCAATGATAACCCCAAGAAGTTGACAGTTGACTAGTTCTGGAGAACAAATCTTCAGTACTATTCCTGTAATGTTGTCAAGTCCATAGTCTTTGCTGTATCCATGCCATCAGCTATTCCTTGATATTAAATGGAGTGAAGCAAATTGGATTAAGTATCTGTAATGCTCAGATGAGGCTGCGATGATTGATTGGCTTGGCTCTTCCTGCTGAAGATGATTGCAAATGCTTCAGCTTTGTCTTTTGCAAGATGTGCTGGGCTCCTCCACCACTGAGTGTGGGGATATTTGTGGAACCTCCTCCACCAGTTAATTCCTTAATTGTCCACCAGCATTCATGAATGGATGTGACAGGGCTGCAAAGCATTGATCTGATCTGTTGGTTATGGGATCGCTTAGCACTATCTATCCCAGCTGCTTCTGCTGTTTGGCATGCAAGTCGTCCTGTACTATTTGATACCTAAACTTTAGAACCATGTCTGCTGCTTCCCCTGGCATGCCTTCTTGCACTCTTCATTGAATCTGGATTAATTACCAGCTTGATGGCAATCGTAGAGTGTGATATGCCGGGCAATGACTTTTCAGATTGTGGCATAGTACAATTCTGCTGCCTCAAACATGTCCAATTTTGAGTTGCTAGATCTGTTCAAAATCTAGCCCATTGAGCATGGTGGTAGTGCCGTACAACATGATGAAAGACATCCTCAATGTGAAGATGGGACTTGTCTCCACAAGGATTGCGCGGAGGTCACTCCTACCCATACTTTCAAAGACAGATGATTTTACGACAGGTCGATTTGTTTCAGATAAGGTCAAACAGGTTTCTCCAACTTGTTGGTTCCCTCACCACCTGCCACAAACCCAATCTAACAGCTTTGACTTGGCCAGCTTGGTTGGTAATGGCGCTATCAACTGTTGAAGTCCCCTATCCAGAGTGAATTCTGTGCCCTTGTCATCTTCAGTGCTTCTTCCATGTGATGTTCAATATGGAAGTGTACAGATTCACCAGCTGAGGGGAGATGGGTACGTGATAATCAGCAGGCAGTAATCCTTGCCTATGTTTGACCTGAAGCCATGAGACCTAATGGGGTCTGAAGTCGATGTTAGGCAACCAGGACAACTCCCTCTCGGCTGCATACCACTGTTCCGCAACCTCAGCTGTCCCAGCAGCAGGGATGGTGATAGTGCTGGCTGGGACATTATCTGTAAGGTATGATTCTTGAGTGTGATTATGTCAGGCTTTTCTTTGACTAGTCTGTGATACAGCTGTCCCAATGCTAGCACAAGTCTCCAGGTATTAGTGAGGAGGAACCTTGCAGGGTCCGTCAGGTTTCATTTCTTCTCGACTTTTCAGTGGTTTTGTACCACTGAGTGGCTTGCTGGGATATTTCAAAGACCATTTAAGAGTCAACCACATTGCTGTGGGTCTGGAGTCAGATGTCAGCTAGACCAGGTAAGGATAGCAGATTCGCTTCCCTCTAGAATCTGTGTTCAGGGGCTCCAGAGTGATTGTTTCTGACTGCCAAAGCAACTCTGTCCTGACTCTGGACCACTGTGCTTCCACCTCCGATTGGTCTGTCCTGCCAGGGGAACAAGACATACCAAGGGATGGTGATGGTAGTGTCTGGAACATTGTAAGGTATGATTCGGTGAAGCATAATTCTGTCAGGTTATTGCTTGTCTAGCCTTTGGGACAGCCCTCCCAATTTTGGCACAAGTCCCCAGGTGTTAGTAAGGAGGGCTTTGAAGGTTTGATGGGGCTGGGTTCGCCATTGTCATTTCTGGTATCTAGGTTGGTATTGGGTGGTCTGTCCGGTCTCATTACTTTTTTATTTCTCCGTAACAGTTTGATACAACTGACTTGCTTGCTGCACCACGTCAGAGGGCATTTCGGAGTCAACCACATTGCTGCCAGATCAGGTAAGCACAGCAGATTTCCTTCCCTAAAGGGCATTAATGAAGCAGGTGAGTTTTTACCCCAATCAGAAATGGTTTCATGGTTACCATTATTGAGACTAGCATTTGGATTACTCTTCCAGGGATATTGTAACTACACCAACATCTCCCAAACCCTCATGAGCCAGAGATCACCTTGGATAGGTTTTGAAAGAATTGAGTATAAAGTTAATGGACAGTGTAAAGTGTAAATTGTGTTTTCAGTTGTAGTGGTGCTTCTAAAGGGACAATCATCACATTTATGCCAAAAGAAAATGGAGAATGTTCTGTTTGGTGGTTTATAAAGTATAAGTTGCCTACAGAAATAGTGTTTAGTCAATAGTGCTTTTCATCTTTTGAACCTTAAACGGTGAAATCTCGTCATATCACCCTCTTAGCTATTGCCTGAAAGTGTATAGGGGCTGTTTAGCACAGGGCTAAATTGCTGGCTTTGAAAGCAGACCAAGGCAGGCCAGCAGCACGGTTCAATTCCCGTAACAGCCTCCCCGAACAGGCGCCGGAAATGTGGCGACTAGGGGCTTTTCACAGTAACTTCATTTGAAGCCTACTTGTGACAATAAGCGATTTTCATTTTTTCATTTCATATACTTCTTTCTAAAGGTTATCGATCTCTGCAGAGACCAGTTTCCATCCACCATCCCCCTCTTCCCTCTGACTGAACATGTTCACATATTGAACAACTTTTCCTTCAACTATACTCACTTGCTCCAAATAAACTGTTGCTATGGCTAGCTATGCCTGCCTTATTGTGGGATATATGGATTATTCCTTGCTCTGGTCCTTCTCAGGCCACCTCCATCACCTCTTTTGCCAGTACAGTGATGACTATATTGGTGCTGTTTCCAGCCACTTGTTTCTCGGCAGCGTGCCATTCGGGCGCTGCTGCTTGTCAATGGGATTTTCTATTGAAGCCACCCGTTGCCCCCTGGGAGCGCACATGTGCTACCGGTGGGCAGAATCACTGCCCTCGGGTGGGATTCTGCGGGAATCAGCGGGGCGGGCAACTCCGGCATCGAGGAGTGGCGTGAACCACTCCGGCATCGGGCTGCCCAAAGGTGCAGAATCCTCCGCACCTTCAGTGGCTAGGCCGGCACAGGAGTGGTTTGTGCCGCGCCGGCCAGCGGGGAAGGGGCTTGGCGCCACGGCAACCGGCGCCGAAGGGCCTCCGCCGGCCGGCGCGAGTTCGCGCATGTGCAGGAGTGCCAGCGTGTGCTGGCGTCATCCCAGCGCATGCGCATGGGGGGGGTCATCTCTGCATCGGCCATCGCGGAAGACCACAGCGGCCGACACGGGGGAATAGAGTGCCCCCACGGCACAGGCCCGCCGGCAAATACCTGGTGTAATATACGCTGGCGGGACTGGCCAAAAACGGGTGGCCACTCGGCCCATTGCGGGCCGGAGAATCGTCGGGGGGGCACTGCCAGCGGCCGACGACCGGCGCGCCGCGATTCCCGTCCCCGCCAAATCCCCGGCGCCGGAGAAATTGGCAGCCGGCAGGGGCAGGATTCACGCTGCCCCCCCGGCGATTCTCCGACCCGGCATGGGGGTCAGAGAATCCCACCCCTCATCTTTAGATCAGGCATTTTTCAACCTTCAGGCCTCAACATTGAGTCCAACAAATGTATACTGTAACCTCTAATCCCATTCTGGTTCCTTTTTCTTTGCAGAGTTGGATTTATTGTCCTGTTTTTCTCTTTGCTTTTGGGTGACAGCTAGTCACCCTTCTGCCATTACTTTTCTTTTTAAATTAAGGGACAATTTAGCGTGGCCAATCCACCTAACCTGCAGAACTTTGGGTTGTGGGGATGAAACCCACGCAGGCACAGGGGGAATGTGCAAACTTCACACGGACAGTGACCCAGGGCCGGGATTCTAACCCGGGTCCTCGGCGCCATAGTCCCAGTGCTAACCACTGAGTCACCGTGCTGCCCCTCTTCTGCCATTTACACCTCCTCTGGACACACCTTTTGTTTCTTTACTTGTTCCATTGCCATCTCCCTGGCCTTGAACCACCAATTGTTTTGTCATCTGATCTCTGCTGTCTTCTGCCCTTTCACCCTTCTCTTTTGTTCTTTTTCCGATTTCCCCTTCCCACCACTTTCCCTTTACTTAAAATTTTGAACTATTCCCAATTTTGATTAAAGATCTCCAAACGGAAATGTTGGGCGGTATTCTCCGCAGCCCCCAAATGGGAATTCCCACTGAAGCTATCCAATGCCACCGGGAAACCCGTGGGCTGGATTGGTGCTGCCGGCAGGTCTAGAGAATCCTGAAGCCAGCAAGAGAATTCTGGCCATTAGCTCTGTTTTCTTTTTCTCACAGGCGCTGCCTAACCTGTTGAGTATTTCCAGTACATTCTGTTTTTATTTCAGATTTCCAGCATCTGTAGTATTTTGCTTTTAAGTTAAAATTCCCTTTTCTGCTTCACCAACTCACTGCAATCTCCGTCCCATTTTACCACAATTCTCCCAGCCAAGCTTTAATGTATCACACTGCTCTCTCTCACTGTCGTCTAAACAATCATGATCGTTAGCTCTAATAAAACTAGATTCAGTTTATCTTCCATCAACACTTTTCTCCTGAAACACCATAATCTTTCTGCCTATATACTAGCAATCAATCACCCCTGTGGGCTAAACTAAAAAGAAAATATTCATTGGACAGACAGTGAACAGGACAAACAGTCTCCTTTTCTTCTTTTCCTCCTTGCTGACAAAATTATGGGAGGGATTCTCCATCTATTCATGCCATCTCCGGTCCCACTGCAGTGAATGGGAGATTCGCCTGAGAGCCAAATTCTCCTTCCTCACTAGCAGTGGTAGTGGGGCGGACTCGCAACACAGAATCTCAGCTTCTGACTTCTTTTGCTTCACTTCTTTAAGCATATTTAACAAGTTTCCTTTTTTTTAGTTTGTTAATAATAATCAAATGGCTCAATATAACAGATAGATGTAATTAATTGTTTATTTATAAGTTCATATTTTAAAATTAACATTGACATTTTAATGTTGTTTGAAATTACATAATAAATTAACAGCATTAGTCTGCCTTCCGTGTCGAAAGTGTACCTAAGCAGACATGGCGCTGACGTGCCGAGGAATTGAAATTAAGACTGGACATTGATTACTCAATCAGTTTTCTGTGACATTTATTCAAATAATCAATATGCTATTAGCAAAATATCTGCCAGACTAGTCAGTCTTCTTATGAGAATGCATAGAAATCAAAGTTGTTAAATGTAATATATATCTTTCAATATAATTCCAAATCTGATTAGATTCTTCCGTTTTCTGTACTGTACAGAAATGGAGTGGTTTGAAAACCCAATTGCACATGAAATGAATTATGTTATCTTACATAATATTATCCTTATTTTAAGTAAAAGAGCTTATTTTAGTGCATGGCCAAATTCCTCCTGATATATGTTGCCATTGATATGACAAATTATTCCAGTTTTTAAATTGTAGGAAATCTAATACACTCATTAAAAATAAGGTAACAGGGTATTTATTCTACAGAAATACTTTTCTTTTACAAATTATGCCAGGGGACAAAGAATGTTATCAGCAGATGTTGTACATATTCTTCAATTTCATCCGAAAGATTTCCTTGCAGTGCATTGTCCATTGTGGTATCCATGCAAACCCTGCATCCACATCTAACTGGGATCTTCCACCAAACCTCTGCCAAAGTTACAGCAGTGGAGCTGGAAAAGTCCTGAGGAATCTTCCATTGGAAAATGTCATTTCTAAGATTTTATCTGTTTTCTAGCTGTAAGAGATATGAAACATGAAATACATTTTTTGTTACATTGAATTACTTAGAATTTACAATGTGGAAATGGGCCATTAACCCCAGCTAATTTATAAAAAAGCAAATTACTGCGGATGCTGGAACCTGAAACAAAGACAGAGAATGCTGGAAAATCTCAGCGGGTCTGATAGCAACTGTGGTGAGAGAGCAGAACTAAAGCTTTTGAGTCTGGATGACTCTTCATCGGAGGTCTGATGAAGAGTCATCCAGCTAATTTATATTTGTGTTCATCTTGCACACAAGCAGTGGTTTCCACTGAATATTTCATTGGTTGAAAAGTCACTGTAAGTTATATGACACAATCTTCTTTACATGGAATTATGTAGTGTTGTGAAAGTCAAACCTACCTTGGTGCGGAGAACGGAGGTCAGGAACCTCAACTCCTGATGGACGTCAGAGCTTTTGTGCATGTGCCGACCTTGAGCGAGCTGCACATGCACAAATTAACATTTTAAAATTCTGTGGGCCCAGTGCAGGAAGAAAAACAGCACAAAAACTCAGATCAGGTAACCGGGAGGGGAGCACCATGGAAGACTAGTGTCCTAGGCAGGGGACAGGGAAAAATTCCAAAAGGAAGAGACCCAGAGAGGGGACAGTTTCCAATTAAGTTACCCACTAATGAGAAATATGTGCCTTCAGGTTCATGACTGCATGTAAGTGATGTGCAGCAGACAAGTTTATGAACCCACTAGAGATAGTGAGTAGCAGCTGCTTTTCCATTTTGGGGAGCATTGTTCAATGAGGCGATTAATGAGATTGGGTGGAGGCAGTCAAAAGGGCAGGGAGACTAACCAAGATATGGAGGGGAAAAGCCTGAGGCAAGGGCGGAGTCTGAGGTAGGGTGAGTGTCCAGAGCTGGGCAAGTGTCTGGCAGGGGCAACAAGACAATGCAGGAAGGGCCTGGTGTCATGGATGTGGTTTTTTTTTCATTCGTTCATGGGATGTGAGCATTATTGGCTAAGCCAGCATTTATTCCCCATCTCTAATTGCCTTTGAGAAGGTGATGCTGAGCTGCTTTCTTGATCCGCTTCAGTCCATGTATGTACGTAAACTCACAGAGCTGATAGGGAGGGAGTTCTAGGACTTTGATCCAGCAATAGTGAAGGAACAGCGATTTAGCCAGGATGGTGTGTGGCTTTTAGGGGAATTTGCAGGTGCTGATAATCAGGTGAGCATTATCTGTTGGGTTCCCAGCTTCACTCCAAGCTCCTGACTTTACAAATGATGATCAAAGTTTAAACCTGCACATGTCAGGATACTTTGAGATGCCAGTACTAACCATGTGGCACAATAAATGGTTATCTATTGCCTCACATCATCTGAGACTGATTGGGAAGGAAGTACAATGCTCTTAAAAGCATGTAAGCATTGCAACAACTAGCAACACAATGAAAATACACACATGAATAAAGTGCAATTAAATATATATTTACAAGTATGCTTCATTTGTATAGTGATAAGATACCAGGACCATCTTTGTCCCATTATAATTGACTAATCTTTCTTTTTCTATTATTACGTTGAGGTGCAGCCCCAACATCACAGCCGAGCTGGAGGCAGCCTGCTGACTGCTATGCCAGATTGCCAGAGATGAACTTGATGGCCATCCTCTTGTGGTCATAGGCTTGAAGGCGCTGGTCTGCTGTGGTGTCCTGCTAAGGTGCACATGCACCTTACCTTCCCCAGCCTGACCTGTTGGGTCACTGGCAGAGGTGAAATGGGGAGGCAGTGTGAAGCCCTGGAGTGTCTACCTGGTGCTCCCCTTCCCTATTGGTGTGCAGTGGCATCTCCCTGACTCCCTGCGGAGAAAGGGCAGCTGGAGGGAGGTTGAGTTGTTTCATTCACCTCTCGCCCAGCCAGTGCTGCACTGCACCCAGGGCCAGCTTGATGGGGTGTCGGAGTGCATATTCGGCAGCTACCGTGTATTCTTTTGGACCTGGCTCCTTAAGACGGGTGCCACACTTTCCATGGAGGCAGTCAAGCCTTTGCATGCTGGAGTCACAACATGTCAGAGACAGAAGCTAGACGGTCTCCTCCACCTTTCGCTCCAGCCTGCGAATGGCCATTGACATCTCTGCCTGGTGTTTCCCTTCCTGTCTCTGCATCTTCAATGTGTCTCTTATGGCCAATTTAAAAGGCGCGTCACCTGCATGTGGTTGAGCATGGGCCTTGTCACCAGCAGTCCTCCAAGTGTCAGAGACCTCAGCTGTCACACCTTTCATCATTGGTAGGCGCGTGTCAATAATGTGCTAACCAGATTGTGACCCTGAATGGAATCCAGAATGAGCACCCATAAAAGTGAATATTTCTGTGCTGGAGGAGGGTGCAGGTGAATGCCTAGATGGAGATAATGCTGAACAAATTTGATTGAATTTTTTGAGGAAGTGACCAGATGTGTGGATAAGGATAGTGCAGGTGATGTACTTTATATGGATTTCAGCAAAGCCTTTAACAAGGTCCCATAGGAGAGACTTATAAAGAAGGCAAATGCAAATGGGATACAGGGTCATTTGATAGCATTGGTTATAGGAGACAGATGGTGATGACAGAGTGCTGCTTTAATGAGTGGAAGCCAGTGTTCAGTGGCATACCTCAGGGATCCGTTCTGGGTCCCCTATTATTCATCATTTATATAAACGACATAGATGACTATGTGGGCACTGCCAGGGTATGAAGTTGACACTGCCAAGGTGCCAAGCTGATATTTTATTTTTCATGTGGCAGTAATCAGGCCTGGGGTGCCCTTGCATGAGTATTGGGGGAGCGAGGAATGCGAGGGGGCCCAAAGACCCCCTCATAGTGAGTTGGGGCTTGGGGTGGGGAGTCATGTCAGTGGCTCCAGAGATCGGGATGCCATTTTCTCTGAGTGCTCCGGTTTATCCCACAGTCAAAAGATGTGCAGGTTAGGTGGATTGGATGTGCTAAATTGTCCCTTAGTGTCAGTGTAGGTAGGGTTATGGGGCTCCGGGAATTGGGTGGGATAGCAGGCCTGGGTGGGCTGCTCTTTCAGTGGGTCGGTGGAGACTCAATGGGTCGAATGGCCTCCTTCTGCACTGTAGGGATTCTATGATTAAACGTCTTCTGGCTTCACTCAAGTTTGTCCCTAATGGGCCCTACTCTTTCCTTGGTTATCCTCTTCCCATTGATATACTTACAGAATATCTTGGGATTTTCCCTACTTTTACCAGCCAGAGCTTTCTCATATGCCCTCTTTGCTCTCCTAATTGTTTCCCTAAGCTCCACCCTGTACTTTCTGTACTTGCTAAAAGCCTCTTTTCCTTCTCATTGTATCCTGAATATCTCTGGTCATCCATGGTTCTCTGGGCTTGTTACTCTTTCCTATCACTCTAGAGGGAAAACGTTTGGCCTGTATCCTCCCCATTTCCTTTATGAATGCCCTCACTGCTCTTCTGTAGATTTCCCCACAAGTAGCCCTTCCCGGTCTATCTTGGCCAGATCCTGGCTTATTTTTACCAAAATCCGCTCTTCCCCCATCCAAATTTTTTTTTGCAACTTGTCTTGTTCTTTGTCCATATTAAGCTTAAATTGCACCATGTTGTGGTTGCTATCACTAAAATACTTCCCACCATCATCTCAACCACCTGTCCGGCTTCATCCCCCAGTATTAGGTCTAGCACTGCACCATCCCTTGTTGGACCCTCTACATATTGATCTAAAAAGTTCTCCTGTATACATTTTAAGAAATCCATTCAATCCAAGCCCTTAACACCATGACTATCCCAAATAATATTCAGAAAGTTGACACCAGCTAATGTTATTATCCTATTGTTATTTTTACTCACCTCCACAAATTGTGCACATATTTGCTTCTCCATTTACCACACACCATCTGGGGGTCTATAATAAACACTTGGCAATGTGGCTGTCCCTTTTTTATTCCTAAGCTCTACCCACAAATATTCATTTAATGCCACCTCCAAGATATCATCTCTCCTTACTGCAGTAACTGACTCCTTAACTAATAATGCAATGCCTCCTCCTCTTTTCCTCTTTTACCTCCTCCCCAGTCTCGCCTGAAGATTCTATATCCCAGAACATTGAGCTGCCAATCCTGCCCTTCCCTCAACCATGCCTCTGTGATGGCTACTATATCATAATTCCACGTGCTAGTTCTCAGCCTTAACTCATCCATTTTACCTGTAATACTCCTGGTATTAAAGTAGAGGCCATCCAGCCTTGCCTTACTCCGTTGAAATTTAATACTACTGTATGCCCTCTGACTTAAATGCTTTACTGTATTATGCTATGCCCCTATTCTGTTCACAGTCTATGTCCCCTCCCCTGCTGAATTACTGAAGTGAAGGACGAAATGCAACTGTGAACCAGGACAGCTCTGAGATAGTGGGTCAGTGCTGCTGAAGAGAGAGCTTGAGGGTGTGCATATAACGATGCAAGGAATTTGAGTGAGCAATTCGAGGAATGCTGAATGTGTCGGAGATACTTGTAATTGTGAGTGGATATAAATCACGAAGGATGGAATTGTGATCAGAGTCCATATCAAACCAGCACGAAACAGTTGCTAAGGATGTTGATGTGACTGTGAATACATATTTTCAAAAAGGAGAAGGAGAATAGAAGACAAGGGTTGTGAGCATCGTAGAAGAGATGACTGAAAATCTAGTCAGTGAGAAGAGCAGAACCTCTTCAAAGTGGACATTCTTGGAAGGGAAGTGGTCATGAAACACTTAGAAAAGCAAAATACTGCAGATGCTGAAAACCTGAAATAAAACTGAAATACGCAGCAGGTCAGGCAACATCTGTAGAGAGAGAAACAGAGTTAACATTTTAGATCTGTGACTTCCATTTAATTCTCCTTCATTGGGTTTCCTTGCAGTTCATTTTGTCTGGTATTTCATTCCTGGCAAAACATTTAAAAATCCATTTTGAGCCTTTATAAGAAACCTGCCCCCATATGATGTCAATTAAACATGCCATATGCTGAAATTTGAGCTGCTAGCAAAATTTCCAGCATCCCATTAGGATAGCTCTCAATGCAGGGCCAAATTTCCACTGGGGACGTATGCAAAATTTTCAATTGAACTGACCCCAGCAAATAACAGGCTGTCAGCTAAGTGCACTTTTGCCTCGCTCTTTGCACGAGCAGCTCTCGATTTCTGGCATAATTTCCAACATTGATGCGTAAATTTAAAATTATTTTGTTAAAACCCTGGACGTGATGCAAAATTAATGTGAACATGGTGAATGCAGTTCAGTATCATTACACATTCAGTGAAGCAACTAAGCAGCAACCATTGGCACCATAACATTGTCTCTTTTTCTTTCTGACGTCCTGCTCACCCAGCAAATAAATTGCTGTTTAGTTTGCACAGAAATCCAGTAACTTTGTAGTTTAAATAACTGAACTTCTAAAGCTTCCTCCCATTAAGAATTGTTTAAGAACTCCTATTTGAGCGATCAATGTTATTCGCCTCATTTGACAAATTATAAGTGCATATTTTCCTCCATTCATCAATGATAGCAAAGCGCTAGTTGCAAATAAAGCCAAATTGAATATTCATGTCTACTTTTTTGGAATATTAGTGACTAGGATAAAAGATAGCTCCATGTTTTATTTTGACAGCATGGCTCCAGTATTTACAGGGCGTGGCGAGGGAGTAGGATCTCATGTTTATTGTGGGTAGGGGGGGGGAAGCAAAGGTGGGAACCCAGAAATGGTAGAAACAGCACATTTCCATTAGCATTTGTGCCCTCATTTACTGCCTGGCAGTTAGCCATATTAAGAGTCTGTGTGGGAAAGCTCCCTCGCAACTGGGGAAATGAAAAGGTAACTAGGACAAAAAAGGAAAGGTGGTACTAAACCATGGTGGGGGTAATGGTAGTGGGGAGTCTGATCAGACCCCCAGTTGGGAAGCAGATCACTGCAACAGATGTGCTTGCAGAAATGGAAGAAGCAATCCTGAACCTCCTGGCCCACATGCAGTGCTATAAAAGGCACTTAATACACACAGTGACAGCTCCTGCCTCCCTTTAGTTGCCATGTTCCCCATGACTTGGTCTGCTCACAGGACCTATGCTGAATGTGTGCTTTCACTGATTTACAGGTCAGTTTAACAATTTTGGAAAAAATTCCTGCTACTTTACCTGCCTTGATTTGCACTTCCCTGCTGACAGCTTCCTTCTCCTCAACCACATGCTAGTCCACAGACAGATTGCAGTGATGTGCATGATCCATGTATTCTCACTTGATTTCTGCTGATATGATCTGGAACCTTTTGGGTTCAAATTTAATTCCCAACCTTATTTTTAAAAATGGCTGGTAAATAGATATGAATTACAGAATCTGAATTCCTTCCTTAAATCCACTTAAACTCTTTTTCCCCCTTTAAAGTGCTTCTTAAAGCTTACCTCTTGGACCAACCTTGTGGTCATTTGCCCAACTATCTTAGATGGCATGGTGTCAAATTTTGTTTTTCTTCTGTAAAGCACATAGGGGCATTTTATTATGTTAAATACAAGTTGTTGTTGTTGTTGGAGCAATGATGGATTTAAGGATCAGGAAAATTAGAGTGGAAAATGATGGAACTGTAATGTACAATTATGTTCTGATAACACACAGGAGGCACAGTTAATTATGTGGATGGGAGAAGGAAGATAGAAGGGTTTATGGACAGACTGAATGAGCAAAACCATGCCAAGTGGAGTTTAGTGTGGGGAAGTATGAGCTCATCCACATTGGACCTTAGAGAAAACATTTTCTTTTTTTAAACTTTCCGTTGGGATTTTCTGTGCAGACAGCACAGAAAGATAGCTATGGGTATCAATGTACAGCACAGAACAACAGTCAATACATAATTGGGAATGAATAAGACCGGATGAGTCAAAATGCCCATCAAGTTCCTTCTACGGATAAATGACCTGCCTGCACCCAAATAGGATACAGGCAACATTCTAGACCTACTTCACCCATAGCTACAAAACAAAATGACAGAAGAAGAAAACAATACTCCAAGAATGGCAGTGCAAAGGGGAATCGACTAACTCTTGCAGCGCAATTTAAATTCTTCTCCAGATCCAGACTGGAACAGGCAGCCATCCTTTACCTTCAAGATCGCAAAATCACAAAAATAAAGACAGAGAGAGGACCAGGCACAGCCAAACCTGCATACTCAGCCTGGGGTCTCCCATTGAAGAAGTAAAAAGAGAGCAGGAACAAGAGTCTGAATTTCCATAATACCATCTCTCAGGCCCAGATCAAAGACCACCAGTAATCTGTCCCTACCCCCACCCTCAGAATCCAACAGGATATTGTGGGGCCAAGAACCAAAACTGGTCCCAATCATAAAACAGGAGGGAAATCCACTCCAGGATGGGAGTTCCATCAGAGCAACCCCCAAACTGGGAGTGAGGGTCAACCTGACCTACCAAAACTGCAGAATCAACTCCCCCCCCCCCCCCAACCACCCACCCCCAGCCACAGCCAGGACCACTCAAAAAGAGAAATGATTAGGCCACCCAAAAACCAACTTAGGTCCAAATTGGAGTGACCATGAACCAAGACTCACCATCCAACGCCACCTCAGCCATCCCTCACAGGCACCAATAAGAGTCAGAGGGAGACCCACATCAGGAGGATGGACTGATTTCCCGCAATGGGAGTCCAACAAACCCCCGTCCCAAACAGGACAACACACAATCCCCCTGGGCCTGAAGAGGAAAATGATGCAGCCAAAAGTTTTTTAAAAAACTCTGACTATGGAGGAACTTCTTTGAAAGTAGTGAGGATGGAACTAACCTTACCACCCACACACTATCCATGCTCCGGCTCTGCCCATCCTCCTCCCAAGGATATATTAGGATAAAGAAACTTTCCAGAAATCCTGAAATCAACATTCACCTTAACATGATTAAACCTTATTAAATGAGGATAACCGACAGTGCAGGACCTCACACCCAAAATATTTACTTCCCTGCAACCAGATAAATTGACAACGTTAACAGATAACAACATGATTATCAGGGAGTAAAGTGATTGATAACAACTGAGGAATGAGGCAGTCATCGGGATAAAGACCAGTCCACCGGCATATGAAAAACGTAGATATCCAGGATAAACAGGATCTGAAACAGAGAGCACTCTTCGAGATCTTCCAAGGATTCCAATGATTGGAACACCAACCTCATTACTTCCAACATGCAGACTCGACCGAGCCTAGGCGGTCAGCTACCTAGGCACTGACGGGGCTGGTCCAGCCATCTCAAGCAACCCAATAACCCAAATCCCTCTCGACCGACAACAGAACAGGACCACACAGAACCAGAGGTTGGAAGTGTCATAATATGCACCCATGCACATCATGAGGTAAAAGCAGGCAGTGACAGACACACAGGTGAGCCAATCAACATACAGAACAGAACATGACTAATCACCAGACAGAACACCAGAGGGGGGCTTCCAACTATAAAATACACGAGGCATCAGCACTCTGCCTCTATCCACTGAAGACAACTGTAGTGACAGTTAGGGTGTACAAATAATTCAACACCTTCTGCTCGTGGATCAGAGCTAGCCTGGTCTAGATAGTTAATGTTAGTTTACTTGGAGTAGTAGAGAGTCAACCCACAGGCAGCTGTGTGCTTCGTTACTGAAGTTCAATAAATCTTATTGAACCAAAGCCTATGTTTGGTGTATGCTTGATCATTTAACTGCATCGTGTTGCAGTCCGTGTTACCCCAGTGTGCATAACACAACATGGTACCAGGAGTGGCTACTGCTTCTAAGTAATTTACCTTTGAAAATTCACTGACGACCATGCCTTCCAGTGGCATGGAAAAGATCCAGGCACCTCCACAGCTCCGGATCTCCGGGAACCTTGGTGCCAACTGGCAGGTCTTCAAGCAGAATTTCAGTCTGTACCTTGAGGCCTCAGGTCCCAAAAATGCGTCCGATGCCCGGAAAATCGCGCTGCTACTGTCGACTGCGGGGGACCAGGCCATCCAAATCTTCAATTTGCTCACTTTTGACAACGGTGAGGACACGACCAAGTTCCAGACCGTCTTCGCCAAATTCGACAGTCACTGTGAGGTCGAGACGAACGAAAGCTTCGAGCGTTATGTCTTCCAACAGCGCCGTCAGGGTAAGGATGAGCCTTTCCAGTCTTTTCTCACTCATCTTTGCATTCTAGCGCAATCCTGCAACTACAGTGACACCGCTGACTCCCTCATCAGGGATCAGATCGTGTTTGGCGTCCACTCCGACACCCTGCGGGAGCAGCTCCTAAAAATAGAAAATATGACCCTGCCAGTGGCCATCGAAACATGCAAAGTCCACGAACTGTCGAAAAGTCGCTATTCCCGCTTTATGCCGGCAGAGCAGGACCAACTTGCCTCCCACGAGGCTGAGAGTGTACAGGCCATCGCCCGAATGCGGCGCCTGGGCATCGATGAAGGCAGCCATTTTGCGTGCTTTTCCAGGGGTCCCACGCATGCGCACCACGGTCAGGAGAACGAAGCGGCCGAAGACTGCACTGCGCAGGTGTGAGCGGCGGCAGACCGCACTGCGCATGTGCGATGACGCACCGAGCGTCACAACGTCGACGTCATGACGTGCCCCAACTGCGGCATCACCCATTTAACGCGGCAATGCCCTGCAAGAGGCAGGCGATGTCTCAACTGCAAAACGCTTGGCCATTATGCGGCTTTGTGCAGGTCTGCATCTCCGATAGGGGGCCAGCGATCCCAGTTCCAATGCAGACGCGTTCGAAGTGTGCAGCAAGGGCTGCTGGATTTGGAACCTGATCCCGTCACGGATCCAGAGGACGACTGCCCGGAGTCCCCATATCGAGTGGGCATCATCACCATGCATGACAAGGCCTTCTCGCATTCAGCAACACACACACCCATCCTTAATGTGGATTATGCAGACGAGTGGCGTGCCACAGTACAAGTCAACGATCGTAGCATTCGGTTCAAGTTCGACACCGGTGCTTCGGTCAATCTAATATCCCAAGCAGATCTTGCTCGTATCCAAAGGCAGCCAACAATTCGTCCGCCGGCCTGCCAGTTGCCCGACTACAATGGGAATGCCATCATTGCGTTAGAGTCCTGTCACCTGCATGCATCCAACAAGGCCACCAAGGCCACTTTGCGGTTTGAGATCGTCAAGCCTGGCAAGGCTTCTCTGCTTGGTTCCCATGCATGCAAGCTACTCCATCTCGCCCAGCGTGTACATGCCATGTCCTCTGCCACAGCACTCTTCAGACCGACATTGAGGAGCTACTATTGCAAGACCCGGATGTGTTCAGTGGGATGGATACGCTGCCCTACCGCTATAAAATTCTGCTCAGGCCTGATGCCACGCCTGTCATCCATGCGCCACGCCGGGTGCCGGTGCCCCTAAAAGATCATCTAAAGGCGCAGCTGCAGGAGCTCCAAGATCAGAGAATAATATCCAAGGGGACAGAACCAACTGACTGGGTCAGCTCGATGGTCTGTGTCAAGAAGCCCTCTGACGAACTGCGCATTTGTATTGATCCCAAGGATCTGAACCGCAACATTATGAGGGAACACTACCCGATACCGAAGCGGGAGGAGCTGGCGAGTGAGATGGCACATGCCAATTTCTTTACAAATCTGGATGCATCGCGTGGCTTCTGGCAGATACAACTGAACAAATCCAGCAGGAAGCTCTGCATGTTTAATACACCCTTCGGAAGATATTGTTACAACCGCATGCCGTTTGGTATTGTTTCGGCCTCCGAAATCTTTCATCGAATAATGGAGCAAATGCTAGAGGGCATTGACGGTGTGCGGGTTATGTTGACGATGTCATCATATGGTCCATGACCCCAGAGGAACATATTTCTCATCTTCAACAAGTCTTCAGGCGCATACATGCCAACGGCCTGAAATTAAATAAAACCAAATGCTCCTTTGGCATGTCATCAATTAAGTTTCTGGGTGATCAGATCTCCCAGCATGGCGTGCAACCAGACTCGGACCAAGTCAAGGCCGTCAACACAATGAAGACCCCAGAGGACAAGAAGGTGGTCCTCCGCTTCCTGGGGATGGTAAATGTTTTGCGGAAGTTCATTCCCAACCTCGCGTCACACACCACGGCCCTCAGGCACCTGGTGAAGAAGTCCACCACTTTCCAGTGGCTTCCCGCACATCAAGCAGAGTGGCTTGAGTTGAAAGCAAAGCTAACCACCGCTCCTGTTCTAGCTTTTTTTGACCCAGCGAGGGAGACTAAAATCTCCACAGACGCCAGCCAGGACGGCATTGGGGCGGTGCTCCTCCAGAAGGATGACACCTTGTCCTGGGTTCCAGTGGCCTACGCGTCAAGGGCCATGATCCCCACTGAGCAACGATATGCTCAAATAGAGAAAGAATGCCTGGGCCTTCTCACTGGCATCGTGAAATTCCACAATTATGTCTATGGTCTCCCGACCTTTACAGTAGAGACGGACCACAGACCCCTCGTGCACATTATACACAAGGACTTAAATGACATGACACCCAGGCTCCAGCGCATTCTCCTTCGACTCCGCAGGTATGATTTTGAACTGGTTTACACACCTGGAAAGGAGCTAATCATCGCAGATGCCCTGTCACGTGCTGTCACCTCGCCATGTGAGCAGGTAGACTTCATACACGACATTGAGGCACAGGTGTAACTGTGTGCCAGCACCCTCCCGACATCCGACAAACGACTCATCATCATTCGAGAAGAGACTGCCAAGGACCCTCTTCTGCAGCGGGTCATACATCGCATCAAAGCATACAAAGTAGCAAAGATTAGTGGGAGACTAGAGGACTGGGAATCTTTATGGGGCAACAGAAAGCTACTAAAAAAGCTATAAAAAAGAGTAAGATAGATTATGAGAGTAAACTTGCTCAGAATATAAAAACAGATTGTAAAAGTTTCTACAAATATATGAAACAAAAAAGAGTGGCTAAGGTAAATATTGGTCCTTGAGAGGATGAGAAGGGAGATTTAATAATGGGAGATGAGGAAATGGCTGAGGAACTGAACAGGTTTTTTGGGTCGGTCTTCACAGTGGAAGACACAAATAACATGCCAGTGACTGATGGAAATGAGGCCCTGACAGGTGAGGACCTTGAGAGGATTGATATCACCAAGGAGGTAGTGATGGGCAAGCTAATGGGGCTAAAGGTAGACAAGTCTCCTGGCCCTGATGGAATGCATCCCAGAGTGCTAAAAGAGGTGGCTAGGGAAATTGCAAATGCACTAGTGATAATTTACCAAAATTCACTAGACTCTGGGGTGGTCCCGGCGGATTGGAAATTAGCAAACGTGACACCACTGTTTAAAAAAGGAGGTAGGCAGAAAGCGGGTAATTATAGGCCAGTGAGTTTAACTTCGGTAGTAGGGAAGATTCTGGAATCTATCATCAAGGAAGAAATAGCGAGGCATCTGGATGGAAATTGTCCCATTGGGCAGGCGCAGCATGGGTTCATAAAGGGCAGGTCGTGCCTAAATAATTTAGTGGAATGTTTTGAGGACATTACCAGTGCGGTAGATAACGGGGAGCCAATGGATGTGGTATATCTGGATTTCCAGAAAGCCTTTGACAAGGTGCCACACCAAAGGTTGCTGCATAAGATAAAGATGCATGGCATTAAGGGTAAAGTATTAGCATGGATAGAGGATTGGTTAATTAATAGAAAGCAAAGAGTGGGGATTAATGGGTGTTTTTCTGGTTGACAATCAGTAGCTAGTGGTGTCCCTCAGGGATCAGTGTTGGGCCCACAACTGTTCACAATTTACATAGATGATTTGGAGTTGTGGACCAAGGGCAATGTGTCCAAGTTTGCAGACGACACTAAGATAAGTGGTAAAGCAAAAAGTGCAGAGGATACTGGAAGTCTGCAGAGGGATTTGGATAGGCTAAGTGAATGGGCTAGGGTCCGGCAGATGGAATACAATGTTGACAAATGTGAGGTTATCCATTTTGGTAGGAATAACAGTAAAAGGGATTATTATTTAAATGATAAAATATTAAAACATGCTGCTGTCCAGAGAGACCTGGGTGTGCTAGTTGGTTTACAGTTGGTTTACGGTTATGAGCGACAACGGTCCCTGTTTCTATAGTCAAGAATGGTCCAACTTCGCAAAGTAACACCACTTCCAGCACATCACCTCGAGCCCGCATTACCCGCAATCTAAAGGGAAGGTCGAAAAAGGGGTCCATATCGTGAAGCAGATGCTCTGTAAGGCTGCGGACTCAGCTTCGGACTTCAATCTTGCTCTTCTGGCGTACAGCGCAATCCCTCTGTCCAACGGTATGTCTCCGGCACAGCTCCTTATGAATCGTAACCTGCGGACGACTGTTCCGGCCATTCATGAACCTGACCTGGATCACCTCCCAGTGCTGCAAAAGATGCAGCAGATCAGAACCCGGCAAAAGCTGACATATGTTGCTCATGCTACTGATCTGCCCGTGCTCTCTCGTTCATGCTGTTCGTATCAAGTTGCCTGGTGGAGGCTGGTCAGCTCCAGCTGTTGTTGTTCGACAAGCTGCTCCCAGCTCGTTTGTGGTTCGCATGGCTGATGGATCTATTGTCAGGCACAACAGAAGGGCACTACGCAAACTTGCCTGCCCACCACTGGTTCTCAGGTTCCCAGATGTCGTTCTGCCTTATCCGGACACCTCGCTCCACGAGGCCACCAATCTGGCTGCATGCCAACCTATCAAGACACCATCATCCCCGCCTCCACCTCTCAGGCGGTCCACAAGAATCCGACGACAGACCCAACAACTGGACTTATAAATAGTTTCTTTGTATATATATTGTTATGTTTCTGCACGCTAGACACCTTACATGTACATATCCATTCACTCACCAATTGCTGTGTATAGTTACTTTTGTAAATATGTTGTATATGCTCTAAGCAGCCGACAAATTTTTCTAAAAAGGGGGTGTCATAATATGCACCCATGCACATCATGGGGTAAAAGCAGGTAGTGACAGACACCCAGTTGAGCCAATCAACATACGGAACAGAACACGACCAATCACCAGACAGAACACCAGAGGGGTGCTTCCAACTGTAAAACACACGAGGCATCAGCACTCTGCTTCTTTCCACTGGTGGCAACTGTAGTGACAGTCGGGGTGTACAAATAATTCAACACCTACACATGGATCAGAGTCTAGATAGTTCATGTTAGTTTACTTAGAGTAGTAGAGAGTCAACCCACAGGCAGTTGTGTGCTTCGTTACTGAAGTTCAATAAATCTTATTGAACCAACGCCTACGTTTGGTGTATGCTTGATCATTTAACTGCATCGTGTTGCAGTCCATGTTACCCCAGGGTGAATAACACGACAACTCAACCTCAGGCCTCAGAGGCAGAGTCAAATGTGCTCCATCTAATTTGAGCTGCCCGGCATCCAGATTGAGATTCCCAAAACGTGGCATTCAGTTCTCAAACTCGGCTGGGAAGCTCTCTGCCACCTAACCGAAGACATCAGGCATCACTGGGCTCCTCATTGGTTCCCCTTCGTCCTCACCCAAACCTCTCAGGATGGACAAGAGGCCATATAACAGGAACTCAGCCGCGCTGAGATGAGCTTCCACCAACAACAGTGCTCTCTCTGCTACAAGATCTCCTCATGTGCTGCTATCGCTTCCATAAAAATGCAGCGCAACTTTTAAAATTGGGCTTTAATGCCCTGCACCACAGAGCCAAGATTATCCGACAGGTCACTTTCATTGCTAGCAGCCATCATCCATCAGTGTGCACCATATGGTCAAGGCGGAAATCCTCTCAAAGGCAACTTCGCCACCAAAGACAAGGCCCCATCAAAACTCCCTCCAACTACCGTGAATCCACCACGATTGAAGTAAATTGTCTTGACCTAAATGTGCTGAAACATTGACAAACAAATGTCAGCACATAGTAAAAGCCACATAAGCTGACAAAAGACAAAAAAGAGATGTGCACAAGGATAAAAACAAAGATTGAAAGTTGAGAAAAACTGGAGCACGCAAAATCACAGCCACTCCCACATGCACATCACGTGATCCCCAACATTTTCTTGTGAGAAACTAGTCATTGTGGAGGAACAAAGGACTTGGATGTCCATCACGCAAATCGCTGAGCACAAGTACAACAAGAAATTAAAAGGGCTATTGGAATATTGGACTTCTACTTAAGAGGGTGGGAATACCAAGCAGAAGAGGGATATTATACTTCAGTAAGTTAGACCCTATCTGGAGTATTTCATTCAGTCTTTTTACACAAAATGTCAGGAAAGGTGTATTGATCTTGAAAGGGATGCAGCGCAGGTCAAACACAATGATGCTGAGATTTTTTGGATTTCAGTTAAAATATGTGTCATAATATCATGGTGCAGATACACACACACTGATGGACACACAGCGGGACCAATCAACACACACAACACCGCAGCCAATCACCAGTTAGGGCACACGCGCTATAAAGACAGGGGGCATCAGAGTTCCCACTCATTCGAGATGCAACCTCCGAGTAGGATAGAGCTTACAGCTTGCAGCACAGATCTTCACCATGTGCTGAGTGCATAGACTGGTTCGGACAAGGCATAGGTCTTTAGTTCAATCTAATATCGTGTTAACCCACAGTGAAAGTATGTTCAACAGTTTCTGACTTAATAAAATAGTGTTGCACTATTTTAAGTGTTGGTGGCCTGTATGTGTTCCACGGATCCCGAGCACCCAACACATCATGATACCAGGAGTTGAGGGATATTAGAACTTCTTAGACCTACCTGCAAGTGATCTGCTTTCCACTAGCATACCGTCATCCTGAAAAATGGACAGCGTTCGCCTGCCGCCGCCGCCGCTCCGCATCACCGGTAACCTAGGGGCCAACTGGAAGATATTCAAACAACGCTTCCAGCTCCACCTTGAAGCCACAGACCGGGAGGATGCCTCGGACACCAGGAAGATCGCTCCCTTCTTATCCACGGCCGGGGACCATGCCATCCACATTGTCAATTCTCTCACCTTTGCGGATGATGAAGATAAAACAAAGTTCAAGACGGTTCTCCTCAAGTTTGACACTCACTGCAGCATAGAGGTGAATGAAAGTTTTGAGCGCTATGTATTCCAACAGCGTTTGCAGGGTAAGGATGAACCTTTCCAGTCCTTTCTCACCCACCTCCGCATCCTTGCGCAGTCCTGTAGCTATGGGCCCACCTCTGACTACATGATACGTGACCAGATCGTTTTCGGTGTTCAGTCAGACCCCCTACGCCAGCAGCTCCTCAAGGTAAAGCAGCTCACCCTAGCGACCACCATCGAGACCTGCGTGCTACACGGAAACGCCACTAGTCGGTATTCCCACATCCAAGTGGCTGAAACGGCGCGGCAAGGTCCCCACGGGGCAGAACGGGTCCAAGCAATCGAGCAACTGCAGGGCCTCAACCTGGATGAAGACGGCCATTTGGCGCGCTTTTCGCGGACTCCCGCGCTTGTGCGCACCAAACGAGGGGACGGCGACGTCGACGAACGTAATGCGCAGGCGCGCACCACGTACGACCGTACCGCGCATGCGCGGTGGCGCAGTGAACGTACTAACGCTACGACGTGCGGCAACTGTGGCTCCGCCTACTTAAAGCGACAATGCCCTGCCAAATCCCGACAATGCTTAAGATGTGGCAAACTTGGCCACTATGCTGCTTTATGGAGAGCAGCTCAGCCTGCCAACTCATATCGCTTCAGCCAGCCTCGCTGGAATGTCCGGGCCATTCGACCCACGGTCACCGAGTCCGATGCGGACCTACTATCCAACATTGACACCGAGGACCCGAAGGCGCCTTTTCGAGTCGGTATCGTTACAAAAACAGGGTGTCCCCGAAGCAAAGAATCCAGCCTCTATCGGTATACAGCATCGATATTGACGATGAGTGGTGTGCCACCCTGATGGTCAACCGGTCCCAAATACCAAATTCCCGTACCAGCCTCCCTGAACAGGCGCCGGAATGTGGCGACTAGGGGCTTTCACAGTAACTTAATTTGAAGCCTAATTGTGACAATAAGCGATTTTCATTTCATTTCAATACGATTCCGCCTGGACACTGGTGCCTCCGCCAATCTCATTGCGCGGTCTGACCTCCAAAGCCTTTGTATCAAGCCAGCCATCCTTCCATCAGCCTGCCAGCTATTAGATTACAATGGCAATGCCATTGCTGCCAGTGGCTCGTGCCAACTTGAAGTGACGCACAGGTCACGCAAAGCCATCCTTCCCTTTGAAATCGTGGGCTCCTCGAAAGCCTCCCTGCTTGGCGCGCAGGCATGCAAGCTGTTGAACCTAGTTCAGAGAGTTCACTCTCTCTCTCCTGCTGACACGTCTGCCTTTCAGGACGCTGACTTCAGGGCGCAACTCGACGCCATCATCAACCAGCACCACTACGTCTTCAAGGGCATGGGCACGCTCCCATACACCTACAAGATCTTATTAAAACAGAATGCCAAGCCTGTGGTGCACGCGCCTCGCAGGGTCCCAGCACCCCTTAAGGACCGCCTAAAGCAGCAGCTGCAGGACCTCCAGAACCAAGGAGTGATTTCCAAAGTCACGGAACCAACCGACTGGGTCAGTTCCATGGTATGTGTAAAAAAGCCTTCCGGCGAATTGAGAATTTGCATTGATCCCAAGGATCTAAATCGCAATATCATGAGGGAGCATTATCCAATTCCCAAGTGCGAAGAGCTCACATGTGAGATGGCTCGCGCCAAGCTCTTCACCAAACTCGACGCCTCAAAAGGATTCTGTCAAATCCAGCTCGACAAATCCAGCAGGAAACTTTGCACATTTGATACCCCCTTTGACAGATACTGTTACAACAGGATGCAATTTGGGATCATATCTGCTTCAGAAGTGTTCCATAGAATTATGGAACAAATGATGGAAGGCATTGAAGGTGTTCGCGTCTATGTCGACGACATAATCATTTGACCACCACCCCGCAGGAGCATGTTAGTCACCTCCAGCTCGTATTCAAACGTATACGTGAGCCTGGCCTCCGCCTCAACAGGGCCAAATGCTCTTTTGGTCAGATGGAACTCAAGTTCCTCGGGGACCACATCTCCCAATTGGGTGTGCAGCCGGATGCGGACAAGATAGCTGCTATCACAGCTATGAAAACACCAGAGGACAAGAAGGCAGTCCTCCGATTTCTGGGCATGGCAAATTTGTTAGGGAAATTTATCCCTAACCTCGCCTCTCATACCACAGCTCTCAGGAACTTGGTCAGGAAGACGACAGACTTCCAATGGCTCCCTGCCCATGAGCGCGAATGGAGAGAACTCAAAACAAAACTGACCACGGCCCCGGTCTTAGCTTTCTTTGATCCAGCAAAGGAGACCAAAATGTTGACCGATGCCAGCCAATCCGGCATTGGGACAGTGCTCCTTCAACGTGATGAGGCCTCATCATGGGCCTCCGGTGCATATGGGTCACGTGCCATGACCCCCATGGAGCAGCGCTACGCGCAGATAGAAAAGGAGTGCCTGGGCCTTCTGACCGGTGTGGTTAAGTTTCACGATTATCTCTACGGACTGCCTCAATTCACCGTCGAGACCGACCATTGCCCGCTGGTCAATATAATACAGAAAGACTTGAACGACATGACGCCTCGCCTCCAGCGTATTCTTCTCAAGCTCCGGCGATATGACTTCCAGCTGGTATATACACCCCAGGCAAAGACCTCATTATTGCTGACGCTCTCTCCAGGGCAGTCAATACTCCATGTGACCCAGCGGGATTTGTCTACCAGGTTGACGCCCATATGGCATTCGCGGCCTCCAATCCACCTGCCACGGATGAACGCCTTGTCCAAATTTGCCGCGAGACGGCGGCTGACCCCTTGCTACAGCGCGTCATGCGCCACCTAATGGACGGGTGGCTCAAGGGCCAATGCCCTCAGTTCTATAATGTCAGAGATGATCTGGCGGTAGTAGACGGGGTTCTTCTGAAACTGGACCGCATTGTCATCCCGCATAGCATGCGCCAGCTTGTGCTGGAACAACTACACGAGGGCCACCTTGGTGTGGAAAAGTGCCGCCAACAGGCCCGAGAGGCAGTGTACTGGCCCGGCATTAATGAGGACATAGCCAACACAGTGCTCAACTGACACACTTGTCAGCACTTCCAGCCGGCCCAACCACGTGAGACCCTGCAGCCCCATGAGTTGGTAACATCACCATGGACCAAGGTGGGCATCGACCTGTTCCACGCGCTGGGTAAAGACTATGTCCTGATCGTGGACTACTTTTCGAATTACCCGGAGGTGATATGGTTGCACAACATCACCTCGTCTGCAGTCATTCTTGCATGTAAATAAACCTTTGCTCGACACGGCATCCCGCTCACCGTTATGTCGGACAATGGCCACTGCTTCACCAGCCAGGAATGGTCCAACTTTGCCAGGCGGTACAATTTTGCCCATGTGACATCCAGTCCCCTGGACCCCCAATCCAACGGCAAAGCGGAGAAGGGAGTCCATATAGTCAAACGGCTCCTCTGCAAGGCTGCCGATGCTGGGTCTGATTTCTACCTTGCCTTGCTGGCCTATCGCTCCGCCCCACTGTCCTCTGGCCTGTCGCCAGCCCAGTTGCTTATGGGTTGTACCCTGAGGACGACGGTGCCCTCCATTCATGTCCCAGACCTCGACCACGTTCCGGTCCTTCGCCGGATGCAGCTATCTCGTGCACAGCACAAGGCGGCTCATGACTCCCGTGCAGCTGATTATGATAGATTATCATAGAAGTTACAGTGCAGAAGGAGGCCATTCGGCCCATCGAGTCTGCATCGGCACTTGGAAAGAGCACCCTACCCAAGGTCAACACCTCCACCCTATCCCCATAACCCAGTAACCCCACCCAACGCTAAGGACAATTTTTGGACACTAAGGGCAATTTATCATGGCCAATCCACCTAACCTGCACATCTTTGGACTGTGGGAGGAAACCGGAGCACCCGGAGAAAACCCGCGCACACACGTGGAGGATGTGCAGACTCCGCGCAGACAGTGACCCAAGCCGGAATCGAACCTGGGACCCTGGAGCTGTGAAGCAATTGTGCTATCCACAATGCTACCGTGCTGCCCTGCTCTATCTCCGGATGACAACGTCCGCGTCCATCTTCCAGGTGGTGGCTGGTCTGCAACTGCTGTTGTCCTTCGGCAGGTGGCCCCCCGCTCGTTCCTGGTTCGTCTACCGGATGGCTCCATTCTGCGCCGCAATCGACGTGCCCTTCGTCTTGTTCCACGCTCGCTACGTGATCCTCCACTGTCGCCTCGCCCTCCTGCTGACCCTGCCACGGACAATGCAGAACTCCCTGTCTCTCTGCATCCCCCTGACTCTGACACAGTCCAGCCCGCTCCTGAACCGGCGGCTCTCGACCCACCGCTGAGGCTGTCAACCAGAATTCGTCGCTCACCTCAGAGACGTAATGTATGACCTTTGTGGACTTATAGACTTTCTGAATTGTTTTGTTGCTTTGTTTGATCGTTTCCCTGGTTTGTATATAGTGTTGATCTCATTATTCTTGTTGCATTCTGCTTCTCTGCACCAGGCACCTTCCCACATAAATAGCTTGTGCTGGAACAACTACACAACAACACACACACTGATGGACACACAGCGGGACCAATCAACACACACAACACCACAGCCAATCACCAGTTAGAGCACACGCAGTATAAAGACCGGGGGCATCAGAGTTCCCGCTCATTCGAGATGCAGCCTCCTAGTAGGACAGAGCTTACAGCTTGCAGCACACATCTTCACCATGTGCTGAGTGCATAGACTGGTTAGGACAAGGCATAGGTCTTTAGTTCAATCTAATATCGTGTTAACCCACAGTGAAAGCATGTTAAACAATTTCTGACTTAATAAAATAGTGTTGCACTATTTTAAGTGTTGGTGGCCTGTATGTGTTCCACGGATCCAGAGCACCCAACACATCAATATGATATTAAAACGATTAATTTAATTTAAAGGACAAGACATGGCAACAGAGCCCCAAGCCATGGTCTGTTCTTCTTGCTCCATGTGGGAGACCAGGAGCATTTCCAGTTTTCAGGACCAGCATGTGTGCAGGAAGTGTCTCCAGCGGCAGCTCCGGGAAGCCTGGGTTTTGGAGCTGGAGCAGCGGTGGGGACACTGTGGAGCATCCGCGAGGCAGAGAGTATCGTGGATAGCATGTATAGAGAGGTGGTCACACCGCAGGTTCAGACTCCACAGGCAGGAAGGGAATGGGTGACCACCAGGCAAAGCAAGAGAGCTAGTCAGGCAATGCAGGAATCTCCTGTGGCCATTCCCCTGAAAAACAGATACACCGCTTTGGATACTGTTGAAGGGAATGGCCTCTCAGGGGAAAACAGCAACAGCCAAATTCATTGCACCACGTTTGGTTCTGCTGCAAAAGAGAGGAGTAAGAAGTGTGGGATTGCAATAGTTATTGGGGATTTAATTGTAAAGGGAATAGACAGGTGTTTCTGTGGCTACAAATAAAACTCCAGGATGTTATGTTGTCTCCCTGGCGCTCGGGTCAAGGATGTCTCAGAGCAGTTACAGGACATTCTGGAAGGGGATGGTGAACAGCCAGTTATCGTGGTACACATTGGTACAAACGACATAGGCAAAATAAAAGAGATGAGGTCCTAAAAGCAGAACATAGAGAGTTAGGAAGAAAGTTGAGAAGTCAGACCTCAAAAGTAATGATCTCAGGATTACCACCAGTGCCACGTGCTAGTCAGAGTAGAAATAGCAGGATATATCAGATGAATACATGGCTGAAGAGATGGTGTGAGCGGGAGGGTTTCAGATTCCTCGAGCATTGAGAACCGTTCTGGGGATATGGGACATGTAGAGACTGGATAGGTTGCCCCTGGATAGGACCACGCCTGATGTCCTTGGGGGGGTTCTTGCTAGAGTGTTTGGGGAGGGGTTAAACTGATATGGCATTGGGATGGGAACCTATGTAATGATTCAGAGCAGGGGAAATGAAGAACAACAAAAAAAGACAGCAAGGAAAATAAGAAAAGCGTTAGGCAGAGAAATCAAGGGCTTGTATCATATAATGGCACTGTAAAGAATAGTGGGGACGCATCAAGGAATGTTCATTAAGGTTTTGAACTCTCAGAACATTCAAAATAAAATGGATGAATTAGTTGAACAGATAAATGTAAAGGGGTATGATATAGTTGGGATTATGGAGACATGGCCCCAAGGTGACCAAGAGTGGGAACTAAACATTGAGGGCTATTCAGTTTTTAGAAAGGATAGACAGAATGGAAAAGGTGATGGAGCCACATTGTTGATTAAATAAGATATTGATACAATATTGAGTTGATATATCAACACAGACAATGTGGAATTTGTATGGGTTGAGTTAAAAAACACCAACATCGCGTTTGGCGATCGGACAGACAATCAACGTTTGCGTCGAAATCGGGGGTGGGGTCGCTTTTGTGATGCTCCGCCCCCTCCAAAGCTTTACCTGAGGCCCTCCTCCCCAATGCTCCGCCCCCGACCGGCTGAGTTCCCGATGGTGTGGGTTTCTCATGCTATTTCTTGTCGGGAACTCGACGTGGTGGCTGCAGACTCAGTCCAGCACCGCCATAGTCGGGGGAAAGCCAATCCGCGGGCAAGGGGGACTTTGGCAGGGGCTGGGGGCACTGTTTTTTTCAAATAAGAATACCCAATTATTATTATTTTTTTCCAATTAAGGGGAAATTTAGCGAGGCTAATCCACCTAACCGGCACATTTTTGGGTTGTGGGGGTGAAATCCACGCAGACATGGGGAGAATGTGTAAACTCCCCACGGACAGTGACCCAGGGCCGGGATTCGAACCCGGGTTCTCAGTGCCGTAGTCCCAGTGCTAGCCACTGAGCCACCGTGCTGCCCTTGAGTGCACTATTAAAGGCTGGTCCGGGGGTTGCGAGCCTGGACAAAGGGGGGAGGCACTATTTGGCAGGCTGGGTCAGCGCGCGACCGGCACCATGTTGCACAGCGCGGCCACTGCAGGTCACCGCGATGCGCATGCGCAGCCACGGACCCAGCAATTATCCAGCCGTATTGGCAGCTGGAACCGGGTGCTCTACGCTGCCTGCCTGCTAGCCCCCCACTGAATGGCGGATCGTGGCCGTTTTGCGCCGATTTTTCGGTCGTAAAACGCCACAGTTCCCATGCCAGCATCAGGACATAGCCTGAAATCAGAGAATCCAGCCCCAAGGGCATGGGATTGGGCCCAGCTTCACAAGCTCAATCTGAAATGCTTAGTAGAGGGGATAAAAAAGGAGTTTAAAAGGTGGGACTGAATGCCTCTATCTTTGGCTGGGCGAGTTCAGAATCTCCCAATTTTTCTGCCCAAATATTTTTCAGAAAGATTAATAGGCTTGTCCTCGGCTTTGTGTGAGCGGGGAGGGTTCCCCGTATTAAACAAGTTTGTCTGGAGAGGAGTAGATGAGAGGAGGCCTGTCCCTTCCTAATTTTCAATGTTACTACTAAGCTACTGATATTGTTATGGTCCGAAGATGGATGTTGGACCAGGGGTTGGTATGGTGCAGAGTGGAGGACGCCTCGTGTCGAGAGACTTCCTTAAGGGCATTGGCTTCGGCTCCCCTTCCTTTTTTGCCGGGTAGGTACTCAACAAATCCGGTGGTGGTTTCCACTCTGAGGATTTGGAACCAGTGCCGGTTACATTTTGGCTTGGAGGGCATGTATGGAGGGAAGGTCTGATTAGTAGTAACCATAGATTCATCCCAGGGAGCTTGGATGCCAGGTTTAAGGAATGAGAATGCCTGGGGATCAAATACTTTGAGGCCCAGTTTTTGGGTGGGAAGTTTTCGGACCTAACTGAGCTGATCCATACATATAGATACATAGAAGATAGGAGCAGGAGGAGGCCTTGTGGCCCATGGAACCTGCTCCGCCATTCATCATGATCATGGCTGATCATCCAACTCAATAGCCTAATCCTGCTTTCTCCCCATAGTCTTTGATCCCATTCTCCCCAAGTGCTATATCTAGCTGCCTCTTGAATATGTTCAATGTTTTACCATCAACTAGTTCCTGTGGTAATGAATTCCACAGGCTCACCACTTTTTGGGTGGAGAAATGTCTCCTTATATCTGTTCGAAATGGTTTACCCTGAATCCTCAGACTGTGACCCCTGATTCTGGACACATCCATCATTGGTAACATCTTCCCTGTATCTACCCTGTCTAGTCCTGTTAAAATTTTATAAGTCACTATGAAATCCCCCCTCATTCTTCTGAACTCCAGCGAGAACAATCCCAACCTAGTCAACCACTCCTCATGTGACAGTTCCGCCATCCCTGGAATCAGTCTGGTAAACCTTCACTGCAGTCCCTCGAGAGCAAGAACATCCTTCCTCAGAGAAGGAGACCAAAACTGCACACATTACTCCAGGTGTGGCCTCACCAAGGCCCTGTACAATTATAGCAACACATCCCTGCTTCTATACTCGAAACCTCTCGCAATGAAGGCCAACATACCATTAGCATTCTTTACCGCCTGCTGTACCTGCATGCTTACCTTCAGCGACTTCAATTTTGCACAATAATCTCTTTTGCGGGACTTTGTCAAACGCTTTCTGAAAGTCCAAATATACCACATCGACTGGCTCCCCCTTGTCAATTATACTGGTTACATCTTCAAAGAATTCCAACAGATTTGTCAAGCATGATTTTCCCTTCATAAATCCATGCTGACTTTGACTGATCCTGCCACTGCTTTCTAAATGTTCCGCTATAAGCATTTTCTCCACTACCGATGTTAGGCTTACTGGTCTATAATTCCCTGCTTTCTCTCTACCTCCCTTTTTGAATATTGGAGTGACGTGAGCTACCCACCAATCTGCAGGGATAGTTCCAGAGTCTAGAGAATCCCGGAAGATGACCACCAATGCATCCACTATTTCCAGAGCCACCTCCTTTTAAAAAAAAAATACATTTAGAATACCAATTCATTTTTTCCAATTAAGGGGCAATTTAGCATGTTTAATCCACCTACCTTGCACATCTTTGGGTTGTGGGGCGAAACCCACGCAAACACGGGGAGAATGTGCAAACTCCACACGGACAGTGACCCAGAGCCGGGATTGAACCTGGGACCTTGGCCCCGTGAGACTGCAGTGCTACCACTGCGCCACCATGCTGCCCCTTAGAGCCACCTCCTTAAGCACTCTGGGATGCAGATTCTGAGGCCCTGGGGATTTATCCGCCTGCAATCCCATCAATTTTCCCAACACCATTTCTCAACTAATGTTGATCTTCCTCAGTGCTGAGGTGACCGACCTCAGCACTTTGCTTTACCGCAAACCCACGGATAACCTCACGATGCTCCACTTCTCCAGCTTCCACCCTAAACACATTAAAGAAGCCATCCCCTATAGACAAGCTCTCCGTATACACAGGATCTGCTCAGACGAGGAGGAGCGTAACAGACATCTACAGATGTTGAAAGATGCCTTCGTACGAACGGGATATGGCACTGGACTCATTGATCGACAGTTCCAACATGCCACAGCGAAAAACCGCACCGACCTCCTCAGAAGACAAACATGGGACACAACCGACAGAATACCCTTCGTCGTCCAGTACTTCCCCGGAGCGGAGAAACTACGTCACCTTCTTCACAGCCTTCAACACGTCATTGATGACGATGAACATCTTGCCAAGGTCATCCCCACACCCCCACTACTTGCCTTCAAACAACCGCGCAACCTCAAACAAACCATTGTTTGCAGCAAACTACCCAGTCTTCAGAACAGTGACCACGACACCACACAACCCTGCCATGGCAATCTCTGCAAGACGTGCCAGATCATCGACATGGATACCACTATTACACGTGAGAACACCACCCACCAGGTACGCGGTACATACTCGTGCGACTCGGCCAACGTTGTCTATCTCATACGCTGCAGGAAAGGATGTCCCGAAGCGTGGTACATTGGCGAGACCATGCAGACGCTGCGACAACGAATGAACGGACATCGCGCGACAATCACCAGGCAGGAATGTTCCCTTCCAGTCGGGGAACACTTCAGCAGTCAAGGGCATTCAGCCTCTGATCTCCGGGTAAGCGTTCTCCAATGCGGCCTTCAGGACACGCGACAATGCAGAATCGTCGAGCAGAAACTTATAGCCAAGTTCCGCACACATGAGTGCGGTCTCAACCAGGACCTGGGATTCATGTCGCATTACATTCATCCCTCACCATCTGGCCTGCGAAATCCTACCAACTGTCCTGGCTTGACACAATTCACACCTCTTTAACCTGGGGTTATCCCATCTCTGGATCTGTAAAGATTTAATCACCTGCTAATGGTCGCATTCCAAGCATTGTTTGGCATCTTTGAATTTGTCTATATATATGTTTCTGGAACATTCTCTTCATTCACCTGAGGAAGGAGCAGCACTCCGAAAGCTAGTGACATCGAAACAAACCTGTTGGACTTTAACCTGGTGTTGTAAGACTTCGTACTCTTTTGTGAAGACAGAACCAAAGTATGTATTCAATTGCTCAGTCATTTTGTTGTCCCTGCATTTCCCTGTTTCTGTCTGTGGGGGGCCTACATTTTTCTTTACCAATCTCTTTCTCTTCACATATCTATAGAAACTCTTAGTGTCAGTCTTTATGTTCCATGCAAACTTCCATTTGTACTGTACTTTCCCCTTCTTAATCAATCCCTTCGTCCTTCTTTGCTGAATTCTAAACTGCTCCCAATCCTCAGACCTATCAAATGCCCAAATAAGGGCCTTTTTGAATAAAGAGTTGGGTTTGTTCCCAATGTTGCCGCCCTTGGGTCTACAGGACAGGCTCCTCTTGGATGATGATATTAGATAAGGTAAGATCTCCAATGTGTATGCTGAGTTGGCCAGGAGGGTGGAAGTTTTGATGGTGATTGTGCGGCAGAAATGGGAGGAGGATTTGGGAGGCGCGATGCGGGGCTAGATTTAGGAGGAAGCATTACGTAGGGTTAATGCATCCTCATCATGTACTAGACTCAGTCTTATTCAGCTTAAGGTTTGCACAGAGCACATATTGCACTGGCTAGGCTAAACCGTTTCTTCCCAGCAGAGGCTGATCAGTGTGCACCATGTGCCTGATCCCATGCGAACCATGTCCACATATTCTGATCCTGTCCAAAACAAGTCACGAGTGGTGGGGATGGTGGCCACGCCTTCTCCATGGATAGCTATCGTTGGTGTGTCTGGGGACCCTGGTGTCATGGTGGGAAAGGGGGCCGATGTCGTGGCTTTCACCTCCCGATTAGCTTGAAGGAGAACTTTGCTTAATTGGGGGCCGTAGAACCACCAAGCACTGGGTCATGGGTACGGGACCTTCCTGAGTTTCTTCATTTGGAGAGAATCAAATTTGCCATCAGAGGTTCGGATGAGGGGTTCTCCTCGAGGTGGAAGCTGTTCAGCGACTTTTTCAAGAACTACTAGAACGTTGGGGGTGGAGGGGGTTGCGAACAGTAATTCTTGACTGTTAAGGGGTGGGGGGTACTTTGATTTGTTTTATTTTAAAAATAAATTGTTGTTGGGGGTGTTGGCGACGTATTTGTGTGTCTAGAGGGTGCCTGTTGTATTGTATTGTTATAGTGTTATATGTATTGTTAATATGCGGTGTTCGTTGTTGTTCTGTGATATGGACTGTGTCTGTTTCTGTATTCTGTGTATGCTTTGGATATACCTTCAATAAATTATCTTTAAAAAAAAAAGAAACACCAAGTGGCAAAAATCATTCGTTGGGGTGATATACGTTGGGGCGGCACGGTAGCACAGTGGTTAGCACTGTTGCTTCACAGCGTCAAGGTCCCAGGTTTGATTCCCGGCTTGGGTCTCTGTTTGTGCGGAGTCTGCACGTTCTCCCTGTGTCTGCATGGGTTTCCTCCGAGTGCTCCGGTTTCCTCCCACAAGTTCCAAAAGACATACTGTTAGGTGGATGCGACATTCTGAATCCTCCCTCCGTGTACCCGAACAGGCGCCGGAATATGGCGACTAGGGGATTTTCACAGTAACTTCATTGCAATGTTAATGTAAGCCTACTTGTTACAATAAAGATTATTATTATTACAGATCACCAAACTGCAGTGGTAATGTTGGGAACAGCATTTCATAGGAAATCAGAGATGCTTGTGAGAAAGGAACACCTGTGAATATGGGTGACTTTAATCTGCAAATAGATCAGATGACTTAAATTAGTCATGTGGTACTGAAGGCAGGCTGAGGGGATACACATGGATCAGGAACAGAAACTGCCTCATGAAACCCTGGCTGGAATCCATACTGGCTGCAAAAGCGCTCAATTCAAAGCATAAACCTGTTATTGCGATATGGACTTTGATTACCCACTCCAGGTCTCTGAATATGTAACAAACTTCCAGACACAGGTGATCAACTTTGCAGCAGGACGAAGAACAGACAAAATAAGCTATCAGACTCCTTAATGAGCTGACCGCTGGTCAGACAAAGGGAGTTTCAGAGGACAATGGGTCTTGATTGAACCACCATCGATAAACAGGAGTATCCTGTATTTCCCATTAACCAGTGGGGTCTGGCTGGGACAATGGCCAGTGGTGGGCGTATACATATGATTCAATCCAAGCTTCCCAGTATAAGAAAGCAGCATCGAACAAATCTGGAGAGAGAACCTGGGAATTGCCCAGGCACAACCATCACAAGAAGAAAGGTTTCAAACCCAGAGAAGACATCAACATCGAGTGATCGAAGCCTGCCAGTCTCCTTTACTAAGTGCGGGTAAAACCCAAAGCTCAGCTGTGAGTCTGAGTCATATTTTCTTGAGTAATAGAATTGTGAATAAAATTGCGTTAAACTGTGAACCTGTTTTGACTTTGTTCATCTCGTAAATAAAGACACCTGGGCAAAACTTTGAGTAAGTAAACTGGTCAAACGTATCAGAGGTTTTAAAGGTACAACAGTCAGTACAATAGAGGAGGAATCTCTGGAGTGTTTTTCTGAACCAATACATTGAGGAACCAAGGGAACAGTCCATCTTGAACTTGATGTTGTGCAATGAGAAAGGATTAGTTCGCAATCTAGTTATGGGCAAACCCTTGGGGATGAGAGACCATAATATGATAGAATTCTCTATTAAGGTGGGTAGTGAGGTCATTGATCCTGAGACCAGGGTCCAGAATGTCAATAATAGGATGAAAAGAGGCATGAGCGATAGTATGATGGACTGGGAAACATTACTGAAAGGAAGGATAGTGGATAGGTAATGGCAGGCATTCAACGACCAAATAGGTGAACTCCAAACGTTGTTTATTCCTATTTGCAGAGTAGAAAAGGAACTTAGGCCAAACCATGGCTTACAAGAGATAAGGGCTGGTTTAGCACAGTGGGCTAAATAGCTGGCTTGTAATGCAGAACAAGGCAGCAGTGCTGGTTCAATTCCCATACCGGCCTCCCGAACAGGCACCGGAATGTGGCAACTAGGGGCTTTTCAGAGTAACTTCATTTGAAGCCTACTTGTAACAATAAGCGATTATTGTTGTTATTATTAGTATTAGATTCAGACAATAGGCATACAAATTAGCAAGAACATGCAATAGACCTGAGGATTGAGAAGAATTTAAAAGTCAGCAAAGGTGGATCAAAGGATTGATTAAAAGGGAGAAAATACAACATGAAAGTAAGCTAGCAGAGAACATAAGGGGCGGGATTCTCTGACCACCCGCCGGGTTGGAGAATTCCCGGGGGGGGGGGGGGGGGCGCGGCGTGAATCCCGCCCCGCCACCGGTTTTCTGGCAGGGGCGGGATTTACGCCATGCCGGTCGGGGGCCGTTGGCAGCGCGCACCCCGGCAATTTTCCGGGCCCCAATGGGCCGAGCAGCCAACAGTTCCTGGCCAGTCCCGCCAGCGTGAAATGGACATGGTCCCACACGGCGGGGCCTGGATGGTAGGCCATCTAGTGAGTCTTCGCGGGGGGGCCTCCACAGTGGCCTGGCCAGCGATCGGGGCCCACCGATCTGCGGGCGGAACTGTACTGTGGGGGCACTCCTTCCTTCCACGCCGGCCTCTGTAGGGCTCCGCCTTGGCTGGCGCGGAGAAGAACCCCCCTGCATATGCACAGGAACACCCCGGCAGGTCTGCGCATGCGCGGAGCCACGCCGGCGGTTCTGCGCATGCGCCAACTCGCGCCGGCCCTTCGCGTTGGCATGGCGCCAATCCCTCTGCCGCCGGCCTAGCCCCCGGAAGTGTGGAGGATTCCGCAACTTCCGGTTGGCCTGACGCCGGAGTGGTTCGCGCCGTCCTTGGCGCCGGTGGCGGGCCATCCCGCCAATTGCGGGAGCATCCCGCCCAAGAACTGTGAAAGTTTTTACAGGTATGTAAAGAGAAAAGGATTGATAAAAATGAATGTAGGTCCCTTACAGTCAGCAATGGGGAAATTCATAACAGGGACCAAAGAAATGGCTGAGGAACTAAATTTGTACTTTGCTTCTGTCTTGTCATTGAAAATATGGAAAGATATGTAATTTGAAACATGGAAGTCTGGCAATACCTGATCTAAGAAATTTGAGGGAATGTAGGGAAAAATCCCACGAAGGGTTAACAGCAGCTGCAGGAGAGGGCTGTGAAATGCAGATAGCCTTTTTCAAACAGGCTTAGCAAACAAAACAAGCAGGTCTTTCAAGTCACAATCGAGTGAATTTTAGTTTCCAGCTAAAAGCAATGTTTTGCACCTTCTTGAAGTTAGCTATCTAAGTAAGCAGCTGGAAAAGAATGGATGAGGTTTTCAGTTGAATTAGGTGACACATGTATGGGTGTGAAGTTCTGCTGACATCAGGTAAATTAAAGAAAGGTGGAGGCAACGTGTCTACGAGAACACACATTGGATCCAAATCAAAGTCAAAATTATAAGCTGGGGACACAATTTGATAACAATAAAACTATAGAAATGATAGGAATCAAAAGTCACACCACTTTGAAATCAAAGCATTTTTGAACATCACAAAGGATACAATGTAATCAGAGATCTATGAGATGAGGTCATGCTCAAAATGAATACTTAGTCGTGTTAGAAAAATTCAGATTAAAGGTACCTTTTACAATCCAAGTGAAATAAAAGTTACGTTACAAGAAAGTCATAAAAACTTAATAACTGTTAGAAAGATATATAAATCCTAAGAAGGGGACAGTCAGCTCAAAGTCAGCTCAGAGTCATCTCAGAGTCAGCTCTCATAGCTTGGTCATGGGAAAGGGACAGAGCAAAGCAGCCAAGCTAAAACAGCTAATACATCTAAGGAAGACCAGAATTTAAAGAGGAGGCAGAGTCAGCTCAGAGCCAGCTCTCATAGCTTGGTACATGGGAAGGTTAGAGCACAGTGTAGCCATCTGGGATGGCCACCTCCCGATTATAAAATGGACACATGCAAAGAATGCAGGGAAAATTGGACAATACTGAGAAACAAGCAGGTGCAAGGTCTGTCTGTTGATTAGAACCTTAGCTCTCAGACAGGACAGAAACTACTAAGCCATCTACATACTAATGAGCCATCCCCGGGGACAAAAAGGAAACATTTAGATACACAATGTTAAGGCAGACACCCGAGCGCCAGAGGAGACTCAAACAAAGCAGACCAACGGTCACCTAGGACCCGCCCATCAATCAGGGAACCACCCCTCTATTGGAGGAAGATCGATACAAATGATTGGGAAAGGCCCAGTTAATTGAAGCCAAGTTCAAGGCCCGCCCAAAAGCGCGCAAAGCCCTTTTGAGTACATAAGCACTCATCAAAGAATCAATCTTTCTTCTTTGGCCTTGGCTCTCAGCGAAGAGAGACCTGCCGAGTTGCTGCATCAGACCAAGTAAGTTCCAAATCAACGCACGCTACGAGATAGATGCTCCTAGTTGCTACCCTGTAAACAGCTCAACCCAGCAGCCTCAGAACCGAGCAACGGCCATTGTTCCTCTGACTGAGTGGGTACCGAAAGCTAAGTATAGGCTTTAGTAATAGTGGTAGTTTAGTTTGTAGAGTTTATGCATGAGTAGATTTGACTGTGTGTAAATAAATGAGCATTGCTTTTGAACTTACTAACTGATGTATCGAGTCTTTGATCAGTATTCGGTTCTGAGCCTTGTGGCGGTGTCGAAAGATACCTGCCGACTCTTGAACAAACGTAATTAAACAGAGCCAAATTAAGAGACAACACAGAAAATTAGCAACATTTACTGGTGACTCTGGTAGGATTTGATTTAGAAGTGGGCTAACCACTCCGAGAGAACCCAAAATTTGAATTGAGAATCCAATTGGAAACAGAAAAACCACAAGCGTAAGAACAGTACTGATCAAGCCTCTGAGATTCGGAAGTATGTTAATGCATGCATACTAACAGGGATATAAGGTAAACCTGAGAGATTTTGTTGCGTAAAACTGTTGGGAGTTTTGTAGGCCGTAAATTAGCGTAAGTCGTACCCGTGTTTACATCACCACTTTATCACCCCCTATTCCAAATTCAGTCGAGAAACCAGATTGAAACAGGTCCCAGGAGTATAGGGCATACTTGGTGGGAGAACCTGTCAGAGGTCCACAAGAAGAGCTGAGGGAAAGCTCACAAGCCGATGGCAATCGTGTCCTGCTTGGCACAATTGCGAGGCACAGAGGAGGTTGTTAGGACATTCCGTAGAGAGATAGAGGAGAGAGACAGAAGTAGTGAGGTAGACGTGAGTGAGGTAGAGAAGGAGAATCGAGATTTAAAAGAGCAGTTAGCAGCAAGGGACAGAGAGGTGAATGATGCCAAGTGGGCACATCAGTCTTGTCACACATTTGAACAGTTTTCAGACGCAATATGATAAGGCCTGCCAGGACACGCAACGTGCGGCCTTGGTAAGACAAGAGACAGAACAACAAATGGAGAAATTGCGGAAACAGTGCAATGATTTAAAAGCAGCCCTACGAGCACTCCATACTTCCACAACGGACAACGGCAGAGCTCCGAAGACCACGCAAAGTGCCGGAAGCAAATTGCAGAATTGCAATCTCTGCTTTCCGTTCAAAATGGATTTCAAAGCACATTTGGACCACAATTAGATCGAGAAAACGGCCCCGATTGGCAGGAATTGAACGAGACTGCCCATAGATACGTACATGGGACATGTACGCAGGAAAAACCCCAGAAAAGGAAAGCGCCCCAACCCCCAACCGAACAGGCAGAACACACCCTCATGAACCCTGTAACCACACACCGCACGGCCACAGCAGAAGGAGAAGCAGATTTCCTTTACAACCTCGTTAACCGTGACCCAATTACGGGACGCGTGTGGAAAAATTACACTGTTCCTTCCCACTTCAGGCCCCCGCCAATTTTTCGCTAAAGTCAAACAACAGGCTACCATGTACGGCCTGGACGAAAAGGAGCAAGTGAAGCTCACAGTCGTGGCAGCCCTTCCCGACCCACAGAATGTAGGAGGAGGCACACTCCAAGAGATGTACACAGCGATCCTTGATGCAATCGGCTTTAACAGAGGAGACCCCGTAGAAGGCCTAAATAAGTGTAGGCAAAAGAAGACAGAGCACCCCCACAGCATTTGCTGGACGCTTGTGGATTCACTTCACAGCAGTTTTCGGAGAATTAGCCCGCGCCCATTTGTCCCCAGGTAATATGGCCAAATTGGCCCGAATTCTAGTCTCCCAAGTCACAGATGCAGGACGAAAAGCGTGCGCACATTATGACCCCTCAGATGAGGCCCACAATGAAAAATGGGTTTTGAAGAGATTGCCTCGCGCTTGGGAGCAATCAATTGCAGGCAAAACCGCATTTATAACACCTGACGAAGAGCAGGCAGAGATGAACCCAGTTAAAGCACACCAGAACCCCACATGGGTACATGAGGGCAGGAACAGCCCACCCCAGCCCAAAGCTTAGGAATGTTACAACTGTGGCCAGTTAGGACACTTTGCAACACGCCCCCAAAAGCAGAAGAGAAACCAAGAGACAGGCACCCTAAACAGGAATAGGGCACACCGATTCATAGCGTTAGCGCAAATTCAGAGAATGCAGACATGAACGGCACCGACTGACGGTGTTCGGGCTCCCCAACTTGGGTCTGCGACACCCTTTGGGACAAGTCCGGTCGGTAGTGGCAGGCAAGGTTCGGGGACAACCCGTAGAATTCTTTTGGGACACAGGAGGGTCCCGCACCACACTCAATTCCTCCACGATGTTTCAGCGAGACACGTGGCCCACAACAGTCACCATCACACTCAGCGGTTTAACAGGCCATTTACAACAGGGACACATCACAGCCCCTGTAGCGATACAGATAGGGAACATCACGACTAAGCACCCCGTAGTTTTAGTTGATCTGCCCCTGACAGCAGAATATATCCTTGGGATCGATTTCATGAGCTCACATAACCTTTCTTTTGACCCAGTTAACAAGTGTGTTTGGAAAATGGCAAAGGCAGCATGAGCTCCCGCCACGCTCACAGTAGGAGAGTACGTAAACAGGATTAGCTCAGTAGGAGACTTCTGGTTCAACCCTCGAGCCACTAGTGCAGACAAACAAGTTAGGGCAGTCCTGCAGGAACATAAAGCAGGATTTGCACAGCACAAGCACGACTGTGGCAATTTGGCTGGCTTTGTGAACATTACAGGTCCCGACCCTAAACCCCAGAAGCAGTACGGATTTCCCCAGGAAGCAGAGGGAGAAATCTCCAAAGTAATAGAGAATTTGTTGATCAAGGTGTACTCAGATCAGTAGCCTCCACAAACAACGCACCAATTTGGCCCGTCAGGAAACTGGATGATCATGGCGACTGATCATTGATTACCGGGAACTGAACAAAGTAACCCCAGCAGCAGCCCCCACCATAGCCACGAGTCCCGAGACCATGCTCAAACAGGGACTCCAGTCAAAATTTTTTTTCGGTTTTGGATATTAGTAACGGCTTCTGGTCCATTCCATTGGCTAAAGCGTGCCAGTACAAATCCACCTTTACATTCTAAGGGCAACAGTACACGTGGACGTGCCTTCCACAAGGCTTCCACAACTCCCCCTCTATTTTCCACCGGCAGCTGGCAAATGGTTTAGCAATATTTTCCCGCTCCGATTGTCTGGTCCAGTATGTAGACGATTTGTTACTACAGACAGACACAAAGGGAGAGCACATTTCGCTTCTCGCCGAACTCCCAGCACTCCTAAAAAAAATTGGTTGTAAAGTCAACCCCAAGAAGGCCCAGATTTTGAAAGAGAAAGTGATTTACTTGGGAACAGTGATCACTCATGGTAAACGCGAGATCGAGCAAAAGAGAATTAACTCGATCGTCAAATTTCCCCTTCCCCACAATGTCTCAGCCCTCCGGTCATTTCTAGGACTGGTTGGCTACTGCCGAAACCATATTGACGGTTTTGGCACGAAAGCAGTGCCCCTATCCGACCTTCTCAAGAAGCAGGCACCTTGGGAATGGCTTCCACAGCATACAGATGCCATGGATGCTTTAAAAAGAGCACTCAGCACAGCCCCCGCACTACAGGTCCCAGATCCACTTTCCCCATATGCAATCGAAGTTGCAAGCACCGACCGAACCCTTTCGGCCGTATTCCTCCAGGAACGCAATGACAAATTACACCACGTAGCATACGCCTCACGCGTGTTAGACCCCATAGAGCAAGGATTTTCTGCCTGTGAAAGGGACCTGCTCGAAGTTTTTTGGGCAGTACAATAATTCGCCTACATTACAGGACTCAACCCCATCACAATCCTCACAGAACACACCCCAACACAGCTATTGTTAGACGGCCGACTTAAGGATGGCACAGTCAGCCAAATCCGCGCAGCCCATTGGACCCTTCTTTTACAGGGACGGGACATCACAGTAAAACGAACCAAGACCCACACCTTCCTTGCCGATAATTTGCAGTATGCAGGCACCCCTCATGAATGTGAGATCATCACCACAAAACACAACACAGGCCCATTTATTCCCAAAACACCTCCCAAGAAAACAGGTAGTACACCCCAGAGACCCCAGCCCACAGGCACGTGCACACCCCTGAAGATTTATGTGGATGGCTCCTCCACAGTGTTAAATGGAGAGATTTACCGGTTGCGGTATATATGTAGAGGACGCGTAGGGACGCGATGAAATTTCATAAAAATTGCAGGACACTTAGGCTCGCAGGCAGCAGAACTGGCAGCGATTGCATACATTGTAGACTACCCCGACTCGTTCCCGACCCCAGCAGACATCTATTCGGACAGCTTGTATGTCTGTAATAGTTTGACAGAGCTCCTACCACTCTGGGAAACAAGAGGATTTGTTTCCGCGGACGGTAAACCCCTATCCTCAGCCCCATTACTCCGCCATAGCTTAGAGATAGCGAAGGATAGGAAATACGGAATAATTAAGGTTCGCAGTTATCACCATTCTTCCCCCCCCCCGGTAACGTTAAAGCAGACGCCCTAGCGAAGGTAGGCTCCAGGCATGGTTATTTTTGGAACCCCCCCCGCGAAAGCACCCCAGTACACGCAGTTCAGGTATCACAGACCAATATTCAGGATTTAGCGAAGGCCCAGAAAGAGGATGAGAAACTAAGGGAAGTTTTAAAGGGAACCTTCCCAGCCCTGTATGATAAATACAAGAATGCAATAACAACACATGACGGTGTGATTTTAAAGGATTGCATTTATATAGTTCCCAGCCAAGACAGGAACCAGATCATTTGTCAGTTCCATGACAATCATGGACACCAAGGAATTGAACCCACCCTAGCCCACCTCAGACCGTTCTGCTGGTGGCCTGATTTAAAAACCGATGTAACGCACTACATAGAGAATTGCTTGTTCTGTGTCCAGAACAATCCAGACAGATATGCGAAAAAGGCTCAATTTAGTCATACCCGCTCCGTTAATGGACCCTGGACAAATCTCCAGATAGATTATATAGGACCCCTACCCCTGTGCAGAAATGGTTACAAGTATGTGTTGGTGGTCATAGACACCTTCACAAAATGTGTGGAAGCATTTCCATCGCGAACTAATACGGCCAAGACAACGGCTAAAATATTAATTCACCACATCTTTACAAGATGGGGTCTCCCATGCAGTATCGAGCCCGATCAAGGCTCCCATTTCACAGGACGTGTAATGAAAAACGTCCTCATGCTTTTCAGCATTCGACAAAAATTTCACATTGCATACCACCCCCAGTCAAGAACAAAGAACAAAGAACAAAGAAATGTACAGCACAGGAACAGGCCCTTCGGCCCTCCAAGCCCGTGCCGACCATACTGCCCGATTAAACTACAATCTTCTACACTTCCTGGGTCCGTATCCTTCTATTCCCATCCTATTCATATATTTGTCAAGATGCCCCTTAAATGTCCCTATCGTCCCTATCGTCCCTGCTTCCACTACCTCCTCCGGTAGTGAGTTCCAGGCACCCACTACCCTCTGCGTAAAAAACTTGCCTCGTACATCTACTCTAAACTTTGCCCCTCTCACCTTAAACCTATGCCCCCTAGTAATTGACCCCTCTACCCTGGGGAAAAGCCTCTGACTATCCAAAGTCAAGTCGACTACCAAAGTCACACTCGACTACCAGTCAAGTGGTATTGTAGCGAGGATGAATAGGACATTAAAAGCCACCCTCAGGAAGATGGTACAGCAGAATAACAGCACCTGGGATTCAGTTCTCCCATTTGCATTAATATTTTTAAGAAACATGGTATCCATGTCCACAGGATACACACCCCACACCCTCATGACCAGACGCCCCATGAAAGGCAGAGTATTTATTCGGACTGGATTTGGCTAGCCCCGCAGTTACAGCCCTCACGCATGAAAATGCGGTTAAACAACTGTTACAGAACATAAAGGCAGCCCAACTCGCAGCAGCAGTGAGACTTGGAACCAGGAAGAAACAGAGCAAGGCTTGTTTCGACAAAACAGTACACGCCACTGAGTTTACAGTAGGGCAACAAGTTATGCTTTCCCTTTACAACCCCAGTTCATTCCTTTCCCCAAAATTTTCCGGACCATACTCCATTTCGGACAAAGTCAGCTGCTCAGTATACAATATAACCTATCCCAATGGTAAGTCTGCGTGGTTTCATATAAACCAGCTCAAGGCTTATGGCTCGCAGAATACCACACACACCACATTCTGCTCGCAGCAGCAGACGAGCACGCCCCGCCCACTGATGACGCATTCCTACCTTCCCCCACCCAGTCCAGCCCGCCCTCAGACACAACTTCAACTCCGCCCCCAGAGGCACGACTCCGCCTCTCCCTTCCCACAACCAGCAGCGACAGTGATAGCGATCACGATGACGATAGCCACAGCACACCACGTTACGACTATACCCCTGTACCAGGCCCCACTCCCAGCGAATCCGAGCATGATTCTACTGACCCATTTGAGATTACTTATACCAAAGCCCCTGACCCAGACCCACCTCCCGACGATTACGGATTGAAGCATAGTAGCTTCAACCTCGACACACGATTCTGACACCGAGACAATTCATTCAGGCTCATCCGGAATGATGAGATGGACCCCAATTCGCTCCAAGCAGCTTTAGCACGGTTATTACAGTCAAGAGTTTGGCAGCTGGGAGAAGATGATGACTTGGAGTCTGACTCCCACCAAACAAATCCCTTTGCGACCCTGTTCGCTATTGAGCAGTGAGGTGTCCAGATGATGGAGAAAAAAAAGAACCGCTGGAGAGATACGGTGTCCTTTCTGATGGAACCTGCACCATATTTGTTGAAAGTCTTTTCGTTAATGTTAAGTGTTGTTCGTAAACTCGAAAGTTTTTCACGGCCCCATGTCACCACTCCTTTATCGTTCCCTGGTTGTTAATGGAACAAGTTTGTCCCCAGATAATAGTTCAGAGAAACTAGTTTGTCATCAGAAACCAGTTTAAAGGTACAAGTTTGTCACCAGACAACCGTTCAGAGGGACTAGTTTGTCGACAGAACACGACTCATAGCGACTCTCCTAATTCGAGAGGAAGCCACCATGATGACCACATTCTTACCCGTTCTTGCCGATTGCTCAGGCAGTGGAGAAACGGCATTGGGCCCCGCCCTGCCTGAGGACCCCCCTCTGGTCAACTACGCTCGGGTAGAGCACATACGGCATTGGTCAACGTCCTACCCGGGGATTCCACCCATTTCTTACCCGCCGCGGCCCGTACGCACCCCATTTTGACTCGTTATGTTCGAAATTCTTTTGTTTGCTTTTGGCAACACTTAGGTTGCTTCCGTATGCTATTTACATCCTCAAACACTGGGATGGTAGATCACACAGGCTGCGAGACGGTTCACAGTATGGCAGTATTTTTCTTAGATGTCTTGTCCCAACATTTGTTTTTTTTAAAAAATGAGGGAGTCACTGGTGGTGACCAATTATAAAGGGAAATTGGCAATAAAGGACAGACAGACAGACATACGAGATCTTAAACAAGATAATAACAGAAATTATGCTTGTGTTCACAGAACTCCGGAACCTCAGGAAACCCAGAAGAAGACAAAGAAGAAGACTGACAAACATGAAGACAGCCTTCGTGTTCACATGGATCTTAGCGGGCTCTGACCCCTACCACACAAACCGTAAATGATTCTCACCCCTGCAGTACACGGAACCCCGAGATAACTAGCACCGCGACAGCTAGCAATACCTCGACCTGGTGTGATGAGTTTATCACCTGGTACTCACTCTCATATGTAGTCGAAGCACTCTTAGTGCTGGCAATACTTTGCAGTGTCGTGCAAACATTTAGAGTTAGGAAATGGCGTAAGAGAGAATATCGCTCTCGCACCCCGGTATACAGGTTTAGGTCCCCCATTTTCGGATTTCACCAGACCCCCGAACCCCTTGGGACGGATTAAAGTGCATCCATTTTTCTTTATGTATTCTGTGGAATAAAGAGATGTAAACCTCTGTGTCTGACTGCCAGGCCAGAGAAATTTGTGTGCTGCTATTTTGTACAGGTTAAGATGTATAGATTATTTGGATTGTTTGAATGAGGATAGTTTATTGAGAATAGTTGAGGTTCCAGTATTTTATTTTTCTGTAATGCATGTATTAATGTCATAGCGCCCTGTAGGGTTTTATGATAATGAATGTATTTAAAATGGCATAGGTAAAATTATGTTGCATAGGATAGGACAGTGTAGAGCCTAAGTATGGGTGCCCCGTTTGGTCAGAGGATGAAGACGACGTAGTAGTGTGATCCTTCACGCTTCGCGTTGAGGATCACAAGGAGGGAGTGTAGCCATCTGGGATGGCCACGTCCCGATTACAAAATGGACACTTGCAAGGAATGCAGGGAAAATTGGACAATACTGAGAAACAAGCTCTGTCTGTTGTTGCAAGGTCTGTCTGTTGATTAGAACCTTAGCTCTCTGACAGGACAGAGACTACTAAGCCATCTACATACTAATGAGCCATCTCCGGGGACAAAAGGGAAACATTTAGATACACAATGTTAAGGCAGACACCCCGGCGCCAGAGGAGACTCAAACAAAGCAGACCAACGGTCACCTAGGACACGCCCAGCAATCAGGGAACCACCCCCCTATTGGAGGAAGATCGATACGAATGATTGGGAAAGGCCCAATTAATTGAGACCAAGTTCAAGGCCCACCCAAAAGCGCGCAAAGCCCTTTTGAGTACATAAGCACTGACCAAAGAGAGAATCTTTCTTCTTTGGCCTTGGTTCGCAGCGAAGAGAGACCTGCCGCGTTGCTGCATCAGACCAAGTAAGTTCCAAGTCAACGCACGCTACGAGATAGACACTCCTAGTTGCTATCCTGTAAACAGCTCAACCCAGCAGCCTCAGAACCGAGCAACGGCCATTGTTCCTCTGTTGGCTTCCTCCCGAAGCTAAGTATAGGCTTTAGTAATAGTGGTAGTTTAGTTTGTAGAGTTTATACATGAGTAGATTTGACTGTGTGTAAATAAATGAGCATTGCTTTTGAACTTACTAACTGGTGTATCGAGTCTTTGATCAGTATTCGGTTCTGAACCTTGTGGCGGTGTCGAAAGATACCTGGCAAATCTTGAGCAAACGTAATTAAACAGAGCCAAATTAAGAAACAACACAGCAAAGTAGCAACAACAGCAACCGAGCAGAACAGCGAATACATCTGAGGAAGACCAAAAGTTAAAGAAGAGTGATTGTCAAGGTGGACCTGAAGGTCTCTTCAACCAACCAGGACAATCCAGAAGCAAGATCTTTTTTACTTTTTTGTAAAGACAGTGATTGCATCTTTTAAAAGATAAAATATAATAATAAAATAACTGAAAAGTTTTAACCTGAAATAGTGGTTATTACAAAGTCTACTTTACTTACTTCGCAATGCGGGACCCAGGATCAATGCTACTAAGTGGTAAGTAGATGAAATCTTCTGTGAAGGTGTGGGTTATACCGGGGGATAACATGAAAATATAGTTTGACCTGAATAGCACCCATCTAAGCCTGCATAGAATTTACAGTGCAGAAGGAGGCCATTCGGCCCATCGAGTCTGCACCGGCTCTTGTAAAGAGCACCCTATCCAAGGTCAACACCTCCATCCTATCCCCATAACCCAGTAACCCCACCCAACACTAAGGGCAATTTTGGACATTAAGGGCAATTTATCATGGCCAATCCACCTAACCTGCACATCTTTGGACTGTGGGAGGAAACCGGAGCACCCGGAGGAAACCCACGCACTCCCGGGGAGGATGTGCAGACTCCGCACAGACAGTGATCGAACCTGGGACCCTGGAGCTGTGAAGCAATTGTGCTATCCACAATGCTACCGTGCTGCCCATAGGAGTCAGGGAGTGAGAATCCCTGTTCACCATTTAGAATATCGACCCTTTTTGGTATAGGGGGAATTCTAAGAATAGTGGTGAGTTTTTAACTTCAGTCTTCACAAAGGAAGACATGAATAATGTATCAGAAGTTCTGAGAAACACAAGTTTTAGTGAGGAGCTGAAGGAAATTAGTATTCATAAAGAAATGGTTTGGGGAAATTAATGGGATTGAAGGCAAACAAATATCCAGGACCTGATAAACTTCATTCCAGGGCACTTAAGGACATTGTCCTACAAATAATAGATCCATTGGTGGTCATTTTCCAAAATTCTTTGTACTCTGGAATTGTTCCTACAGATTGGAGGGTAGCTAATATAACCCCACTATTTAAAAAGGGAGGTAGAGACAAAACAGAGAACTATAGACTAGTGAGCCTAATGTCAGGAGTAGGGAAGTTACTAGAGTCCATTATTAAGGATTTCATAGCACAGCATTTGGAAAGCAGTGGTATAATCAGACAAAGCATGGATTTATGAAAGGGAAATCATGCTTGACAAATCTACTGGAATTCTTTGAAGATGTAACCAGTGGAGTTGACTTGGGAGAACCGGTGGATGTGGTGTATTTAGACTTTCAGAAGGCTTTCGACAAGGTTTCACACAGTAGATTACTATGTAAAGTTAAAGCGCATGGGATTGCGGGTAGTATCTTGAGATCGATAGATAGCTGGTTCACAGGCAGGAAGCAAAACGTTGGGATAAATGGGTCTATTCCCGATTGGCAGGCAGTGACTAGTGGGGTACCGCAGGGATCTGTGCTAGGGCACCAACTGTTCACATTATATATTAATTATTTGGACTGGGGAACTTAATGTTTAATTCCAAATTTGCAAATGGTACAAGGTTGGGTGGGAGCGTGAGCTGTGAGGAGGATGCAGAGGTGCTTCAGCAGGATTTAGACAGACTGAGTGAGCATATGCATGGCAGATGCAGTATAATGTGGATAAATGTGAGGTTATCCTCTTCCGTAGAAAAAATAGGAAGGCAGATTGTTATTTGAATGGGTGTAAATTGAGAGAGGCAGATACTCAACGAGACCTTGGTGTCCTCATGCATCAGTCGCTGAAAGTAAGTGCGCAGGTACAGCAGGCAGTAAAGAAAGCAAATGGTATGTTGGCCTTCATACCGTGAGGATTTGAGTATAGGAATAAGGATGTTTTACTGCAATTGTATAGGCATTGGTGAGACCGCACCTGGAATATTGTGTGCAGTTTTGGTGCCCTTAGCTGAGGAAGGATGTTCTTGCTATGGAGGGACTGCAGCGAAGGTTTATCCGGCTGATATCTGGGGTGGTAGAAATGTGAGGAGAGAGCAATTCGGTTACATAGAATTTACAGTGCAGAAGGAGGCCATTCAGTCCATCGAGCCTGCACCGGCCCTTGGAAAGAGCACCCCCATTTTAAGCCCAGAACTCCGCCCCATACCCGTAACCCAGCAACCCCACACAACCCCTTTGGACACTAAGGGCAATTTAGCATGGCCAATCCACCAAACCTGCACGTCTTTGGACTGTGGGAGGAAACCGGAGCACCCGGAAAAAAACCACGCAGACATGGGGAGAACATGCAGACTCCGCACAGACAGTGACCCAAGCCGGGAATCGAACTTGGGACCCTGGAGCTGCAAAGCGACAATGCTAACCACTGTGCTACCGTGCCGCCCTGATTATATTAGGATTATATTCATTGTAGTTTAGAAGAGTGAGAGGGGATCTCATTGAAACTTATAAAATTCTAATGAGATAGGGTAGATTCAGAAAGAATGTTCCCGATGGTGGGAGAGTCCAGAACTAGGGTTGTAATTTTAGGACTGAGATGAGGGGAAATTTCTTCACCCAGAGTTGTGAAGAAAGTGTTGATCTGTGGGATTCTTGACCACAAAAGATAGTTGAGGCTAAAATGTGTAATTTCAAGAAGGAATTAGATTTGGCTCTTTGGGTTAGAGGGATCAAGGAATATGGGGGGAAAGTGAGATCTGAGTATTGAACTTGATGATCAGCCATGATCATAATGAAAGGTGGAGCAGGCTCGAAGGGCCAAATGGCCTCCTCCTGCTTCTCGTTTCTTCTATGTGTCTATTATGAGGGCAGGTTTCATAAACTTGGCTTCGTTGATGCTCGGGGCTTTTCACAGTAACTTCATTGAAGCCTACTTGTGACAATAAGCGATTATTATTATTATAATTCAGAACTAGGGAGCAGAACCTTAAAATTTGAGCTGGGCATAATTTGAGCTAGGAATTAAATCTGGCAGCAGCTTCACACAAAGGTCAGAGGAAATCTGAAGCCTGCACTCCTAGAAGGTTGGGTCAATTGAAATTTTCGATACTGACATTAATAGATTTCCATTAGGAAAGAATATCAAGTTCTATGGAACAAAGTAGAAATGGAGTTGAGGCACAAATCTGCCATTATAGGACTCAACTGTCTACTTATGTTCCTATCCCACTTCACTTCCCATTTACCCATTAACTCTGTCCTTGATGATCTATATTAGCTCTCATGCCCACTAACAGCTCATTTTATCCTTGCTTTGAAGCACTCCAATAGTCTCAGCATTCTACGGACATAATTGTAACTTGCCAGGGGTTTGGGGGGACTTTGGCTCCAGTTTTGATTGAGCTCCTTGATGCCACACTCAGTCAAATGCGGCCTTGATATCAGGGGTAGCACGGTAGCATAATGGTTAGCACTATGGCTTCACAGAGCCAGGGTCCATGGTTCGATTCCTGGCTTGGGTCACTGTCTGTGTGGAGTCTGCACGTTCTCTCCGTATCTGCGTGTGTTTCCTCCAGATACTCCATTGTCCTCCCACAAGTGCCGAAAGATGTGCTATTAGGTAATTTGGACATTCTGAATTGTCCCTCTGTGTACCTGAACAGGCGCTGGAGTGTGGTGACTAGGGGCTTTACACAGTCACTTCATTGCATTGTTAATGTAAGCCTACTTGTGACAATAAAGATTATTATTATTGTATATATATGTTTGAACAATGGCTGTCATGAGGTCAGGAACTGAGTGATCCTGGCAGAACCCAAACTGAGTATCAGTGAGCAGGTTATTGCTAAGCAAGCATTGACTTGCTAGTACTGTTGATTACCTCTGCCATCACTTTGGTGATGATGGAGAGTATACTGATGGGGCAGTAATTGGCCAGGTTGGATTTGTTCTGCTTTGGGTACAGGACATGCCTGGGCAATTTTCCACAGTTCCAGGTAGATGCCAGTGTTGGAGCCATACTGGAACAGCTTGGCTAGTGTTGCGGCAAGTTCTGGAACACAATTTTTCAGCACTATTGCAGGAACATTATCAGGGCCCATAGTTTTTGCAAGATGCAACACATTCAGCTGTTCCTTGATATCACATGGAGTGATTTGGCTGAAGGCTGGCACCTGTAATGCCTGAGACCACTGGAGGAGACCCAGATGGGTGATACACTCAGCACTTCTGTCTGAAGATTGTTGTCTTTGATGTGTTGGGTGCTCTGGGTCCGTGGAACACATACAGGCCACCAACACTTAAAATAGTGCAACACTATTTTATTAAGTTAGAAACTGTTGAACATACTTTCACTGTGGGTTAACACGATGTTAGATTAAACTAAAGACCTATGCCTGTTCTAACCAGTCTATGCACTCAGCACATGGTGAAGATCTGTGTTGTAAGCTGTAAGCTCTGTCCTTCTAGGAGGCTGCATCCCGAATGAGCAGGAACTCTGATGCTCCCTGTCTTTATAGTGAGTGTGCTCTAACTTGTGATTAGCTGCGGTGTTGTGTGTGTTGGTTGGTCCCACTGTGTGTCCATCAGTGTGAGTGTATCTGCACCATGATATACTGGTGTATATTATGACAGTCTTATCTTTTACACTGATGTACTGGACTCTCCCATCATTGAAGAATGGGATATTTGTGGAGCATCCTCCTCCAGTGAATTGTTTAACTGTCCAGCAGCATTCATGACTGGATGTGGCAGGGCTGCAGAGCTTAGATCTGGTCAGTTGGTTATGGATCGCTTAGCTGTGTCCATTACTTACTGCTTATGTTGTTTGGAATGCAAGTAGTCCTGAGGTGTCACTTCATCAAGTTGACACCTCATTTTAGGTATGCCTGCTGCTCCTGGCTTACCCTCCTGCACTCTTCATTGAACCAGGGTTAATCCCCTAGTTTGGTGGCAATGATAAAGTGGAGGATATGCCAGGTCATGAAGTTACAAATTGTGGCTGAGTACAATTCTTCTGCTGCAGATGGCCCACAGGGCCTCATGGACACCTAGTTTTGAGTTGCAAGATCTGTTCAAAGTCTATCCCATAGAGCTCAGTGGTAGTGCCATGCAACACGATGGAGGGTACCCTCAATGTGAATCATAGAATCATAGAATTCCTACAGTGCAGAAGTAGGCCATTTGGCCCATCAATTCTGTACTGACCCTCTGAAAGAGCATTGTCCTAGGTCCACTCCCGTGCACTATCCCTGTAACCCCATAACCTCACCTAACCAGGACATCTTTGGACATAAGACACAGGAGTAGAGTTAGGCCACTAGGCCCATCGAGTCTGCTCCGCCATTCAACCATGGCTGATATTTTCTCATCCACATTCTCCTGCCTTCTCCCCATAACCCCTGATCCCCTTATTAATCAAGAACCTATATGTCTCTCTCTCTTAAAGACACTCAGTTATTTGGCCTCCACAACCTTCTGCGGCAAAGAGTTCTACAGAATCACCACCCCCTGGCTGTAGAAATTCCTCCTCATCTCTGTTTTAAAGGATCATCCCTTTAGTCTGAGATTGAGGCCTCTGGTTCTAGTTTTTCCTCCAAGTGGAAACATCCTTTGCACGTCCACTCTATCCAGGCCTCGCAAGTTTTAATAAGATCCCCTCTCATCCTTCGAAACTCCAATGAGCACTGACCCAGAGTCCTCAACCGTTCCTCATACGACAAGTTCTTCATTCCAGGGATCATTCTTGTTAACCTCCTCTGGACCCTTTCCAAGGCCAGCACATCCTTCCTTATATACGGGGCCTAAAACTGCTCACAATACTCCAAATGTGTTCTGACCAGAGACTTGTACAGCCTCAGAAATACATCCCTGGTCTTGTATTCTAGCCCTCTTGACATGAATGCTAACATTGCATTTGCCTTCTTAACTGCCGACTGAACCTGCACGTTAACCTTAAGAGAATCGTGAACAAGGACTCCCAAGTCCCTTTGTGCTTCTGATTTCCTAAGCATTTCCCCATTTAGAAAATAATAAGGGACAGTAAGGGGCAATCTTTTAGCAACTGCCCCCGGAGCATCTCTGGATTACTGGTCCAGTGACAATACCACAATGCCACTGCACCCCTCACCCCCCAACCTACAATATTTAAATATGCAAAAAGGCAAAGGCAGGTCAGTATTCTGGTTTGAATTGACTGCACAGATTTTCTAAGCTGTCTGAGATTCATCAGGCTCAACACTGTCAGTGGGCGGAAGGGATTGATGATTCTGGAGTTGGCAGGCTGGTAAGTCCTCAACTATCGAAACAGACAGCTTTGTCTGTGACCACGTGAATGGCTCCTACTCACAGGATCTATTCTGAGCATTCTGATCTTTAGAGGTAATTTCCATAGTTTTGGATGATATTTCTGCTCCCTTGGAGCTCACTCTCCTTGAAGTACCGTTTCCTGCTGGGAGCAACTTATGCAGTTTTACCTTGGAACACTCATAGCAGAGCAGGAGAAACAGCAATTCAAACACAAGTTCCAAAAGAAACAGCCACACCAATACCAGCTGCTTTTTCCTCAGCCACATGGCACTGTGAGACACAGGTTCTGTTGCGTATAAGAAGGTTCTACGTTAGTGTCTGTTACCAAGCCACTGTAATCTTTGATTGTCAGGGTGGTGCTCAGCAGCCCACAGGTGATGTCACCATTTCCCTCTGTCATTGGCTAGTGTCTCCCAGGTTCAGTGTTTAGGGCCTTCATGCCATGTTTGCAAACAGCCTTGAAGTGCAGCTTTGGAGTCTTACAGGTCTTCTCGCTCTAGCTAGCTTGCCATTCAGGAAGTTCTTGGAAATGCATCCATCTCGGGAAACTGCACAAGCCAATGAAGTTGCCTCTGCTTGATGGGTGCTAGTCATAGAGTCATAGAGGTCTACAGCACAGAAAAGGTCCTTCAGCCCATCGCGTCTGTGCTGGTCAAAACAACCACCCAACGATTTCAATCTCATTTTCCAACACTTGGCTCATCGCCTTTTATGCCTGTTATGGTATGAGCCTCCACACTCTTTTCATTCAGTGAGTTCCAGATCCCCGCCCCCCTATGGGCGAAAATGTTTTTTCTCACAACTCCTCTAAACCTCCTCCCCCTTACCGTAAATCTATGCCCCTAGTCATTGATGATTCCACCAAGGGGAAAAGGTCCTTCCTGTCTACTCGATCTATGCCGCTCATAATTTTATACATGTCAATCATGCCCCCCCTCAGTCTCCTCTGCTCTGAGGTAAACAATCCCAGTCTATCTAATCTCTCTTTCCAGCTAAAACTCTCCAGCCCAGGCAACATCCTGGTAAATCGCCTCTGCACTATTTCCAGTGCTATTCCATCCCTCTTCCGAGGTAGTATGGGCTGAAGTTAGAAACAGGAAAGGAGAGGTCACCCTGTTGGGAGTTTTTTATAGGCCTCCTAATAGTTCTAGGGATGTAGAGGAAAGGATGGCGAAGATGATTCTGGATATGAGCGAAAGTAACAGGGTAGTTATTATGGGAGACTTTAACTTTCCAAATATTGACTGGAAAAGATGTAGTTCGAGTACAATAGATGGGTCGTTCTTTGTACAGTGTGTGCAGGAGGGTTTCCTGAAACAATATGTTGACAGGCCAACAAGAGGCGAGGCCACTTGGATTTGGTTTTGGGTAATGAACCAGGCCAGGTGTTGGATTTGGAGGTAGGAGAGCACTTTGGGGACAGTGACCACAATTCGGTGACGTTTACGTTAATGATGGAAAGGGATAAGTATACACCGCAGGGCAAGAGTTATAGCTGGGGGAAGGGCAATTATGATGCCATTAGACGTGACTTGGGGGGGATAAGGTGGAGAAGTAGGCTGCAAGTGTTGGGCACACTGGATAAGTGGGGCTTGTTCAAGGATCAGCTACTGCGTGTTCTTGATAAGTATGTACCGGTCAGACAGGGAGAAAGGCGTTGAGCGAGGGAACCGTAGTTTACCAAGGAAGTGGAATCTCTTGTTAAGAGGAAGAAGGAGGCCTATGTGAAGATGAAGTGTGAAGTTTCGGTTGGGGCGATGGATAGTTACAAGGTAGCGAGGAAGGATCTAAAGAGAGAGCTAAGACGAGCAAGGAGGGGACATGAGAAGTATTTGGCAGGAAGGATCAAGGAAAACCCAAAAGCTTTCTATAGGTATGTCAGGAATAAGCGAATGACTAGGGAAAGAGTAGGACCAGTCAAGGACAGGGATGGGAAATTGTGTGTGGAGTCTGAAGAGATAGGCGAGATACTAAATGAATATTTTTCGTCAGTATTCACTCAGGAAAAAGATAATGTTGTGGAGGAGAATGCTGAGCCCCAGGCTAATAGAATAGATGGCATTGAGGTACGTAGGGAAGAGGTGTTGGCAATTCTGGACAGGCTGAAAATAGATAAGTCCCCGGGACCTGATGGGATTTATCCTAGGATTCTCTGGGCGGCCAGGGAAGAGATTGCTGGACCTTTGGCTTTGATTTTTATGTCATCATTGGCTACAGGAATAGTGCCAGAGGACTGGAGGACAGCAAATGTGGTCCCTTTGTTCAAAAAGGGGAGCAGAGACAACCCCGGCAACTATAGACCGGTGAGCCTCACGTCTGTAGTGGGTAAAGTCTTGGAGGGGATTATAAGAGACAAGATTTATAATCATCTAGATAGGAATAATATGATCAGGGATAGTCAGCATGGCTTTGTGAAGGGTAGGTCATGCCTCACAAACCTTATTGAGTTCTTTGAGAAGGTGACTGAACAGGTAGACGAGGGTAGAGCAGTTGATGTGGTGTATATGGATTTCAGCAAAGCGTTTGATAAGGTTCCCCACGGTAGGCTATTGCAAAAAATACGGAGGCTGGGGATTGAGGGTGATTTAGAGATGTGGATCAGAAATTGGCTAGCTGAAAGAAGACAGAGGGTGGTGGTTGATGGGAAATGTTCAGAATGGAGTACAGTCACAAGTGGAGTACCACAAGGATCTGTTCTGGGGCCGTTGCTGTTTGTCATTTTTATCAATGACCTAGAGGAAGGCGCAGAAGGGTGGGTGAGTAAATTTGCAGACGATACTAAAGTCGGTGGTGTTGTCGATAGTGTGGAAGGATGTAGCAGGTTACAGAGGGATATAGATAAGCTGCAGAGCTGGGCTGAGAGGTGGCAAATGGAGTTTAATGTAGAGAAGTGTGAGGTGATTCACTTTGGAAGGAATAACAGGAATGCGGAATATTTGGCTAATGGTAAAGTTCTTGAAAGTGTGGATGAGCAGAGGGATCTAGGTGGCCATGTACATAGATCGCTGAAAGTTGCCACCCAGGTTGATAGGGTTGTGAAGAAGGCCTATGGAGTGTTGGCCTTTATTGGTAGAGGGATTGAGTTCAGGTGTCGCGAGGTCATGTTGCAGCTGTACAGAACTCTGGTACGGCCGCATTTGGAGTATTGCGTACAGTTCTGGTCACCGCATTATAGGAAGGACGTGGAGGCTTTGGAGCGGGTGCAGAGGAGATTTACCAGGATGTTGCCTGGTATGGAGGGAAAATCTTATGAGGAAAGGCTGATGGACTTGAGGTTGTTTTCGTTGGAGAGAAGAAGGTTAAGGGGAGACTTAATAGAGGCATACAAAATGATCAGGGGGTTGGATAGGGTGGACAGTGAGAGCCTTCTCCCGCGGATGGATATGGCTGGCACGAGGGGACATAACTTTAAACTGAGGGGTAATAGATATAGGACAGAGGTCAGAGGTAGGTACTTTACGCAAAGAGTAGTGAGGCCGTGGAATGCCCTACCTGCTACAGTAGTGAACTCGCCAACATTGAGGGCATTTAAAAGTTTATTGGATAAACATATGGATGATAATGGCATAGTGTAGGTTAGATGGCTTTTGTTTCGGTGCAACATCGTGGGCTGAAGGGCCTGTACTGCGCTGTATTGTTCTATGTTCTATGTTCTAATGTGGATTCCAAAACTGCACACAATACTCTAACTGTTGCCTAACCAATGTTTTATACAGTTCCAGCAGAACCTCTCTGCTCTTAAACTCTATGCCTTGGCTAATAAAGGCAAGTATACCATATGCCTTCTTAACCACTGTATCCATCTGCCCAGCTACCTTAAGGGACCAGTGTACATGGACACCAAGGTCCCTCTGATCCCCAGTTCTTCCCAGGGTCCTGTTGTTCATCGTGTATTCCCTTGCCTTGTCTGTCCTGCCCAAGTGCATCACCTCACACTTGTACTGGCTGTGGTAATTCATGGCTGTTTGTCTCCTCACCTTTACCCCATGCTTGCAGATTGGTTCCATTTATTCTATATGTAACCATCCTTCTTTCTCTCTCTCTAATGGAGTGTGATGCCTATGGTGCTTTAAGGACTGTAGCTAATTACTTATTTGGGAGATCTGCCTTTGGGAAGACAATCACATTTGTGATTTTGCCCTTCCATGAGGTGTCGAGAATGCTCCACAACTGATGAAGATGTTGTAAATTATTAAGCTTCTTCTCTTGATATGTCATCCATGCTTCATAGCTGTCCAACAATCCGATATGCATTGCAAAGCTAACAGAAGGAAGCTAGCCAGAGCTCTATCAACTACCCTGGATCAGGATAACACCAGTCGCAACCAGTAGAGTTCTTCCAAAACTCATAACATGCAATGGGATGATTGGAGCCTTTGGTGCATAATGTAAAGTACTGCAGTTAATTGCTTTACTACTAACATGAATTGATACTTGATAATTTTGTAGCACTCCCAAAAAATGGTATCACAGGGATAGAGAATTTATTTCTGACATTAACATGATCTAAAACATAAAATGATATTTTTGATATTTGAAAAAAATGGCTACCTAATTGCTTTATAAAATCTTAAAATTCAGTTGAATATTGTAGGAATAGTTCTCTCTCTCTTTCTTCCTTCTTAAGTTTCTGTAGCCGCCTGCCGAGCCTACAGACACAGGACTACATAGGTCTGTTATCCCTGCCAAGGCGATGACTCTAGCACAAGTCCTGTAGGAAGTCATGCCTAAGCTGGTAGAGTGGGATTACAAGTCCCATGTCTAAACCAACTGTCTCCGCATGATTAACAGGATGGCCAGTGAGAGATAAGCCATAGGATGAATTCATGGATTGGCAGACAGAAATAGGAGAAATCTAACTTGGGTATCTGTCCCTTGTTAATGGGCGTAGTGAATAACCGATTGACATGGGACACCCACCAGCTCCTGAGATATAAGGGACGCGATCTGACTAAAAAATAATAGAGTCCATTCTAGGTGGGATTAGTGGGGTTGTACCTGGTGCTTGTAGTGGCAGGCAGTGCCAGGCAGGCACCCAAGTGGGGCTGCCAAGGTGCCAGGGTGGCACTGTCGGGGTGGCAGGTTGGCAAAACTAAGGTGCCCGAGTAGCACCAGCATTTCTGGAGGTGCCACACTACCTGGAGTCTAACCACCTAGGGCCTCCGATTTCCTGGGAGACCACATCCCCCCTCCCCCAGATACCGTTCCGCCTGATTTATAGGGACCCGTACTGAATGGCACCTGGTTGGGTTCTCCTCAGCGAGGCCGATAGATGCCAGTGGCCGTTAGGTTAAGAGCAAACCACGGCTAAGTGGGTTCTTGAACTCACTTAGCTGTGTGCAACTGGGACCCGTCCATTGTGGGCAGGACCAAAATCGTGATGTCTCACGAGAACTGGTTAGTTCACGCGACGAGTAAAGGCCATCAGGAATGCCTGGGGAAGCCTGTCCTGCGATCTACCGACCGCGTCACGGTTCTGGCAGGATGTGGCCGGTAGATCACGCCCAAGGTATATAAACAGACACTCGGGAGGTAAACAAAACCGCCTGAGTTGGAAACGATCTTCCCAAGGTGCATCGATGCTAGCTCCAGCTGAGTGCCTGGGTTATCTCAAGAAGACGTTGGACAAGGGATAGCTTTTTGGCTATCCATGCTGGCTCCAACCTAATATCTGAGGAGTCTGAGAGCAGAAGAAACTGCTGCCACCAGCTATGGATAATAGCATAACTGTTTCGCCCATCTGTTCACCCAGTCTGGGAAAGGTAAACTATTCTCGCCTGTTAAAGGTCATCGGCGGGATTCTCCACTTTGCCAGCTGCGCACTCATGCTCGCAGATTTCCTGACGGCAGGGGGTGGCCACAATGGGATACCCCATTGGCTGCCAGGACGGAAGATCCCGCTGCCGGCGGGGGCGCTCCGTGCCAGGAAACGGGTCTGGTTGGAGGGAGAATCCGCCCCGTATGTTTTTCCTACTGATTTAGGTTGTGTATTAACTCTACACTGTTTATTAATAAACTGCTTTAAACCCACTTATGACTTTGAGCCACTTTTGGGTAATCTGTGACTCCTGGACAAAATCGCATAATTGCACTTTACTGATTCCTCAAAAAGGTCAGACTACATCATTTGATCCAAAAGTTAAAGCAGCTCTTCAACTGGATTTAACTCACTCTGGTGGACCTTTGATATGTGTGAAGTATTGTGGAGTGCATATGGAAAATTCTACTTTAAAGGAAGGTAACAGAAATGTTCTTTTTCTTACCTAAAGGTTTAAAGCCTTCAGCCTGAAATAGGACAATATGTGCTCAGATTTTTAATTTGTATTGCCAGAAGACAAGACTTTGTCAGCAGAGTGAGTACATCGAATTATCACATATATTGTGACATTTATAGTTTGCCAATTTTTTATGCTTCACATCTACTATTCATTTGTAAACAAATATATTTGTTACTTAGTGTTAACTTATAATCTGTGTAGTAATATCTGCTGTTGGGTAATCGACTATATAAAAGCCAGTAGCAGATGTGAAGTAGTTGTTAATTTCTCAGAAATGCATTTAACGTGAGAGTTGATTTTGAAATGTTCACAATGGACAAAGTTTGCAAACGGTAACTGTTATTCAACCATACAGGCAGAGGACAGTTCTACAAAAAAATTAAATTATAAATTTGATTTGTGTTATGTTTTCTTCTTTACAAAAGACCACTCTCGTAATGCTTTGCACCAAGCCTACTGGGCTTTTTAGTGTCAGTCAATTCACTTAAATGTAGGTTCGTGGCCTTCAGTTTGATCGATGAGTCGTCTACAAGAGTGAAAATGTCAGTATGATGTATAATATGAAAGTACATTTAAATTATAGAAAACATCAAACATAATAACTGGCTTGGAAATCTGGCACATACAGTTTTGCATTTACTAGTTATGATTTTGTGAGGAAAGTAAAGGGAGTTTTAAGGGATTTATATATTTGTATTGGTAAACATTATCAATAAGGTGAAATGAAATGAAAATCGCTTATTGTCACAAGTAGGCTTCAATGAAGTTACTGTAAAAAGCCCCTAGTCGCCACATTCTGGCACCTGTTCGGGGAGGCTGGTATGGGAATTGAACCGTGCTGCTGGCCTGCTTGGTAAGTCAGCGATTTAGCCCAGTGTGCTAAACCAGGTATAGTTTTAAGTAGGTATAATTTCATGTTTCTGTGCCTGGAAGGTCAAAATCTATAGTTAGATTCATACTGAACAAAGGTGATTGTTTCTGTGGGGGTTGGTTAAGTTCCAATTGTGCTTCTATTGTGCTGAGTGAAGGCTACGGAGTGAAGAATAAATAAACCAGCAGTGGTTATAATAATAATCTTTGTTGTCACAAGTAAGCTTACATTAACACTACAATGAAGTTACTGTTAAAATCACCATGTTGCCACATTCCGGCGCCTGTTTGCGTACACAGAGGGGAAATTCAGAATGTCCAAATTACCTAACAGCACATCTTTCAGGACTTGTGGCAGGAAATCGGAGCACCCGGAGGAAACCCACGCAGACACAGGGAGAATGTAAAAACTCTGCACAGACAGTGACCCAAGCCGTGCATCGAACTTGGGACCCTGGAGCTGTGAAGCAACAGTGCAATCCACTGTGCTACCATGCTGCCCTGAGCAACTGGAGTCTTGTGAGGCAGAGAAGCTTTTAAGTTTTAGTTTAATTAGAGATAGGTAATGTGAGGGAAGGCAGCTCTCACCGTTCTGGTAGAAGTAATTGGTTTTAGATAGCGAAAGAAAGAACATCTCCCTCAACCTTGCTGGAAGAAAAGCCAGACTATGGAGTAATCGTTAAGAAAATAGATGCCAGAAATCTAAAGTTGATCTAGTTAAGGAACTAGAGAAATGAAGAGCAATGTTTAAGAGGTCTGGAGTTAAGTGAAAGAGACCAAGGTATGGTTCAGAAGAATTCAAGGAAGAATGAACAGAGTATTACAAGTTAAAGCAGTAATTTCACTAACCATATTTAAAGTGAGACAGCAGCCTTCAAAAGTAAATCAAACGTTTGATGTCATTTTAATATAGTATTGGAATCAAGAATTAAAGCAATTGTGAGCACAGCAGTCAAGACAAAGCAATTCTAAAAGAGTCATTTGTCAAACCTGGACTGGATTTCGGAATGCAAACCGCGAAGGGAAAGCATTATTATGAGAAGATTTTAAAGCGTATTTTTGGGAGTGGAGTTTGGAAACTCTCATGTGATCATCATCTGGGGGGACTCTGAGGAGAAATCCACTGACACTAACTTGGGTTCAGAGCAGAGTGCATTTGACCACAGTCATCTTGAGTGCTTAAAAATGCTTTGCGTTAATGAGACCATTGTAGATTAAGATGTACTTTGTAATCTGTGTTAATCTTAAAACTTGTGCGAAATTACTAAACTAAAAGGGGAGTAAAGGAATATTGTGTCACAATCCAATTTTTTCATTTTAATAAATGTTTTTTTCTTCTTGTTAAAACTAATTAGTAGTCCTGTGATTTTGTCCCTTCACGTTTTATAAAAGAAAGTAAAGTTACAAACCCAGGGTTCCATTCTGGGATCTCCCCATTCAGTTATGACACCAACTGGATCATAACAATTTAAAATGACCATGTTATACTTTAGAAATTAATAAGTTGAATCTTGCCCGTTACTATGTCACAGAATTATATCATACAGGAGAGAATAAGACCTTCTGGCCCATCCTGCCTCTACCAGCTCATTGTAGAGCCACCCAATTAATCCCACTACCCTAATTTAGATCCACGGCCCTGTAACTTTTTGAACCCATTCTCTTTTGAAAGTTATTCCTGAATCTGCGTCTACCACCCTTTCTGGCAGTGCATTCCTGATCATAACAACTCTGTGAAGCAATTGCATCCTTATGTTGTCTCTCACTCTTTTGCCAATCACCTCTGGTTACCAACATTTCTACCACTGGAAATTCCTTCCCCTTAATCATTCTGTCAAAATCCTGATATTGAACACTTCTGTCAAATCTCTTCTTCACTTTCTCCGCTCTGAGGAGAACAATCCAGGTTCTCCAGTCTCTCTACATAACTATTGTCTCTCATCATGGACACCATACTAATAAATCTCTTATGGACTTGATCTCAGGATTTGATCCTTCTTAAAATGTGCCAGAATTGTACGGCATAGTGGTACAGTGGTTCGTACTGTTGCCTCACAGTGCCAGGGATTCAGGTTCAATTCTAGCCTTGGGTAACTGTCTTTGTGGAGTTTACACATTCTCACCATGTCTACATGTGGTTTCCTCCCACAGTCCAAAAACGTGCAGGTTATGTGGATTGGCCATGCTAAAATTGTCCTCAGTGTCCAAAGAGGCCGGATCCAAGAGAGATTGAGCACATGGCTGTGTCTCTTCTTATCCCTCTGGGATTTCGCACTCTTTGTGGTGGTCCTTAACTTGAACCCAATAATTTGACAGGCTTCGATCACTGCCTTCAATTTTGGCCAATAAAGGGGCGGGTGCCTTGATGGCTGGGCGTGTCCTAAGCGGTCATTGACCTTGCGGTTTGGGCTCCCTGAGCAAAGGGAGTGGCGCCAATGAGTCTGTGTCTGTATCAGTTACCTGAGTACAGTCCTTTTGTTCTGGGGAAATGGGCCATTAGAATGCAAATGAGCGGGGGTATCGATCGCGTCTAGCTATCTGGGTTGCAAATACACACACAAGCTCTGAGTCTGTCTGAGTCCTGAGTCGGCCATAATTCCCATGGTCCTTTGTAGGTGGCCACCTGAGATGGCTGCATCCCATCCACTTGTACCTCAACGCGAAGCGTGGTGGATCACACTGTTGATCCCTTGTCCATCCTTGGTGTACCGGTTACCCTTGGTCAAGGTTCTACGCTACTCTGTCCTATGGTTTTGGAGCATTTACCTAACATTTTTATTAACACATCATACATTCATAATTTCTAACGGGTCACTATAAACATTTCACTATTACACATTTAACTTAATCGCACAAGGGGACATCTAACTATCACTATCTAAGCTACTCTCATGCTGCTGGCAAACAACAAAAAGAACTTATGTACAGTACAAAATTTCAAAACAGCAGCATCACATTTCTACTTAATCTATCAAAGTTACAGAGGTATGTGGTCTTTATTGTTATCAGCGATTACAGTGTTTGTTGAGTTGGGTGAATTCCAAAGAAGGGGGCTTGGAGTGTATATATCGGGGAGCGGAAGACTCTTTTTCGCCATTTGCGGAGTCTAAGTGTCTGGATGACACTGCAGATTATTGCAATTACCAGAAGGGCCTCTACTGTGTATGAAAGGGGGTACCATTTGGCAATGTTTTCGCACCAAGTGGGGGTTTCAGTGTCTATCTCTATGTATGGTGTGGTGTCTGGGCTAGGCGTGTCATGTTGTGTGGTGGTGTTCGGGGCTAGTGTGGTGTGTGGTACAGAGGCTTGTAATGCGCGCAGTTGTAGGAGTTCAGCAATGATCACAATGTAGGTCATCAGTCCTCTCTTCATCTTGTCTTCTGTCTTCCGTTTTCTGTATATTCCTGGGGGTGCAAGCATAATATCTGTTATTATCTTTGGTTAATATCTCGTTTATTTGTCTTTCTCTCCTTAACTTCAATTACCCAATAGAATCGTCACCATGTGTGACTCTCTCATTTTTTTTTGAAGTAACATTTTGAGAGACAAGACATTGCCAAAAACAATTTATTTGTAAGTGCAGAGATTCTCGCAGCTGGTGGTCGATGCAGGGAGTGGGCGGACAATTTATCCGTCCAGTCTTTCCTTTACCGCAACCAGTGATGGCTGAGGCTCATTTTAACTAGCCGAATTTTAGGGCGGCCAGTTTTATAGAGTTTCGTCGTTCCAGGGTCCAGAGGTAGTTCGCGTGTGGCACCATTTGTGGCAACCAAGTGTGTCAAATGTGTAAATGAAATGAAAAATAGCAGGGGTGCAATGACCAGAGGGTCGCAGAAGGTAAAGGGATGAGTGTACAGACTGTGGCAAAGGGCATTCTTTAAACCACAATGAAATGCAGAGAAGTGAAAACTAAGACCTGCCAAAGACAGTGCAAAGTGTAGGGAACCATCCCAGAGTACTCGAAGTGGCAGGAACATGAGGTACGTGTGGGCCGCAGTAGGGCTAGAATGCGTTGAATCCCCGGGTAGGGCGGTGATCAGTGCCGTTGCTCCACTACCCGAGCTTAACTGACCGGATGCATTTGGGGCCCTCAGGCAGGGCGGGGATTAGTGCCGTTATTCCACTACCTGGGTGACCGAAACGAGCGGAAAGAATTTGTAACACATGTGAGATCCAACAATTGTTCCTTTAACGGCCATTGGTCAGTAAATGGCATCGGAAGAGTAACTATGACTGTATCAAGAAATTGGGTGTCAGGCCGACATTAATTAAAGCCATGTAACAAGAAGAAAGAAAGAAGGAAACTAAAATGGCGGGCAGGCTCCATCAGAAAATAGGACACCGTAATTCTTATGCGGCATCTTTTTCTAATCATCTGGACACCTCAGGGTTCTGTACCAAAGAGCGTTGTAAAAGGATTACCGTAACGAGAGTCAGAATCTGAATCATCACCATCTCCCAGTTGCCAGACTCGTGTCTGCCGTTTTTGTGCTGTGGCCACGTGGGCCGTCGTAGGATCCGAATCATCATGTCTTGCCAGTCTACAAGAGTTGTCGCGGTGCCAAAAAGGGGTTCGTTTGTCATGAGGCGTAGGGGCGGTGGCAGTGAAGGGCAAGTTACTGTTGTCGGGCGGTGGCGGTGGCTCTGGCTGTGGCTGTGGAAGAGGGTATAGGGGGCCAAACATGTCTTCGTTGTGGTACCGGGGGCTGCAGTGACTGGGGCCAGGGGAGTTGTACCAGTGGTCAGTGATTGTGGTCAATTCGGGGAGGCTGGTGCTGTCATCAGAATCAAGCTCAAGGTGGAAGGTCGTACCTGTGGGCGGAGACAAGGTAGGGTCTGTTGGCGTGGACGTGCTGTCAGGGCTGGGGGAGGGTTGGACTAGGTTGTCGAAAGGCGGGGTGGAATCGTCTCCTATTGCTAGGGAGATGTGGTGGGAGTGGCTACATTAGGTTCCATAGATTTTGAGCTGGTTGATGTGGAACCAACCAGTTTTACCATTGGGGTACGTTAACTTGTACACAGAGGGGCTTATTTGTCCGAAATGGAGTAGGGTCCTGCAAATTTGGGGGAGAGAAAAGAACTGGGATTGTAAATGGTGACAGCATTACTTGCTGACCGACTGTGTACTCTACGGGGTGGATGGTTTTGTCAAAGCAGGCTTTATTCTGCTTCCTTCTAGCGCCTAGTCGGACAGCTGCAGCGAGCTGTGCTGCTTTAATATTGTTTGTGACTTGTTGGACTGCTTTCTCATGGGTGAGGACGGTGACTGTGGGGCTTGCCAAATCGAGACCTAATAAATATTCAATTCCCTTCATGGGCCGTCCGGTCTTGAGAGTGTGGGGGGTGAAACCAGTGGGACTGGAAACGGTGTTCTGAATAATCATAAGGTGACTGGGAGAACTGTGTCCCATGTGGTATTATTCTGTTGCACTAGTTTTCTAATGGTCGCTTTCAAAGTGCGATTCATTCTCTCAACAATGCCGCTGGATTGGAGGTGATATGCGATGTGAAATTTTTGTTTGATTCCAAAAATCGTTAGGACATTTTGCATGACTCTGCCGGTGAAATGGGAACCTTGGTCTGACTCAATGCTGCCGGGGAGTCCCCAGCGTGTAAATATCTGTTGGGTCAAAATCTTAGCTGTGTCCTTTGCAGTGTTTGTACGTGAGGGAAATGCTTCTATCCATTTTGTAAAGGTGTTGATCACCACTAATACATATTTGAAACCATTTCTTCAAGGGGGGAGGGGGCCAATGTAGTTGAGTTGCAAATTTTTCCAAGAGCCATTATCAGGTCGGGTGTGTCTCAATTGTCACTTCTTGGAGTACTTTTCAGGATTGTTCTGTGCACAGATTAAATAATTCTCAAGATAATGTGTGACATCGGATTTTAAATCGGGCCACCAGCACAAAGGTCTTAAATGGGCAATGGTATTGTCTATCCCCTGATGTCTGTGTCCGTCATGAAACTTCTAAATTATCTGGTTTCTGTCCTGGGTGGGGACCACATAAATTCAATTTTTCAAAACTACACCGTCCTGTACCGTCAGTGAGTCCTTGCATTTGTCGTAGGGGGCTGGGAAGTTACCGTCTAAAACTTGTTTGAGAGTGTCGTCTGCCTTTTGGGCCTGGGATAGATCCTCGATATTGGTCTGAGAAACCTGGACTGCGTGTATTGGTTCACTTTCGGGTGGTGGCCAAAAGTGACCGTGGCGTGATCCTGACTTAGCTAAGGCGTCTGCCTTTACATTACCGGGTGGGGAGGAACGATGATGGCTTCTCACTTTAATAATACCGTACGTGCGGTCTTTAGCTGTCCTCAGGATGTGTTTCAATAATGGGGCTGAGGGTAGGGGTTTACCATCAGCGGATATGAATCCTCGAGATTCCCACAGGGGCAGGAATTCTGTCAAACTATTGCATACATGTAAACTGTCCGAATGTATGTCTGCGAGGTCGGGAAAGAATCTGGGTGTTGCACTACATATGCTACAGCTGCTAATTCTGCTGCTTGCGATCCTAGGTGGCCTGGCAATTTTAGAGAGATTTCTTCTAATGTGCGTCCCTGTGCGTCTTCCACATAAATGCCACGACCTGTTATTCTCTTTCCATTTGCAATTGTGGAGGAGCCGTCTACATAAATTTTTAAAGCGTTGTCTATGGTGTGTGGATTCTGCGTTTTACAGCCTGCTCGTGTGTCCAGTGACTTCGGAATAAAGGGTCCTGTGTGGTGTCGGGATGCTATGATCTGGCACTCACGTGGGGTCCCTGCATACTGAAGGTTATCTGCTAGAAATGTGTGGGTCTTTGTACGTTTGACTGTAATGTCCCTTCCTTGTAACAACAGTGTTCAGCGAGCTGCGCTGATCTGGCTGACTGAACCGTCCTTTAACCTACCATATAACAATAGCTGCGTTGGGGTGTGCTCGGTTAAAATCGTTACTGGGTTAAGGCCTGTGATGTATGCAAAATACTGTACTGCCAAAAAGACTGCAAGCAAGTGCCGTTCGCAGGCTGTAAATCCTTGCTCTACGGGATCCAAAATTCGTGAGGCATAGGCGACGGGTCCTAAGCGGTCATGTCTTTCCTGTAGGAGTACTGCTGATAGGGTTCGTACGGTGGTTGCTACTTCTATGGCATAGGGCGAGTGTGGGTCTGGAACTTGCAAAGCGGGGGCTGTGCCGAGGGCGCGTTTTAATTCATCGATGGCATCTGTGTGCTGAGGAAGCCATTCCCATGGGGCGTTCTATTTAAGGAGCTCTGAGAGTGGGGCTGCTTTTGTAGCAAAACCACCTGTGTGGTTCCTACAATATCCAACTAATCCTAAGAATGACCGGAGTGCAGTGATATTGTGGGGCTGGGGCAATTTAACTATTGACTCAATTCGCTCCTGTTCAATCTCTCTCTTCCCGTGGGAGATTATGGTGCCTAAATAAAGGACCTTTTCTTTTAAGATCTGTTTTTTTGGGGGGTTGATCTTGCATCCAATGGATTGTAGGAGGCCAAGTAATTCCGAAAGAAGCTTTACATGCTCTTCCTTTGTGTCCGTCTGTAGGAGTAAGTCGTCCACATACTGTATAAGGCATTCAGGGCAGGAAAAATTGGAAAGTCCGTTGGCCAATTGTCGGTGGAAAATGGAGAGGAAGTTGTGGAATCCTTGTGGGAGGTATGTCCACGTATACTGCTGCCCTTGAAATGTGAACGCGATCTTCTATTGACAGGTCTTGTTTCGCGGGATGGACCAAAAGCCATTGCTGATGTCCAGCACTGTGAAGTACTTTGCCTGTACTCCCTGCTTGAGCATGGTCTCGGGACTCGTGACAATGGTGGGGGCTACTAAAGGGGTGACCTTGTTAAGTTCTCGGTAGTCGATTGTCAGTCGCCAAGAACCATCAGGTTTTTTCACGGGCTAAATTGGGGCATTAGTTGTTGAGGCTACCAGCCAAATTACTCCTTGATCTAATAAGCTATTGATGACTTTTGAAATCTCACCCTCGGCTTGCTGTGGGAAACCGTATTGCTTCTGTGGCTTAGGATCGATACCTGACATTTTGACCATTCCTGGGATCTTCCCACAATCGTGTTTGTGTTGGGCGAATGAAGCTTTATGTTTTCTGAGGACCTCTCTAATTGTCTGGTCTGTACTAATTGTGTGCGGATCAAACCAATAGTCTCCTACTGAGCAAATCCTATGTTCATAGTCCCTTACTGTGAGCGTAGCAGGGGCTCTCGCTGCTTTGGCCATTTTCCATACACATCTATTCATGGGATCAAAGGAAAGGTTGTTGGAGCTCATAAAATCGATTCCTAGAATGTGCTCAGCTGTTTGGGGCAAGTCGACTAAAACAACGGGGTGTCTGGTGCTTATGGTTCCTATCTGAATGTCTATGGGGGCTGTGATGTATCCCTGCTGTACGCGTCCAGTAAATCCACTAAGGGTGATGGTGTCTGTGGTGGGCCATTTGTCATGCTGGAATATTGTGGAGGAGTTTAAAGTGGTGCGGGACCCTCCTGTGTCCCAAAGAAATTCTACTGGATGTCCCCGGACTGTGCCTGTGACTACTGGTCTGCCTGATTTGTCCCAGAGTGTGTCACAGAACACCGTCAATCTGTGGTGTTGATTGCTGAATTATCTGAACGGGTCCTAACACTACGTATGGGCTTAACATTGTTCCTAGGTGTGGGGCCTGGTTGTTGGTGGCGTTGCTGCTTCGGGGGGTTTGTCGGCATTCGCGGGCGTAATGTCCCATGGTCCACAATTATGGCAACCTCGTGGTGCCTGTGTTCTTGGGTGCAGTCCTTCATGTCTACCCTCATTTATCCATGCTGGGTCCTGGTTAGTTCCAACTGGGTGCATATTTGCTTCTATCTGTTCCTGATCTGCCTTCCTGTGTAAGGATTGTTCCCAAGCTCTGGAGAGTCGTTTTAAAACCCAAACTTCATTGTGTGTGGAGTTTGCGGGGTCGTAATTCACACAAGCCTTTTGACCTGCTTCTGTGGCGTGGGAGACTAAAGTGCGGGCCCATTTAGTTGTGTCATCCTCATTTAAGTGTGCGCGGTTCAAATCCCCAAATACTGTTTTAAAATGGATCCAAAGGCATCCTGCAAATGTGGTCGGATGCTCTCCCTTCTTTTGCCTACAACGGTTCAAACCTTCTCCCTTGTTGTACCCGATTGCATCTAAAATGGCCGTTTTCATCTCCTGTAGGGTACCTCCTCCTACATTCTGGGGTTCTGGCAAAGCTGAGCTGACGGACTGGTCAAGGCTCATTGCTATAAGTTTAACTTCCTCCCTTTCGCCTAGACCATACATAATCTTTTGCTGGCGTATTCTCTCAAATAAATAATGTGGGTCTGCGGTGGGTTCGAATGGATCAATTTTAGCGCAGGCATCTCTCAGTTGGGTGATGGATAATGGGGTGGTGTAAACACAATCGGGCTCCTCCCGATCCGATGACTTGCGCTGTGTGGTGACCAGATTCATGGGGGTGTGTGCTGCCTGTGCAGTCGGTGGTGCGAGTGCTTTCCTTTTCGGGGCATAGGGGGCTGTTTTGTGATTTTCTGTGTTCTCCACATACCTCTGGGTGGTTTCATTTAGTTCTTGCCAATTGGGGGCACCTTCCTCATCTAAAGTTTGTCTAAAAGTATCTCTAAATCTGTTTTGCACTGAAAGCAGTGACTGCAACTTCTCTATTTGTTGTCTACGTTTCGCGTGGTCTACTGTGCTCTGTCTTTGTTCTGTAGTGGAGCTATGGAGCGCTCGTAAAGCTGCCTTTAAGCCCATGCATTGTCTCGCTAACTGTGCTACCTGCTGTTCTGTCTCTTCTCGTACCAAAACTGCGCGCTGTGTATCTTCCTAGGCTTTATCGTACTGGGTCTGAAAGCTGCTAAGGTGAACTAAACAAGATTGGTGTGCCCGTTTGACATTAGCCATCTCCTTATCTTTAGCTGCCAACTGATCCCGGAGTTGGTCAAGAATCTTTTTGTTTTCACTATTGTTTCCCTCATTCTTCTCTTCTTTCTCAACTAGCTGCCTGCGGAGCATCCTCACGACCTCCTCTGTGCCTCGCAACTATGCCAAACAGGACACTATTGCCATCAGCTTTCGCAGTTTTGCTGCATTTTTCTTGTGCACCTCGGTTAGGTTGTCCCACCAAGTTTGTCCTATGCTTCCTGGACCTGACTCTTCATTTGAACAAAAATCAGACCAAAGGGGCCATCTTTCCCCTTTAAATACTTCCTCAACTCTTCCTCCCATATGGGGTACTGCTCTGCTCTGTTGGTCGCTGTGACCTCGGGTTCCTGTGGGTTCATTAAACGTTCCATCGCTTTTGTGGCCATTGCTACTATTATCTCGTTTTTCCTAACGTTAATCTCTGTTTTCCTACCGTTAATCTCTGTTTTCCTACCGTTAATTTAGGACAGGGGGAATAAGGCGGTGATTCGAACAGCGGGTATGGCCTAGGCTATTTTCCGGTTCACAATACTCCTGATAGTTCTACGCAAAATCTAACGAGTTTACCTTATATCCCTGTTAGTACGCATGCAAGTTAATACACACTTCCGAATCTTGGTGATTTGATCGATACGGGCCTTACACTTGTGGTTCATTCACTTTTTTCTCGCAATTGGATTTCAAAGATTTTTGGATTCTCTCGGAGTCACTTCTAATTCGAGTCCCGTCACATATCGCCAATAATGTTGCTCTTTTTAATGGAATACTATCCCATGAGCGTCATCAATAATGTTGCCAATCGGCATCGGAGTAATGTCGCCAATTAATAATGATGCTCTTTAGAGTCGCCAGGTACCAAATGATACCACCACAAGGCTTTACCGGATATCGATCAAAGGACCACACAACCAGTTAGTCAGTTCAAGTTCAAAGATGGTTTATTTACACACAAGGATTACTTCGACATGCAACACAAAACACTACAAGTTAAACTACACCTAACAACTACAATAACCTATACTTAACTTCAGGGCAACCGGCCCTATGCAGATGGACAAGGCCTTTGTCTGGATCTTGCGTGGCTGGGTGGAAGAAGTGGCTCTGTTTCTGCTGGGCTCATCCGTCTGGTAGTGATCGTTGGTCTTGAACTTGTCTGTCTGGTCGTTATGCTGCACTTGGGTTGGCATAGGCTGGATCCAAGAGAGACCGAGCACATGGCTGTGTCTCTTGTTATCCCTCTGGGATTTCGTGCTCTTTGGGGCGGTCCTTAACTTGTACCCAATAATTTGACAGGCTTTGATCACAGCCTTCGATTTTGGCCAATAAAAAGGGCGGGTGCCTTGATGGCTGGGCATGTCCTTAGCAGTCATTGACCTTACGGTTTGGGCTCCCTGAGCAAAGGGAGTGGCGCCGATGAGTCTGTGTCTGTATCGGTTACCTGAGTACAGTCCTTTTGTTCTGGGGAAATGGGCCATTAGAATGCAAACGAGCGGGGGTTTCGATCGCGTCTAGCTATCTGGGTTGCAAATACACACACAAGCTCTGAGTCTGTCTGAGTCCTGGGTTGGCCATAATTCCCATGGTCCTTTGCAGGTGGCCATCTGAGATGGCTACAGGCATTACCAGAGTTCCAGGGTGGCACTGTCAGGGTGCCACGCCAGCAAAACTAAGTTGCTGGATGTGTCACAGCAGTTCCACGCTGTCACGCTGCCTGGAGTCTGACAACCCAGGGCCTCCGATTGCCTTGGAGACCCCTCCCCCCCCGATAATGTTCCACCTGGTTTGTAGCTCAGTGGGTTCTTAAACTCACTTAGCTGTGCTGTAGCCACCTGGTTGGCCACTTCCCGACTTAAAATAGAGGTCCGCAAAGACTACAGGGAAATTCAGCCAACACTGGCAAAAACAAGCAAGTGCAGAAATCCTATGTATTAGAACTTGCAAAAGCCCAGACAGCACTGAAACTCACAGCCATCTGCATACTAATGAGCGATCCCCGGGTACAATGGAAACATTTAAGGTGAATAAGACTCCTCGGCGCCAGCAGGAGCCAAGACAAAGGATGGCCAACCGACACTCAGGGACCGCCCAGCGATCAGGGAACAACTCCAGTATTGGAGAAATCGATCCAAGTGATCGGAACGTCGTCCAATCACTTGGAACCAGATACGGGGTCTGCCCCGAACGGCGTGAAGCCCCTGGAGACTATAAAGTAGAGCCCCCAAGTTCAAATCGGTCTTCTTGGCAGGGTCACTCAGCAACGCGAATCAACCCTTGACAGTGAACTGCCTAGCAGCCGCAACAACCAAGTAAGTCTCCAGTCAACGCACGTTGCGAGATAGGTGCTCCTAGCTATCAGTCCATACCAGCTTTTGAATCCTGCAGACTCAGAATCAAACGAAAGGCCATTTGTTCCCCTGACCTGGTGGGCCAGTTCCGAAGCTAAGTATAGGCCTTTTAGCGATAGAAATAGTCTAGAAAATAGAGTTTTATGCATGAGTAGTGATTTACTGTGTATAATAAATGTGTTTTGATTTGAATCTTACTAATTGGTGTGTTGAGTTATTGATCAGTACTTGAACTTGAACCTCATGGCGGTATCATAAAGATGCCTGGCGACTCTAGAGCAAAGGTTATAGAAACAGAGCAGATTCAGTAACGACCCAACGGGCAACGAATTAAGAACCAATCAAGTTAGCAACATTTACTGGCGACATCCTGACGGGACCTGATTTAGAAGTGGCCTAACCACTCCGGGAGAACCCAATATTTGAATTAGAATCCAATTGGGAACAGAAAAACCACAAGTGTTCAAGCAGTTCTGATCAATCCTCATAATTCGGCAGCGTGTGAATGCATGCGTAATTAACAAGGTAAAACTGATAGATTTTTGTTGCGAAAAACTGTCGGGAGTTTGTATCCCGGAAATTAGCGAATGCCGTACCCATGTTTACAGCACCGCCTTAGTACCCCTCGTTCCAAATTTTAAAAGAGCATTCAGAAAGGAAAAAATGGCAATGAAGGCAATGGAACGCCTTATGAACCCCCAGGAATTCAAGGTCGCAGCGACCAGCAGCAGAGTAGGACAGTGTCCCGTTTGGGAAGAAGAGATCAGAAAATATTTCAAAGGGAAAGGATGGCCCTTTTGGAGTGAATTCTGTGATAATGAGGAAACAGGACCCGGGAGTATAGGACATACTTGGTGGGAGAACCTGTCAGAGATCCATAAGAAAAGCTTAGGAAAAGCTTGCAAACCGATGGCAATCGTGTCCTGTTTGGCACAATTGCGAGGCACAGAGGAGGTTGTTCGGACGCTCCGCAAAGAGGCAGAAGAGAGACATCGAATGAGCAAGGTCGATGTTAGTGAGATCGAGAAAGAGAATATAGAATTAAGAAGGAAGTTGGCAGCAAAGGACGGAGAGGTGGATGATGCCAAGGTGGCACACCAGTCTTGTCTAGTGCATCTGAGCAGCTTCCAAACCCAATATGAGAAGGCCTATCAGGACACACAACATGCAGTCCTGGTAAGAGAAGAGACAGAGAAACAGGTAGAGGCATTGCAAAGGCAGTGCAGCGATTTAAAAGCAGCGTTAAGAGCACTCCATGCTGCTCTCACGGAGCACAGACAAAGCTCATTAGATCATGCAAAATGCAGGAAGCAGATTGCGGAACTGCAGTCTTTGTTTTCAGTACAAAATGGGTTTCAGAGCACCTTTGGATCTCAATTAGATGAGGAAGACGGCCCTGATTGGCAAGAATTAAACGAAACCGCGCATAGGTATGTTCAGGGAACATGTGCGCAAGGAAAGCCCCAAAAGAGAAAAGCACCCCAACCCCTCACAGAGCGGATAGATCAGGCACCCATGAATCCAGTAACTACCCACCGCACAGTCACATCGGAAGGAGACGTGGAATTCCTTTACACCAGCCCCTTAACCGTGACCCAATTACGGGACGCATGCGAAAAGATCGCACCGTTCCTCCCCACCTCAGACTCCCACCACTTCTTTGCTAGAGTCAAGCAGCAGGCGACCATGTACGGCCTGGATGAGCGTGAGCAAGTGAAGCTCACAGTTTTGAGCTTAGACCCTTCAGTTGTAGCAGCCCTTCCCGACCCACAGAATGTAGGAGGAGGCACCCTTGCAGAGATGCACACGCCGATCCTAGACGCGATCGGCTATAATAGAGGTGACCCAGTAGAAGGGCTGAATAAGTGCAGGCAGAAGAAAACCGAACACCCCACAGCGTTTGCTGGACGCCTGTGGATCCATTTTACAGCCGTTTTCGGCAACTTAGACCGTGCCCATTTGTCACAAGACAACATGGCCAAATGGCCCCGCACCCTTATCTCCCATGCCACAGAGGCAGGACAAAAAACCTGCACCAATTATGACCCCTCGGAAGAAGCGCACAACGAAAAGTGGGTTTTAAAGAGGTTGTCCCACACCTGGGAGCAATCTGTCCAAAACAAACCCGCAATTAGGAAACCCAAAGAACAGCAGGCAGAGGCAGATATCCAAGCAGTGAAAGCGCCAGAACCCCGCATGAGTGAACGAAGGCAGGAACAGCCCCCCACAGAAACCACAGGAGTGTTACAACTGTGGACAATTAGGACACTTTGCACGAGAATGCAATGCCCCACGAAAGCCACAGAGAGCCCAGCAGGCAGGCACTCTGAATAATAACAAGACAAAGCCCATACATAGTGTGAGCACCCGTTCAGACCAGACAGACCTGAACGGAACTGACTGACGGTGTTCGGGCTCCCCCAGTTGGGTCTGCGACACCCTTTGGGATAGGTCCGGCCGACCAGTCGTTGCAGCGAAAATATGGGGTCAGCCCATCGAATTTCTCTGGGACACAGGAGGGTCCCGCACCACAATTAATTCCTCCACCATGTTCCAAAAAGACACGTGGCCCACTACAGCCACAATCACCCTCAGCGGCTTCACAGGCCACTCACAGCAGGGACACATCACAGCCCCTGTACCCATTCAAATTGGCAACATTACGACAAAACACCCCATAGTTTTGATTGATCTGGACCACACAGCAGAACACATTTTGGGCATTGATTTCATGAACTCCCACAACCTTTCATTTGACCCAGTAAATCAATGTGTCTGGAAAATGACAAAATCAGCAAGAGCCCGCGCAACGCTCACAGTAGGTGAGTATGCAAACAAGATTAGCGCAGTCGGCGATTTTTGGTATGACCCGACCACGATTAGCACAGACAAACAGGTTAGGGCCGTTCTTCAGAAAAACAGGACCGCATTTGCAAGTCATAAACATGACTGCGGCAGAATGGCTGGTTCAGTTCAAATAATAAGACCTGACCCTAGACCCCAGAAACAGTATGGATTTCCCCAAGAGGCAGAGGGAGAAATCTCAAAGGTTATTGACAGCTTATTAGAACAAGGTGTACTTAGATCGGTACCCTCTACTAATAATGCCCCGATTTGGCCAGTGAGAAAGCCCGATGGATCATGGTGACTGACCATCGATTACCGGGAACTCAACAAAGTCACCCCCGCAGCAGCACCCACGGTAGCCACAAGTCCCAAGACCATGCTCAAACAGGGATTCAACTCACGATATTTTACGGTTTTGGACATCAGTAACGGATTCTGGTCCATTCCATTGGCAAAAGCGTGCCAATACAAATTTGCCTTCACTTTTAAAGGTCAGCAGTACACGTGGACATGTCTTCCACAAGGATTCCACAACTCCCCCTCCATTTTCAACCGACAGCTGGCAAATGGCAAACGATATTTGGCATTACCCAAAAATTTTCTCGCCTCGAATGTCTGGTCCAGTATGTGGACAACCTATTACTGCAGACAGACACCAAGGCAGAGCACATTGAGCTTCTGGCCGAACTCCTGGAACTGCTACAGCAGATTGGTTGTAAAGTAAACCCCAAGAAAGCCCAACTTTTGAAAGACAAAGTGGTATATTTGGAAATGATTATCACACATGGTATACGCACTCATTGCAGCCCCCGCATTACAGGTTCCAGACTAGCTTTCCCCCTATGCTATAGAGATAGCTAGCACAGACCGCACCCTTTCGGCCGTGCTCCTCCAGGAACGGCACGAACAGTTAAGACCCGTGGCTTACGCCTCCAGAGTTTTAGATCCTGTGGAGCAGGGATTTTCGGCCTGCGAAAACTGCTCGCAGTTTTCTGGGCAGTCCAATATTTCTCATACATCACCGGACTAAACCCAATCACAATCCTCACGGAACACACCCCCACCCAACCTTTACTAGACGGACGACTTAATGACGGTACAGTAAGCCAGATTAGAGCAGCCAGATGGGCCCTTCTTTTGCAGGGACGGGACATCACTGTAAAAAGGACCAAGACCCACACTTTCCTTGCCGACAACCTTCAGTACCCAGGCACCCCCCACGAATGTGAAATCACCTCACCGCACCACAACACAGGCCCCTTTATCGCAAAAACACCCCCCAGAAAGATAGGTAGTTCACCCCAGAGACCCCAGCCCACAGACACGTGCGCACCCCTAAGGATTTAGGTGGATGGTTCTTCCACAATATTAGACGGGAAGCGCATTACAGGATACAGCATTTATGTTGAGGACGCGCAGGGACGCGCCCGAGAAGAAATCTCCTTAAAACTACCAGGACACTTAGGCGGCAGGCGGCAGAACTAGCAGCCATTGCGTACATTGTTGATCACCCAGATTCCTTCCCCAGCCCAGCAGACATATACTCGGACAGCCTCTATGTCTGCAACAGCCTCACAGAATTCCTACCCCTCTGGAAAGCAAGAGGATTTGTTTCCGCGGACGGAAAACCCCTCCCTTCAGCGCCATTGCTACGGCACATTTTTGACAAAGCACAGGACAGGATTTTTGGCATCGTTAAAGTCCGAAGTCACCACCATTTCTCCCTACCTGAAAATGTAAAAGCCGACGCACTGGCTAAAGCAGGTTCCAGGCATGGGCATTTTTGGAACCCCCCCCGAAAGCGCCCTGGGGCTTGTTTAGCACACTGAGCTAAATCGCTGGCTTTGAAAGCAGACCAAGGCAGGCCAGCAACACGGTTCAATTCCCGTACCAGCCTTCCCGAACAGGCGCCGGAATGTGGCGACTAGGGGCTTTTCACAGTGACTTCATTTGAAGCCTACTTGTGACAATAAGTGAGTTTCATTTTCATTTCATTCAGTGAATGCAGTTCAGGTTTCACAGACTAATATCGAGGATTTAGTGCAGGCCCAGAAGCAAGAAAGTAATCTCAGGGAGATTTTAAAAGGAAGCTTTCCAGCCCCATACGGTAGGTTTAAAAATGCACTGACCACACATGACGGTGTGATCCTGAAAGACACCCTTTATGTGGTTCCTGAACAGGACAGGAATCAGCTCATTTGTTTGTTCCATGATAGTCATGGGCATCAGGGAATTGACCCCACTACAGCCCACCTCAGGCAGCTCTGTTGGTGGCCGAATTTAAAGGACGACGTAATGCACTATGTCGAAAATTGCCTTATCTGTGCCCAAAACCATCCAGACAGATATGCAAAGAAAGCTCAGTTTAGCCACACCCGCCCCGTTAATGGCCCCTGGACTAACCTCCAGATTGATTTTATAGGACCATTGCCCCCTTCCAGGAATGGTTACAAGTATGTCTTAGTCGTTATAGATACATTTATAAAATGGGTAGAAGCATTTACAAGGGCAGCACAGTAACATGGTGGTTAGCACAATTGCTTCACAACTCTGGGGTCCCAGGTTCGATTCCTGGCTTGGGGCACTGTCTGTGCGGAGTCTGCACGTTCTCTCCGTGTGTGCGTGGGTTTCCTCCGGGTGCTCCTGTTTCCTCCCACAGTCCAAAGATGTGCAGGTTAGGTGGATGATTGGCCATGCTAAATTGCCCTTCGTGTCCAAAATTGCCCTTAGTGTTGGGTGGGGTTACTGGGTTATGGGGATAGGGTGGAGGTGTGGGCTTGGTAGGGTGCTTTTTCAAAGAGCCGGTGCAGAATCGATGAGCCGAATGGCCTACTTCTGCACTGTAAATTCTATGATTCCCATCTAGAACGAACACGGCAAATACTGCCGCAAAGATTTTAACCCACCACATCTTTACAAGATGGGGGCTTCCCCGCAGCATTGAATCCGACCAAGGTTCCCATTTTACGGGACGTGTCATGAAGAATGTCCTCACGATATTTGGCATTACCCAAAAATTCCACATCGCATACCACCCCCAGGTATCATGGAGCGAATGAATCGGACCCTAAAGGCAACCCTCAGAAAAATGGTCCAACAAAACAGCACCACTTGGGATTCAGTCCTCCCTTTTGCATTAATGTTTTTCCGTGACACCGTTTCAACATCCACAGGATACACCCCACACACTCTCATGACCGGACGCCCCATGAAAGGCACAGAATTTTTATTAGGACTTGACTTGACCAGCCCCGAAGTGACGGCCCTCACACACGAGAACGCAGTCAAGCAATTGGTTGAAAATGTAAAAACGGCTCAGCTAGCAGCCGCAGTAAAATTAGGCACTAGGAAGAAACAGAGCAAGGCCTGTTTCGACAAGACAGTGAATGCGACTGAGTTTGAGGTAGGACAGCAGGTCATGCTCTCCATTTACAACCCCAGCATATTCCTGTCACGGAAGTATTCGGGTCCGTACTCCATTGCGGACAAAGTAAGACCCTCCGTGTATAAAATTAATTACCCCAACGGGAAGACCGCGTGGTTCCATATTAACCAGCTCAAGGCATATGGCTCGCTGTCTAACCACACACACCACGTCATGCTCGACGCAGCAGACCATGCCCCGCCCACACTCAACGTATCCCTACCCTCCCCCAACACGTCCACACCACCCACGGACTCGCCCTCGACTCCACCCCCGAACTCTAGGCTCCGCCCCGGAACGCCCACAGACAGCAGCAGCAGAGACAGCGACTGTGACACAGACAATAGCCACAACACGCCTCCCTACTATCCCCATGCAACAGGACCCACACCCAGCGAATCTGAACACGATTCGAGTGATCCCTTCCTGATCACATTACTCAACAAACCTCACCAAAGACCACCGTCCTATGATGACGACCCCGACTCCATCCCCACAGAATTAGACACCACCTTTTGGCACCATGGCAATTCATACAGGCTCGTCCGAAACAATGAGATGGACCCTAAATCACACCATGCAGCTTTATCAACCCTCATCCATTCCAGAGTATGGCATCTGGGAGAAGAGGATGACTTTGAGTCTGACTCCCAAAACGAGAACCCCTTTGCGACCCTGTTTGCAACTGATAACTGATGTTTTAAAAAGGAACCGCTTGGGAGTAACGGTGTCCTTTCTGATGGAACCTGCAGCATGTTGTTCAATGTTTGTTTGTTAGTGTTATTGTTAAGTGTTGTTTGTAAACTCTGAATTTCCACGGCCACACGCCATATTTGTCGGCAGAAACCTATGAAAACTTGCCAGCACGCTTATCGGCAGAAACCGCTGAGAGCTTGCCAGCCCCGTTCATAACTGCTCTTCTGGTTCAATGGTAGAACCTTTACAGCATCCTCCCACGATGACTACATTTTTGCCCGTTCTTGCCGGTTGCTCAGGCAGTGGAGAAACGGCATTGGTCTCCGCCCTGCCTGAGGACCCCCCTCTGGTCAGCTACGCTTGGGTAGAGCACATACGGCATTGATCATCATCCTACCCGGGGAATCCATCCAATTCTTACCCTCCGCGGCCCATACGCACCCCATTTTTGGCTCATTATGTTCAAAACTCTTTTTGTTTGGTTTTGGCAACCTATGGTTGCTTCCCTCTGCTATTTACATCCTCAAACACTAGGATGGTAAATGACACAGGTTGCGAAGCGGCTCGCAGTACGGCAGTATTTTCTTCGATGTCTTGTCCAAATTTTCGGTATAAAAAAAAAGATGAGGGAGTCACACGTGGTGAACAATTATAAAGGGAAATTGGCACTAAAAGACAGACATGCTAACATTCAAGATATTTCACAAGATAGTAACAGATATTATGCTTGTGTCCATAGAACTACGGAACCTCAGGAACTCAAGAGGAAGAAAAGGAAGAAGACAGAAAGACGGAAAGATGAAGACAACCTTCATGTTCACCTGGATCTTAGCAGGATCCCTTCAGTTGCGCGCGGATGCTACCCCCCTGACCCCTACCACACAGGCCGTGAATGATTCCCACCCCTACCATACACTCCACCCTGACATAGTTAACCCCAAGATAGTTACCGACACCCCAACCTGGTGTGACAAGTTTCTAACCTGGTATTCACTATCATACGTAATTGAATCACTCTTAGCACTGGCGATACTCTGCAGTGTCGTGCAGACATTTAGACTCAGAAAATGGCGAAGGAGGGCCTACCGCTCTAGCACCCCAGTATACACGTTTAGGTCCCCTATTTTCGGACTTCATCAAACTCCCCAACCCCTCGTGTGAATTAAAGTGCATCCGCTTTTCTTTATGTTTGTTTTTGTTCAATAAAGAATGTAAACCTCTGTGCTTGACTGCCAAGCCAGACAAACTTGTGTTGCTGCTATTTGTAAATTTAAAGTGTTGTAGATTATTTTTGATTGTTTGAGTGAGGATAGTTTATTGAGGATAGTTAGAGGTACCGTTTTTTTATGTTGTAATGCATGTCCCTGTTGTGACATAGCGCCACTTAGAATTGTTAGTTAAAATTTTTCATACATAGTTATGGTCAGTGTAGAGGCCATGGAAGAGTGCTCGCTGGGTCAGGAAGTGAAGACACCGCAGTTATGTGATCCTTCACGCTTCGCGTTAGGGATCACAAGGAGGGGGTGTAGCTACCTGGGTGGGCCACTTCCCAACTTAAAATGGAGATCCGCAAAGACGACAGGGAAATTCAGCCAACACAGGCAAAAACTAGCAAGTGCAGAAATCCTGTGTATTAGAACTTGCAAAAGCCCAGACAGCACTGAAACTCACAGCCATCTGCATACTAATGAGCGATCCCCGGGTACAACGGAAATATTTAAGGTGAATAGGGCCGAGCCAGACTCCTCGGCGCCAAGACAAAGGAAGGCCAACGGACACTCAGGGACCGCCCAGCGATCAGGGAACAACTCCAGTATTGGAGAAATCGATCCAAATAATCGAAACGTAGTCCAATCACTTGGAACCAGATACGGGGTCCGCCCCGAACGGCCGAAGCCCCTGGGGACTATAAAGTAGAGCTCCCAAGTTCAAATCGGTCTTCTTGGCAGGGTCACTCAGCAACGCGAATCAACCCTTGACAGTGAGCTGCCTAGCAGCCGCAACAACCAAGTAAGTCTCCAGTCAACGCACGCTACGAGATAAGCACTCCTAGCTACCAGTCCATACCAGCTTTTGAATCCTGCAGACTCAGAATCAAACGAAAGGCCACTTGTTCCCCTGACCTGGTGGGCCAGTTCCGAAGCTAAGTATAGGCCTTTTAGCGATAGAAATAGTCTAGAAAGTAGAGTTTTATGCATGAGTAGTGATTTACTGTGTATAATAAATGTGTTTTGATTTGAATCTTACTAATTGGTGTGTTGAGTTATTGATCAGTACTTGAACTTGAACCTCGTGGCGGTATCATAAAGATACCTGGCGACTCTAGAGCAAAGGTGATAGGAACAGAGCAAATTCAGTAAAGACCCAACGGGCAACAAATTAAGAGCCAACCAAAGTTAGCAACAGTGCGCAATCAGGTCCCATCCTTTGTAGGCAGGATCTAGATTGCAACGTCTCACGAGAACTGGTTAGATCTCGCAAGGCGTAAAGGCTGTCGTGAATCCCGGGAGAAGCCTCTCCTGTGATTGAAAAACCTACTCAATATTTGAGTACAACAGTATTAGCCATATACAATGTGTCTTAGTTGGCAGCACTGTTGCCTCTGAGTCTCAAGTGTATAGGTTCAAATCCCACTCTAGAGACCTGAGCACAAAATTGACATGCCAGTGCATTATTGCACAGTTGAAGGTACTTTTGAATGAGCCGTTAAACCAAATCACTTTCTGCCCTTTCAGATGGGTGCAAAAGATCCTATTGCACTATTTTGAAGAACAGCAGGGGCATTTTCCCAGTGGTTGAGCCTATATTTATCCCTAACAAACATCACAAAAAAGCAGGCCATTATCACATTTCTGTTTATGTGTCTTTGCTGTGCGCGCATTGGCTATCACATTTCTACATTAAAATGATGACCTCACTTCAAAAGTGCTTTGTTGGCTGTAAAGCACATTAGGACATCATAAGGCCATGAAAGAAGCCATATAAATGCAAATTTTTCCCTTCTTTCGTTCAACACTAGACAAATATTATTATATTGATTTCTTTCATACTCTGACTACTTCAGTTTAATAGTAGCTCCAACTCTCCATTTCAATTGGTTGTCAAGATCTCCTAAAGGGTCAGGGAGCATAGATACAAAATTGACTCGGGACAGAAACAGAGTGGTGAATTTTTCACTTGAGTTCAGAAGGCTGTTAAAAAGCATATGGGATCCTTGACTTTACTAATAAAGACGTAGGGCGCGATTTAACTAAATGGAAACAAAGTCCCATAGCGAGCACATTTAGCCACGTGTTTCCAGGTGCTCGCAGCAGCAAGAAACACTATTGGATGGCTCTGAGTTTAGATAGGGGGCCTCAGTGGGGAATGCATGGCCGAGACCGCACATAGCCCTGTTTTCTGCACTGAGGCTCTCCGCTCGTCGGAATCCTCAGTGTAGGAAGAGATCAGGAGGCCATTTTTAAATGGCGTCCCATTCTCTGGAGCCCCTGACATGACCCTCAACCCCCCCAAGCTCCAGCTCACTATGAGGGTGCCATCAGTCCCCCTGCACCACTCCTACACCCACACAAGGCACCCCGGCCCAATCACCATTTCAGGAAAAATGCCAGGTGGCACCAGCAGTGCCAGGGTATATTCCTGCCCAAAGGGCATGCATCTGGGGGCCTCCATCCCTTGGGAAACCCCCAGAGTGTCGTTCCACACTTGTGGAGACCAGTATTGAACAGTACTCGCCCAAGGTCTCTGAGGAGAAGGGGATATATCCCAACGCCTCAGGTGCCTTGGGAATCTAAATATTAAAGTTAGAGTTGCTGTCTTGCCTTAACATGCAGATTTTTCAAAAAGTGATCCTGCCCACAATGGGCAGGATTTGAATCGCAATGTCTCACAGGATCACATTAGATCCTGGGAGCTTTTCGGGTGCAGCTTGGCCTTTCGATCGCACTCGTAGAGTACTAAAGTAAGAATTCTCCTCCTCTAGCCTTCCCTGTATATTGCGTGTGATGCCAATTCCTGAGCTGGGGTTTGCTTGGATCAGATCTCGTGATATTGCATCTTCAGGGTAGCAAGCCTCCTCTTGTGGCAGAAAGGCATTCACATTTTTACCAATTCAAATGAAAGAGAGGGACAAGTGTTGGTTTTCAATCAGAAGAAAGAGCTGAGAAAGAAGTGCTGGTAAAAAGCAACCACAGTTTGTTATGCAGCGTGTGCGGATTGAGATAGAAGTAAAAAAGAAGAAAGAGGATCAGGGCACCATAAGAACTAGGAGTAGGAGTAGGCAATTCAGCCCCTCGAACCTGCTCCGCCATTCAGTACGATCATGGCTGATCTCATCTCATTCTCATTGCCACCTTCTTGCCTGCTCCCCATAAGCCTTCATCCCTCTACTAATTAAAAACTTATATATCTCCTCCTTAAATGTGATTAGTGTTCCAGCATCCACTGCACTCTGGAGTAGAGAATTCCACAGATTCACGACACTTTAAGTGAAGTAATTCCTCCTCTTTTCTGTTTTAAATCTGCCACCCTTGAGCCTAAAACTATTATTGCCTTGCGTTCTAGAATTTCCAACAAGGGGAAGCATTTGCTCTATGTCTACCCTGTCAATCCCCTTTAGCAACGTATATATCTCAATTAGATGTCCACTCATTCTTCCAAACTCCAGCGAGTATAGGCCTAAACAGCTCAATCTCTCTTTATAATACAAGTCTTTCATCCCTGGAATCAATGTAATGAACCTTCTCTGAACTGCCTCTCATGCATTTACATTATTCCTCAAGTAAGGGTACCAAAACTGTACACTTTCCCCAGATGCGATCTCACCAATGCCCTATACAGTTGCAACAGCACATGCATACTTTTATACTCTATTCCATTCATAATAAGTGCCAGAATTTAATTTACCTCCCCTTATTACCTGCTGCAAACTGCCATTCTGCAATTCATGAGAACACCTAGATCCCTTTGCAACATTGCATCTCCATTATCCACTTTGTTTGTAACCTCTTTGAAGAACTTCAACAAATTAGTCAAACATGATTTTCCCTTCCTAAAATCATGCTGACTGATGGATTGTGTTTTAACTTTCCAACTGTCCTATGACTGCTTTATTAATAATGGATTCCAACAGTTTCCCAACGACAGACGTTAAACTAACTTGTCTGTGGTTTCCTACTTTCTGCCTTTCTCCTTTTTTGAACAGGGGGCATTAGCCTTTTCCAATTCACAGGAATCTTTCCAGAATGCACAGAATTTAGGAATATGGGGCGGAATTCCCCGACCCTCCCACGGGTCGGAGAATCGCCGGGGGCTGGCGTGAATCCCGCCCCCGCCGGTTGCCGAATTCTCCGGCACAGGATATTCGGCGGGGGCGGGAATCGCGCCACACCCGTTGGCGTGCCCCCCCCGGCGATTCTCCGGCCTGCGATGGGCCGAAGTCCCGCTGCTGTCATGCCAGTCCTGCCGGCGAGAATCAAACCACCTCTCCTACCGGCGGGATTAGGCGGCATGGGTGGGCTCCGGGGGGTGCCCCCACGGTGTCCTGGCCCGTGATCGGGGCCCACCAATCCGCGGGTGGGCATGTGCCGTGGGGGCTCTCTTTTCCCTCCACCTCGGCCACAGCCTTCACCATGGCCGATGCAGCCGCTGACGCTCCCGTGCATGCGCAGACTTCCGCCGGCCGGAAAAGTACTTTCGGCCCCGGCTGGCGTGGCGCCAAATGCCTTTCCCGCCGGCTAGCGGCGCGCCAACCACTCCGGTGCGGGGCTAGCCCCTCAAGGTGAGGGCTTGGCCCCTAAAGGTGCAGAGAAATCCGCACCTTTGGGGCGGCCCAACGCCAGAGTGGTCCCCGCCACTCCATCCCGCCGGGACCCCCCGCCCCGCCAGGTAGGGGAGAATCCCGGCCATTATAACCAATGTCTCCACTATATCTGCTGCTGCTTCCTTTAAAATCCTAGGATTTAGCCCATCAGGCCCTGGGGATTTGCCTGCTTTTAATCGAGAAAGATATGGCTTTAAAGGGGGTGCCATGGAGATGCACCAGAATGATACCCGGGCTAAAGGGTTAACAGAGGGGGCAGATTGCATATACTAGGTTTGTATTTAATTGAATATGGAAGATTTTTTAAGAAAATATTTTTATTCTCCTTTTTCACATTTTCTACCAAATTTACACCCACCAACAATAAACAATAATCAGTAACGAATATGTCAATCCCCATGTCAATAACAACGACCCCACCCTCCCACCAAACCCCAAACATTAGCCCGTATGTTCACATAAACAAATGACAAAAAGGAATCAGGAATTACCCATAGTCACCATTAACACACACAGTCCCCCTCCCCCAACCCTTCCAACCACCCCCCTCAGGTAATGTTTGATGTTATCCAGTTCTTGAAAATGCATAATGAATAATGCCCATGAATTGTAGAACCCCTCCATCCTTCCCCTCAGTTCAAACTTAACCTTCTCAAGAGTCAAGAATTCCAACAGGTCCCCCCCGCCACGCCACGGTACAAGGTGGAGAGGTTGCTCTCCATCCCACCAGGATTCGCATTCGGGCGATCAACGAGGCGAAGGCTACAACATCTGCCTCCCCACCTGTTTCCAACCCCGGCTGGTCCGACACCCCGAATATGGCCTCCCGAGGGCCCGGGTGCAGTTTCACGTGCACCACTGTAGAGATTACTCTAAAAACCTCCTTCCAGTAATCCTCCAGCTTTGGACAGGACCAAAACATATGAACGTGATTTGCGGGGCCCCCCTCGCAATGTTCACACACACCTTCTACCCCTTCAAAGAATCGGCTCATCCTCGTCCTCGTGAGGTGTGCCCTATATACCACCTTCAGCTGTATCAGCCCCAACCTCGCGCACGAGGTGGAGGCGTTCACTTTCCGGAGCACCTCACACCAGAACCCCTCATCCATATCCTCTCCCAACTCTTCCTCCCACTTTGCTTTGAGCTCCGCAAACCGCCGACACTACCCCCTTCTCCAGTCCCCCTGTCGTCAGCACCTCCTCCAGCAATGTGGAGGCCGGCTCCACCGGGAAACTCTGTATCTCCTTTCTGGCAAAATTCTCGAACCTGCATATATCTAAACATTTCCCCCTGCTCCAGCCCATACTTCGCTTCCAGCTCTTTCAATCCTGCAAACCGACCCTCAAGAAATAAATCATTAGTGTCTTAATCCCCTTCTCCTCCCATTTCTGAAAATGTCCATCCCACTTCCCTGGCTCAAATCTGTGGTTCCCCCGAATCGGCATTTCCCTTGACCCTGCCCCCAACCTGAAGTGTTGGCGAAACTGCCTCCAAATTCCCAATGAAGCTATTATTACCGGACTCCCTGAGTATTTCCCCGGTGCCACCGGGAGCGACGCTGTTGCTAGTGCCTTCAATCCCGACCCCCTGCACAAACTCCATTCTGACCCACTGGGAATCAACCCCTCTGACCCAGCTCCGCATCTTCTCCACATTCGCCGTCCAGTAATAACACATGAGGGGCGGGATTCTCCGTAATCGGCGTGATGTCCGCCGACCGGCGCCAAAAACGGCGCGAATCAGTCCGGCATCGCGCCGCCCCAATGGTGCTGAATTCTCCACATCTTGAGGGGCCGAGCCCTCAGCTTGAGGGGCTAGGCCCGCGCCGGACTGATTTCCGCCCCGCCAGCTGGCGGGAAAGGCCATTGGTGCCCCGCCAGCCGGCGCGGAAATGACTTTGCCGGGCGGCGCATGCGCGGGTGCGCCAGCGGCCGCTCACGGCATCCCCGCGCATGCGCAGTGGAGGGGGTCTCTTCCGCCTCCGCCATAGTGGAGACCATGGCAAAGGCGGAAGGAAAAGAGTGCCCCCACGGCACAGGCCGGCCGTTGATCAGTGGGCCCCGATCGCGGGCCAGGCCACCGTGGGGGCACCCCCCCGGGGCCTGATCGCCCCGCTCCCCTCCCAGGACCCTGGAGCCCGCCCGCGCCGCCGTGCCCCGCTGTCCCAAAGGTGGTTCAATCCACGCCGGCTGGCGTGGGTTGACAGCGGCGGGACTTCGGCCCATCGCGGACCAGAGAATCGCCGGGGGATTCCCGCCGACCGGCGCAGCGCGATTCCCGCCCCCGCCGAATCACCGGTAAGCGGAGAATTCGCGACACGGCGGGGGCGGGATTCACGCCGGCCACCAGCGATTCTCCGACCCGGTGGGGGGTCGGAGAATCGCGCCCCAGGTTCGGAATACCCAAACCCCCTTCCTGCCTTCCCCTCTGTAGCAGCACCTTTCTAATTCTGGCCACCTTAATTGAATATAGAAGATTAAAGGGTGATCCATTTAAGATGTTTATGATGTTTAAAGGAGTTGTAAGGGTACATAGATAGAAACTATTTCTTCTCGTGAGCAAGTCAGAACAAGGGGCAGAATTTTTAAATCAAAACTCGGTCTATCAAGTCTTCTCACAAAAGTTAGTGGAAATCTGAAACTGTTCTCAAAATGTAATTGAAAATGTGAAAACTGAGATCAATAGTTTTCAGTTAGGCAAGGTTATTAACATTTTACAACACCAAGGTGGGTAGATGGAGTTAAGATACAGGGTCGACGTGACCAGCTGGGTGCAGCATATGGACCGCTCCCCCAACCCTGGTCAAATCTCTGGGCCCTGTTTTCTGGAAAACCAGCTTGCATCTGTCCTTAGCAGATGAAGGTACAGATCCAGACTTCGTGAGGCCTGCAGATAGAATAAGAATGATTTATAAAGTGTAGTGGTTGGACATTGTGCCAAACACGCTTCAACAAAAAATGACAAATTGTGGAGGAATCCATTAGCCATAACTGCACCGTGTATGGAATCAAACAGTGCAGCCTACCATGGAGGATGTGATAATTTCAGCTTCCCACTGCAGCATTCCCAGGTTCAGTCAGATTTGGGTACATGAAACTTTGTTGGTGCAAAAGTGACTATATTTTCATATTTAAAGCTTACCTTTGCTGAAACTTTGGTCATGAAAATATATTCCATCCTTTAAGTTAAAAGTGACCACTAGTTTCTAATTGCCCCTTCCAACAAAATTTTAAACATTTCCACCGATCTAAACAACTAGCCTTACAGCATTGTACCACTTTGCACCATTGCCTTGCAGTTCTGATGAAAGGTCAAACCTGAAATGTTACCTTTGTATCTCACTCCACAGATGCTGCCTGACTGACTTCATTTCCTGCATTTTCTGTCATTCATCTCTAAACTTTGTAACTTTCAATAGTTTATTTGACAATGTTTCAATATTTGGATTGAGTTACTGGTGTATTAACAGCTCCTCCCACTTTGCTTGCAAATCGATCAGAGCAATTGGATTTTCATGGAACGACGGGCCCTCACTACAGTTGTTGGGCCCTCACTGCAGAATAATACACCTAGCTGCTCAACTGCTGCTCAATGCATTTTAAAAAACAAACAGAGATGACATGAATTGTTTGTTGCAAAGGTGGTTTTGTTGTCATCATGTGGTTTTTCCTTGTGCGATATATGTTGTTTGAATCAGATATTAAATAGTGCCATGCTAATGCCTATGTCGCAAGCATAGCTCTTGCATAGTACAAAAGCTTTTTAGCATACTCTGTCTTTTGAATAATATCGTCACTGCAAAATGTTGGTAAACCACTTTTTAAAAAATTGCTGTAAGTGAAATATTGGAATATAGATCAGGATTTCCGTCCTCTGATGAGGGTGAGTGTAAAGGCGAGTCATATTCCCAGAGGCAAGAAACGGTGGAGGGAGCTAGTTACAGATATTTAAAGGCCTATTGACATAGACTGAGTGGAATCTTCAGCAGGCCAGGGGACCAACACTACAGGCAAACTTTGATATGGTATATAGGTAGCAGACAGGAAAATGAAGTTGAAGTGGGAGATCAACCATGATCTTATTGAATGACAGAGTAAGCCACAGGGGTTTAATGGTGATGTACCATCAATTCACTACAAGATGATGAGAACGAGTGAACATCGGCTTTATTATCCAAGAACTTGCCTGCCTGTGACTGCTGTAACAATGAGAGCCGCCCACAATATCCAGGCTTGAGCTGATAAGTGGCAAGTAAAATTCGCACCACACAAGTGTCAGACAATGACCATCTCCAATAAGAGAGGATCTAACCATGGCTCCTTGACATTCATTGACATCACCACCACTGAATCCTCCACTGTCAACATCCTGGGGGTTACCATGGTCCGAAACTGAACTGGACTAGCTATATAAATACTGTGCTTCAAGAGCAAGTTAGAGACTGGGAATTCTGTGGTGAGGCACTCACCACCTGACTCCCCAAAGCCTGTCCACCGTCTACCAGGCATAAGTGTGACGGAATACTCTCCCTTTGCCTGGATGAGTGCAGACCCTATAATACTCAAATAGCTTGACACCATCCAGGAAAAAGCAGCCCATTTGACTGATACCCCACCTACCACCTTGAACATTCACTCCCTCCACCACTGACACACAGAATCACAGATAGGGGCTGGTTTAGCACAGTGGGCTAAATAGCTGGCTTGTAATGCAGAACAAGACAGCAGCGCGGGTTCAATTCCCGTACCGGCCTCCCCGAACAATGTGGTGACACGGGGCTTTTCACAATAACTTCATTTAATCCTACTTGTGACAATAAGCTATTATTAGAGTAATAGAGTGCAGAAGAGGCCCTTAGGCCCATCAAATCTGCACCAACGCATGGAAAACACATGACCTGTCTCCCTAATCCCATTTGACAGCACTTGACCCACCGCTTTGAATGTTATGAAGTGACAAGTGCTCATCTAGGCATTTTTTAAAGGATGTGAGGCAGTGCATTCCAGACCGTCACCACCCTCTGGGTAAAGAAGTTTTTCCTCAAATCCTCCTTCAAACTCCTGCCCCTCACTTGAACTTGTGTCCCCTTGTAACTGACCCTTCAACTAAGGCGAACAGTTGTTCCCTCTCCATCCTATCCATGCCCCTCATAATCCTGTACACCTCGATCAGGTTGCCCCTCAGTCTTCTCTGCTCCAGCAAAAACAACCAAAGCCTACTCAACCTCTCTTCATAACTTAAATGTTACATCCCAGGCAACATTCTGGTGAATCGCCTCTGCACCCCCTCCAGTGCAATCACATCCTTCTTATAATGTGGCAATCAGAATTCCACACAGTACTCCAGCTGTGGCCTCACCAAAGTTCTATGCAACTCCAACATGACCTCAATGATTTTGTAATCTATGCCTCGATTGATAAAGGCAAGTGTCTCATATGTCTTTTTCATCATCGTATTAACCCGCACTTCTACCTTCAGAGATCTATGGACAAACACTCCAAGGCCCCTTGTTGCTCAGAACCTCCCAGTGTCAGGCCATTCATTGAATATTACTTTGTCACATTACTACTTCCAAAGTGTACCACCTCACACTTTTCAGTGTTAAATTTTATCTGCGCTTTTCTGCCCATTTGACCATCCCTTCTATATCTTCCTGTCGCAAAAGATACTTCACCACACTATTCACCACCCGGCCAATCTTTGTGTTGTCCACAAACTTACTGATCCTACTCCCCACATAGTCATCTGTGTAGTTTATATAAATGACAAACAATAGGGGACTCAGCACAGATTCCTGTGGTACGACACTGGCTTCCAGTCATTAAAGTAGCCATCTGTCATCACCCTCTGTCTCCTACAGCTAAGCAATTTTGAATCCAATTTATCAAATTACCCTGTATCCGATGTGCATTTGCCTTTTTTATAAGTCTCCTGTATGGTACCTTGTCAAAGGCTGTGCTGAAATCCACGTAAACTACAACAACTGCATTACCTTCATTTACACACCAGGGGCGGGATTCTCCTCTACCCGGCGGGGCGGGGGGGTCCTGGCGTGATGGAGTGGCGGGAACCACTCCGGTGTTGGGCCGCCCCAAAGTTGCGGCAGTCTCTGCACCTTTAGGGGCCAAACCCTCACCTTGAGGGGCTAGGCCCGCGCTGGAGCGGTTTCCACTCCACCGGCTGGCGGGAAAGGCCTTTGGTGCCACGCCAGACGGGGCCGAAAGGTCTTCGCCGGGCGATGCGGGTCCACGCATGCGCGGGAGAGTCAGCGGCTGCTGACGTCATCCCCGCGCATGCGCAGTGGAGGCGGTCTCTTCCGCCTCCGCTATAGTGAAGACCATGGCGAAGGCGGAAGAAAAAGAGTGCCCCCACGGCACAGGCCCGCCCGCGAATCGGTGGGCCCCGATCGTGGGCCAGGCCACCGTTGTGGCACCCCCCGGGGCAAGATCGCCCTGCGTGCCCCCCCAGGACCCCGGAGCCCGCCCGCGCTGCTTTGTCCTGCCATTCGAAAGGTTTAATCCACGCTGGCGTGACGGGCATTCCAGCAGCGGCACTTCGGGCCATCGCGGGCCAGAGAATCGGCGGGGGTGGGCCCGCCAACCGGTGCGGTGCGATTCCCGTCCCCGCCGACCGCCGCGCCGCGATTCCCGCCCCCGGATCTCTGGTGGCAGAGACTTCGGGACACGGCAGGGGCGGGATTCACGCCAGCCCCTGGCGATTCTCTGACCCGTCGGGGGGGGGGGTCATCGGAGAATCCCCCTCTGGTTACATGTTCAAAAAATTCAATCAAATTTGTTAGGCATTACCTTCCTCTGACAAAGCCATGCTGACTATTCGTATCAAACCTTGCCTCTGCAAGTGGAGAGATATTCCCTCCTTCAGAATTTTCTCCAATAGTTTCCTTACCTCTGACGTGAGACTCACTGGTCTGTAGTTCCCTGGCTCATCTCTACAATCTTTCTTAAATAGTGGGACCACATTAACTGTTGTCCAGTCCTGTGACACCTCCCCCTTGGCCAGAAAGGAATTAAAAATTCAGGTCTGACCTCTCCAATCTCCTCCCTCACCTCCCACAACATCCTGGGATGCAATTCACCCGGACCTGGAGATTTGTCCAATTTTAAGCCCAGCAATACCTCCAATACCTTGTCACTCCCTATGACAATTTCCTCAAGAACCTCACAGTCTCTTTCCCTGAGTTCCATACCTACCTCCTCTTTCTCTTGGATGAAGACAGATGTGAAGTATTCATTCAACACCCTACCAATATTCTTTGGTTCCACCCACAGATTTCCCCCGTGCTCCCTAATGGACCCTTTTTACTGTATGCATGTGAGCATCAGGCCCAATGAAATCACTGCTTAGTTTCTAAACTGCCCTATTCCTTTAAAACCACTATTGAAGCATTATCTCTGAGAATCCAATTAATTGTTGCTCAAAGTTGTAGATTCCTGATCAGATGAACTGGGAATTAATTGCCTGGTTTTCTTTTTAAAAAAAAATATTTTTTATTCTCCTTTTCACATTTTCTCCTACATTTACACCCAACAATAAAAAATTATCAGTAACGAATGCAATGTCAATCCCCATATCAATAACAACGATCCCATCTTCCCACCAAACCCCCAAACATTAGCCCGCATGTTAACATAAACAAATGACAAAAAAGAATCCGGAATCACCCATAGTCACCATTAACACAGACAATTCCCCTCCCCAACCCTCCGACCCCCCCATCCCACCCCACTAATGTTCGATGTAATCCAATTCTTGAAAGTGCATAATGAATAAGGCCCAAGAATTGTAAAACCTCTCCATCCTTCCCCTCAGTTCAAATTTGACCTTCTCAAGGGTCAAGAATTCTAGCAGGTCCCGCCCCCAACCACGCCATGGCACAGGGTGGAGAGGGTGATCCACCCTAACAGGATCCTCCTTCGGGTGATCAACAAGGTGAAGGTGATAACATTTGCCTCTGCACCTGTTTCCAACCCTAGCTGGTCCAACACCCCGAATTTGGCCATCCGAGGGCCCGGGTCCAGTTTCACATGCACCACTTTAAAGATTATCCGAAAAAAACTCCTTCCAGTAATCCTCCAGCTTTGGACAGGCCCAAAACATATGAACGTGGTTTGGAGGCGTTCACTCTCTGGAGCACCTCACACCAGAACCCCTCCTCCAAACCCTCTCCCAACTCTTCCTCCCACTTTGCCTTGATCCCTTCCAGCGGTGCCTTCTCCTCTTCCAAAATAGTTCCTAAACCGTCGATACTAACCCCTGTCGTCAGCACCTCCTCCAGCAATGTGGAAGCCGGCTCTACTGGGAAGCTCTGTATCTCCTTTCTGGCAAAGTCTCGAACCTGCATGTATCTAAATATTTCCCCCTGCTCCAGCCCAGACTTTGCTCCCAGCTCCTTCAATCTTGCAAACCGACCCCCAAGAACCAAACCTTTTAGTGTCCTAATTCTTTTCTCCTCCGATCTCTGAAAATTTCGATCCCACTTCCCTGCCTCAAATCTATGGTTCTCCTGAATCGGCACTTCCCTTGACCCTGATCCCAACCAGAAGTTCTGGTGAAACTGCCTCCAAATTCTCAACAAAGTTATTACTACCAGACTCGCTGAGTATCTCCCTGGGGCCTTCAGGAGCGACGCTGTTCCTAGTGCCTTCAATCCCAACCCCCTATTCAAACTCTCCTCCATTCTGACCCATTGGGAGTCAACCCCCCTGACCCAGCTCCGTACCTTCTCCACATTCATACATCAGGGGCGTGATTCTCCGAGCCTCGGCGCGGGGGCGGAGAATGGGGCGTCAGACCCGCGATCGAGTCCAACGCCTTCCCGCGGTACGTAGAATCGCTGCCAGTCATGCGCGCACAGTCAACGAGGCGCCGATCGGGGGTCATTGAAAGAGACCCCCCCGGCGATTCTCCGCCACCAGCTGGCCGAGTTCCCGCCGGCGTGCCCTGGTGGAGGAGCGGAGGATCCGTCACCGGGGGGGGGAGGGGGATGGCCAGGCCTGCGATCGGGGGCCACAGATCGGCGGGTGCACACGATCGGGGGGGAGGGAGCAATATTGGCAGGGTCGGCTTGCTGTGTGGGCCCGCCATGTTGCACGGGGCCGCCGCCGCTGGCGGCTGGCTCAAGCATTCGTAGACCCGCCGTCAGAAGTCCAGAGCCCCATATCGGCAGCCGGAGCTGTGTTGTCTACTCCGGGGCCCTGCAAGCCCCTTTCAAAACAGAGAATCACTCTGAACTTTCTCCAGGAAAGTCCAGAGTGATTTGCGCCTGTTTTCCCACGGGCGTGGGGACATATCTCCATTTTCAGAGAATTCCGCCTCAGGTTCGGAAAACCCAACCCCCTGCCTGCCTTCCTCTCTGCAGTAGCATCTTTCTAATTCTGGCCACTTTCCCTCCCCATATGAACGAGGTAATCATCCCTTCAATCTCTCTCAAAAATGCCTTTGGCAGGAAAATCGGCTGGCATTGGAAAATGAACAGGCCTGGTTTTCTTTCTGAGATAGTTTTACATCTGTAATCTGGAATGTTGGAGGCTCGCATAAAATTTGTGTCATTAATCCTTTTTTTAAATTCATTTACGGGATATGGGTGTCACTGGTTAGGCCAGCATTTATTGCCCATACCTAGTTGCCCTTCAGAAGGTGGTGGTGAGTTGCCTTCTTGAACCCCTGCAGTCCTTCAGGTGTAGATACACCCATTGTGCTGTGAGGGAGGGAATTCCAGAATGTTGCCCCTGCGACAGTGAAGGAATGACGATATATTTCTAAGTTAGGGTGGTGAGTGAATTGCAGAGGAACCTCCAGGTGGTGGAGTTCCCAGTTATCTGCTGCTCTTGTCCTTCGAGGTAGTAGTGGTTGTGGGTTTGGAAGGTGCTGTCTAAGGAACCTTGGTGAGTTACTGCAGTGCATCTTGTAGATGGTACACACGACTACCGCTGTTCGTCGGTGATGGAGGATTTGAAGATTTGTGGAAGTGGGAGTAATCAAGCGGATTGCTTTGTCCTGGATGGTGTCGAGCTATTGAGTTTGTTCAAGCTGCACTCATCCAGGCAAGTGGAAAGTATTCCATTACACTCCTGACTTGTGCCTTGTAGATGATGGACAAGTTCTTTTTGGGGGGGGGGGGAGGTCAAGAGGTAAGTTACCTGACAGAGGATTCGCCTTTGACCTGCCCTGATTGCCACAGTATTAATATGGTTAGTCCAGTTCAGTTTCTGATCAATGGTCACCCCCGGGATGTTAATTGTGGTGGATTTAGCGATGGTAATGCCATTTAATGTCAAGGGCCGGTGGTTAGATCCTCTCTTGTAGGAGATGGTCATTGCCTATCACTTGTGTGGCACAAATGTAACTTGCCACCTGTCAGCCCAAGACTGGATATTGTCCAGGTCTTGCTGCATTTGGACATGAACTGCTTCATTATCTGAGGAATCTCAAATGGTGCTGAACATTGTGCAGTCATCCACAAACATCCCCGATTCTGACCTTATGTTGGCAGGGAGATCATTGATGAAGCAGTTGAAGATGGTTGGGCTGAGGACACTACCCTGAGGAACTCCTGCAGTGATGTCCTGGAGCTGGGATGATGGACCTCCAACCACCACAACCATCTTCCTTTGCGCCAGGTATGACTCCAACCAGCTGAGAGTTTCCCCCTGATTCTCATTAACCCCAGTTTAGCTAGTGCTCCTTGATGCCATACTTGGTCAAATCCTGTCTTGATGCCAAGGGCAGTCACTCTCACCTCACCCCTGACATTCAGCTGTTTTGTCCATGTTTGAACCAAGGCTGTAATGAGGTCAGTGGCCCTGGTGGAACCCAAATTGAGTATCTGTGAGCAGGTTATTGCTCAGTAAGTGCCGTTTGATAGCACTGTTGATGACTCCTTCCATTACTTTGCTGGTGATGGAGAGTAGACTGATAGGGCTGCAATTGGCTGGTTTGGATTTGTCTCGTTTCTTGTGTACTTGACACATCTGGGAAATTTTCCACATTGAATGCTAGATCCCAGTGTTGTAGCTGTATCGGAACAACTTGGCTAGGGGTGCAGCAAGTTCTGGAGCACAAGTCTTCAGTACCATTGCTGGGATATTATAAGGGCCCATAGCCTTTGCAGTATCCAGTGCCTTCAAACGTTTCTTGATAGCACATGGAATGAATCATATTGGCTGAAGACTGACATCTGTGATGCTGGGGCCCTCCGGAATAGACCGAGATGGACCATCCACTCAGCATTTCTGCCTGAAGATTGTTGCGAATACCTCAGCCTTGTCTTTGACACATATGTGCTGGGCTCCTCCATCATTGAGGATGGGGTTATTTGTGGGGTCTCATCCTCCAGTGAGTTGTTTAATTGTCCACTACCATTCACGGCTGGATGTGGCAGGACTGCTGAGCTTAGATCTGATGCGTTAGTTGTGGAATTGTTTAGCTCTATCTATTACTTGCTGCTTATGCTACTTGGCACACAAGTACTCCTATGTTGTAGCTTCACCTAATTGACACCTAATTTTTCAGTATGCCTGATGTTGCTCCTGGCATGCTCTCCTGAAGTTTCCATTGAACCAGGGTTGATCTCCTGGCTTGGTGGTAATGGTAGAGTGGGGGATATGCCCGGACACGAGGTTGCATTTTATGGTTGAATACAATTCTGCTGCTGCTGATGGGCCACAGCACCTCATGGATGCCCAGTCTTGAGTTGCTAGATCTATTCGAAGTGTATCCCATTTAACATGGTGGTAGTGCCACACCACACGATGGAGGGTATCTCAATGTGAAGATGGGACTATGTCTCGACAAGGACTGTGCGGTGGTCACTTCTACCGATATTGTCATGGACATCTGCAACAGGCAGATTGGTGAGGATGAGGTCAAGTATGATTTTCCCTCTTGTTGGTTCCCTCACCACCTGCTGCAGTCCCAGTCTAGCAGCTTTCTCCTTTAGGACCCAGCCAGCTTGGTCTGTGGTGGTACTACCGAGCCACTCTTGGTGATGGCTATTGTATCCTGTGACATTACATATAGTCAGACCTCTATGAAAGCAAACATAATCTCCAAATTAAAGGATATGTCTTTCAAATGAGACATTAAATTGAAGTCCATCTGTCTGCTTGTGTTTGTGTGAAAGATTCCAAGGCATTATATTGAAGAAGAAAAGGGGAGTTATCCTCCATGAAGTGGCTAGATATAGCACTTGGGGAGAATGGGATCAAAGGCTATGGGGAGAAAGCAGGATTAGGCTATTTAGTTGGGTGATCAGCCATGATCGTGATGAATGGCGGAGCAGGCTCGAAGGGCCAAAAGGCCTCCTCCTTCTCCTATCTTCTATGTATCTATGTATGTATGTCCTGCCAATATTTATCTTTCAATCACTATCAGCTGCTATGGAAATTATTATACCAAGAGGTGAACTAGAAGCTTTTCAAGCAAAGATATAAATTATTTTGATACAATGTCCACAGACCAGTGTTAAAATTTGAACTGTAAGTGTGTTACATTTCTTGCAGCATTTTGTGACAAACTGTTTATAGTGATTTGTTGATCATAAAGATTAAAGTTACAGCTCTCGAATGTCATGCACTGGTGTTTTATCTAATTAATTCTGAGTTTATTAGAGTAAAACTAGTAATTTCTACAAATAGTATTTACAATCAAATGACAGTAATGTAGATCGTGACAATTCATAAAACTGTCTTATGACTTGTGTTCTGATGAGCTTGTATAAATGCTTGAATGGTGGTTGAGGAATTAATAAATTTATTTTATATCATAAGCAAATAATAGCTCCAGTATTGACATAATGCTGTCAATTTCTGATAAATTAAGGTAAGGGGCAAAGTCTTGCAGCAACAGGGGTTGAAGGTCGAGATAGGCAATCCTCCTACTTACACTGGAATCACATCCACTAGTCACACCTCTGATGTGGAAGGGTTTATGGATGGTTTAGGAAGGTCAGGCCTTGGCAACTCCCCCCCCCCCCCCCCCCCCCCCACAGGTAGGTGCCAGAGTTCCTGGCTGCTACAGGCAGTCGGGTACTGGAGCTGTCTCCAAAGTCGTGCACACCAGCCCCATGATAATAAAGTGTCAGACTTGCTGAGCTTGCTAACTCAAATGAGATGAGGGTTAGAGGGTTCCAGCAGGATGACAACCCATGTACCCTCAGCTCCTGTATTCATTCCCACCTCCCTCTAACCATGGCACATTCTTTTGATACTGCACTGGAGACATTGGCCTGATTACAGTCACATAGAACAAGTCAACCTTGAAGCATTTTAAGTTATCAGCATCTAACGCCGAGGAAAGTAGAAGATTGTGGTCAGAATATGTTTAAATGCTTGCACAGAAAAAAAGTCCCCGGCACTGTTTTCATTTCTGTGCCTGAAATAATTCTGTGCAATGTGCAGATCAATCCTGGTGCAACTGCCACTTTCTGATCAACATCTGAGCACTTCAATTTTCACCTCTGCAGGAAGACAGCCAAAGAGTTCACTCCTGGGCAGCTCCTATTGACATACATCTGTTTTTCTCATTAAGTTACTCATTGGATATTTGACAGGTGAGGCTCTTGATATCATTGAACAGGGAGATTAATTAATATAGAATGAAGCAGCATTGAATGACTAACCTTTGGTGTTAATACAATTAAAATGCATGCGCTTTCTTGAAATGGTACTGTTTTATTTTGAAAATACAAGGGTAAGATTCATTTTGAGTGCCACGCATAACAAAATTATAAACCATTTTTGCAGTTTTGTTACATGTTAGCACATATTACAGAGAGAAAATCTTGCAGCTAATTTATTTTATTCTTTCATTGAATATGGAGGTAAGACCAGCTTTTGTTGCTCATCCATAATTGCCCTTGAGAAGGTAGTGGTGAGTTGTTTTCTTGAACTTTTCTGCAGCTGTCTGTTACAACTGAATGTTTTGCTAGGCCATTTCACATGGCAGTTAGAAGTCAACAACATTACTGTGTATCTGAAGTCACATGTAGGCCAGACAGATGGCAGATTTCCATACCTGAAAGCCATTTGTGAACCAAATGGGTTTTTACAACAATTGATTTAACTTTTTGGTACCATAATTGAGACTACCTTACAATTCCAGATCATTTTATTAACTAATTTACTTTAAGTTTCACTAACTGCCATGCTGGGCAATGGAAAAGAATTACAAAGATTCAGCACTTTGAAGCTGCTGCCGATATGTTAAGCGATTGCACAAATGAAGTCTAGTTCATCAACCAGCAAAGAACAGACCTTTTGCACATAATTGTTCATTGCGGAATTCTTGATCATTAATTGAATAGCATTGAATATAAGGCAGAGTTCACTTTTACCTTTAAAAACTTTTACCTTTAAAAACCCGGCAAAATATTACAAGGTATAGAATACCTTTCAATAGGTAAATTAAATCAAGCTTGTTTGCCTTGGGTGAGTGAGTTATTCCCCTTGTGACAAATTCATAACTATAACATTTCTACCCACTAAATAACAATCTCCGGTTCATGTTGGCTAGCTTCACATGTTCCTCAAATTTCTGAGACACCTTCCCCTTCCAGGGTAACCTGAGGGAGACTGTGCAGTTTTCAACAGTTTGCACGATAAAGAATGAGCAATGATCTGGGGCGAAATTCTCCGGAAACGGCGCGATGTCCGCCGACTGGCGCCCAAAACGGCGCAAATCAGACGGGCATCGCGCCGCCCCAAAGGTGCGGAATGCTCCGCATCTTTGGGGGCCGAGCCCCAACCTTGAGGGGCTAGGTCGGCGCCGGATGAATTTCCGCCCCGCCAGCAGGCGGAAAAGGCCTTTGGCGCCCCGCCAGCTGGCGCGGAAATGACATCTCCGGGCGGCACATGCGCGGGAGCGTCAGCGGCCGCTGACAGCTTCCCACGCATGTGCAGTGGAGGGGTCTCTTCTGCCTCCGCCATGGTGGAGACCGTGGCGGAGGCAGAAGGGAAAGAGTGTCCCCACGGCACAGGCCCGCCTGCGGATCGGTGGGCCCCGATCGCGGGCCAGGCCACCGTGGGGGCACCCCCCGGGGCCAGATCGCCCCACGCCCCCCCCAGGACCCCGGAGCCCGCCCGCGCCGCCTTGTCCCGCCGGTAAGGTAGGTGGTTTAATTTACCCCAGCGGGACAGGCATTTTAGCGGCGGGACTTTGGCCCATCCGGGCCGGAGAACCGCGTGGGGGGGGCCCGCCAACTGGCGCGGCGCGATTCCCGCCCCGCCAAATCTCTGGTGCCGGAGACTTCGGCAACCGGCGGGGGCGGGATTCACGCCAGCCCCCGGCGATTCTCCGACCCGGCGGGGGTCGGAAAATCTCGCCCCAGCTGATCAGAGTAGCTATTATCCCACAGAATGGCTCTAAAATGCCCTATTCCAACATCAAGCTTGCATGGACCCTATTTATCAGGTTGCCAATAAGGCCTATCTTATAGTGGGTTGAACCGTAGCAATTCCAACACATATATTGACCAGTGAAGGTAGGTTCGCGGTAGAAGTGGGAGACAATCTCCTGACAGATTTCCCAACTAGTACATCGAGGAAATGGAGCTAATTTCACTGCTCCATTTCAAAGGTGAATTTGAGTGCAGGATGGAGTCCGTTTAGGTGTGTAAAAAAATTCTTACATGCAGATTACCCTGGAAGGGTAAGGTGCCTCAAAAACAACAGATGAAGCTAACCATTTCATGCTGCCACTATACAATAGCAACACAAGTGGTATTTTCCACTAACAGGATGCTGCTGCCAAGTCAGAAAGACTTTCTGCCTATTACACAAATGAGTAATGTGGTATATGGATTTCAATGCCCGAGTGATGTGAGGTATGTAGTCCGTATGCCCCAGTGACTGGTAGATTGTATCAAACAGCACGTCCTTTTAGATCTTCCCAACCGGCCTGGGCTCAAGCAGGTTGGATCTTCTGGTCCTGCCGATATGAATAGAGATTTCAATGGCTCGCCGGTTGGGGGGTAACTTACCACGGAGTGGAGGGATGGGCTGGAAAATTCTGGCCATAATGTTCATAATTAAATGTGAATCTGCAATTGGTAGGACATTCGAAACAATCCTGATTGTGCTAGAAGCTATATACATCTGCACATAGGGCCTTCTCCCATTTAAACAGAAAGAGCATGTCCGTACATTGTACCTTTTTCAAATAAACAAAACCTTTGGGGACAACCATTCCCTGGTTCATCACCATGGCAATCAGAATTGACCTGGCTGATTTGAATTTAAACAAAAGATTGGCAGTTAACTGTTCCCTGGTACATTCTCCATGGCAATGCCTCTACCAATCAGAGACCACTTGCCAACAATCACCACTCTAATCTCATGCAGTTTAAATTGTTGTTCCCTTCAGAATTGATATTCTTGTGAATCTGCCCCGATGAGTGCAAGACAAAAATCTTTGACAGCCTGTCTCTTTTTTCAGGAATATTAAAGTTCTTCATACCTTTGGATTTCATGCTATTTCCCAGTTGAACATAAGCAATCAGGCTTCTGGAATAACACTGCAGAAATCACTGCTAGAATGTGGAGGAATAATAATTTACAATTTATGGTAATTAATGGTAAACTAAATAGTGGGAAGGCAGGTTCAGTTGTATGAAGAATTAGAAAATCAAAGTTAAAGGCGAGTGTGGAAGTGCAGGTTAATGATGAGGGGCGAAATTCTTAAGGGGCTAGGTCGGCGCCGGATGAATTTCCGCCCCGCCAGCTGGCGGAAAAGGCCTTTGGTGCCCCGCCAGCTGGCGGGGAAATTACATCTCCGGGCGGCGCATGCATGGGAGCGTCGGTGGCTGCTGACGGCATTCCCGCGCATGCGCAGTGGAGAGAGTCTCTTCCGCCTCCGCCATGGTGGGGACCGTGGCGAAGGCGGAAGGGAAAGAGTGCCCCCACGGCACAGGCCCGCCCACGGATCGGTGGGCCCCATTGGCGGGCCAGGCCACCGTGGGGGCACCCCCCCGGGGCCAGATCGCCCCGCGCCCCCCCCAGGACCCCGGAGCCCGCCCGCGCCACCTTGTCCCGCCGGTAAGAGATCTACGCCGGCGGGACAGGCATTTTAGCGGCGGGACTTCGGCCCATCCGGGCCGGAGAATCGCGCGGGGGGGCACGCCAACCGGCGCGCCGCGATACCCGCCCCCGCCGAATCTCCGGTGCCAGAGACTTCGGCAACCGGCGGGGGCGGGATTCACGCCAGCCCCCGGCGATTCTCCGACCCGGCGGGGGGTCAGAGAATCTCGCCCGAGGTCTTTAAATTAGTTAAATGAGCCAAGGGCTCAGGAGAGGTTAGTAAAATTTCCAGACCACATAATAGAACAGAGAGGATAGAAGGTGGCAGGAATCTAACCTCAGGCAGAGCAAAAAAGTATGAGAAGGGTCAATGCAGGACTGAGGGTGTTGTACCTAAATGGACGCAGTATACGAAACAAAGTAAATGAGTTTGTTGCGCACATTAAAATTGGACAATACATTGTTGTGGGCATCACAGAGACGTGACCAAGAAGATCAGGGCTGGGATCTAAATATCCAAAGATGTGTCCTATCGAAAGGACAGTCAGATGGGCAAAGGGGGCGGAGTTGCATTGTTAATCAGGAATTTAGTTAAATCGATAGCAAGAAGCGATATAGGATTAGAAGGCACAGAATCTGTGTCGGTAGAGTTGAGGAATCGCAAAGCTAAAAAGACTCATGGGAGTTACGTACAGGCCCCATAGCAGTAGTTAGCATGTGGGGTAGAAAATAAATCAGGAGATAGAAAAGGCAAAGAAAAAGGCAATATTATAATAATCATGGGGGACTTCAATGTGCAGGTGGACTGGGAGCATCAGATTGGTAGTGGATCTGAAAAAAAGGAATTTGTGGAATGTCTAAGAGATGTTTTTTTGGAGCAGCTTGCGACAGAGCCTACTAGGGAACAGGCAATTCTGGATTTGGTGATGTGTAATGAGGCAGACTTGATTAGGAAATGTAAGGTGAAAGAACCCTGAGGGAGCAGTGACCACAATATGATAGAATTTATCCTGCAGTTGAGAGGAAGAAGCTGGAATCAGATGTAACGGTATTACAATTAAATACGGGTAACTACAAAGGCATGAGGGAGGAGCTGGCCAGAGTTGATTGGAAAGGGAGCCTAGCAGAGAAGGCAGTGAAACAGTATTAGCAGGTGTTTTGGGAGTTATTCGAGAGGCACAAAAAAAATTCATCCCAAGGAGGAGGAAACACGCTAAGGGGAGGACAAGGTATCCATGGCTGACGAAGGAAGTCAAGGACAGCATAAAAGCAAAAGAAAAAGCATACAAATTGGCGAGTCTTCGTGGGAAGCCAGAGGATTGGGAAGCCTTTAAAAGCGAGCAGACTACGTAAGCTAGCTAGTAATATAAAAGAAGATAGGAAGAGTTTTGTTCAATATATAAAAGGTAAGTCAGATGTAAAAATAGACATTGAATCACTGGAAAATGAGGCTGGAGAAGTAATAATAGGAAACAACGAAATGGCAGGAGAACTGAATAGTTATTTTGCATCAGTTTTCACGGTGGAAGACACCAGTGCGATGCCAGAGCTCCAGGAGAATCAGGGGACACAGATGAGTGTAGTGGCCATCACTAGGGAGAAATTTCTGAAGGTGAATAAATCACTTGAACCGAATGGACTATACCCCAGGGCTCTAAAAGAGATAGCTGAGGAGATTGTGGAGGCATTCGTGGTGATCTTTCAGGAATAACTGGAGACAGGGTCCCAGAGGACTAGAAAGTGGTGAATGTAACACTGCTGTTTAAGAAGGGAGGGAGGCAGAAGACAGGAAATTATAGGCAGGTTCGCCTGACTTCGATCATTGATAAGATTTTAGAGTCCATTATTAAAGATGAGATCGTGGAGTACTTGGAAGTGCATGATAAAATAGGACTGAGTCAGCGCTGCTTCGTCAAAGAGAGGTCATGTCTGACAAATCTTTGGGGAGGTAACAAGGAAGTTAGACAAAGGAGAACCAGTGGACTTGATTTATTTATATTTCCAGAAGGCCTTTGACAAGGTGATGCATAGGAGACTGTTGAATAGGTTAAGAGCCCATGGTATTAAGGGTGAGATCCTGGCATGAATAGAGGATTGGCTGACTGGCAGAAGGCAGAAAGTGGGGATAAAGGGGTCTTTTTGATGGCAGCCGGTGACTAGTGGTGTGCCTCAGGGGTCTATGCTGGGACCACAACTTTTCACAATATACATTAACGATCTGGAAGAGGAAACTGAAGGCACAGTTGCTAAGTTTGCAGACAACACTACGATATGCAGAGGGACAGGTAGTATTGAGGAAGCAGGGGGGCTGCAGAAGGACGTGGACAGGCTAGGAGAGTGGCAAAGAAGTGGCAGATGGGATACAATGTGAAAAAGTGTGAGTTTAAGTACTTTGGAAGGAGGAATGGAGGCATAGACTCTTTTGTAAATGGGGAAATGCTTATGAAATCAGAAGCACAAAAGGACTTCGGAGTCCTTGTTCAAGTATCTCTTAAGGTAAACATGCAGATTCAGTCGGCAGTTCGGAAGGCAAATGCAATGTTCACACTCATGTCAAGAGGGCGAGAATACAAGAGCAGGGATGTACTTCTGATGCTGTATGAGGCTCTCGTCAAACCCCATTTGAAGTATTGTGAGCAGTTTTGGGCCCCATTTCTAAGGAAGGATGTGCTGACCTTGGAATGGGTCCAGAGGAAGTTCACAAGAATGATCCCTGGAATGAAGAGCTTGTCATATGAGGAACGGCTGAGGACTCTGGATCTGTACTCATTGGAGTTTAGAAGGATGATGGGGGATCTTATTAAAACTTACAGGACACTGCGAGGCCTAGATAGAGTGGAAGTGGAGAGGATGTTTCTACTTGTATGAAAAACTAGAACCAGAGGACACCATCTCAGACCAAAGGGACGATCCTTTAAAACAGATATGAGGCAGAATTTCTTCAACCAGAGGGTGGCGAATCTGTGGAACTCTTGCCGCAGAAGGCTGTGGAGGCCAAATCACTGAGTGGCTTTAGGACAGAGATAGATAGGTTCTTGATTAATAAGGGGATATGGCGTTATAGAGAGAAGGCAGTAGACAAATATCAGCAATGATTGAGCAGACATGATGGGTCGAGTGGCCTAATACTACTCCTATGTCTTATGGCCTTATACTGTCTTCCCTTCTAATTTTTCCCTTTCTATGAAGTCCAATTCCTCTCCATGTTAAAGACTGATAGTCTAAAACAGTGGATGCAATTTTTTACCTCTCCATGGCACAGTGCACTGACAGCCCAAAATCCCTACCTTGTCTTTGTTAAACAATGTTAAACATTGTCGAATTTGTTTGTAAGATTAATTTCGAACTGGTCTTTCACAGTAATCAATTTCAAGATTGGTTCTGCAGTAACGAGTTCACAAGTTTTATCCTTATGTGATTGCCATCAACATTAGGTCCGTGGAGTGCATTGACAGTTACATTCTGCACTGACAGCTGCTGCATTCAATGAAGGGGAATACAATCTATGCGTAAAATGTAAACATGACAGATCCCATGGGGCGATTTCAAGGTTGTAAAGTAAATTTGACGTTCAAAGGATAACACGAAACAGTTCTTTACCAACACAAGTTAGAATGCAATCTGAGCCTCTGGAACAGGTTATCTCACAATCCTTCATGCATATCTATTTATTTATTTTAAAATTTAGAGTATCCAATTCATTTTTTCCAATTAAGGGGCAATTTAGGGTGGCCAATCCACCTACCCTGCACATATTTTGGGTTGTGGGGGCGAAATCCATGCAAACACAGGTGTCACGATATTCAGATGAACATATCATGGTGCAAACACACATACACACTGATGGACGGATCAACGGACCAATCAACACACACGCAACATCACAGCCAATTACGAGTGAGAGCACACGCACTATAAAACGGGAACACCACAGTTCCCGCTCATTCCAGCAGGAGACAGCTCAGGGCACAGAGCTCACAGCATGCCACTCAGACATACACCATGTGCTGAGTGCCTCTCTAAGATAGTGTTAGGGCTGGGTCCACAGGTTAACGGGTAAAGTACGAACCACAGTCATAAGTTTACAGATGTTGTTATCAAGAGTAATAAAACAGAGTTGTACCATCTACAACCGTGTTGGTTCATTTGTAAAGCGGAACACCCAACACGACAACGGGGAGAATGTGCAAACTCCACACGGACAGTGACCCAGAGCCGGGATCGAACCTGGGACCTCGGCACCATGAGGCAACTGTGCTAACCACATGCTGCCCATATCTATTTATTTTTTTAAAATAATTTTACTTTCTTTAATTTTTTTGAATAGATTTTGTATTCCCAAGCTCAAGGATGTCAATTTTAGAGAACACTTTTCAGTTCTGGGGCGACATTCTCTGACCCCCCGCCGGGTCGGAGAATGGCCGTTGGACGCCGTGAATCCCGCCCCCGCCCCCGCCGAAGCCTCCGGTACCGGAGATTGGGCGGGGGCGGGAATCAGGCCGCGCCGGTTGGCGGGACCCCCCGTTCAATTCTCGGGCCCGGATGGGCCGAAGTCCCGCCCAGAAATTGCCTGTCCCGCCGGCGTAAATCAAACCTGGTATTTACCGGCGGGACCAGACCCGCGCATGCGCCGGGAAACTGACAGCGGCCGCTGACGCTCCCGCGCATGCGCCGCATTTCCGCGCCAGCTGGCAGGGCAACAAACGCCATTTCCGCCAGCTGGCGGGGCGGAAATCCCTCCGGCGTCGGCCTAGCCCCAACATTGAGGGCTAATTCCGCACCTTTGGGCCGGCGCGATGCCCGTCTGATTGGCGCCGTCTTTGGCGCCAGTCGGCGGACATCCCACCGTTGGGGGAGAATTTCGCCCCTGATCTCAATATTCATAAGAGCATATCCAACCTCTGAACATGGTTCATGCACTCCCACTATCCACCACCTCTGTTTGATATTCTTCTTTTAATATTTTTTATTTGCAACACTAAGTGAGTTTGATTTTAGTGTAGTCTTTGCATTGTGAACTCATTTCTACCAAGAGCTGGTGTTTCCATAAACCCATTGGCCTAGAAATTTGTGTGTGTCCCAATAATAAAGCATTGGATATTGCTGGCTGTCGTAAGGTCTTGAGTACAAGTTGGTTCTCTCTGAATGGTTTTTAGCCAGCTTTGAATAGCCTTATCTTAAATTGTGATGGAAATATGGATACTATATTAACAGACAGAAGAGATTGTAAAGCAGCCAAAGTAACATTGTGTGATACCCAAGATGCCTGTTACTGCCATTTACAATGCTTCTTTTAAAATCTGAAGTGATAATGGTACAAACCACCAGGTCTCTCACAAAGTTGCTCACAGTGAGTTACAGAGGAGCACAGAGTGTTCAGAGTGATGGATGTTGACTAAGAGGAGTTGAAAAGCAATCTGTGGGAGATGTGCTCAGACTTTTTTATTGATTGGTTCCTGGGAGATTTCAACCAAATCAGGTTTTTATTTTGTGTGACAAGCACATTTTGTTCCACTTCAAAAGGCAAAATATTGCAGATATTGGAAATCTGGGGCGGGATTCTCCGACCACCCCGCCGGGTCGGAGAATCGCCGTCGGCTGGCGTGAATCCCGCCCCTGCCGGTTGCCGAATTCTCCGGCACCGGATATTCGGCGGGGGTGGGAATCGCGCCGCGCCGGTTGGTGGGCCCCCCCCGGCGATTCTCCGGCCCGCAATGGGCCGAAGTCCCGCTGCTGAAATCAAACCACCTCTCTTCCCGGCGGGACAAGGCGGCGCGGGCGGGCTCCGGGGTCCTGGGGGGTCGCGGGGCGATCTGGCCCCGGGGGGTGCCCCCACGGTGGCCTGGCCCGCGATCGGGGCCCACCGATCCGCGGGCGGGTCTGTGCCGTGGGGCACTCTTTTCCTTCCGCCTTCGCCATGGTCTCCACTATGGCAGAGGCGGAAGAGACCCCCTCCACTGCGCATGCGCGGGGATGCTGTGAGCGGCCGCTGACGCTACCGCGCATGCGCCGCACGACAAAGTCATTTCCGCGCCAGCTGCCGCGGCACCAAAGGCCTTTCCCGTCAGCTGGTGGGGCGGAAATCAGCCGGCGTGGGCCTAGCCCCTCAAGGTGAGGGCTCGGCCCCTCAAGATGCGGAGAATTCCGCACCTTTGGGGCGGCGCGATGCCGGACTGATTTGCGCCGTTTTTGGCGCCAGTCGGCGGACATCGCGCCGATTGTGGAGAATCCCGCCCCTGATATATAACCAGAAAATGCTGAAAATATTCAGCAGGCCAGGCAGCATCTGGGGAGCGACAAACAGAATTGTTTCTGACCGTAGACCTTTCATCAGAACTGGAAAAAAAGGCAACATAACAGGTTTTAAGCTGTGAAAGGGTGGGGAATGAGAGGAAAGAATAAAAGGCAAAGTCTGTGATAGGGTGGAAGGCAGTAATAATTAATTGACAAAATAAATTATGGAGCAAGGCAACAAGGGGTGGTAATAGGACAAGCAAAGAAACAAAGATGGGGCTGGAGGAGATATAAATAGCAACAGCAGAATTATCAGCACCTGCTGACGGAAATATAAACTGGAATCAGCTGGCAAAATCTGAAATTTTGAACTCGAGATTGAATCTGAAATGCTGTAAAATGCCAAATGAAAAGATGAGATACTTTTCCTTGAACTTGCATTGAACTTTACTGGAACAATGCAGGAAACCAAGGACAGAGATGTCAGAATGGGCAGAGAATGAAAATGACAAGCAATTGGAAGTTTAGGATCACAACTGTGGATTGAACAGAAGCTCAGCAAAGCCAAAACTCAACTTGCATTTGCTCTCCCCACAATAGTGAGAATGCATTGAAGAGTAGACTAGGATACACAGAGGAACAGTCCCTTCATTGTACCAAAAGAGAGCAGCTGGCATTGTGCTGCAGGTGGCACAACTGATAGAAGGTGATCTGTTGAATCTGAAGACTCGTGGTGTAGAAATTGGACACAAAGGGAACCCTTTTGTGGTTCTTGAAAGGGGAGCCATTTCCGCTACCTTCAGTGTGAGGCCATCATAAAACTCGTCTCCTCTTCTTCACACATAGTGGCGATTCGAAGGGACTGCACTCTCCCCAACACCCTGGTCCAGTATTCCATCACTTCAAACAACCCACCCCCATAACCACATCATATGTTCCATGAAAGTGCAGGTGATGCAATAACGACAGCTTTACCTCCTATCATCTCACTGTCCAAGGCCACAAACATAGAACATAGAACATTACAGCGCAGTACAGGCCCTTCAGCCCTCAACGTTGCGCCGACCTGTGAAACCACTCTAAAGCCCATCTACACTATTCCCTTATCATCCATATGTCTATCCAATGACCATTTGAATGCCCTTAGTGTTAGCGAGTCCACTTCTGTTGCAGGCAGGGCATTCCACGCCCTTACTACTCTCTGAGTAAAGAACCTACCTCTGACATCTGTCCTAGATCTATCTCCCCTCAATTTAAAGCTATGTCCCCTCGTGCTAGAAATCCCAATCCGAGGAAAAAGGCTCTCACTCTATTTAGGTGATTTATGTGAATTTATTTCCATTTAATAACCTGTATTCACTGCTCACAATGTGATCAACTCTACATAAGGGTGGTTAAACACAGATTGGGTGACTGCTTTGCAGAAGATGTTCATTCAGTCTGCAAGTGTTACCCTGAGTTTCCGGTTACTTGCCATTTCAATTCTCTGCTCCACTCCTATTTTGGGGCGAGATTCTCTGACCCCCCGCCGGGTCGGAGAATCGCCGGAGACTGGCGTGAATCCCGCCCCCGCTGGTTGCCGAATTCTCCAGCACCGGATATTCGGCGGGGGCAGGAATCGCGCCGCGCCGGTTGGCGGGCTCCCCCCCCGGCAATTCTCCGGCCCGGATGGGCTGAAGTCCCGCTGCTGGAATGCCTGTCCCGCTGGCGTGGATTGAACCACCTCTCTTACCGGCAGGACAAGGCGGCGCGGGCGGGCTGGCCCCGGGGGGGGGGGGCCACGGTGGCCTGGCCCGCGATCGGGGCCCACCGATCCGCGGGCTGGCCTGTGCCATGGGGGCACTCCACCATGGCGGAGGCGGAAGAGACCCCCTCCACTGCGCATGTGCGGGGATGCCGTGAGCGCCCGCTGATGCTCCCGCGCATGCTGGCGGGGGCGTAAATCAGTCCGGCGCAGGCCTAGCCCCTCAAGGTTAGGGCTCGGCCGCTCAAGGGGCGGAGGATTCCGCAACTTTGGGGCGGCGCGATGCCGGTCTGATTCGCGCGTTTTTGGCGCCGGTCGGCGGACATCGCACCGATTGCGGAGAATCCCGCCCCTGATCTTTATTTCTTGGCCTCCTACAGTGTTCCAAGGAAGCTCAACATAAGCTTGAGGAACAGAATCTCATTTTAGAATGAGACACTTTATAGCCTTCCAGTCTTCAATAATTTTATCATAATGGTCCTGCATTTTCTCACCCACACATCCTCCAGACACTTCCTTCACATTTCCCATTACCATCTCCCTTTTGTCATTTAATCTCCCCTGCCTTCCACCCTATTAAATACCGCCCTCCAGCTTTGACAAACAGTCATCCAGATTCGAAACGTTAGCTCCACTCTCTTGCCACAGATGCTGCCAGGCCTGCTGAGATTGTCCAGTGTTTTCTGTTTTTGTGCCTGTTAAATACCTTTTTAAAATTCTTCTGTCCCCTCCCCAACCCTGTCTTCTGTACTTGCTTAAAACCTGTCATCATCTCTAGTTTATTTCCCAAGGCTTCAATGATAGGCATAAATCTGAAATATTGACTCTGATTCTCTCTCCACAGATGGTGCCAGACATGCTGAGTATTTCCAGCAGTTTTTATTTTTATCCTCACCAGAATCTGTAGTAGTTTTCTTTCTGCCAAAGCAAGGAGGAGAGTATAGAAGGGCAGGGCTGGTTGGTCATCTGTTCAAGGAAGACATGGAGGGCCCGAGTAGTCTCCTTGGTGCAGTTGGAGGTGTAAAGGGACAAGACGTTGTGGCAAAAATAAGACTTTTTTAATATTCATGCTTGGGTGCGAACATTGATGGCAACGTCAGCACTTGCTGCCCTTGAGAAGGTGGTGGTGAGCTGCCTTCTTGAATTGCTACAGTCCGCTGCGATGTTGATGCACCCACAGTACTTTCTGTAGCAGTCCGATAAAACAAAATGGCTTGCAAGACCATGGGCTGAATTCTCCGATCGCCAAAGCCGAAATCTTGTTCGACGAGGCTGTATAAGGCTCTGGTCAGACCCCGTTTGGAGTATTGTGAGCAGTTTTCAGCCCCGTATCTAAGGAAGGATGTGCTGGCCTTGGAATGGGTCCAGAGGAGGTTCACAAGAATGATCCCTGGAATGAACAGCTTGTCGAATGAGGAACGGCTGAGGACTCTGGGTCTGTACGCATTGGAGTTTAGAAGGATGAGGGGGGATCTTATTGAAACTTACAGGATACTGCGATGCCTGAATAGAGTGGATTTGGAGAGGATGTTTCCACTTATAGGAAAAACTAGAACCAGAGGACACCATATAAGATTAAAGGGACGATCCTTTAAAACAGTGATGAGGAGGAATTTCTTCAGCCAGAGGGTGGTGAATCTGTGGAACTCTTTGCCGCAGAAGGCTGTGGACGCCAAATAACTGAGTGTCTTCAAGACAGAGATAGATAGGTTCTTGATTAGTTAGGGGATCAGGGGTTATGGGGAGAAGGTAGGAGAATGGGGATGAGAAAAATATCTGGCCGTATCCACAGGTAAAGCTGCTTTACGCTGCACGGCTCCTAGCCCCCCACCGGACGGAGGATTGGTGTGGGAGCGGCGCCGACTTTCTGGTAGTAAGACCAGACGGATCCTGTGGACATAGCCGCAGGATCAGAAAACCCAGCCCCATATCAGAGGACAGTCAAAAATCAACAATGCTGACTTCCGGTAGCGGCCATCACCTGCTAGGTCATGCGAACGGCAGCTCCCGCCGGGATCGGTGTTTCGAGCCGCTAAAAGGAGCGGCGGCGGCAATTAACAGGAGGGACCGGCGTGGGAACAGACGTGGGAGAGCCCCCCCCCGCTGGTGCATGGAGAGGACGAGGAGCGGAGCCGGCAGACGCGCGAACCCGGGGAAGAAGGTCGAGAAGGTCCGGGAGGACAAAATGGCGGCTGGAGAAGATCGGGAGGTGTGGGCCCAGTGGGCCAGAGAACAGCAGGTGCTCCTTAAAAACTGCTTCATGGAGCTGAAAACGGAGATGCTGGCCTCCATGGAAAGAATTGTGGTGACCCAGAAGGCGCAGGAGAAGGAGATCAAGGAGGTGAGGAGAAAGTTGGCGGAGAACGAGGACGAGGTCCTGGGCCTGGCGGTGAAAGTGGAGGTGCACGAGGCGCTCCATAAGAGATGGCAGGAGAGGCTGGATGACCTTGAATGCAGGTTTCGGAACCACAATCTGCGGATCCTGGGCCTTCCTGAAGGAGCGGAGGGGGCGGATGCGAGCACGTACGTGGCCACAATGCTGGGGATGCTGATGGGCGTGGGGGCCTTCCCGCGGTCCTTGGAGCTGGATGGGGCGCACAGGGTTCTCGCCAGAAAGCTGAGGGTAAAGGAGCCACCGAGGGCGATGGTGATACGATTTCAGCGCTTGGCAGACCGGGAGCGAGTCCTGCGGTGGGCGAAGAAAGAGCGGAGCAGTAAGTGGGAGAATGGCGAGATCCGAATTTACCAGGTCCTGGGAGCTGAGCTGGCGAGGAGGCGTGCAGGTTTTAACTGGGCGAAGGCGGTCCTCCACGGTAAAGGGGTGAAGTTTGGGCTCCTGCACCCTGCGAGACTGTGGGCAACATACCAGGGCAGGCACTACTATTTTGATACCCCAGACGAGGTGCGGTCGTTCATCAGGCAGGGGATGCTGGACCTGAACTAAGGGACTGTTGTATGGGGGTGAAATGTGCGGGTGGGGAGGGACCGAGGGGAGGACGGCGGGTAAAGCATAAGTTTATGGGCATGTCTGCCCTAGTTTGGTTGGGGGTTTTGTTGTTTGTTTTGCTTGTTTTCCAGGTGTTCGGTGCTAGGGGGCAGGAAACGCCCGGTACGGGCTGTCCGGCGCCCGGGGAGGTCCCAGATGACGCTTGCCCCTCTACCCTGCGGGGGAGTGGGGGTAGGGTAGCCTGAAGGAGGCAACAAGTTAAGGGTTGGTATATAGACGCGGGAGCGGCCGGGGTCAGCATGGGTGAGCTGACTAACGGAAGCACAAACCAGAGCTAAGCGGATGCTTGGCAGGGGGGGGTGCGGGGGGGTTGTGGGCGGGGGGGGGGTTGCTGCTTTGCTGACTGAAGGGGAGCCAGGTGAGGGGTATGGATGGAGAGTCAGGCGGGGGGAGGCGCCGGGGGAGAGCTGGAGGAGGGAGGCGGGGGCACCCGGTTGGCTGAAAAAGGGAAATGGCTGGTCGGCGGGATGGGAGGGGGTGGTTAACCCCCCCGACCAGGCTGATCACGTAGATCGTGAGGGGCCTGAATGGGCCGGTCAAGCGGGCCCGCGTGTTCTCGCATTTGAAGGGTTTGAAGGCGGACGTGGCCATGTTGCATGAGACGCACTTAAAGCTCGCGGACAAGACGAGGCTAAGGATAGGGTGGGTGGGACAGGTGTTTCACTTGGAGGTTATACTCAAAGACTAGAGGAGTGGCCATTTTTGTCAGTAAACGAGTGGTGTTTGAGGCGGGGAGCATCGTGGCGGACAAGGGGGGCAGATATATAATAGCGAGTGGCAAGCTGAAGGGGGCCCTGGTGGTGTTAGTGAATGTATATGTCCCGAACTAGGACGATGCGGACTTTATGAGGCGCGTGTTGGGTAGGATCCCGGACTTGGAGATAAGTCACCTGATTATGGGAGGGGACTTTAATACGGTCTCGGATCCAAGCTTGGATCGTTCCAAGTCCATAATGGGAAAGAGGCCGGCGGCGGCCTGGGCTTGTAGGACTTCATTGGGCCAGATGGGGGGAGTGGACCCCTGGAGGTTTCTGCGGCCACGGACGAAGGAGCTTTCCTTTTTCTCCCATGTCCATAAAGTCTATTCGCGAATCGACTTCTTTGTGTTGAGTAGGACGTTAATCCCGAGGGTGGAGGGGGTAGAATACTCGGCCATTGCGGTCTCGGACCATGCGCCGCACTGGGTGGACCTGCGACTGGGGGCAGAATGGGGTCAGCGCCCTCTCTGGCGACTGGATGTGGGGCTGCTGGCGGATGAAGAGGTATGCGGGCGGATAAGGAGGAGTATTGAGAATTATGTGGGAGCGAATGACACAGGAGAGGTGACGGTGGCAGTGGTTTGGGATGCTCTGAAGGTGGTCATTAGGGGAGAGTTAATCTCCATTAGGTCCCATAGAGAGACGAAGGAGAGGGCGGAGAGGGAGAGACTGGTGGGAGAGATACTCAGGGTAGATAGGACGTACGCGGAGGCCCCAGAGGGGGGGTTGTTGAACGAGCGCCGGAAATTACAGGCGGAGTTTGACCTGCTGTCCACGGGGAAGGCGGAGGCGCAGCTGAGGAAAGCGAAGGAGACAATTTATGAGTATGGGGAATAGGCGAATAGGATGCTGGCGCACCAGCTGCGCAGGAGGGAGGCGGCCAGAGAGATTGGGGCAGCGCGGGATAGGGAAGGCAACATGGTCCTGAGCCCAGAGAGGGTCAATGAAGTCTTCAGGGAGTTCTACGGAAGGTTATACGAGTCGGAACCCCCCGGGGAGGGGGAAGGACCGGTTGAGGTTCCCAAGGGTGGAAGCAGAGCGGGTGGAGGGACTGGGGGTCCTGATTGGGTTGGAGGAGGTAGTCAGGGGGTTGGCAGGCATGCAGACGGGCAAGGCCCCGGGTCCGGATGGCTTCCCCGTAGAATTTTATAAGAAGTTCCCGGAGCTGCTGAGCCTGCTCCTGATGAGAACCTTCAATGAGGCAAAGGAGAAAGGGATCCTCCCTCCGACAATGTCGCAGGCATTGATCTCGCTTATCCTGAAGAAGGAGAAGGATCCGCTTCAGTGTGGGTCCTACAGGCCAAAAGCGCTCCTGAACATAGATGCCAAGCTGTTGGCAAAAATTCTGGCCACCAGAATAGAGGACTGTGTCCCGGGAGTGATTGGGGAGGACCAGACGGGTTTTGTTAAGGGCAGGCAGCTGAACGCGAATGTGAGGAGGCTCCTGAATATTATCATGATGCCCTCGGAGGGGATGGAGGTGGAGGTGGTGGCTGTGATGGATGCGGAGAAGGCCTTTGACAGGGTGGAGTGGGAGTATCTGTGGGAGGCGCTAGGCAGGTTTGGATTTGGGGAAGGATTTATATGGTGGGTCAAGCTGCTGTATCAGGCCCCTGTAGCGAGTGTGTCCACAAACCGGCTAAGGTCGGAATATTTCAGGCTGCACCGGGGGACGAGACAGGGTGTCCCCTGTCCCCGTTGCTGTTTGCCCTGGCAATTGAGCCATTGGCCATTGCGCTCAGGACTTCGGGGGATTGGAGGGGGCAGGTGCGCGGAGGGGAGGAGCACCGGGTCTCCCTCTACCCGGATGACCTGCTGTTGTATATTTCGGACCCATTAGAGGGGATGGGGGAGGTCATGCGGATCCTGGGGACTTCAGGAGGTTCTCGGGGTATAAGTTGAACGTGGGGAAGAGTGAGCTGTTCGTGGTCCACGGTAGGGGCCAGGAGGAGAGACTGAGGGTGCTCACGTTCAGGATAGTGGAGAGGAGCTTTCGGTACTTGGAGATACAAGTGGCCAGGAACTGGGATGCCCTGCACAGGCTCAACTTAACCCGGCTAGTGGAGCAGATGGAGGGAGAGTTGAAAAGGTGGGATATGCTCCCGCTTTCCTTGGCGGGACGGGTGCAGACTGTGAAGATGACGGTTCTCCCCAGGTTCCTCTTCGTATTTCAGTGCCTCCCCATTTTCATCCCCAAGTCCTTCTTTAAGCGGGTGAATAGGATTGTTACGGGATTTATGTGGCGAATAAAACCCCTCAAATCAAAACGGTATTCTTGGAGCGTAGCCGGGAGGGGGGGTGGAGGGGGGGGGGGTGGCGGGGCGGGTAGGACTGGTTCTGCCGAACTTCGGGGGGGGGGGGGGGTGTAGGACTGGCTCTGCCGAACTTCTGCAGTTATTACTGGGCGGCCAATGTGGCCATGATCAGGAAATGGATGATGGAGGTGGGGGCGGTTAGAGGCAGCGTTGTGTAGAGGCACCAGTCTACGGGCACTTGTTACGGCTCCGCTGCCGTTCTCGCCGGCGCGATACACCACTAGTCCGGTGGTGATGGCGGCAGATGTGCTTTGAGAAAATTCATCATCAGCTCCAATGTACCAGTTCGCTTACATCGGACTGAGGAAAAGAGTACTGAGGACCTCAAACCTGAGGCTACGATCATGGTTTACCAGGCAACAGTGATCCCTGTGCACCTATATAATTTGGTGACTTGGGCAACTTACATCAAGCATCTCAAAACCCTGGAGAAGTACCATTGGTTTTGCTCCAAATCTAGTGGCAAAAAAGGATAGTCCAATAGCAGCATCCTTTCCCAAGGCAATATGCCCAGAATTGAGGAGCTAATGACTCAAAACCAGCTCTGCTGGATGGGACATGTCATTTGTACACCCAACACCTGACTCCCGAAGCAACTACTCTACCTGGAACTTGGTCATGGCAGGGATTACCCAAGAGAACAGTGGATGCAATTTAGTGATGTCCTCAATGCATCCCTGAAGAGGTTAAACATTCCTACGAACCCATGGGAGTCCTTGGCCTGTGACAGACCAAAATGGAGATTGTTCATTTGAGAAAGGAGCAAACACATCACGAGACTTCATTGGGAACATGTTGAGGTGAAGGAGAGACATCTGAGAGAGAGTACAAAAACCTTCAAAGAATACATATTTCAGCTAGATCAGGCCCATCGAACCCGAGTGGAACCTGATCCTGAAGGTCTGCCTAAGAGAGAGGGAAATTACGGCTTGATGGTGGGTTCATGGCTTAGGGGGCTGATAGACGGAGGAAGAAGACAGTTGGCATTCAGTCTCTGAAAGGTAGAGGTCTGTTCGTCAAACAGTGCTGCCCTTGTCAGCAGTTTTTTGGCAATATCCCGGTTTGGTCCTGAAAGAATAGAGTGTTACAAATTCAGAGAATCATATGTTAGAATGGGTGAGGGGAGTAGATACATTGGGTATCCCAATGTCATGTTGGCAGTTCATAATAAAAATCTCAAGAGAGGGGGAGAGAGGTCTAAGTGAAATGAAATGCAAAAGCCAGGAGAAAAGGATATGCCTTACAAGGCAATAAACCTGGGGCGGGATTCTCCCCTACCCGGCAGAGCGGGCGGTCCCGGCGCCGAGGAGTGGCGTGAACCACTCCGGCGTTGGGCCGCCCAGAAGGTGCGGAATCCCCCGCACCTTCAGGGGCTAGGCCAGCGGCGGCGGGGTTGGAGCCGCGCCAACCGGCGCCGAAGGGACTCCGCCGGCCGGCGCGAGTTGGCACATGCGCAGGAGCGCCAGCGTATGCTGGCGTCATCCCAGCGCATGCGCAGGGGGGTTCTTCTCCGCACCGGCCATGGCGGAGGTTCACAGCAGCCGGTGTGGAGGGATAGAGTGCCCCCACGGCACAGGCACGCCCGCGGATCGGTGGGCCCCGGTCGTGGGCCAGGCCTCCGTGGGAACACCCCCCCCCCCCCCCTGGGGCCAGATCCCCCTGCGCCCCCCCGAGGACCCCGGAGTCCGCCCGCAGAGCCAGGTCCCGCCGGTAAGTACCTGGTCTAATTTACGCCGGCGGCACCGGCCTAAAACAGGCGGCGGCTCGGCCCATCGCGGGCCGGAGAATCACCAGGGGGGCCGTTGCCAGCGGCCGCCGACCGGGGCGGCGCGATTCCCGCCCCCGCCAAAACCCCGGCGCCGGAGAATTCGGCAGACGGCGGGGGCGGTATTCACGCCGCCCCCCCCCCCCCGGCGATTCTCCGGCCCGGCGGGTGGGGGCGGAGGGTCAGAGAATCCCGCCCCTGGCTGAAGAAGTGAGTGTAGAGTAGCTCAGAATTTATTGCGGCCATAATGGAGATGAAGCTGAGACCTTTGCTGAGCAGTGAGAGTAGGGAAAGTCAGGCTAGGCTCTTCCTGGTAGAGAATATAATACTGCATTTTGGTAGATCAAATCAGGGCAGGACCTACTCAGTTAATGGTAGGGAGTTGGGGATTGTTACAGAACAAAGAGATCTAGGAGTACAGGTTCATTGCTCCTTGAAGGTGGAGTTGCAGGCAGACAGGGTGGTGAAGAAGGCATTTAGCATGGTGGGTTTTATTGGTCAGAATATTGAATACAGGAGTTGGGACGTCTTGTTTAAATTGTACAGACATTGGTAAGACCACACATGGGATACTGTGTTCAGTTCTGGTCACACTATTATAGGAAGGATATTGTTAAACTAGAAAGAATGCAGAAGGGATTTACGAGGATGCTACCAGGATTTGTTGGCCTGAGATATAAGAAGAGGCTGGATAGGCTGGGACTTTTTTCCCTGGAGCGCAGGAGGCTTAGCGGTTATCTTATAGAGTTCTATAAAATAATGAGGAGCATAGATTAGACAGATAGTCGACATCTTCACCCAAAGGTTTATTTTTTTAATTTAGAGTACCATATTCATTTTTCCCTATTAAGGAGCAATTTCGCGTGGCCAATCCACCTAGCCTGCACATCCTTTTTGGGTTGTGGGGACAAAACCCACGCTAACACGGGGCAAATGTGCAAACTCCACACGGACAGTGACTCAGAGCTGGGATCGAACCTGGGACCTCGGCACCGTGAGGCAGCAGGGCTAACCCACTGCGCCACTGTCCTGCCCATCTTTACCCAAAGGTAGAGGAGTCTAGAACCAGAGGGCATAGGTTTAAGCAGAGATGGGAGAGATAAAAAAGAGACCAGAGGGGATATTTCTTCACACAGAGGGTGGTGAGCATCTGGAACGGGCTGCCAGAGGCAGTGGTAGAGGCGGGCACAATTTTGTCTTTTAAAAAGCAGTTAGACAGTTACATGGCCAGGGTGGGTATAGAGGGATATAGAGGACCAAATGCGGCCAAGTGGGAGTAGCTTAGTGATAGAAACTGGGTAGCACGGACAAGCTGGGCCGAAGGGCCTGTTTCCATGCTGTAAACATCTATGACTATGCAATTAGAGTAAGGTTTACCAACAGGGAATTATGTTTCACTCTGAGTGGCCAATATTTATGCCATCAATGTATCTATTCCCTTTCATCTCTCTATCAGTCCAGCTGCACTTTACTGTTACTACTCTGCTGGAGAGCATTTTTCTGCAAGCCAGAAAGCATAGTAAGCCAAGGCACTTGCTATCCAATTTAAAGCGGCAGACATACTGGAATCCGGAGTCTGCATCACTGTAGTTAAGGTGGTCATAGAATCTTACAGTGCAGAGGGAGGCCATTCGGCCCATCGAATCTGCACCAGATCTTGGAAAGAGCACCCTACACAAGCCCACAACTCCACCCTCTCTCCACACTTCCACCCTATCCCCATAACCCTACCTAACCTTGTTTTTGTTTGGACACTCAGGGCAATTTAGCATAACCAATCCAGCTAACCTGCACATCTTTGGACTGTGGGAGGAAACCAGCGGAAACCGGGAGACACGGGGAGAACGTGCAGACTCCACACAGACAGTAACCCAAGCCGGGAATCGAACCTGGCACCCTGGAGCTGTGAAGCAACTGCGCTAACCACTGTGCTACCGTGCTGCCCCCCCCCCTTCTGTACTCTCCACGTCCTTCTGGTAGTGCGGTGACCAGAATTGGACACAGTATTCCAAATGTGGCCTAACCAACATTCGATATAATTGTAACATAATTTGAGCTTTTAAAATTGATATCCAGTTCTATGAAGGCAAGCATGCCGTATGCTTTCTTTACCACCATAATAATAATAATCGCTTATTGTCACAAGTAGGCTTCAATGAAGTTACTGTGAAAAGTCCCTATTTCCACTTGTGCTGCCACTTTTAAGGATTTGTGGACCTGCACGCCCAGATCTCTGTGTCTCTATGTTCCTGATGGTTCTGCCATTTATTTTATAGCTCCCACCTGAAATGGATCTCCCAAAATGCATCACCTCGCATTTGTCCAGGTTAAATTCCATCTGCAATTTCTCTGCCCAATTTTTCAGCCTATCTATATCCTGTTGTATTCTCTGACAATCTTCATCACTATCCACAACTCTTGCAACCTTAGTATCATCCACAAACTTGCTAATCAGACCCACTATGTTTTCTTCCAAGTCATTTATATATATTAGGAGAGCAGAGGTCCCAGTACTGATCTCTGCGGAACACCACTAGTTGCAGACCTCTATTCGGAAAAACACCCTTCATGATCCGTTTGAATCTTATTTCTCCCTTCACCTAGATGTACGAGTCTGGATCTCTTCCTCCCACCGACATTACCATTCTCTCTTCCCGGCTTGAGCCTCCCAGTCTTCTTCATGCCCTGCACCTGTGTCATGTGAGAGTACCTTTAAGAAATGGATGTTTAAGCAATGTACCTGAAAGAAATGGAGCTGATCATATTACTGAAGTGATGTCAGAGGGTGTGGGGAGCTGAGCTCACTTCTGCTTTTTTGGTTTCAGTTTGAGAAGGCAGCTGGGAGTGTCTGTGTGTTTTGCTGAGAGCTGCAGGAAGAAACACAGAGCTGGTCTGTTGATGTCTGCAATCCAAAGAGTATAAATATATTGAATGTAACCTCATGTATTATTATTTTTGAAGGTTTGAAGTCTTTTGGATGTTTAACGGAACAGTTTGACGGATTATTTAGTATTGTAGTCTTTTTGGGGTTATCTTTGAATAATGGGTGTTAAGATATTCAATGTTTGTTTTTAAAAGGTTAACTTGAGTTCATAGAATAAACATTATTTTGTTTGAAAAACCATTTGTCCATAATTGCTGTATCACACCTGGAGAGTACATCTCCATTGTCCATAATTGCTTCCCACACCACAATCTATTAAAAGTTGTGGGTCGGTTGAACTCCATGGGGTTCTATAAACCCGGACCCATAAAAATTGGGGGCTTGAGGGGGATAAAAGTCTATCTATTGGATTGGTTTAGTGAACTTAAAGACAGTGAGGGGTGAGCATATTGTGGTTGCTTTTCAGGTGTGGTATTTCAGTTTAAGTGGGGAGTGTGTTGTGGACAATGGCTTTTCCAGAGGCTCAGAGGTTTTTGGGGGTACAGACGGTCACACGCGGTATCTTATGGACAGAGACTAAAAGCAGGCTGTTAGATTTGGCAAAAACATTGCAGTTGACATTACCTGACAAAATGCGAAAAGATGAGGTAATTATGGCGGTGGTTAAGCATTTAAAGTTGCCTGAGATACAGTTTGATTCATTGGAAATGGCAAAAATTCAGTTGCAAATTAAACAAATGGAACACGAGAAAGAATTAAAGCAGCTTGGATATGAAAGAGGTAGAGAGGAAAAAGAAAAAGAGAGAGAAGAAATGAGAAAAGAAAGAATACCCCTAGCAGAACAAAAAGAAAGAGAAAGGGAGATACAGATCAGGGAAAAAGATAAAGAGAGTTTGAACTTCAGAAAATGGCCATGAAACATGACAGTCAGTTAAAATTGGCAGACGTAAAGGGAAACGTACAGTTGGATGATAGTGATAAGGATAGTGAGAAGGAGAGTCAAAGTCGAAGGCTTGGTGGGGATCTATTTAAATATGTCCAAGCATTTACAGGGTTTGACGAGAAGGAGGTAGAAGCCTTTTTCATTTCATTTGAGAAGGTAGCTAAACAAATGAAATGGCCACAGGACATGTGGGTGTTACTGATTCAAACAAAGCTGGTAGGTAGAGCTAGCGAAGTGTTTGCATCACTCCCGGAGGAGGTATCTGGGACATATGAGGAGGTGAAAACATCCATCTTAGGTGCATATGAACTAGTGCCTGAAGCCTACAGACAAAGGTTTAGAAATTTCAGGAAAGAATTTGGTCAAACATCCATGGAGTTTGAAAAGCTCAGAGTAATTTTGATAGGTGGATAAGGACTTTGAAAATAGACCAAACGTATGAAGCTCTCAGAGAAATTATAATTTTGGAGGAGTTTAAAAATTCAATTCCTGATGTAGTGAGAACTCATGTGGAAGAGCAGAGGGTTAAAACTGCGAAATTAGCAGCAGAAACGGCAGATGATTATGAATTAGTTCATAAATCAAAACTTGGTTTCCGACATCAGTTTCAGCCTGTGAGGGATAGAAACTGGTAACATGAGAAATACTCAAGTGGTAAATGTAAAGGTAATCTGATGGGAGATAATAAGGAGAGTGTACAGCCTGATCAAGAGGTGATTGATAGGTGCCAGATCTCTTTAAAGAATTTACTTGTGTGGGCAAAGCTTACTCATGTGTATAAGGAGGGGCAGGTAAAGAAGTCACAATTTTAAGAGATACAGGAGCTAGTCAATCTTTAATGGTAAGAGATGAGGAATTATGTAGTTTGGAAAGAATGTTGCCAGAAAAGGTGGTAATATGTGGAATTCAGGGTGACAGGAGTAGTGTTCCATTATATAAGGTAAGGTTGGAAAGTCCAGTGAAGAGTGGTGAAGTGGTAATAGGAGTAATAGAGAAACTATCTTGTCCAGGAATGCAGTTTATCTTGGGTAATGATACAGCTGGATCACAGGTGGGAGTGATGCCTACTGTGGTTGATAAGCCAGTGGAAAATCAGACAACTGAAGTGTTGAAGGACGAATATCCTGGGATTTTTCCAGATTGTGTAGTAACAAGGTCACAAAGTCACTGGTTAAGACAAGAGGAGAAATCTGAGTGAAGATGAATTTGAAGTGCAATTATTAGAAATTATTTTTGATCAGATGGTTGAAAAAGAACAAGAACAGGTGGAGGATCAGGCGGATATTTTTAGTTCAGGAACATTGGCGGAGCTACAACAGAAAGATGTAGAAATAAAATGGATATATCAGAAAGCATATACGGAAGAGGAATATGAGAGTATACCAGAGTGTTATTACCGTAAAAGTGATGTCTTGATGAGAAAATGGAGACCTGTACATATGCAGGCGGGTGAAAAGTGGCCAGAAGTTCATCAAGTAGTATTGCCGGTAGGGTATAGAAAGGAGGTGTTGCGAGTGGCACATGAGGTACCAGTGGGAGGACATTTGGGGATAAGGAAAACTCATGCTAAAATCCAGAAATATTTTTATTGGCCTCGACTACATAAAGATGTAGTTAAATTTTGTCAATCATGTCACACATGTCAAGTGATAGGGAAACCTCCAACAGTGATAAAACCAGCACCCTTAATACCCATTCCAGCATTTGAGGAACCTTTTACAAGGGTCCTAATTGATTGTGTAGGACCGCTTCCGGAAATAAAAGTGGGAATCAATATCTTTTGACTATAATGGATGTGTCTACTAGGTTTCCAGAGGCCATTTCAGTACGTAATAATACAGCTAAAAAGATTGCGGAGGAGTTACTTAAATTCTTTACTAGATATGGACTACCCACAGAAATTCAATCGGATCAAGGATCAAATTTTACCTCAAAGTTATTCAAAGAAGTTATGGATATTTTAGGAATAAAACAATTTAAATCAATTGCGTACCATCCAGAATCGCAGGGAGCATTAGAAAGGTGGCATCAGACATTAAAGCCAATGTAGAGGGCGTATTGTCAAGATTATCCAGAGGATTGGGATAAAGGAATTCTATTTGTTCTGTTTGCAATTAGGGATGTTCCAAATGAGTCAACCAAATTTAGTCCTTTTGAACTAATTTTTGGTCATGAGGTAAGAGGACCACTTAAAGTGATTCAAGAAAAATTGATGGGTGAGAAATCGGAAGTTACACTATTGGATTACGTGTCAAATTTTAGGGAACGATTAAACAGAGCAGGTGAATTGGCGAGACAACATTTGAAAGTTGCACAAAATGTGATGAAACGGGTAGCGGACAAGAACTCCAAAGTTTGTAGTTTTGCCAGTGGAGATAAAGTTTTAGTGTTGTTACTAGTGGTAGGTGAACCTTTAAAAGCTAGGTTTTGTGGACTGTATCAGATTGAAAAGAAATTAAGTGAGGTGAATTATGTGGTAAAAACACCAGATAGAAGGAAGACTCACCAAGTGTGTCATGTGAATATGCTTAAAAGGTACCTTGAAAGGGAAGGAGAGAAAAAGGAAGAGGTTTTAATGATTCTAACTCAAAGTGACGAACCAAATCCAGATGACTTGTGAATTTGACATACCTCAAATTAAATTGGAAAATGAGGATGTTCTTAAAAATTGGGATAAATTGTTGAGTTACCTTCCAGAGGAAAAACAAACTGACCTGAAACAGTTATTTATATCACATGGGCAAGTTTGTGGAGATAAATTGGGAAGTACTAAAATGGCTATACATGTTGTAGATTTGGGAAATGCTGTTCCAATCAAACAACATCCATATAGGCTTAACCCTTTAAAATTGGCACAGATTAACAAAGAGATTGAGAGTCTGCTTAAAAATAGCATAATTGAAGTGGGTTGCAGCCAATGGAGCTCACCCATAGTGATGGTAACTAAACCAGACAGTACCCAATGGTTGTGTGTGGACTATAGAAAGATGAACGCAGTTACAAAAACAGACTCTTATCCTATCCCACGTTTGGAGGATTGCATTGAGAAAATGGGACAATCCGCTTTTATTTCTAAATTGGATTTACTTATGGGTTACTGGCAGGTACCTTTATCCGAAAGGGCGAAGGGGATTTCAGCTTTTGTGACTCCAGATGGTATATACTAATTCAAAGTTATGCCATTTGGCATGAAAAACGTCCCAGCCACATTTCAACGGTTAACTAACAAAGTCGTTTCAGGATTACCCAATTGTGATATCGACAATCTGGTAGTTTTCAGCCAGACATGGAAAGAACATTTAAAACATCTGATGGAGTTATTCGATCGACTTCAGGAGGCGGGTTTGGTGATAAATCCAGCCAAAAGTGAATTTGGAAAAGCCCAAGTCACTTTCCTTGGCCATACAATCGGACAGGGTCAATTGGTCCCACGGGATGTGAAAACGGAAGTTATTGGGGAGTTTCCGATACCCTCGACACGACGGGAAATAATGCGATTTCTTGGTATGAGTGGATTTTACCAGAAATTTGAACCACATTTTCGCAGTGTGGTCGCTACACTGACGGACTTACTCAAGAAGCGTAACAATTTCCAGTGGACAGCGGAGTGTCAACAGGCATTTGATGGCCTGAAGGCTGTGTTAACCACTGCTCCTGTGTTAGTCATCCCAAATTATACCAAACCATTCAAAGTGGCTGTTGATGTGAGTGATGTGGGCGTAGGTGTGCTGCTTCTACAAGACGACGACGAAGGGCTAGAGCGGCCTGTTGGTTATTTTTCAAAGAAATTGAATTCTCACCAGAAAAGGTATTCGACAATTGAGAAGGAGACTTTGAGTTTGGTGCTGCCTTTGCAACATTTTCACATTTATGTGACCAGCAATCCGTCTGACACCATTATATATACTGATCATAATCCGTTGACGTTTTTGGAGCAATTCCGGAATAACAATGCAAGGCTGTTTCGCTGGAGTTTATTGTTACAGCCATTTCAGTTAAAAATAGTACATGTGGCAGGATGGGAAAATGTGACAGCCGATGCTTTGTCACGAATGTGATGAACGGAAGGATTTCAGTTGGAGGAAGAAGAACGAAAAAAAAAAAAGGACTATATTATTCTACCTGTTTGCATGTGGGTTTTTTTACCGGTAAAGTGTTTTTACGGTGTGTATTTCTTAATTGATGGTGCAAAGGTGAAAAATGAAACCATCTTGAAGTTGATGGGTTTTTTTTCTTGGGGGGAGGTGTCATGTGAGAGTACCTTTAAGAAATGGATGTTTAAGCAATGTACCTGAAAGAAATGGAACTGATCATATTACTGAAGCGATGTCAGAGGGTGGGGGAGCTGAGCTCACTTCTGCTTTTTTGAGTTTCAGTTTGAGAAGGCAGCTGGGAGTGTCTGTGTGTTTTGCTGAGAGCTGCAGGAAGAAACACAGAGCTGGTCTGTTGATGTCTGCAATCCAAAGAGTATAAATATATTGAATATAACCTCATGTATTATTATTTTTGAAGGTTTGAAGTCTTTTGGATGTTTAAAGGAACAGTTTGACGGATTATTTAGTATTGTAGTCTTTTTGGGGTTATCTTTGAATAATGGGTGTTAAGATATTCAATGTTTGTTTTTAAAAGGTTAACTTGAGTTCATAAAATAAACATTATTTTGTTTGAAAAACCATTTGTCCATAATTGCTGTATCACACCTGGAGAGTACGCCATGGGCTTCCCACACCACAATCTATTAAAAGTTGTGGGTCGGTTGAACATCCATGAAACACTTTGGGGTTCTGTAAACCCGGACCCATAACACCTGCTCTCAATCCTTGCACCAGGCCCTTTTCCTCCAATTGGCAACCACAATCCCCAACACTTCAATTTCACTGGGAATCTCCTGCTGAAATCAAACTCAACTTTTCCCACCATGCAGTGTGTCTGGAAGTCCAATGCTGCTCACCATTACGATGTCTTCAATCTCTGATATGACACTGAGCTTAGACCATGAGTACAGACTTAAGCCTGGGATCCAAGCAATGAGTCATGAACGCATACGATTGTCACATTTAATAGCGTGAGCCACTCTACCAATCAGTGGCAGATTTACAATGAAACATACTGAGGCATGGCACAGGACCCCCAAACAACAGGGGAGCCCCAAAATTGTGTTTCAAAAGATTCCCTCCCGCTAATTCTCGGAACCAAACTGAATTTTCTCCTCCTGAACTGCAAGATATTGGCAAAAGAATGTGAGGTCTCAACATATAAAATTAAGCCAAAACTCCAATCTTTCCTGTGAAGCCTTGACTGACTGACTGCTCTGCTGTTTGATAAATGCAGTGAAGTTATTCAGCGAATCACAGGCTGATTCCTCCCTGCACTTGCTGCTGATAGGCTCAAAGATCTTTTTAATCTTATTTTAAAAAGCTTGAAGTATTACATAGCGGACATTCATTAAAAGTAAGGATGAGGTAAGATCTCAATCTGACCATTTCCTGAGTTCTGGAGATACCACAGCAACTGCAAAAGTTGGACCCTGAAGTGACAATGGAACTACAAAATATTGATAATTTTGTCGAAATGAAGAAATTGCATTTTGGCCAAAATCTGTTTCATTGAATATGATAGAATATTTCTTCCCAAGTAAACCAAAAAAATGTATGTTTATATGGAAAATCTGAGAAAATAATGAGGTTGGAGGCCGAAAGCAATTTAGAGGTCTTTACGAATCCCATTTTCTGAGGATGAAGAAAAATGGGATGACAGAAATGAGAATTGTTATGTTTGCAAATTATTCCCCGACCTTAGTAAAGAAAAACAGACATTCATCGACAGGCATTCTAATTGCAGAAATGTTGGCAGAGATATTGATGATTGTGATACTTCCAAAGTTCCTATTAAAACTATAGGCGTGATCCAACGGCCACGCTGCGCCCATAAAGCAGCTCGCCACAGCGCAGCGTGGCCGATAGAAGTCGGGAGAACCTGCTTCCGGAATCTACCCGGCTTGCAACGCCTCGCGAGATCTAACCCAATCTCGCAAGACGTTGTGATTGTGGTATTATCAGGTATTACGGTACCTGAGAGGCTGAAGTACCATTGGTTAAACCTAGGGGTTTTACCATTGGCTGTAGAGTATGGTAGCTCCACCCTGATAGGCGGGGTATAAGAACTTGTGCCGTCCCACCAGCCCTCATTCTGTACCTGAGCTGCTGTGGAATACTTCTAGCTTATGAAAGCCTTCAGTGGCACTACAACCTCGTTTTAGTAGTTATTGATCGTGCATCAATTTAATAAGCTAGATTTAAGTAGAAAGGATGGACCTCCGAATCAAGCCGGAGTGTCTGCAACTCAGTCCCCAAGTGGCGAACTCAGCGGCGATCTTTAAGCACTGGCTTGGCGTGTTTTAAAGGCTACCTGGAGACGGCTGAAGGCACACCCTCGGGGGAGCAGAAACTGCACGTCCTGCACTCAAAGGTAAGCCCAGAGATCTACACCCTCATCGAGGAGGCGGAAGACTTTGATGCAGCAATCAAACTTTCAAAAGGACACTATATTCACCCAGTAAACCAGGTCTACGCTCATCATCTGCTGGCAACAAGACGACAAACCCGCGGGGAATCGTTGGAGGAATTCTACCGCGCGCTACTGGTGCTGGGCAGAAGCTGTGGCTGCCCGCAAGTTTCGGCGAGCGAGCACACGGAACTCCTAGTCCGGGACGCCTTTGTAGCAGGTATGAGTTCTTCACTAATCCGCCAGCATCTTTTAGAAAAAGACATCCTGGGACTTAGCGAGGCACGGGCCCTTGCAGGGTCCATGGACATGGCCTCCAGGAACGCACGAGCCTACGTGCCCGACCGCGCGGCAGCCCCTGGGCAGCGTGGAATCCCGCAGCGGCCGACCCAGAGACCTTCCCCGTTTCCCCGCAGGCCTGCGCTGTAAGGCGGCCTGCCAACCCCGATGGGGCCCGCTGTTTCTTTTGTGGGCAGGCAAAGCACCCCTGCCAGCGCTGCCCGGCCCATACATCCATCTGCAAGGGATGCGGCAAAAAGGGCCATTTCGTGGGGGTCTGCCAGGCATGAGCGGTGGCCGGGGTCTCCAGCAGCGACTCCGGCCAGCCACAGTGAACTTCTCCACGGGCCCCGTGTGGCCAGCGGTCGCCGCCACCCCCATATCCAAGGGCCACGTGCAGACCCCAGGCGCCGCCATCTTGACCCTCGGACACCATGCTGGAAGGATGGGCGCCACCATTTTGTGCACCCCCGGCCACCATGTGCGACCAATGGGAGACGCCATCTTGGATGGGGCCCCAGGACCCCAGCTCGGCCGATCACGCACGGCCTGAACAAAATTCACAACTATTGCATCAGGACTAGGTGACTCTGGACCAAACTCGACCTCGAACACTCTCAACAGCAACGACGACTGTCTTCATCAATGGCCGCGAGACGTCCTGCCTGATCGAGTCTGCGAGTCACGGAGAGCTTTATACACCCCGATATGGTCAGGCACTGTTCCCTCCTTATCCACCCTGTTAATCAAAGAACCTCACTGGCCTCCGGTTTCCACTCAGTGGAGATAAAGGGGTTCTGTCTAGCAAACCTCACAGTCCAGGGAAGAGAATTCAAAAATTTCAGCCTCCTATGTCCTTCCCCACCTCTGCACGGCTACACTCCTGGGTTTAGACTTTCAGTGTAACCTGCAAAGTCTGACCTTCCAATTCGGCGGCCCTATACCCCCCCTTACTGTCTGTGGCCTTGCGACCCTTAAGGTCGACCCGCCTTCCCTGTTTGCGAACCTCACCCCGGATTGCAAACCCGTCGCCACCAGGAGCAGATGGTACAGTGCCCAGGACCGGAGCTTTATTAGGTCAGAGGTCCAAAGGCTGCTAAGGGAAGGGGTCATTGAAGCCAGTAACAGCCCCTGGAGAGCTCAAGTAGTGGTGGTAAAGACCGGGGAGAAGCATAGGATGGTCATCGACTACATTCAGACCATCAACAGGTTTACGCAGCTGGACGCGTATCCTCTCCCCCGCATATCCGACCTGGTAAACAGGATCGCGCATTATAAGGTCTTCTCCACGGTGGATCTCAAGTCCGCCTACCACCAGCTCCCCATCCGCACTAGTGACCGCAAATACACTGCTTTCGAGGCAGACGGGCGGCCCTATCACTTCTTAAGGGTTCCTTCGGTGTCACTAACGGGGTCTCGGTCTTCCAGCACGAGATGGACCGAATGGTCGACCGGTACGGTTTACGGGCAACGTTCCCGTATCTCGATAATGTCACCATCTGCGGCCACGACCAGCAGGACCACGACACCAACCTCCGAAAATTTCTCCAGACCGCTAAAATCCTTAACCTAATATACAATAAGGATAAATGCATGTTTAGCACCGACCGCCTAGCCATCCTCGGCTACGTAGTGCGAAATGGAGTTATAGGCCCCGACCCTGAACGCATGCGCCCCCTTATGGAGTTCCCCCTCCCTCACTGCCCCAAGGCCCTGAAGCGCTGCCTAGGGTTTTTCAGTTACTACGCCCAGTGGGTCCCCAACTATGAAGACAAAGCCCGTCCCCTGATCCAATCCACAACTTTCTCCCTGTCGATAGAGGCCCGCCAGGCTTTCAGCCGCATCAAAGCAGACATTGCACAGGCCAAAATGCACGCCATCGATGAGTCCCTCCCCTTCCAGGTCGAGAGCAATGCGTCCGACGTAGCTCTGGCGGCCACCCTCACCAAGCGGCAGACCCGTGGTCTTTTTCTCCCGTACCCTCCATGCTTCCGAAATTCGCCATTCCTCAGTCGAGAAGGAGGCCCAGGCCGTAGTAGAAGCTGTGCGACATTTGAGGCATTACCTGGCCGGCAGGAGATTCACTCTCCTCACTGACCAACGGTCGGTGGCTTTCATGTTCAATAATGCACAGCGGGGCAAGATAAAAAAACGACAAGATCTTGAGGTGGAGGATCGAACTCTCCACCTACAACTACGAGATCCTGTATCGTCCCGGGAAGCTAAACGCCCTGTCCCGCGGCACATGTGCCACCGCACAAGTGGACCGCCTCCGAGCCCTCCACGAAGACCTCTGCCACGCGGGGGTCACTCGCTTTTTCCATTTCGTTAAGACCCGCAACCTGCCGTACTCCATCGAGGAGGTCAGGACAGCCACCAGGGACTGGCAAATCTGTGCGGAGTGGAAACCGCACTTCTACCGGCCAGAGGGGGCGCACCTGATTAAGGCTTCCCGTCCCTTTAAAGCCTCAGCATGGACTTCAAAGGCCTCCTTCCCTCCACCGACCGCAACACGTATTTCCTGAACGTGATTGACGAGTACTCCCGGTTCCCATTCACCATCCCCTGCCCCGACATGACCGCAACCAATGTCATCAAGGCCCTCCATAGCATCTTTGCACTGTTCGGGTTCCCCGCTTACATACATAGTGATAGGCGGTCCTCCTTTATGAGCGATGAACTGCGTCAATTCCTGCTCAGCAAGGGCATCGCCTTGAGCAGGATGACCAGTTACAACCCCCGGGGAAACGGACAGGTAGAGAGGGAGAACGGAACGGTCTGGAAGACCGTTCTACTGGCCCTACGGTCCAGGAACCTCCCAGTCTCCCGCTGGCAAGAAGTCCTCCCGGAGGCCCTCCACTCCATCCGGTCACTGCTTTGTACGACCACCAATCAGACACATCACGAACGTCTCCTTGTCTTTCCCAGGAAGTCCTCCTCCGGGACCTCGCTCCCGACTTGGCGGGCAACACCCGGACCCATCCTGCTCCGAAAACACGTGCAGGCGCACAAGTCAGACCCGTTGGTCGAGAGAGTCCATCTGCTACATGCTAACCCCCAATACGCCTACATGGCGTTCCCTGACGGCCGACAAGATACGGTCTCCCTACGGGACCTGGCACCCGCCGGAACGCCATGTACATCCCAGCCACCAGTCCCACCCCCCCTCCACCGCGGCACCTTACAGGAGGATCAGTCCTCCCGCCGCCCCTGCCTAGGCCCCCCCACCCACCGACGCTCCCTACAGGAGCCCCCTTCCCGGGTCAGCCATTTTTCCCACCAGCGCCGTCTAGGGGTGACGAAGCTGCCATGGAAGCCGAAGCCACGCTCCCGGAGTCGCAGACGCCCGAGCCCCCACCGGTGGCACCACCGAAGCTCAGAAGATCACAGAGGACGACCAGGGCGCCCGAACGACTGATTGCAACATTTTAACTGGTCTGTAATATTAAACACTGAGTGTACATGTCTGCCATACTTGTAAATAATCACTAAACACTGTAAGGAGGTATCACGGTACCTCCAGAACTGATTATACCATGTTGTTACATTTTATAGTTGCTGACCACCACCCCCGCCAGACTCTTTTTTTAACAGGGGGTGAATGTGGTATTATCGGGTTTTACGGTACCTGAGAGGCTGAAGTACCATTGGTTAAACCTAGGGGTTTTACCATTGGCTGTAGAGTATGGTAGCTCCGCCCTGATAGGCGGGGTATAAGAACTTGTGCCGTCCTAGCAGCCCTCATTCTGTACCTGAGCTGCTGTGGAATACTTGTAGCTTATTAAAGCCTTCAGTTGCACTACAACCTCGTTTTAGGAGTTATTGATCGTGCATCAGTGATGTAAATTATTGTGGGCGGGTTCACATTTTACCAAATCTGCATATTAGAGCAAGACAGCTCGTCTCATTTTAAGATAGCGGTTTCCTGAGACACGCGAGGCATTGGGATCTATCCCCTTGTCTTGGAGACCTCGGGCAAGCGTCATTCAGTACTGGTTGATGTGTTGGGTGTTCTGGATCACAAACAGGTCACCGACACTGGAAATGGTGCAACTCTATTTTATTACAAGGTTAAATATTTAAACATACTTGAACTGTGGGTAAATACGATACCAGCTTTAACTATAGACCTTTGCCTAATCCTAACCAGGTGATGCACTCAGCACATGGTGAATGTCTGTGTTGCAGGCTGCGAGCTCTGTGCTCCTTGCTGGCTGCGACTCGAATGAGCAGGAACTCTGATGTCCCCTGTCTTTATAGTGCATGTGCTCTCACTGGTGATTGGCTGCGGTGTTGGGTATGTTGATTGGTCCCTCTGTGTGTCCATCAGTGTGTATCTGCACCATGATATACTGGTGTGTATTATGACACTGGTCTTCACAAACGGGCACCAGACGTAAAGTAGCCATCTGGGATGGCCACTAACAACTAGGTACAGAGAAACTCGCAAAGCCTAGTGGGTAAAATGGCCAAGCCAAGACTCAGGCAGGCTCAGAGCCTGAAATGCATATTTGCAAGCAAGAAGTCCAGACGGCATCGAAACTCCGACCAATTAGCATTTTAATGGGGCCGATTAGCATTTGATGGCCCATCTTCACCAAAAATAAGGACTGGTACACGAGCGACCGGTACAGTCCCAGACAATTCGGCGCCACTCCCTGTTCAAGGGAAACGTAAACAACGGGGTCATTCGATACCTGGCGACTCTAAGCATTAGAATATAGATAACATAGAAAGCAGGGCAAACTCACTGATTGCCATAATTGGAACAGAGTCACAGAAAGGACAGAGAAAAAGAGTAAGAGAAGAAAACGCAACAGTTATTGGTGCCATCTGACGGGAAACGCAACAGTAACAGCAATTGTGGGGATCTCCCAGGGGAACAGAAGCCCCCCAGGGTGTATGCCCTTTGGGCAGGGTGGTACTCTGGCACTGCTGGAGACCCTGGCACCCTGGCAGTGTTACATGGATGCCAGCCTGGAATTGCCAAGGTGCCCAGGTGGCACTGTCAGAGTGCCAGGTTTGCATTTTTTTGTACGCTGATGATCAGGCGGGGGAGGGTTGGGGACCTGAGGTGGGGACGCTTCGACCCATCATGCGTTGGGGCTTATGGTGGGTCGGGGGTCGTGTCGGGTGCCTCAGCGATCAGGACACCGCTCTCGCTACACTGAGGAGTTCCAGCGAGCGGAGCTCCTCAGTGTAGAAAATGGGTCAATGTACGGCCCGGCTACCTGTTCTCCGCTGAGGCCCCTTATTTAACACGAGTGCCGTTTTCTAGCCCTGTGCTCACAGCTCCGGGAAACACACGGCTAAACGTGCTCGCTATGGGACTTTATTCCCATTTTGTTGAATCATGCTGTATGTGTAAGTTTGTTCAAAGGCATGAATTACCTCGAAGACTTGATTCTGTGTTACTGTCTCAGTTTGAAAAGGGATGTTCTATTTTGGAGGTAAGTTCTGCGATATGTTCTTGCCAGAGTCAAACTGTCTTCTTTGGGACTACCCTGAAGAGGACAAGATGAGACAGCATTGTGGGATCCAAAAGGTAATATTTTAGCCTGCTTTAGTTGAATGTCTTCGTGAATTTGACATGAATCTCAAACAACAATTGAAAAGTTCAGTATTGTGGCTCACAGAAGACCAACATTTGACCAAAACCTTTGATTATTTATCACTATAGTGGCAGAGCAGTTCAGAAATCAATTCACTGACGTAGTAAAGGATGCCAAGTGCTATTCCATGACAATTGATTCAACATAAAATGTGAGTCACTTGGACCAATGACTATTCATTTTAAGATATGTGACCAGTGATTGTGAAGCGATGGAGCAAATTCTGTGATGTCCCATTTTAATCCCACACTTCTGAAAGTCTCGAGACAATTGCTTTGGAAATCATTGCAAATTTAGATTTGGAGATCGAAATTTGCTGTGGGCAGAGCTTTGATAGTTCTGCAAATGTGGCAGGTAAATATTCAAATCCCTGAGCAAGACTGAACAATGCAAGCCCCTCTGCTTTATTCATGCCCATTTTACAGTCATTCCTTAAGTCTGCGGCCGGCCATGGGGAAGAGGGTGTTCCTCCGTTCCTTACTGGCAGGGAGCTGTGCGTCCTCCTGGGACTCCCAATCTCGGGGGCCAGGTCTTCTGTAAGCCATCTTCGTGGCTGCAGTGAATGTGTGGTAAGTGGAACACTTAAAAGCAGCTCCAGCTGCCAGGCTCTTTAGTGCCAACTCAGGCCCCAATGGTTACAATGCCTCCTACGCCGAGAAAGACCCTGCTAATCAATAGCACTTTGCTGTTTCTTTTGGCTTCGGCGAGCAACATCGAGGCCACTCTTTAATTCATTTCATACACTGACGTGCTCAACTCTGGGTGTCTCGCTGGGGAGTTGAGTTCCCCGTGTGGTCGGGCACAGGGCATGGTGGCATCTTGGCTTTCCCCTGGCACCTGGGCACCTTTGCACTGCCAGTCACGCACACTGGCACTACCAGTCTGCCACTCTGAAGTGCCAACCTGGGTGCTTAAGTGGCACTGCTTGTCTTGGTCGGGGGGGGCTGAAGCGTTCCAGGTCGGGGCCGCCCCTGGGTCGGGGAGGTGGGGGGGGGGGGGGAAGGGCTTTTCTTCTGTGAGGGCTTCAAGCCATCTTTAAATATTGTGAATACCATAACAGGGGCGACTACAGCCGCTGTCTGCCTGTCCTACCAAACACTTGGTTCTATGTTGATGGTCACTTTAACCCCCTTTGACTGTGAGCAGCCTTCAGATTCACAGCTGGAGGTTATTGCTAATAAGGAATTAATAATGTTAGTTGTGAGAGCACTCCACAGCTGGTTGTGTTTGCTTGCTGCAAGCTCCTGCTGGTGGTTGCAGATGCCTGAAGACTGCTGTTTCTGTTTCCTTCCTTTTCAGTAGCCGGAAAGAAGGCTACCTGGGTCCTGGAACACTGGACTCAGGGAGACATATGAATCCAGAAGGCAATCCGGTTTGAAGCAAGAAGATGCTGCAGGACCTGGTACACAACATTGATCCAAATGGCCAACCTGGTGATGTCGTTGAAGAAATGCTTTTGCAGATTGCTGACGCTTTTGTTGTTGGTGCTACATGTAACTGGCATGTCACTGCAGGTTAAACACGCTGGATAAAGGATGTTCAACTGCACCTTGAGCTTCAGTGGAATATGTGGATGCTAGGATTTGGTTCCGATGAGATTGGGCCGTGTGGGAGGGCCTGCACAGCTGTATCTCCTGGATGCAGAATGGCACTGATTCGTCGAACAAGTCCCACATTGATAGACAGAACATTTCTATAACAAAGTTCTGGACATGATAACACATTCTCAGACTTATCCTCCATTTCTGTTGAGGAACCTGCGAGGGGTGATACCTTTGGCGGGATTCTCCGTTCCTGAGACTAAGTGTTGATGCCAGGGCAGGATTCGTGGACTTCCACAACAGCTGGCACCCCACCTGGACCGATTCAGAGTCTGTTAAGGAGCCAGCACTGGCAGCACATGCAACACAATTTATTCCAATGAGAAACGGTGCGAGGTTCGCTGGGTTCGCGATTGACACTCAGGAGTTGCAGCCGCATATACACACTGTACTCCCCACACACACCATCTCAGCCAACAACATGGCAACAAGGAGAGTGGCCTCGGGATTCACGGACGCTGGGTTTGAGACCCTCCTGGACGCCATGGAGGAAGGAGGCATACCCGGGAAGGAGGCTGCCAGCCCTCGCCGTTTGCTGTGCCTAGGCGCAGATGGCAGAGGCGGTCAGCACAACCAATAACACCGTCCGGACCAGCTTGCAGTGCCGGGAAAAACTGCACGACCTCCTCAGGGCAGCCAGGGTGAGTAGGCAACACTGTGTCCCTTGCACCAGCCCCCGTCACACACACCCATTACCACACCCTTCTCCCCCCAGAACCCAGAGGGCAGAGGAACCCCAACCTGCACCACATGCTGGCACCCATACCGGCCGCTATGGCCAGGTACTTTGGCCACTGAAGCCACCAGCTACCCACCCCTTGGATAACACTGTGCATTATCTGTTCACCACCCCCCTCCCCACTCTCCCTCCCCCAGGAGAAGGCCGCCCATAATCGTAAGGAACGGAGAGAAACTGGAGGTGGATGGCCGGAACTGCCGCCCTCACTGTGGCAGAGCAGCAGGCCCTGGACGTGAACAGTGGCCCCAAGGAAAGGGAAGTCGCCAATGTGGAGATTGGCCAAGGGCGAGGAAGTGAGAACCTGCTAAGGTGCGGCTCCTCATGACATGTGTGTTAACTACTTCCCCCCCACCCAAACGCTACCCTCATCCCAATACCACATCACCCTCACACCACCTCCACCACCCCACCACCTTACGGCCTGCGTTCTAATCATGTGTCTTGTCTTGTGTATTGCAGGAGCTGATGGTGATGGGGCAGATCCGTCTGGTCGCTCCCGCCCACAGCCACAGCCAGTGCCACAGCCTGAATACCCCCATGCGCCGAGTAGCGATGGTGACACCGACACGGAGGGGACCCATATGCCTGAGAACCAGGAAACCCTGGAGCCCGAGTCCAAGGACTACATGGATTTCCCGCCACAGTTGTCTCCAACACCCTCCACCATCCCAGAGACACTCACCTCGGTTGGGGACTTTAATGAAGAGGCTCCTGGGACACTCTCTGGTGCGCATCACACAAATGCTCTGGTACAGCAGGTGGAGGTAGGAACTCCTGAAGGGATGGACGGACTGAGGGACTAGCTGCCATCCAGACGGGTTTCGGGCTTCTGGAATGGACAGTTCCATCTAATGTGAAGATGCAGTCGCAAAACCAAGAGCTGCATGAGGGGTTGACGGCCAGCATCCAACACTTGCAGGCGCAGGTGGAGGAGTCCAACTACGTGCAGGAGTCAGACGTTGTCGAATGATGCGGAGCACCAGAGCTCATCGCAGACGGGTTTTCATCATCCTCCATCCCACGGACCAGACCCACTGTTACAGCCAACCCAGGACCCACAGCCCCGTAGTGTGGCAGGTGTGTATCACGGAGATGGTTGTAGATGGGGGTGGCCGGGAGGTAGGGAGGGTGCGGTGCTCTCCAACTGGTCCGGTCCTTAAGACAAGTTCCGGATCATGCCCAAATATGGCGAACACGTCATTAACCTTCATTGCATTAATTTCCATCTCATTCACGAGATTGAAGTCGAATGCGATGGCCTCCGGGAATTAACCATTTCCCCAGTGAGAAATCATGCAGGCGTCGTTTAGTACTCCTCTTTGAAAATGTGAAGCTGGCACAATGGCTGCTGAGGGGAACTGAGGAGGTGAGTAGCCATTTCCATTTTTTGGCATGCAGCTCAAGGGCACTGGAGTATTTATACAGGCACCTTAAAAAGCAGTGATCAATTTCTGTATTTTTATGGCTTCCGCCTTTGTGTTCTGTGGGGAGAGGATGGGTGGCATCGGGAGGGGTGTGAGATTGGGAGGGGGGTCAGAAATGAAGGTAAACGCAGGGCTCCATGAGCTGTAAATCCACCTCTGGTGAAACATTTAGTACCTTAGACATGCCCTCTGCCTCCGTCAAAAGATTTTCTTCAAGTTCCCTAATTAGCCCCACTCTTTCTTTGACTACCCTTTTGCTGTTTATATATTTATACTGTACGTCCAGTATCAACCACATCCTAGATAGGCTGGAAAGGGGCTGGTTTGGCACAGTGGGCTAAATAGCTGGCTTGCAATGCAGAACAATGCCAGCAGCGTGGGTTCAATTCCCGTACCGGCGTCCCCGAACAGGCGCCGGAATGTGGCAACTAGGGGCTTTTCACAGTAACTTCACTGAAGCTTACTTGTGACAATAAACGATTATTATTATTATATATTTTATGTTGGAGTAAATGTCTACTCTTCCCCCCGATGGAACATGGATAGATCATGTTGCAAGTTTTGATTCGAAGAGGTCTGATAGATGTTTACATTTCTGAGTTCATAAAATAAATTATTTTCTCTGCAATAGACCCATTTTAACATAATTATGTGGACTTGCTGTGTTTAGGATGTTTTTATGCTATGAATTCCAATTTAATGTTTATGCACAGACCAGCACAAAGCTGTATTTGGGCTGTAGGCAGATGATAAGATGTAGTTCGCAGCAGTAACAGATGAAAAATTTCACATTTGTAGAACTGTTCTGATATGAAATAGTTGTTTAATGGATTAAGAGGCCATCTCCTCTGTACTAAATTACATTTTTTAATGGTTGGACAATTACCACATAAAATGGGAATTCCTATTTACAAAGTAATTGTATTACTAATGTAGTGTTTCCAGCTACAGATTTCTTTCCTGGTATTAAGAAAGAACTAAAATATATCTATGCACTCTGAGGTGGAACATAAATCAAATTTACTTTTTAATATGTGCTGTCAATGGCCCCTCAATTCCTGCACACCATTCGCTAACAAGGCACAAAGGTCACTATTTTTCACACAAATAAATAGTTAATCGTATTACATTGTCTAACTCTGAGCTTCTATGCACAGTATGTTTTTAACAAGGTTCAGTAAATCATCGCTTAAAGTTGAAGTTGCATGCCTGAAAAGTACAACTTTAAGTGAATCAACTTTAAGCAAATCAGATTATCTCATTTCAACCAAGTAAAAGATATAGTTAGGTTCTGTCGGACCTTTCTCGTCAGAAAAAAATGAAGATGTTATACTCTGTTAGTTAAAATACTTTGCATTGCTAAAATCCTTCATTGGTAAATGAAATTACTTGTCAAACAAAATAAATGTAAATCTACAAACAAGGGCAAACAGACATATATTGTGGTATATATTTGTACCAACGACATAGGCAGAAAAAGGGATGAGGTCCTGAAAATAGAATTTAGGAAGCTAGGAAGTAGATTAAAAAACATGACCCAGAAGGTAGTAATCTCTGGATTACTTCCGGTTCCACGTGCTAGTGAGTATACCAATAGGAGGTTAGTCCAGATGAATGCGTGGCTGGAGAGATGGTACAGGTGGGAGGGCTTTAGATTTCTGAGGCATTGGGATTGTTTTTGGAGATGGTGGAACCTGTAGAAGGTGGACGGTTTGCACCTGAACCAAAATCGGAAAAGTGTCCTTGCAGGGAAGTTTGCTGGTGCTGTTGGAGAGGGTTTAAACTAACTTGACAGGGGCCTGGGATCCTGAGAGAAAGGTCAGCAGGGATAGCTGCACAGCCAAAATTAGAGGAGACACAAGTGAGTCAGAAAGGCAGAGACTGTCTAGACCAGTTAAGTCACCAGGGAGTTTGGCAAGATTGGATGGTATTTATTTTAATGCAAGGAGACTGACGAACAAGGCGGATGAATTGAGGGCTCAAATTAAAACATGGTGATATGATGTTATTGCTGTCACTAAGACATAGTTGAGAGAGGGGCAGGATTGGCAGCTCAATATTCCAGGATACAGAATCTTCAGGCGAGATAGGGAAGGAGATAAAAGAGGAGGGGATGTTGCAATTTTGATCAGGGGATCAATTACAGCAGTAAGGAGGGATGACATCTTAGAAGACTCTTCAACTGAGGCCATATGGGTAAAACTTAAAAACCAAAAAGGAGCAATCACATTGCTGGGAGTGTTTAATGGCCCCCAAACAGTCCGATAGAAATAGAAGAGAAGATATGTAGGTACAATTCAGAGAAGTGTAAAAATAATAGGGCAGTGACAGTGGGGGATTTCAACATCCCCAAGCCAAAGTGTGAAATGTTTAGAGGGAGCGGAATTCTTAAAATGCATCCAGGAGAATGTTTTAAGCCAGTACATAGAAGGACCTACAAGAGAGGGGGCAGTCCTGGACTTAATTTTTGGTAACAAAGCTGGGCAAGTGGTTGAAGTATCAATGGGGGATCATTCTGCAGACAGTGATCATAGCTCCATTAGATTCAAGATTGTTATGGAAAAGGAAAATGATGGGAATGAGATCAATGTTCTAAACTGGAGGAAAGCCGATTTGAATAAGATCAGATAAGATTTGGCCAGAGTGGACTGGGAGCAGACACTTTTAGGTAAATCTGTGGCACAACAGTGGGATGCATTCAAGGAGGAAATAGGGAGAGTGCAGGGCCAACATGTTTAATCAATAAAAAAGGTGGGACCAACAAATCCAGTGAACCCTGGATATCGAGGGACATACAGCATTGGATAAGGAGAAAATGGGTAAGGGAGATATCAAGGACTCAAAACAGCAGAAACCCTAGAAGCATCTAGAATGTTCAAGAGGGAACTTAAAAAGGAAATTGTCAGGTGGATGTACCTTTAATAAATGGGTGTTCATCAAATAGCTGCAGTGATGTCAGTGTGTGGGTGGAGCTGGGCTGTCTATCACTTTCGTTTTGAGCTGGGAGCTGCAGTGTGTTTTTGGTTTTGTTTTCAGAGTTGGAGAGCTGTATTCAAAGCAAGCAGATGTGTAAAATGATCATTCTCTCGACAAGCAAAATAATGTCTTCAGCCCATTGATGATTTCAAAGTAATACCTGTTTCTGTAGAGAATTTAAACCTGCTGTCTTTCTAATAAAAAAGGGTTTAACTTATGGATGTTGCGAGGAAAGGTATTAAGGGTTACTTATAGAGTATTGCATCTGTGGGGTTATGTGTGTTGGTGGTTGATAAGATGTTTACTATGTGTTTATAAAATGTTAACTGGGTTCATAAAATAAACATTATTTTGTTTTAAAAATACTTAAGGTCTCTGTTGCATAACACCTGGAGAGTGGACCCTTGTGCTCCCCATAACCAAAATACATTAAAAGTCGTAGGTCAGGTGAACTCCATGATATACTTTGGAGTTTTCTAAACCCTGGCCCATAACAATTAGGAACGCAAAAAGAGGACATTAAAGGATACTGACAGGTAAAATAAAGGGAAATCGGAAGTTGTTTTACAAGTACATTAAGGGTAAAAGGATAACTAGGGAAAGAGTCGGGCCCATTAAGGATCACAGTGGTCACTTGTGTGTTGAGCAGAGGATGTAAGTAGGGTTCTAAATGAATACTTTGTGTCAGCGTCCATTCGTGAAAGGGACAGTGTGCGTTTGGAAATCAGGGGGAAGGACTGTGATAAAATTAAACAGACTAACATAGACAGAGAGGAGATTCTGAGTGGTCTGGTAGGCATAAAGGAAGACAAATCTCCAGGGCCAGATGAAATGTATCCCAGGCTGTTGAGTGAGGCAAGAGAAGAAATAGCAGGGGCGCTGGCAATAATTTTCAATTCCTCTCAGGCCACAGGAGAGGTGCCGGAGGACTGGAGGTTAGCCAATGTGGTACCATTATTCAAGAAGAGAGGAAGAGATAAACCAGGAAACCACAGGAGGTCAGTCTAACCTCAGTGGTGGGGAAACTATTGGAAGCAATTCTGAGAGACAGAATTAACCTGCATTTGGAGAGGCAGGGATAAATCAAGAACAGTCAGCATGGTTTTGTTAAGGGGAGGTCATATCTGACCAACTTGATTCAGGTTTTGAAGAGGTGACCAGGTGTGTAGTTGAGGGAAATGCATTTGACATAGTCTACGTGGACTTCAGCAAGGCTTTTGATGAGGTCCCCCATGGAAGACTGATTGTGAAGGTAAGAGCCCATGGAATCAAAGTAAATTTGGCAAATTGGATCCAAAATTGGCTGAGTGGCAGGAAGCAGCGGGTGATAATCGAAGGGGGGGTTCTGACTTGAAACCTGTGTACAGTGGGGCCCCGAATGGATCAGTGTTGGGGCCTTTGCTGTTTGTGGTTTATATAAATGATTTCGATATGCATGTAGAGGGTTGATCAGTAAGTTTGCGGATGATACGAAAATTGGTGGGGTGGTTAATAGTGAAGAGGATAGCCTTCGATTACAGGAGGATATAAACTTGCTGGCAAGGGCTGATGGGCTGATCAGTGGCAAATGGAATTCAATCTGGATAAGTGTGAGGTGATGTACTTGGGAAGGACAAACAAGTCAAGGGAATACACGATAAACGGCACCTGGGAAGCACTGAGGATCAGAAGGATCTTGGTAAATCTGTACACCGGTCACTTAAGGTAGCAGAACAGGTGGATGCAGTGGTTAAGAAGGCATATGGTATACTTGTCTTTATTAGTCGAGGCATAGCATTTAAGAGCAGGGAGGTTATACTGGAACTGTATAAAATGTTGGTTAGGCCACAGCTAGAGTATTGTGTGCAGTTCCGCAATCCACATTATAGGAGAGATGTGATAGCACTGGAAAGGGGGCAGAGGAGATTTACCAGGGTTTTGCTTGTGCTGGAGAGTATTAGTTATGAAGAGAGATTGGTTGGACTTGGATTGTTTTCCTTGGAGCAGAGGAGAATGAGGGGGGACATGATTTAAATGTATAAAATTATGAGGGACATAGAATAGTCAGGAACAAACTTTACCCCTTGTTGGCGAGGTCAATGACCAGGCGGCTTGGATTTAAGGTAAGGGGCAGGAGGTTTAGAGGGGATGTGAGGAAAATCATTTTTAACCAGAAGGTGGTGGGAGTTTGGAATTCTCTGCCTGAAAGGGTAGTGGAGGCAGAGACCCTCATAACATTGAAGAAGTATTTAGATGTGCACTTGCGATCCCAAGGCACACAAGGCAATGGGCCAAGTGTTGGAAAATGGGATCAGAATGGTTAGGTGGTTTTTGAATGGCTCAGAGGTGATGGGCCGAAGGGCCTTTTCTGTGCTGTATGATTCTATCTCTCTATGACACTATGACAAAGTATGCTCAGACTTGCAGAGGTGGGACAGCCTCCCTCTGTCATTGACTGGCAGAATTCATTCGGTGAAAATGAATGTTATGCTGCGTTTCCTGTTTTTATTTCTTTTGCCAAAATCCTTCTTTGGGGGAGTGGAGAGATTGATTTTGACATTCATTTGGGCGGGAAAAGTAACTAGGATTTGGAAGACGGTACTTCAGAAGGATCGGCAATGGGGGGGGGGGGACAAGTCTGATATATTGTTATTGGGTGACAAATGCTGAGAAGGTGCTGAAATGGTGTGGAGATCCTGAGGCTTCATGGATGGAATCGGATTTTTGAAGGGGTCATGACTAAGGGCATTGGTGATGGCTTCCCTTCCCTTTTATCCAGGGAAGATCCCAGGGAATTCGGTGGTAGCCTCCACAATGAAAATATGGAGACAATTTTGGCAGCACTTCAACTTCAAATGGGGGGCAGTATCGAAGTTGCTGCCGGTTTGTGCGAAACACATGTTCAAGAAGGCGAGGCTGGATGCTAGGTTTAAGGGATGGGAGAACAAAGAGGTTGCGGTGATGAAGGATTTGTTTTTGGAGGGCCGGTTTGCGAGCTTTGAGGTGTTGGCAGAGACCTTTGGACTCTCAGGGGCGGATATATTCAAATATTTGCAGGTGCACGATGTTGCAAAGAAGCTTTTTCCGACATTCCCCGTGATGCCGCCTTCTTTGTTGCTTGACGGTTTTGTCATTGACAGGAACGGAGGAGGGGAGTATCTCGGGGAATTTGTGGGAGGCTTATAACAATAAGAATAATCTTTATTGTCACAAGTAGGCTTACATTAACACTGCAATGAAGTTGCTGTGAAAAACCCCTAGTCGCTTATAGCGGTGAAGACATTATCCATGGAGGGGAGTAAAGCCAAGTGGGAGTTGGAGTTGGAGTCCGAGTTGGAGGAGAAGATGTGGTGTGAGGCTCTGCATAGGATGAATACAACATCATCAGAATATACAGAAGTCTGAAGACCTGCACATCCAGACATAGGAACAGCTTCCTCCCCACAGCTATTAGACTCCTTCAATGACTCTCCCTCGGACTGATCTGTTCCCTATGCTGCTCTTGCTCATGTATTTGCTTTGTTTGGCTCTTGTTCTGCACTGTAACCAATCACTATTTGTCGATGTACTATTTATCGATGTTCTCTGTCGATTATTCTGTTTGTCTACTGTGTACATTATGTGCACGTTCCCATGGCCGCAGAAAAATACTTTTCACTGTATTTCGGTACACGTGACAATCAATCAATCAATCAATCTGATGCACGATCAATTGCACAAAGACTTGAGTTGGATACAACTGAGGCTTTATTGCTCTAAGATGTGTGGCCTCCCACAGGAGTAGGCGAAATGGCTGCAGCATGGAGGACACACATATTTATACTCCGCCTACTGGGCAGAGCCAGCAGGCAGGGACTACTAACGAACCTGTAGTACAGGTCCTACCATACATCACCTAATAGAGGTGCAACAGTGGATTACCACATTCACCCCCTGTTAAAATTGAGTCCGGCAGGGGTGGTGGTGAACTACGTACAACAAATGGTTTTATTTTACATTTACATTTACAATCCTTGACAGAGGGAGAAAAAAAAATGTATTTTGAAGTCCAGTGGACCAGTTAGAGGTTTAACCGGTCCAGGGCCTTGATGTGCCGCTGGGAGCGATGTAGTGGTGGTGGAGATGCCGATGCTGGTCCGATGTCCAGTGCCTCCGGGAGCGTACTAAAATCCTCTTCATCCTCGGGCGTGGGCAGGGGAAGGACGTATGGTCCCGGGGGGTTGCTGCTGGGAGCGCCGGGGGTGGGTAGATTGGCGCCGGTTGGGGGGGGGGGGGGGGGGGGGGGGGGTGGAACCTGCTGGTGCCAGGTCCCTGAGGGAGACAGTATCCTGGCAGCCGTCGGGGTACGCCACGTAGGCATACTGAGGGTTTGCATGGAGCAATTGCACCCTTTCCACCAACGGGTCCGCCTTGTGGAGTCGGACGTGCCTACGGAGCCTTCTGGGCTGCGAGGCAAGTCGGGAGCGACACCCCGGATGTGGACTTCCTGGGGAAGGCAAAAAGACGTTCATGGGGTGTGTTGTTAGTGGCGGTGCACAGTAGTGACCGAATGGAGTGTCGTGCATCAGGGAGGATCTCCAACCAGCCGGAGGCCGGGAGGTTCCTGGGCCGTAGGGCCAGTTGGACGGCCCTCCATACCGTCCCATTCTCCCTCTCTACCTGTCCGTTTCCCCGGGGCTTGTAGCTTGTCGTTCTTCTGGAGGCTATACCCCTGCTGAGCAGGAACTGATGCAGCTCATCACTCATAAAGGAGGATCCCCTGTCACTGTGGATGTAGGTGGGGAAACTGAACAGAGCGAATATTATGTTGAGGGCTTTGATGACGGTGGCAAACGTCATATCGGGGCATGGGATGGCAAAGGGGAATCTGGAATACTCATCGACCACACTGAGAAAATACGTGTTATGGTCTGTGGAGGGGAGGGGCCCTTTGAAATCCATGCTGAGGCGTTCAAAGGGGCGGGAGGGCTTCACCAGGCGCGCACGGCCAGGCCGGTAGAAGTGCGGTTTACACTCCGCGCAGACCTGGCAGTCCCTGTTGATTGTCCGTACTTCCTCGACGGAGTAGGGCAAATTGCGGGCCTTTATGAAATGGTACAACTGTGGGACCCCCGGGTGACAAAGGCTGTCGTGCAGGGTCCGGAGTCGATCTACTTGTGCGCTGGTACATGTACCTCGGGACAGGGCGCCCGGGGGCTCGTTGAGCTTACCAGGGCGATACAAAATCTCTTAATTGTAGGTGGAGAGCTCGATCCTCCACCTCAAGATTTTATCATTCTTGATCTTGCCCCGCTGTCTGTTATTGAACATGGAGGCTACCGACCGTTGGTCAGTGAGGAGAGTGAATCTCCTGCCGGCCAGGTAATGCCTCCAATGCCGCACAGCTTCAACAATAGCTTGGGCCTCTTTCTCGACGGATGAGTGCCGAATTTCTGAGGCATGAAAGGTGCGGGAGAAGAATGCCACGGGTCTGCCTGCCTGATTGAGGGTGGCGGCTAGGGCGACGTCTGACGCATCGCTCTCTACTTGAAAGGGCTACTGCGTGCATCCCGGCCTTGGCAATATCGGCTCTGATACGGGTGAAGGCCTGTTGAGCCTCGGTCATCAGGGGAAAATGGGTTGACTATGAGTGGGCAGGACTTGTCCGCATAGTTTGGGACCCACTAGGCGTAGTACGAAAAGAACCCCAGACAGCGTTTGAGGGCCTTGGGACAGTGGGGGAGGGGGAGCTCCATGAGGGGGCACGTGCGGTCAGGATCGGGCCCCAGAACTCCGTTCTGGACCACATACCCGAGGATGGCTATGTGGGTCGTGCTAAACACGTACTTTTCCTTGTTGTAGGTGAGGTTTACGAGAGTGGTGGTGTGGAGAAATTTGACAAGGTTGGCATCGTGGTCCTGCTGATCATGGCCGCAGATGGTGACGTTGTCTAGGTACGGAAAGGTGGCCCGCGAACCATACCGGTCGACCGTTCAATCCATCTCCTTTTGGAAGACTGAGACCCCGTTGGTGACACCGAAGGGAACCCTGAGGAAGTGATAGAGGCGGCCATCTGCCTTGAAGGCAGTGTATGGATGGTCTAATTTACGAATGGGGAGCTGGTGGTAGGCGGATTTGAGGTCTACAGTTGTGAAGACCCAGTACTGTGCAATCTGATTGACCATATCAGATATGCGTGGGAGGGGGTACACGTGGAGCTGCGTATACCGATTGATGGTCTGGCTGTAGTCCACGACCATTCTGTGTTTCTCCCCAGTTTTAACTACTACCACTTGAGCTCTCCAGGGGCTGTTGCTGGCCTCGATGATGCCTTCCCGAAGCAGCCGCTGGACCTCGGACCTGATGAAGGTCTTGTCCTGGGTGCTGTACCGTCTGCTCCTGGTGGCGACGGGTTTGCAATCCGAGGTTAGATTTGCGAAGAGGGAAGGCAGATCGACCTTTAGGGTCGCGAGGCCGCAGACAGTGAGGGGTGGTAGGGGCCGCCGAATTTCAGGGGTAGGCTCTGGAGGTTGCACTGGAAATCCAGGCCTAGCGGTAGGGCAGTGCCGAGGTTAGGGAGGACGTAGAGGCGGAAGCCACTGAATTCTACGCCCTAGACCGTGAGTGTGACCGTAGAGTACCCCCGGATCGCCACGGAATGGGATCCGGAGGCTAGGGAGATTCTTTGATTGGCGGGGTGTACCGCGAGGGAGCAGCGCCTCACCGTATCCGGGTGGATGAAGCTCTTGGTGCTCCCGGAGTCCAGCAGGCAAGAGGTCACATGTCCGTTGACTTTCACGCTGGTCGATGCGGTGGTCAGGTTGTGTGGACGAGACTGGTCGATGGTACTGAGGCGAGTCGTGGTCGGTCGTCGCTGGTGTAGGATGACGAGGAACCCGGGGGGCCCTGGTCCTGGAACGCTGGCGGTGCCCATGTGCCGTTGGGGAGACAAGATGGCGGCGCCTGAAGATCTCGAGGAGGACAAAATGGCGGCTGAAGATCTAGAGGAGTACAAAATGGCGGTGCCCATGGGCCGCACGTACCGGGGATTGAACAAGATGACGGCGCCCATGGGCCACACGTATTGCTCCGGGGAGGAGATGCTGGCGCTCATTGTCCGTAAACGAGGGGGGTGGGGGCGATAGCGGGGACTGCACGGGCCTGGCACACCGCGGCGAAGTGCCCCTTCTTGCCGCAAGCCTTACAAAGGGCAGTGCGGGCCGGGCAGCGTTGGCGGGGGTGTTTCTGCTGGCCGCAGAAATAACATCGGGACCCCCGGGGTTTGCTGGCTGGCGCGTGGCGCAGGCGTATTGGCTGGGTAAGGCCCCCGCTGGGGCGGCCGTCTGTGGGGTCCACGATGCGTAGGAGGGGCGGGCCGCGCGGCTGGGGCTGTAGGCCTGAACGTTGCATGAGGCTACCATCATGGAGAGCGCTAGTTTCTTTGTCTCCACTAGGTCGAGCGTGGCCCCCTCTAACAGTCGCTGGCGTATGAAGTCCGACCCAATCCCCGTAACAAACGCGTCCCGCATAAGGAGGTTTGAATGTTCAGTGGCCGTAACGGCCTGACAGTCACAGTCCCGGACGAGTGGGATTAGGGCCCGCCAGAAGTCTTCTACGGACTCACCAGGGAGTTGAGAGCGAGTGGCGAGTAAGTGCCTGGTGAAGAGCATGTTCGTCTTCTGAGCTTAATTTTCCTTGAGAAGCATCATGGCTTCGGTGTAGTTCGGCGCGTCCTGGATTAGCGGAAAGACGCTGGAGCTCAACCTCGAGTACAGGATCTGTATCTTCTGCGCCTCCGAGACAGGGGTGGACGCCAAGTTGATGTACGCCTCGAAGCAAGCTAGCCAGTGTTGAAAGTCCTTTTTGGAGTCGCTTGAATGCGGATCCAGCTGCAGGCGATCCGGTTTGATACGGAGGTCCATTTTTTGAAAATCTTAGAGCAATAAATTGATGCACGATCAATTGCACAAAGACTTGAGTTGGATACAACTGAGGCTCTATTGCTCTAAGATGTGTGACCTCCCACAGCAGCTGGCGAAATGGCTGCAGCATGGAGGACACACATATTTATACTCCGCCTACTGGGCGGAGCCAGCAGGCAGGGACTACTAACGAACCTGTAGTACAGGTCCTACCATACATCACCTAATAGAGGTGCAACAGTGGTTTACCACACAATCAATCAAGGTTATGGCTGATATAGTTGAAAGTAGTGCCCAGAGCCCATTTATCTATGACGAGTAGCCTGTTTGCCGGTAGTTGGACCAACCAACACATACACATCGCAGCCAATCATCAGTGAGAGCACACGCACTATAAAACAGGGAACACCACAGTTCCTGCTCATTCTACCAGGAGATAGCAGAGAGCTCAGAGCACAGAGCTCACAGCATGCCACCCAGACATACACCATGTGCTGAGTGCCTCACCAAGATAGTGAAAGGGCTGGGTCCACAGGTTAGCTGGTGAAGCACGAAACTCAGCCAGCAGTTATTAGTTGTTATTGTTTAAGACAATAAAACAGAGTTGTACCATCTACAACCGTATTGGTTCATTTGTGGTTCGTAACACCCAACACGACATTCACCTCACTGATTGCTTGAAGGTGAGTGCTGATGGTGGAAGTCAGCTTCTTCACCCAGAGCCTCTGTATGATTGAGGGATCTTAAGGAGCTTTTGTACCTCGGGACAGTTAAGTAGACCATGAGGGGCGCAATTGAAGGGTTCTTCCACAGATGGCAGCCGCTTACTTTGTACTTTAAAGCAGGCATTGTCAAACTCAGGGCTGCGAGCTGGAGGGTCAGGGAGTGGGACAGGCTATGAGCTGGAGGGTCAGGGAGTGGGAGGCTGCGAGCTGGAGGGTCAGGGAGTGGGAGGCTGCGAGCTGGAGGGTCAGGGAGTGGGAGGCTGTGAGCTGGAGGGTCAGGGAGTGGGAGGCTGCCAGCTCGAGGGTCAAGGATTGGGAGGCTGCGAGCTGGAGAGTCAGGGAGTGGGAGGCTGCGAGCTGGAGGGTCAGGGAATGGGAGGCTGCCAGCTCGAGGGTCAGGGTGTGGGAGGCTGCGAGCTGGAGGGTTGGGAGTAGGAGGCTTCGAGTTGGAGGGTCAGAGAGTGGGAGGCTGAGAGATGGAGGGTCAGGGAGTAGAGGCTGTGAGCTGGATGGTCAGGGAGTGGGGGGCAGCCAGCTGGAGGATCAGGGAGTAGGAGGCTGTGAGCTGGAGGGTCAGGGAGTAGGAGGCTGCCAGCTGGAGGGTCAGGGAGTGGGAGGCTGCCAGCTGGAGGGTCAGGGAGTGGGAGGCTGCGAGCTGGAGGGTCAGGGAGTGAGAGGCTGTGAGCTGGAGGGTCAGGGAGTGGGAGGCTGTGAGCTGGAGGGTCAGGGAGTGAGAGGCTGTGAGCTGGAGGGTCAGGGAGTGAGAGGCTGTGAGCTGGAGGGTCAGGGAGTGAGAGGCTGTGGGCTGGAGGGTCAGGGAGTAGGAGGCTGTGAGCTGGAGGGTCAGGGAGTGGGAGGCTGTGAGCTGGAGGGCCAGGGAGTGGGAGGCTGCGAGCTGGAGGGTCAGGGAGTGAGGCTGTGAGCTGGAGGGTCAGGGAGTGAGAGGCTGTGAGCTGGAGGGTCAGGGAGTGAGAGGCTGTGAGCTGGAGGGTCAGGGAGTAGGAGGCTGCGAGCTGGAGGGTCAGGGAGTGGGAGGCTGCGAGCTGGAGGGTCAGGGAGTGGGAGGCTGCGAGTTGGAGGGTCAGGGAGTAGGAGGCTGTGAGTTGGAGGGTCAGGGAGTGGGAGGCTGCGAGTTGGAGGGTCAGGGGGTAGGAGGCTGTGAGCTGGAGGGTCAGGGTGTGGGAGGCTATGAGCTGGATGGTCAGGGAGTAAGAGGCTGAGCTGGAGGGTCAGGGAGTGGGAGGCTGCGAGTTGGAGGGTCAGGGAGTAGGAGGCTATGAGTTGGAGGGTCAGGGAGTAAGAGGCTCTGAGCTGGAGGGTCAGGGAGTGGGAGGCTGCGAGTTGGAGGGTCAGGGAGTAAGAGGCTGTGAGCTGGAGGGTCAGCGTGTGGGAGGCTGTGAGCGGGAGGGTCAGGGAGTAAGACGCTGTGAGCTGGAGGGTCAGGGAGTGGGAGGCTGCGAGCTGGAGGGTCAGGGAGTAGGAGGCTGCGAGTTGGAGGGTCAGGGAGTAGGAGTGTCAGGGAGTGTGAGGTGTTGGGTGCTCTGAGGTACAGACGAACCAACACGGTTGCGATTGGTACAACGCAGTTTTATTCCAACCAACTATTTACACATCTGACTTGGTACTCAGCACGTTGTGACTGTGTGAGTGTCTTGCTAATGAGGTCCTGGCCCTGTGCTGTCTCCAGATGGACTGGCCAGGAGGTGTCGTGTTTCTTGTCTTATACTGTGTCTGCTCTTGTCTGTGATTGGCTGTCGTGTTATGTGTGCTAATTGGTTTGTTGGTCTGTCTATCATTATGTATGTGTTCTGATGTATGTTTGAATATCATGGCATCCCCCTTTTTTACAAGATTATGTGCCTACGTGATTATAAATATAAATGTGTCCTGAGTGCAGCTAAAGGTGTGTGTGCGTAATATTTACATCATGTACATGGGGCCTAACTATATACAAGGGGCGATGGCAGGTGTGACATGCTAACGAGGTTGTACCATAACAAAAGAAGCCTGGAATGATAAAACAGTGACATGTTACAAAACAGTAGTTGCTAAAGTTTGACGTGTGAACAGTCTCATAAGTTCAGTCTAGTAGGTGGGCGACGAATTCGGGTTGACCGCCTCAAGGGTGGGTCGAGAACCCCCGGCTGAGGTGCGAGCCTGGCCACGGGCGGCGACAGAAGGGGCATGGTATATGGCAGCTCCACGAAGTCGCTATCAGGAACCAGTGGAGGACACGGCGTCTGTGTAGGGTCCCGTTGCGAGCATGGAAGTAGGCGAAGGGCTCGGCAATTGCGCCTACGCACGGATCCATCCGGCATGCGTACCAGGAACGAGCGGGGAGTCACACGTCAGAGAACTTCAGCAGGTGCTGACCAGCCACCGTCTGGTAGGTGGATGCGGACGTTGTCTCCAAGGGCCAGGGAGGGAAGATCAGTTGCCCATATGTCGTACGATCTCTTCTGGCGATCGCGCTGCAGTTGCATCCTATGCAGTACCGGAGCATGGTCTATTGTCGGTGCCAGGATGGAAGGCACAGTGGTTCTGAGGGCGCGACCCATCAGCAGCTGTGCTGGTGAGAGACCCGGAGCTAATGGGGCCGAGCGATAGGCCAGCAGGGCGAGGTAGAAGTCCGACCCGGCAGCAGCAGCCTTGCAGAGGAGCCGCTTGGCAATGTGAATGCCCTTCTCCGCCTTTCCATTGGACTGGGGATGCAGAGGGCTGGACGTGCTGTGCGGAATCACAATCCAGTCCAGCTTCAGAAGGACACCATCAATGATGGCTAGGTCGTCTCGTACATTGTAGAACTGCAGGCACTGCCCTTTGAGCCATCCTCCCGTCACGTGGCGCATCACTCGCTGCATAAGGGGGTCGGTCGCAGTCTCTCGGCGGATACGGGTCAGACTGGAGTCGTCAGCCGGCAGATTTGCCGCTGTCAAAGCCACCGGTGCCTCGACCTGACATACGAACCCCTCCGCATCTGGCGGCGTGCTCACTGCTCTGGATAGGGCATCTGCCACGAAGCGGTCCTTCCCTGGAGTGTAGACCAGTTGGAAGTCGTACCTCCTGAGTTTAAGTAGGATGCGCTGGAGGCGATGGTCATCTCGTTCAGGTCCTTGTTTATTATGCTGACCAGGGGGCGGTGGTCAGCTTCGACCGTGAACCGTGGAAGACCATAGACGTAATCGTGGAACTTGTCTAAACCGGTTAGCAAGCCCAGGCATTCTTTTTCGATTTGCGCGTAGCGCTGCTCTGTGGGGGTCATGGCCCGCGATGCATAGGCCACTGGGGCCCATGATGCCGTGTCATCCCTCTGCAGGAGCACTGCTCCAATGCCGGATTGGCTGGCATCAGTTGAGATTTTGGTGGCACGAGCTGGAGGGTCAGGGATTGGGAGGCTGCGAGCTGCGAGCTGGAGGGTCAAGGAGTAGGAGGCTGTGAGTTGGAGGTTCAGGGAGTGGGAGGCTGTCAGCTGGAGGGTCAGGGAGTGGGACAGGCTGCGAGCTGGAGGGTCAGGGAGTAGGAGGCTGCGAGCTGGAGGGTCAGGGAGTAGGAGGCTGTGAGCTGGAGGGTCAAGGAGTGGGACAGGCTGCGAGCTGGAGGGCCAGGGAGTGGGAGGCTGCGAGCTGGAGGGACAGAGAGTGGGAGGCTGCGAGCTGGAGGGACAGAGAGTGGGAGGCTGCGAGCTGGAGGGACAGAGAGTGGGAGGCTGCGAGCTGGAGGGTCAGGGAGTGGGAGGCTGCGAGCTGGAGGGACAGAGAGTGGGAGGCTGCGAGCTGGAGGGACAGAGAGTGGGAGGCTGCGAGCTGGAGGGTCAGGGAGTGGGAGGCTGCGAGCTGGAGGGTCAGGGAGTGGGAGGCTGCGAGCTGGAGGGACAGAGAGTGGGAGGCTGCGAGCTGGAGGGTCAGGGAGTGGGAGGCTGCGAGCTGGAGGGTCAGGGAGTGGGAGCTGCGAGCTGGAGGGTCAGGGAGTAAGAGGCTGTGAGCTGGAGGGTCAGGGAGTGGGAGGCTGTGAGCTGGAGGGTCAGGGAGTAGGAGGCTGTGAGCTGGAGGGTCAGGGAGTGGGAGGCTGTGAGCTGGATGGTCAGGGAGTAAGAGGCTGTGAGCTGGAGGGTCAGGGAGTGGGAGGCTGTGAGCTGGATGGTCAGGGAGTGGGAGGCTGCGAGCTGGAGGGTCAGGTAGTAGGAGGCTGCGAGCTGGAGGGTCAGGGAGTGGGAGGCTGTGAGCTGGAGGGTCAGGGAGTAGGAGGCTGCGAGCTGGAGGGTCAGGGAGTAGGAGGCTGCGAGTTGGAGGGTCAGAGAGTAGGAGAGTGTTGTACCCTCAATAACGACACGAGAGAGTAAAACGGTAAAGAAGGCTTTAATAAGCTAAGAACTAGCCTGGTGCCGAGACGTGTGCTTACTGGGTGCCGCCTGCAAGTAACCCAGGCGGAGTCCCCCAGGGATCCAAGCCCAGTCTTAAAGGGGACATCAACTTTCATGATGATAAGGGTACAGTAATACAATAACCGTTCATCACAGAGAGGCTGCGTGCTGGAGGGTCAGGCAGTAGGAGGCTGTGAACTGGAGGGTCAGGGAGTGGGAGGCTGAGAACTGGAGTGTCAGGGAGTAGGAGGCTGTGAACTGGAGGGTCAGGGAGTGGGAGGCTGTGAACTGGAGGGTCAGGGAGTAGGAGGCTGCGAGCTGGAGGGTCAGGGAGTGGGAGGCTGTGAACTGGAGGGTCAGGGAGTAGGAGGCTGCGAGCTGGAGGGTCAGGGAGTGGGAGGCTGCGAGCTGGAGGGTCAGGGAGTGGGAGGCTGCGAGCTGGAGGGTCAGGGAGTGGGAGGCTGCGAGCTGGAGGGTCAGGGACTGGGAGGCTGTGAACTGGAGGGTCAGGGAGTAGGAGGCTGCGAGCTGGAGGGTCAGGGAGTGGGAGGCTGTGAACTGGAGGGTCAGGGAGTAGGAGGCTGCGAGCTGGAGGGTCAGGGAGTGGGAGGCTGTGAACTGGAGGTTCAGGGAGTGGGAGGCTGCGAGCTGGAGGGTCAGGGAGTGGGAGGCTGTGAGCTGGATGGTCAGGGAGTAAGAGGCTGTGAGCTGGAGGGTCAGTGAGTGGGAGGCTGTGAGCTGGATCGTCAGGGAGTGGGAGGCTGCGAGCTGGAGGGTCAGGGAGTAGGAGGCTGCGAGCTGGAGGGTCAGGGAGTGGGAGACTGTGAGCTGGAGGGTCAGGGAGTAGGAGGCTGCGAGCTGGAGGGTCAGGGAGTAGGAGGCTGCGAGTTGGAGGGTCAGAGAGTAGGAGAGTGTTGTACCCTCAATAACGACACGAGAGAGTAAAACGGTAAAGAAGGCTTTAATAAGCTAAGAACTAGCCTGGTGCCGAGACGGGTGCTTACTGGGTGCCGCCTGCAAGTAACCCAGGCGGAGTCCCCCAGGGTTCCAAGCCCAGTCTTAAAGGGGACATCACCTTTCAATGTGATAAGGGTACAGTAATACAATAACCGTTCATCACAGAGAGGCTGCGTGCTGGAGGGTCAGGCAGTAGGAGGCTGTGAACTGGAGGGTCAGGGAGTGGGAGGCTGTGAACTGGAGGGTCAGGGAGTAGGAGGCTGTGAACTGGAGGGTCAGGGAGTGGGAGGCTGTGAACTGGAGGGTCAGGGAGTAGGAGGCTGCGAGCTGGAGGGTCAGGGAGTGGGAGGATGCGAGCTGGAGGGTCAGGGAGTGGGAGGCTGCGAGCTGGAGGGTCAGGGAGTGGGAGGCTGTGAGCTGGAGGGTCAGGGAGTAGGAGGCTGTGAGCTGGAGGGTCAGGGAGTGGGAGGCTGTGAGCTGGATGGTCAGGGAGTAAGAGACTGTGAGCTGGAGGGTCAGGGAGTGGGAGGCTGTGAGCTGGATGGTCAGGGAGTGGGAGGCTGCGAGCTGGAGGGTCAGGGAGTAGGAGGCTGCGAGCTGGAGGGTCAGGGAGTGGGAGGCTGCGAGCTGGAGGGTCAGGGAGTAGGAGGCTGCGAGTTGGAGGGTCAGAGAGTAGGAGAGTGTTGTATCCTCAATAACGACACGAGAGAGTAAAACGGTAAAGAAGGCTTTAATAAGCTAAGAACTAGCCTGGTGCCGAGACGGGTGCTTACTGGGTGCCGCCTGCAAGTAACCCAGGCGGAGTCCCCCAGGGTTCCAAGCCCAGTCTTAAAGGGGACATCACCTTTCATGATGATAAGGGTACCGTAATACAATAACCGTTCATCACAGAGAGGCTGCGTGCTGGAGGGTCAGGCAGTAGGAGGCTGTGAACTGGAGGGTCAGGGAGTGGGAGGCTGTGAACTGGAGGTTCAGGGAGTAGGAGGCTGTGAACTGGAGGGTCAGGTAGTGGGAGGCTGTGAACTGGAGGGTCAGGGAGTAGGAGGCTGCGAGCTGGAGGGTCAGGGAGTGGGAGGCTGCGAGCTGGAGGGTCAGGGAGTGGGAGGCTGCGAGCTGGAGTGTCAGGGGGTGGGAGGCTGCGAGCTGGAGGGTCAGGGACTGGGAGGCTGCCTGCTGGAGGGTCAGGGAATGGGACAGGCTGCGAGCTGGAGGGTCAGGGAGTAGGAGGCTCTAAGCTGGAGGGTCAGTGAGTAGGAGGCTGCGAGCTGAAGGGTCAGGGAGTGGGAGGCTTCGAGCTGGAGGGGCAGAGAGTATGAGACAGTGAGCTGGACGGTCGGGGAGTAGGAGGCTGCGGGCTGCGAGCTGGAGGGTCGGGAGTAGTGTGGTAAACCACTGCGTTCTGATATTAGAGATTGTACGGTAGAACCTGCACTACAGGTTCACCTGTGGCCCCTGCATGCTAGCTCTGCCCAGGAGGTGGGGTATAAATACGCGTGGCCTCCAGCTCGCAGCCATTTAGCCAGCTGCTGTGGGAGGCCACACATCTGATACTAATAAAGCCTCAGTGTGGATTCAACTTCGTCTCCAGTCAAATTGATCGTGCCTCAATTTATTAGTATCAGATTCAGAAGATGGACCTCCGCATTAAACCAGATCGTCTGCAGCTGGATCCACTCTCAAGCGACTCCAGAAAGGACTTCCAGCACTGGCTAGCTTGTTTTGAAGCGTATATCAGCGCGGGGCCGACCCCTGTTCCAGAGGCTCAGAAGATCCAGATATTATACTCCGGACTCAGCTCTAAAGTCTTCCCGCTGATCCAGGATGCGGCCAATTACGCTGATGCCATGACTCGACTCAGAGAAAATTATGAACAGAAGACGAACACGCTCTTCGCCAGCCACGCGCTCGCAACTCGTGCTCAACTACCTGGTGAGTCAATCGAAGACTTCTGGAGGGCCTTGATCCCACTAGTTCGGGACTGTGACTGCTGTTGCTAACTTTTGGTTGGTTCAATTGGCTCTGTTTTATAACCTTTGCTCTCGAGTCGCCAGGTATCTTTATGATACCGCCACGAGGTTCAAGTTCAAGTAATGATCAATAACTCAATACACCAATTAGTAAGATTCAAATCAAAGCACATCTATTATACACAGTAAATCGCTACTCATGCATAAACTCTACTTTCTAAGTTATTTCTATAACTAACAGGCCAATACTTAGCTTCGGACTGGCCCACCAGGCCCCCTTCAGGGGAACAAATGGCCATTCATGCGGGTTCTGAGTCTGCGGGATTCAAAGCTGGTATGGACTGGTAGCTAGGAGTGCCCATCTCGTAGCGAGCGTTGACTTGAGACTTGCGTTCTTTGGCGGCAGCTGGACAGGTCACTGTCAAGGGTTGGTTCGCGTTGCTGAGTGACTCTGTCAAGAAGGACGATTTGAACTTGGGGGCTTTACTTTATAGTCCCCAGGGGCTTCCCGCCTTTCAGGGCGGACCCCGTACCTGGTTTCAAGTGATTGGACTTTGTTCCAATCGCTTGGTTCGATTTCTCCAATACTGGAGCGGTTCCCTGATCGATGGGTGGTCTTTAGGTGTCTGTTAACCTCTTTTGTGTTGGCTCCTGCTGGTGCCGAGGAGTCTGGCTTGGCCTTGTTTACCGTAAATGTTTTGATTGTTCCCGGGGATTGCTCATTAGTATGTAGATGGCTGCTACATTATTATGCCGATGGCTGCTGGTATCGATGCTGTCTGGGCTTTTGCAGAGTCCAATACACAGTAACTTGCACCTGCAAGTTTTTTGCCTGTGTTGGCTGAATTTCCCTTCAGCCTTTGCTGTTCTCCATTTTACGTCGGGAATTGGCCAACCAAGGTGGCTGCAATCCCTCCTTGTGATCCTAACGCGAAGCGTGAATGATGACATAACTGCGTTGTTCTTCATTCCCTGACACGGCGAGCACTCTTCTATGGCCTCTACACTGCCCATAACTATGCAAGACACTTTTAAGTGACAATTCTGAGTGGCGCTATGTCAAACAGGGACATGCATTACAAAATAAGAAAAACGGTACCTCTAACTGTCCCTGGTAAACTACACTCACTCAAACATTCAATCATACTAACTTCCTAAACAATACAAACAAAATCATATCAGCGTTATTCACATTTTTCCTGGCTTGGCAGTCAAGCTCAGGATTGTACAATCGCTCATGAAACATTTTTTTATTCAGAAAAAAGGGACGCAAACGAATGTTCTTTATTATAGATCATGGGTGTCGGGGGCCTGGACATAACCAAAAATAGGGGATCTTATCCTACATACCGGGGTGCAAGCGCGGTAGGCTCTCCTTCGCCATTTCCTCAGACGAATAGTCTGCACGATGCAGCAGAGTATCGCCAATACTAATAGGGATTCTATCAAGTAGGACAGGGAGTACCAGGTTATAAACCTGTCACACCAAGATGGTGTGGTGTCGCTTGTGACTGGGCTCTGGGTGCTGTGGGGAAGAGAATCATTAAAGGCTGGGGGGGTTGGGGTCAGGGGGTTCGCGTTCGCGCGCAACCAAATGTCCATTATGGTGATGAGCAACACGGAGGGTGTCCTCATGGATCTTCGTCTTTCTCTTCTCTTCTCTTCTGTTCCTGGAGCTTCTGGAGTTCTGTGGGATCAAGCATAGTGTCTGGTACTATCTCAGTTTAATATCTCGTATGATAGGCTGTCTGTCCTTTTGTGCCAATTACTCCCTTTATAATTGGTCACTATGTGTGACTCCCTCATTTTTATTTCTCCAAAAACCGAATTTCAGGACAAGACACATTTACAAATACTGAACCAGTGCGAGCCATCTCTCAGGCTGTGCGATTTACCATCCAAATGTTTGAGGATGTAAATAGCATAGGGTTGGCAACCTAAGGGTTACCTGACAACAAATCAAAACTTTTTGAAAGAAAATTGGATGGAATCCCCGGGTAGGACGGCGACCAATACCGTGTGTGCTCTACCCGAGCGTAGCTGACCAGAGGGGGGGTTCCCAGGCAGGGCGGGTCCCAATGCCGTTTCTCCACTGACTGAGCAACCGACAAGAACGGGCAAGCAATGTAGTCATCGTGGGGGGTTGCCGTATTGGTTCTTCCTTCGAACCAGAAGGGCAGTTACGAACAGGGGTCTGGCAAGCTCTCAGAGGTTTCGGCCGAAAAATAAGGCGTGGGGCCGTGGAAAAATTTCCGATGTCACAAACATAAACAGTACAACTGCAAACAACATAAAACTGCAGGTTCCATCAGAAAGGACACCGTTTTCTCCCAAGTGGTTCCTTTTTAAAACATCATCTGGACATCTCAGTTATCGGTTGCGAACAGGGTCGCAAAGGGGTTCTCGTTTTGGGAGTCAGACTCAAAGTCGTCATCTTCTCCCGGATGCCAAACTCTCGAGTGTAACAGGGCGGATAGGGCTGCATGGTGTGATTTGGGATCCCTCTCGTCATTCCGGACGAGTCTGTATGAATTGTCTTGGTGCCAAAAAGTGGTGTCTAGTTCTGTGGGGACGGAATCGGGGTCGTCATCATAGGTCGGTAGTCGGTGGTGGGGTTTGTTTAGGAAAGTGATCATGACGGGATCACTCGAATCGTGGTCGGATTTGCTGGGTGTGGGTCCTTTTGCATGGGAATAGTAGGGAGGCGTGCTGTGGCTATTGTCCGAGTCACAGTCTCTGTCTCTGCTGCTGCAGTCTGTGGGCGTTCCGGGGCGGAGTGTATAGTTCGGGGGTGGAGTCGAGGTTGAGTCCGTGGCTGGGCTGGACGTGTTGGGGGAGGGTAGGGTTACGTTGGCTGTGGGCGGGGCGTGGTCTGCTGCGTCGAGCATGACGTGATGTGCATGGTTAGACTGTGTTCCATATGCCTTAAGCTGGTTGATATGGAACCACGCAGTCTTTCCATTGGGGTACTTTATTTTGTAGACGGAAGGGCTTACTTTGTCCGCAATGGAGTACGGACCCGAATATTTAGGTGACAGGAATGTGCTGGGGTTGTATACGGAGAGCATGACTTGCTGTCCTACACTGAACTCAGTCGCATGCACTGTCTTATCGACACCGGCCTTGCTCTGTTTCTTTCTTGTGCCCAATTTCACTGCGGCTGCTAGCTGAGCCGTTTTAACATTCTGTACCATTTGTTCTACTGCTTTCTCGTGTGTAAGGGCCGTCACCTCGGGGCTGGTCAAATCTAATCCCAATAAAAATTCTGTGCCTTTCATGGGGCGTCCGGTCATGAGGGCGCGTGGGGTGTAACCTGTGGAAGTTGAAACTGTATTTCGCAAATCATCAGCGCAAAAGGGAGGACTGAATCCCAAGTGGTGTTGTTTTGCTGGACCATTTCTCTGAGGGTTGCCTTTAGGGTCCGATTCATACGCTCCACGATACCACTTGACTGGGGGTGGTATGCGATGTGAAATTTTTGGGTAATGCCAAATATCGTGAGGACGTTCTTCATGACACGTCCCGTAAAATGGGAACCTTGGTCGGATTCAATGCTGCGGGGGAGTCCCCATCTCGTAAAGATGTGGTGGGTTAAAATCTTGGCTGTGGTCTTTGCCGAGTTCGTTCTGGATGGGAATGCTTCCACCCATTTTGTAAACGTGTCTATCACCACGAGTACACACTTATAACCATTCCTGCAAGGGGGCAATGGTCCAATATAATCAATCTGGAGGTTAGTCCAGGGACCATTAACGGGTTGGGTGTGACTGAGCTGAGCCTTTTTGGCGTATCTGTCCGGGTTGTTCTGGGCACAGATAAGGCAATTCTCAACGTAGTGAGTTACATTGTCTTTTAAACTTGGCCATCAACAGAGCTGCCTGAGGTGGGCTGTAGTGGGGTCAATTCCTTGAAGTCCATGACTGTCATGAAACAAACAAATGAGCTGATTCCTGTCCTGTTCAGGAACCACAGAAAGGGTGTCTTTTAACACCACACCGTCATGTGTGGTCAGTGCATTTTTGAATCTATCATAGGGTGCTGTAAATTTTCCTTTTAAAATCTCCCTGAGATTGCTATCCTCCTTCTGGGCCTGCACTAAATCCTCGATATTTGTCTGCGAGACCTCAACTGCATTCACTGGTGCGCTCTCGGGGGATGTCCAGAAATATCCGTGCCTGGAACCTGCTTTTGCCAGTGCGTCGGTCTTTACATTTCCAGGGGGGGAGGAACGATGGTGACTACGAACTTTAACTATTCCAAAGGTCCGGCCCTGGGCTTTTTCTAGAATGTGGTGGAGCAATGGGGCTGAAGGGAGGGGTTTTCCGTCTGCGGAAACAAATCCTCTTGCTTTCCACAGGGGTAGGAATTCCGTAAGGCTGTTGTAGAGGCTGTCCAAATATATGCCTGCTGGGCTGGGGAAGGAATCTGGGTGTTCCACTATGTATGCGATGGCCGCAAGTTCTGCAGCCTGTGCGCCTAAGTGTCCGGGTAGTTTTATTGCTATTTCTTCTAGGGCGCATCCCTGCGTGTCCTCGATGTAAATGCCGCATCCTGTTATGCGCTTCCCTGCTAATACTGTGGAAGATCCATCCACATATATCTTCGCACGTGTCTGTGTGCTTGGGGCTCTGGGGTGAACTACCTATCTTTCTGAGGGGTGTTTTCGCAATAAAGGGGCCTGTGTTGTGGTGTGGAGAGATAATTTCACACTCATGGTGGGTTTCGGGGTACTGTAGATAATCGGCTAAAAAAGTGTGGGTCTTTGTCCTTTTAACAGTGACGTCCTGTCCCTGCAAAAGAAGGGTCCATCTAGCTGCTCTAATCTGACTAACTGTACCGTCCTTGAGTCGTCCGTCAAGTAAATGTTGGGTGGGGGTGTGTTCCGTGAGGATTGTGATGGGGTTTAGTCCGGTTATGTAAGAAAAATATTGTACTGCCCAAAATACCGCGAGCAGGTGCCTTTCACAGGCTGAAAATCCCTGCTCCATAGCATCTAAAACTCTGGAGGCGTAAGCCACGGGCCTTAAATGTTCGTGCCATTCCTGGAGGAGCACGGCCGAAAGGGTGCGGTCTGTGCTTGCTACCTCTATCGCATAGGGGGAAAGCGGGTCTGGAACTTGTAGTACGGGGGCTGCTATGAGTGCTCTTTTCAACGAGTCCACAGCATCCGTATGCTGTGGAAGCCAATCCCAGGGGGCTCCTTTCTTTAGGAGGTCTGAGAGGGGTGCTGCCTTGCTGGCGAAACCATCAATGTGGTTTCGGCAGTAGCCAACCAGTCCTAAAAACGACCGGAGGGCTGAAACGTTCTGGGGAAGGGGCAATTTAGCAATCGAGTCAATTCTTTTGTGCTCGTTCTCGCGTTTACCATGTGTGATAATTGTACCCAAATATATCACTTTGTTTTCCAAAATCTGGGCCTTTTTGGGGTTAACTTTACATCCAATTTTCTGTAGGAGTTCCAGGAGTTCGGAAAGAAGCTCGATGTGCTCTTCCTTGGTGTCTGTCTGCAGTAGTAGGTCGTCCACATACTGGACCAGACATTCGGGGTGAGAAAATTTTGATAATCCATTTGCCAGCTGGCGGTGGAAAATGGAGAGGGAGTTGTGGAATCCTTGTGGAAGGCATGTCCACGTGTACTGCTGATTTTTAAACGTGAATGCAAATTTGTATTGGCACGCTTTTGCCAATGGAATGGACCAGAATCCATTACTGATATCCAAAACCGCAAAGAATCGGGAATTGAGTCCCTGCTTGAGCATGGTCTCGGGACTTGTGGCGACCGTGGGGGCTGCTGCGGGGGTGACTTTGTTGAGTTCCCGGTAATCGATGGTCAGTCGCCATGATCCATCGGGCTTTCTCAATGGCATTATTAGTGGAGGCTACTGATCTGAGTACGCCCTGCTCAAATAAGCTGTTGATAACTTTTGCGATTTCTCCCTCTGCCTCTTGGGAAAATCCATATTGCTTTTGGGGTCTAGGGTCAGGTCCTGTGATTTGTACTGAACCAGCCATCCGGCCACAGTCGTGTTTGTGGGTCGCGAATGCTGTCCTGTTCTTTTGTAAAACTGCCCTAACCTGCTTGTCCGTGCTAATCGTAGTCGGGTCAAACCAAAATTTGTCTACTGCGCTGTGGTGGTATGTATTAGGGGTAATACGGTACACCACGTGTCGACAGGCTATTGGTGGAGGGATGCCAGGGCCTGATAGAATCTGCCACCTACTGGACTCCACCCAGAAATGCCGGTATAAGAACCCAGTTTTTCCCTCCATTTCCCTCAGCAGTTGTATTCTGTAACCACGCTGCTGGGGATAAAGTTCTGCTTAATAAAGCCTTCAATTGACATTACCTCAACCTGCCTCGCGTCATATTGACGGTGCTACAATTTATTAAGCAGAATTTAAATTGAAGAAAACGACGTGGGAACGTCCGAATCACCCCGGAGTGCCTGCGCATCGCACCCCAAGCAGCTAACTAGGCCTCTATCGTCAAACACTGGATGGCATGCTTTGAGGGCTACCTCCGAACGGCCCCCGGCACACCGACTGACGAACAAAAGATGCAGGTCCTCTATTCCAGGGTGAGTCCTGACGTCTACTCCCTTATCGAGGACGAGGACGGTTTCACCGGTGCCATCGCCACGCTGAAGGATATCTACATCCGGCCCGCCAACCAGGTTTTTGCTCGCTACCAGCTCGCCACACAACGGCAATTTCCGGGGGAATCGCTGGACGAGTTTTATAACGCCCTGCAGATCCTGGGTCGAAACTGCAACTGCCCGGCAGTAACAGCGAGTGAACACACAGAACTCTTGGTCCGCGATGCGTATGTGGCAGGTTTGGCCTCTTCCCAGATCCGCCAGAGGCTTCTGGAGAAAGAATCTCTGGGACTTACAGAGGCTCGGGCCTTGGCGGCATCCCTCGATGTGGCCTCGCGTAACGCCCGCGCCTACGCCCCCAACCGCACTACAGCCCCTTGGGCTCCGTGGACCCCCGCTGCGGTCGACTCTCCGACATCCCCCCCACCCCCGCAAATCTGGGCGGCCAAAACACCAGACCAACCGGGGGGGCCCCGCTGCTATTTTTGCGGCCAGCCGAAACACCCTCGGCAGCGATGCCCGGCCTGCGCGGCTACCTGCAAAAGCTGCGGGAAGAAAGGCCACTACGCGACGGTGTGCAAGTCCTGCGGGGTCGCCGCTATCTCCGGGGAAGAAACGGGACCACAGACCCAGCCCCCCCAATGATCCACGTGTGACCAACGGACCCCGGACGCCACGAGGGAGAGATGGGCGCCGCCATTTTGTCGACCCCCGACCGCGCTCGATCCGTGGACGCCGCCATCTTGGCTGAAGGACCCCGACACAGACGGCCACATACTGCCTGATTACGATGCTCAACTTCAACAACCACGTCTGGCTTCGACGACCCTCGACCAGTCGCGACCCCGGACGCTCCAGACTGCAACCACTACAGTCCTAGTGAATGGCTACGAGACGCCGTGTCTTATCGACTCTGGGAGCACGGAGAGCTTCATTCATCCGGACACGGTAAGGCGCTGTTCACTCGTAATTCGGCCAAGCACCCAGAAAATTTTCCTGGCGGCGGGATCCCACTCCGTTCAGATCACGGGGTTCTGCATCACTAACCTAAGGGTGCAGGGGAGGGAGTTCCGAAATTACCGGCTGTATGCCCTCCCCCATCTCTGTGCGCCCACACTCCTAGGGTTGGACTTCCAATGCAACCTCCAGAGTTTAACATTTAAATTTGGCGGCCCTATACCCCCACTGACTGTCTGCGGCCTCGCGACCCTCAAGGTTGAACCGCCTTCCTTGTTTGCGAACCTCACACCGGATTGCAAACCCGTCGCCACAAGGAGCAGGCGGTACAGCGCCCAGGACCGAGCATTTATCCGGTCCGAAGTCCAGAGGCTGCTGAAGGAAGGCATCATCCAGGCTAGCAACAGTCCCTGGAGAGCCCAGGTGGTAGTTGTTAAGACCGGGGAGAAACAGAGGATGGTCATCAACTATAGTCAGACCATCAACAGGTACACTCAGCTAGATGCGTACCCTCTCCCCCGCATATCCGACATGGTCAATCGGATTGCACAGTACAAGGTCTTTTCCACCGTGGACTTCAAGTCCGCCTACCACCAGCTCCCCATCCGTCCCAGTGACCACAACTATACTGCCTTCGAAGCAGACGGGCGGTTATACCACTTTTTAAGGGTTCCATTCGGCGTAACGAACGGAGTCTCGGTCTTCCAACGAGAGATGGACCGAATGGATGACCAGCACGGTTTACGGGCCACGTTCCCATATCTCGACAACGTCACCATCTGCGGCCACGACCAGCAGGACCACAACGCCAACCTCCAAAAATTCCTCCAGACCGCTCACACCCTGAACCTCACTTACAACAAAGAAAAATGCGTGCTCCGCACCGATCGTCTAGCCATCCTGGGCTACATAGTGCGTAAAGGAGTGATAGGCCCCGACCCTGAACGCATGCGCCCCGTCATGGAGTTCCCTCTCCCCCACTGTGCCAAAGCCCTGAAACGTTGCCTGGGCTTCTTTTCTTATTACGCCCAGTGGGTCCCCCAGTACGCAGACAAGGCCCGTGCACTAATCCAGTCCACTACTTTTCCCCTGACGACAGAGGCATGCCAGGCCTTTAGCCGCATCAAAACGGATATCGCAAAGGCCACGATGCGCGCCATCGATGAGTCCCTCCCCTTCCAGGTCGAGAGCGACGCATCGGATGTAGCTCTGGCGGCCACCCTCAACCAAGCAGGCAGACCCGTGGCCTTCTTCTCCCGAACCCGCCACGCTTCAGAAATCCGCCACTCCTCAGTGGAAAAGGAGGCACAAGCAATAGTGGAAGCTGTGCGACACTGGAGGCATTACCTGGCCGGTAGGAGATTCACTCTCCTCACTGACCAACGGTCGGTTGCCTTCATGTTCGATAATGCACAGCGGGGCAAGATCAAGAACGACAAGATCTTGCGGTGGAGGATCGAACTCTCCACCTTCAATTATGAGATCTTGTATCGTCCCGGAAAGCTGAACGAGCCATCCGATGCCCTATCTCGCGGCACATGTGCCAATGTACAAGTGGACCATCTACAAGCCCTCCATGAGGACCTCTGCCACACGGGAGTCACTCGTTGCTACCACTTCCTTAAGGCCCGCAACCTCCCTTACTCCATCGCGGACTTCCGAACAGTCACCAGAAACTGCCAGATCTGCGCTGAGTGCAAACCGCACTTTTTCAGGCCAGATAGAGCGCACCTGGTTAAGGCCTCTCGACCCTTTGAACGCCTCAGTTTGGATTTCAAAGGCCCCCTCCCCTCCACCGATCGCAACGCGTACTTCCTGAACGTCATTGACAAATACTCCCGTTTCCCTTTCGCCATCCCCTGCCCCGACATGACAGCGTCCACGGTCATTAAAGCCCTCGGTACCATTTTTACACTGTTCGGTTTCCCCGACTATATCCATAGCGACAGGGGGTCCTCCTTTATGAGTGACGAACTGCGTCAATTCCTGCTCAGCAGGGGCATAGCCTCGAGCAGGACGACCAGTTACAACCCCCGGGGGAACGGGCAGGTAGAAAGGGAGAATGGAACGGTCTGGAAGGCCGTCCTGCTGGCCCTCCGGTCTAGGAGCCTCCCAATTTCCCGCTGGCAGGAAGTCCTCCCGGATGCCCTTCACTCTATCCGGTCCCTGCTGTGTACCACCACGAATCAAACGCCTCACGAGCGCCTCCTCCTCTTTCCTAGGAAGTCCTCCTCTGGAACGCCACTTCCGACCTGGCTAGCAGCTCCGGGACCCATTCTGCTCCGGAAACATGTGCGGGCGCACAAGTCAGATCCGTTGGTGGAACGGGTGCATCTCCTTCACGCCAACCCGCAATACGCCTATGTGGAGTACCCCGATGGGCGACAGGACACGGTCTCCCTGCAAGATCTGGCGCCCGCCGGAGCTACCCACACCCCCCCAACGCCAATCACCACCTCCTCACTCCCGCCGGTTCATCCCGCAGCCACCCCCTTCCCGGGGGGTTCGGTTCTCCTCCCAGACCCGCCCAGGAGTAAGGACACGGGACAGCGCTACCCTCCCAGAGTCGACGGGACTCGAGCCAGCGCCATCACCACCACGCCCGAGACGATCGGAAAGGACGACCAGGGCGCCCATCCGGCTCATCGAATCACTTTAACTCTCAACGTTTTCAGTTATTGTGTCTTGTTATAGTTATGGCATCATGCCGACCCTGTTTGGCCCGTTGGCCCAGTTTTCAGTTATTGTGTCTTGTTAAAGTTATGGCATCATGCCGACCCTGTTTGGCCCGTTGGCCCAGTTGAAGCGATAATTTTGTGTTTTGTTCAAAGTTACGGCACAGTACCGACTCTGTAAACCCCTACCACCATGCGAACCACCATCCCGCCGGGTTTATTTTCAACAAGTTGTGAATGTGGTGGTATTATTAGGGGTAAAAAGGTACACCACGTGTCGACAGGCTGTTGGTGGAGGGATGCCAGGTCCTGATAGGATCTGCCACCTACTGGACTCCACCCAGAAATGCCGGTATAAGAACCCAGTTTTTCCCTCCATTTCCCTCAGCAGTTGTATTCTGTAACCACGCTGCTGGGGATAAAGTTCTGCTTAATAAAGCCTTCAATTGACATTACCTCAACCTGCGTCGCGTCATATTGACGGTGCTACATGCGCTAATCTTGTTTGCATATTCTCCTATGGTGAGCATTGCAGGGGCTCTTGCAGATTTTGCCATTCTCCAGACTCACTGGTTGACTGGATCAAAGGATAGGTTGTGGGAATTCATAAAATCTATGCCCAAAATGTGTTCTGCTGTGTGGGGTAGATCGACTAAAACTATGGGGTGCTTGGTGGTGATGTTGCATGAGTACAGGGGCTGTGATGTGTCCCTGCTGTGAGTGGCCTGTAAAGCCGCTGAGGGTGATGGTGGCTGTAGTGGGCCACGTGTCCTTTTGAAACATGGTGGAGGAATTTATTGTGGTGCGGGACCCTCCTGTGTCCCAGAGAAACTCGATGGGCTGTCACCGTATTTTTGCTGCAACTACCGGTCAGCCGGATCTATCCCAAAGGGTGCCGCAGACCCAACTGGGGGAGCCCGAACACCGTCAGTCCGTTCCGTTTCGGTCCATCTGATCTGAACGGGTGCTAACGCTATAAATTGGCTTTTTCCTGTTCTTATTTAGAGTGCCTGTCTGCTGGACTCTCTGTTGCTTTTGTGGGGCATTGCATTCTCTTGCAAAGTGTCCCAATTGTCCACAGTTGTAACACTCCTGTGACTTTTGTGGGGGGCTGTTCTTGTCTTCATTTACCCATGCGGGGTTCTGGTGTGCCTTAACTGCGTGTATGTCTGCTTCTGCCTGCTGTTCTTTGGGATTTTCATTCGTGGGTTTGTTTTGAACAGATTGCTCCCAGGAGCGGGACAATCTTTTTACAACCCATTTCTCATTATGAGCCTCCTCTGAGGGATCATAATTGGCGCAAGCTTTTTGTCCTGTTTCTGTGGCATGGGAGATAAGGGTCCATTTGGCCATGTTGTCTGGGGACAAATGGGCGCGGTCTAAGTCTCCGAAAACTGCTGCAAAATGGATCCACAAGCGTCCAACAAACGCTGTGGGGTGCTCGGTTTTCTTTTGTCGGCATTTATGGAGGCCGTCTACGGGGTCACCCCTGTTATACCCGATCGCGTCTAGGATCGCGGTATGCATTTCTGCAAGGGTGCCTCCTCCTACATTCTGTGGGTCGGGAAGGGCTGCTACGACCGAAGGGTCTAAACTCAAAACTGTGAGATTTATTTGCTCTCGCTCATCCGTACATGGTAGCCTGCTGTTTTACTCTGGGTAAGAAGTGGTGGGGGTCTGAGGTGGGGAGGAACGGTTTGATTTTATCGCACGTGTCCTGTGATTCTGTCACTGTTAAGGGGGTGGTGTATAGAAATTCCGTGTCGTCCGATGTGGCTGTGCGGTGGGTGGTGACTGGGTTCATTGGAGCCTGAACTATCTGCTCTGTGGGGGGTTGGGGCGCTTTCCTCTTCTGGGGCTTTCCCTGCGCACATGTTCCCTGAAAATATCTCTGCGCTGTCTCATTTAATTCTTCCCAATCAGGGCCGTCTTCCTCATCGAGCTGTGATCCAAAGGTTTCCTGGAATCCTTTTTGAACTGAAAGCAGAGATTGCAGTTCTGCAATCTGCTTCCGGCACTTTTCGTGGTCTAATGAGTTTTGTATTTGCTCCGTGGTGGCAGCATGGAGTGCTCTTAACGCTGCCTTCAGGTCACTACACTGCCTCTACAATGCCTCTACCTGCTTCTCGGTTTCCTCTCGTACCAGGGCTGCACATTGCGTGTCCTGATAGGCCTTTTCGTACTGGGATTGGAAGCTGCTTAAGTGCGCCAGACAAGACTGGTGTGCCCACTTGACATCATCCACCTCTCCGTCTTTTGCTGCCAACTTCCTCCTTAACGCTACATTCTCTTTCTCTACCTCACTGGCATCGATCTTGCTCATTCGATGTATGCCTTCTATCTCTTTCCGGAGCGTCCTAACGACCTCCTCTGTGCCTCGCAACTGTGCCAAACAGGACACGCTTGACATCGGCTTGCGAGCTTTTCCTAAGCTCTTCTTGTGAATCTCGCTCAGGTTCTCCCACCAATTATGTCCTATACTCCCGGGTCCTGTTTCCTCATTGTTACAGAATTCGCTCCAAAGGGGCCATCCTTTCCCTTTGAGGTACTTTCTGATTTCCTCTTCCCAAACGGGACACTGTCCGAATCCACTGCTGCTGGTCGCTGCGACCACAAATTCTACTGGGTTCATGAGGCGTTGCATTGCCTGCATTGCCAACTTTCCTCTCTAAATACTCTTTTATAATTTGGAACGAGGGGTATTAAGGCGGTGCTGTAATTACGGGTACGGCTTTCGCTATTTTCCAGAATACAAACTCCCGACAGTTTTGTCGCAACAAATAATCGATCAGTATTACCTTATAGCCCTGTTAGTTACGCATGCATTTAACACACTTCCGAATTATGAGAATTGATCAGAACTGCTTGAACACTTGTGCTTTTCCTGTTCCCAATTGGATTTCTAATTCAAATTTTGGGTTCTCCCGGAGTGGTTGAGTCACTTATAGATCGGGTCCCGGCGGAGTCGGCAGTAATATGTTGCTAACTTTTGGTTGGTTCAATTGGCTCTGTTTTATAACATTTGCTCTAGAGTCGCCAGGTATCTTTATGATACCGCCACGAGGTTCAAGTTCAAGTAATGATCAATAACTCAATACACCAATTAGTAAGATTCAAATCAAAGCACATCTTTTATACACAGTAAATCGCTACTCATGCATAGACTCTACTTTCTAAGTTATTTCTATAACTAACAGGCCAATACTTAGCTTCGGACTGGCCCACCAGGTCAGGGGAACAAATGGCCTTTCGTTCGGGTTCTGAGCCTGTGGGATTCAAAGCTGGTATGGACTGGTAGCTAGGAGCGCCTGTCTCGTAGCGAGCGTTGACTTGAGACTTGCGTTCTTTGGCGGCAGCTGGACAGGTCACTGTCAAGGGTTGGTTTGCGTTGCTGAGTGACCCTGTCAAGAAGGACGATTTGAACTTGGGGGCTTTACTTTATAGTCCCCAGGGGCTTCCAGCCTTTCAGGGCGGACCCCGTACCTGGTTTCAAGTGATTGGACTTCGTTCCAATCGCTTCGTTCGATTTCTCCAATACTGGAGCGGTTCCCTGATCGATGGGCGGTCTTTAGGTGTCCGTTAACCTCTTTTGTGTTGGCTCCTGCTGGTGCCGAGGAGTCTGGCTTGGCCTTGTTTACATTAAATGTTTCGATTGTTCCCGGGAATCGCTCATTAGTATGTAGATGGCTGCTACATTATTATGCCGATGGTTGCTGGTATCGATGCTGTCTGGGCTTTTGCAGAGTCTAATACACAGTAACTTGCACCTGCTAGCTTTTGCCTGTGTTGGCTGAATTTCCCTTCAGCCTTTGCTGGTCTCCATTTTACGTCGGGAATTGGCCAACCCAGGTGGCTACTCTGCCAGGACGTTACAGATAAGGAGCTCGCAGATCTCCTTATGCGGGACGCTTTTGTGACTGGGATTGGGTCCGATATTATCAGGTAGCGGCTCCTAGAAGGGGCCACGCGCGACCTCGTAGAGACTAAAGCACTAGCGCTCTCCATGACGGGCGCCCTACGCAATGTCCAGTCTTACGCCCCCAACTGCGCGGCCCACTCCTCCTCCGCTTCATGGGCCCCACAAGCAGCCACCCCAGCAGGGGCGCTACCCACCCAATACGCCTATGCTACGCGCCAGCCAGTGAACCCGGGGGGCCCCGATGCTACTTTTGCGGCCAGCAAAAACACCCCCGCCAACGCTGCCTGGCCCGCGCTGCCCTTTGTAAGGCCTGCGAGAAGAAGGGCCACTTCGCTGTGCCAGGCCCGCTCAGCGGCCGCGGTCGCCCCCCCCCCCCCCCCCAGTCATGGACAATGGGCGCTGCCATCCTCCTATCCTCCCAAGGCCATGTGTGACCAATGGGTGCCGCCATCTTGCTCCACCCCCGCAACATGCGTTCCATGGGCGCCGCCATTTTGTAACCCCCAGGATCTCCGGGCACTGCCATCTTGTCCACCCTGCAGCACATGGACATCAATGGTGTCCCAGGACCTCAACTCAACGGCCGACTCACTACCCGACGATCAACCACGGCCTGCCTCCATGGCACTCGACCAGTCTCGACCACATAACCTGACCAACGCATCCACCAGCGTGAAAGTCAACGGCCATGTGACCTCCTGCCTACTGGACTCCGGGAGCACCGAGAGCTTTGTACACCCAAATACGGTAAGGCGCTGCTCCCTTAAGGTACACCCTACCAATCAAAGTATCTCCCTGGCCTCCGGATCCCATCGCGTAGCGATCCGGGGGTACTGTACGGTCACGCTCACGGTCCAAGCCGTAGAGTTCCACGGCTTTCGCCTCTACGTCTTCCCTAACCTCTGCGCTGCACTTATCCTCGGCCTGGACTTCCAGTGCAACCTCCAGAGCCTGACCCTTAAATTCGGCGGACCCTTACCACCCCTCACTGTGTGCGGCCTCGCGACCCTAAAGTTCGATCCTCCTTCCCTCTTTGCCAATCTAACTCCAGATTGCAAACCCATCGCCACCAGGAGCAGACAGTACAGCACCCAGGATAAGGCCTTCATCAGGTCCGAGGTCCAGCGGTTGCTTCGGGAAGGCGTCATCGAGGCCAGCAACAGCCCCTGGAGAGCTCAAGTGGTAGTGGTTAAATCTGGGGAGAAAAACTGAATGGTCGTGGACTATAGCCAGACCATCAACAGGTACACGCAGCTCGATGCGTACCCCCTCCCACGCATATCTGACATGGTTAACCAGATTGCACAGTACCCGGTCTTCTCAACGGTGGACCTGAAATCCGCTTACCACCAGCTCCCCATCCGTAAATCGGACCGTCCATACACCGCCTTCGAAGCAGACAGCCGTCTATATCACTTCCTTAGGGTCCCCTTCGGCGTCACCAATGGGGTTTCGGTCTTCCAAAGGGAGATGGACCGAATGGTCGACCGGTACAGTTTGCGTACCTAGGCAATGTGACCATCTGCGGCCATGACCAGCAGGTCTACGACACTAACCTTGCTAAATTTCTCCACACCGCCACTCTCCTCAACCTCACGTATAACAAGGAGAAGTGTGTATTCCGCACAAACCGCTTAGCCATCCTCGGCTACGTGGTCCAGAACGGAGTTCTGGGGCCCGATCCCGACCGCATGCGCCCCCTCATGGAGCTCCCCCTCCCCCATTGCCCCAAGGCCCTCAAACGTTGCCTGGGGTTCTTCTCATATTACGCGCAGTGGGTCCCAAACTATGCGGACAAGGCCCGCCCACTCATACAGTCCACTCATTTCCCCCTGACGGCCGAGGCCCAACAGGCTTTCGCCCGGATCAGAGCTGATATTGCCAAGCTGGAATGCACGCTGTAGACAAAACACTTCCTTTCCAAGTAGAAAGCGATACATCGGACGTCGCCCTTGCCGCCACTCTCAATCAGGCAGGCAGGCCCGTGGCATTCTTTTCCCGCACCCTCCATGCCTCTGAAATTCGGCACACATCCTTCAAAAAAGAAGCCCAGGCTATCGTTGAGGCTGCGCGACATTGGAGGCAATACCTGGCCGGCAGGAGATTCACACTCCTCACTGACCAACAACATGTTCAACAACACACAGCGGGGCAAAATCAAAAATGATAAAATCTTGCGGTGGAGAATCAAGCTCTCCACCTATAATTACGAGATTAAGTATCGCCCTGGCAAACTCAACGAGCCCCCAGATGCCCTATCCCGAGGTACATGTGCCAGTGCACAGGTAGACCGACTCCGGACTCTGCACGACAGCCTTTGTCACCCAGGGGTCACTCGGTTGTACCATTTCATTAAGGCACAAAATTTGCCCTACTCCGTCGAGGAAGTAAGGACAATCACCAAGTACTGCCAGGTCTGTGCGGAGTGCAAGCCGCACTTCTACTGGCCGGACCGCGCGCGCCTGGCGAAGGCCTCCCGCCCCTTTGAAAGCCTCAGCGTGGATTTCAAAGGGCCCCTCCCCTCCTCCGATCGACACACATATTTCCTCAGTGTGATCGATGAATACTCCCGGTTTCCCTTCGCCATCCCATGCCCCGACATGACGTCTGCCATCGTCACTAAAGCCCTTAATTCTATCTTCATTCTGTTCGGCTTCCCCGCCTACATCCACAGTGACAGGGGATCCTCATTCATGAGTGATAAGCTACGTCAGTTCCTGCTCAGCAGGGGTATCGCCTCCAGCAGAACGACGAGCGACAACCCTCGGGGAAACAGGTAGAAAGGGAGAATGGGACGGTCTGTAGGGCCGTCCAGCTGACCCAAAGGTCCAGAAATCCCCCGGCCTCCCGCTGGCAAGAGGTCCTCCCTGATGCACTACATTCCATTCGCTCATTACTCTGCACTGCCACAAACAGTACACCATATGAACTTCTTTTTGCCTTCCCCAGGAAGTCCACATCCGGGGTATCTCTCCCAACTTGGCTTACAGCTCCGGGAACCGTGCTTCTCCGTAAACATGTGCGGCTCCACAAGGCGGATCCGTTGGTGGAAAGGCTGCACCTGCTCCACGCAAACCCACAGTATGCCTACGTGGCGATCCACAATGGCCGCCAGGATACCGTCTCCCTCAGTGACCTGGCACCTGCAGATTCCACCCCCACAGCACCCCCGGCGCCACCCTCCCCTCCCCCGCAGCCCCAATCACCCCCCCTAGGACCGTTCGTCCTCCCCCTGCCCACCCCCGTTGATGAACAGAATTTCGGCACGCTCCCGGAGTCAACTTCGACCATGACAGCGCCAACATCGCCCTCACCACTTCGCCGATCTCAAAGAACCATCAAGGCACCGGACCGGCTGAACCTCTGACCGGCCCGCCGGATGATCAGAGACATTTTTTGTCCTGCTCTGTAAATATTAAAATTTCTAATTATATATAGTTATCCACCAGCCCCACCGGACTCAATTTTAACAGGTGGTGAATGTGGTAAACCACTGTCTTCTGATATTAGAGGTAGTACGGTAGAACCTGCATTACAGGTTCACCTGTGGCCCCAGCATGCTAGCCCCGCCCAGGAGGCGGGGCATAAATATGCGTGGCCTCCAGCTCGCAGCCATTCCGCCAGCTGCTGTGGGAAGTCACACATCTGATACTAATAAGCCTCAGTTTGGATTCAACTTCGTCTCCAGTCAAATTGATCATGCCTCAAGTAGGAGGCTGCGGGCTGCGAGCTGGAGGGTCAGGGAGTAGGAGGCTGCGAGCTGGAGGGTCAGGGAGAGGCTGTGAGCTGGAGGGTCAGGGAGTGGGAGGCTGCGGGCTGCGAGCTGGAGGGTCAGGGAGTAGGAGGCTGCGAGCTGGAGGGTCAGGGAGTAGGAGGCTGCGAGCTGGAGGGTCAGGGAGAGGCTGCGAGCCAGAAGTTGGAAATGTCCAAAAAGGTCCACCAGGAAGCAGGAGGCTTGGCAAGAGTGAGGCTCAGGGAGTGAGAAAAGCTGATCCAAAAGGCATTGCTCAGGGCCGGTAAAATTACATCAGACTGACCGCTAAACACCATTAAACCAAAATTCCTGGTGCAAAACACGATCATGGGCTGCGTTAATTGACCAACATTCAAGTGGAATGACTTAAAACAGGGCAATGTACAAGGGGGACTTACTGTAAGCACGTTTGGGTTAGCTTAGATGGCTAGTCTGTGGTTCAGAATAACACCAACATAATTCTCATTCCAGTTGAGATAGATCTGGGACCTGCCCTTTGCTCTGTTTCTGAGAGTGAATGACAGCAGCAAACCACCAGTGGCTAAAGCTGCCAAGGAAAAGCTCAGGATGAAGCATCAGCGGACAATGAGCCAAGGATCTGCCTTCAGGCAGAACATTCATGAATGAAATACATATATATTTATCTCATTTGCTTCGGAGATAGCTGGGTGATTTCCTTATTTATTACAGGTATCAAAATCATAAATACTTTTATTGAGAAGAATTTACCTCAATGCTGCAAGTAAGTTTTGACCAGACTCATTTAAATATGAAGAAGAGGTGTTGAATTTATTACAGAACAGAAACAAAATTGCATTTATGTAACATCTTTAACAAAGAAAAATGTCCCAGTGTGTTTCACAGGAAAATATCTCTAGGCTTGAATTTTGTGGACTGTGAAATGGTGTGATGTTAAGTGATAGCATTAATAGATATTAAGTACCAATTATAACAGGGTCAGAATGTGACATTCCTGCAAAGTGAGTTTAATTTAGGTTTAAACCTCCATACAGCTGACAAGTTAACAGAATCAGATAATCTATTGGATAGCTCAGGGTCCATGTATATTATTAGCCACATTCTAGAGCTTATACAGCCTTGTCCTGAAAGGAAGTAAGGTTGCACTGATTTATTTCAATCCTTGGGTTATAGATTCTGTCATGATGATGGAGAAAAATATCCCACAGAATTACGCACAAAGTATTGAACTTTAAAAAAGACCTGAGTTTTACTGTTAAAAATGGACATAAACTCAAAGATGGCTGAGAATGTACACTAGCCACTGGCTGGATAACCAGAGGGTGATTCCCTAAGGGACGATGGGACCACTCCTTTTTCCAGACAAGGTACTTCTGAAAGCATCCAGAGATTGACTACCATCTCCGGTAAAGACAAAGGGACAAAAAGATTCTGTGAGTAATGCTGAGATGGAATGGTGGATTTGCCGAATATTCAAATGATGGGTTTAAAGCCAGCAAAGAAAGCTGCCCTCATGACAGTCTGTGTGTGCTCTGTGAGCATAAGCAGCAGGAAGTATTTCACATTAAAGATGTGTGACAGAGTAACAGAAGCATCCAGCAATGCCCCTGCAAAGCAGCCATTTTTGCAGGTATATCTCTCTCTGTAACTATGGAAGTCACCCCAGCCAGCAAAAGGTTCGCAGCTGAAGAGAAAACTGAAAGATTTCACTGCCAAACTGCAGAACAGTGGAATAGAACAACCAACTAATTGCCTGCTGAGGCCAACTCTTTGCAACCTTGAAACTGACAACTGTACTGGAATCTCAAATTGCAAAGGCTGCACACTTTATCATCTACTCCTCGCGAGCCAGTGACTGTTCTGTGTACCTTTTTATTTATATTTACTTACTTTGGAATCAATTTGCACTTTTTTAAAGCACAAGTGAACCGCGCCATCTGGAGCTCGGCCCATTAGAGGTGGAGAATGGTGGAGTCCCTGGAGAATACCGGGTCAGGCCCGCTAATGAAATGCAAGTGTCTACTGTATGTGCGTTCTGGAACGCATTGATGTGGCTATCGAGGTGCTGGAGAATTGCGATTTGGCGTTTTATCGGCGTCTGCCGCGATGTTGGCGTCAAAACCGATTCTCCACTCAATTGCCTTTCCTGATTTCGATGTCAGCCAATGGAGAATCCCACCCTCTATCTTTAACTCAACAAAGCCTGGTTAAATTGACTGCTTTAAAACATAACTGTTGGGTCTGGAGAAGGTACCCATGGGAATGGGAACCTTGTTGGTACCAGAAGAGTTTTATTTTCTCTTTATAAATTTCAAGTTCCCATTTCTTTTTTTTCCAATTAAGGGGCAATTTAGCGTGGCCAATGCACCTACCCTGCACATCTTTGGGTTGTGGGGGTGAGACGCACGCAGACACGGGGAGAATGTGCAAACTTTACATGGACAGTGACCCGGGGCCGGGATAGAACCCGGGTCCTTGGCGCCGTGAGGCAGCAATCCTAACCACTGTGCCACCGTGTCATCCCATAGAAGAGGGGTTTGAATAAAGACAGTCATCCTCCCTCATTTGGCTTTGTAACAATTTGGGGGCATCCCTGCTGAACAATGACAAATCAAAGTGCCTCGCCCAGATCAACAACCAGATGAACAACTTTGTTCATCGTAATAATGGTAGTTTCTAAAACATTGGGCAAGATTTTACATGGCTCTGCTGGGCATGTTTTTGGTGGTGGAAACATGTAAAATAGGTTGTGTGGCTAGACCACCACCTTCCGGCCCACCCTGACCCAGTCCCCATTATACACTAGGTGGCTGGGCACCAAAATTGGCAGCTCGCCCACCATATTTACACGAATAATTAAAGATCAATTAGGGTTTTTAGCAAGCTAATGATCTGAATACACTTTTCCAAACTAAAAACGGATTATGTGTCAGTCAGGCTGGAGTGGGCCGGCTTTTTTTTTAAGCTATACATGAGAAAAGGTGAGAAGGAATGGGGCACATCATTCAAGGGGTGCCCTGCATGCATCGGTTGAATCCCCCAAGATGTCACTATCCCCTTCTTCCTGCACTGCCTGCCCTACAAAACCTGACCCTCCCACCAACCCCCACCCAGAGCTCCAAGATCCCTCCCAGGACTTACCTACCCTGGACAGCTGTGATTCTCTTTGGGATTCTTCCTACGGTTCTGGCAATGCTCACGACTGAGCCCTGGTGCCACTTGAACTGATAGAACTGCCAGGTAATCTCATTGGCCGCAAGCTCCCAAGGGCAATCTTCCTCCCACTGAGGGGCAGCAGTCCCACGGTTAAGCAATTTAGCTTCCTCGGCACATATGGACTTCTGGTTGGCTTTCCTTCCAGGTGCTGAGCAGTCCATATCCCCATAAAATTCAGATCATGGTGTCGATGAGCGTTTTTGGCGGGGAGGTTATCTGTTCCACTTGGATATTGGTTCTAACCAAATCCAGTTTACTCCTGAGTGACAATATTTGAGCTGGTTTCACTCTCACCTTCCCAACTGATCTCAGACATTTTATAATTGAGCGGCACACTTTTCTGTCTATGTGTACTTGGCTGATATAGGCAGCTAATTGGCTTTGTTCTGTTCACTTTCTGTCCTGAATGTATGTGGTGATTATCCCTTTAAGGGCAACACAGCAGATTATGAATCACCTGGCCTGGGGTTCAAATTGGGTCTCAGAGAGGAAAATCACTCCGGGGATGAAGCTCTCTTGGGCAATTGATGAACAATTCGTACCAATAAATCCAGTATGTGTTCATTAATAAAGTCTGTAAAAGTGCATCTTTACAATATACTTGTAAAAGTGAATTCTGTATCTGCAGGGTAAAAATACCGAACAGGAGAAGAAAAGAAAATCCCCTCCTAACTCCAATGAGAAACAAGGATTTGAAAAGAACCTAACAACGTGAAGCAACTTTGCTCATCTACTGATCTCTGAGCTACTACTGCTAATACTATGACTTCTATTAACACTATCACTGGATTACTCCTTGAGAGGTGTGGTGCCCTCTATTTTAATGTCTTAATTTCAAAGAGGAATCCCCTCCACTTAATCAACCAGCCAGAGTGACACTTGTATCAGAAGAAAATCACCCATTCCTGAAGAATGTCGAGTTTCTGTGAATGTCACTGATCTATTGAGGAATGCACAGGCAGGAAAGATTCATGACTCTGTTCCCAGCTTATCAATCAAAGTGGTTCACACAAAGATGATGAGATGTGACATGTACATATCTCACTAAGACCTCAACTTGAGTTTTTTTGCCCCACATAATTGGTGAAATGAGACATTTCCATCCCAATGTATTTAAATATTTAAAAGTGGAAGAACATTTATAGTGCAGTAAGACTTTCTTGTTTTGTACATTATCCTTTCTAGGGCCAATCTGGAACATTTTTATGGTTCAATTATAGCTTAAAACTTGTAGTTTAGAAGATCATTATTGGTTAATTGCCAGAATTGTCATGGACAAAGGCCTACATGATGGCTTGAATTAACCTGTTTCCAGTTAGTTCCCATCATTCAGTTCAACAGCTGAGCTCCATTTTGCGGGCAGTTTCTAAGCTGCACTTATTTTAGGTACATTTCAGGTGGATTACAGGGAATTTCCTCAAGCTATCTCAGCGGGGGCCATCCTGCCATTGTTCTACTAAGCGGTAGCATTCAGTATTTTTAACTGAGATAAGCTGATCTGATGGTGACAGAACATCAGAATGAGGCAAACATGTAGATGAGGAATAGATAATATAGCAAATTTACACTTCAGGATTAAAAAATATAGCTAGTAATCATTAAGATAGAGAATAAGCCCATAAGACGTAGGAGCAGAAGTAGGCCATTCAGCCCATCAAATCTGCTCCACCATTCAATAAGATCATGACTGATCTGATAATCCCCAATTCCACTCTCCTGCCTTGTCCCCATAACCCTTGAGAGATGATAAACTGTCATTATTTTATCATGATTAAAAATGTTCAACTGATCACAAAAATGCCAAAAACATAAATCAACGAGGGAAATGAGTGTTCCTTTGTTTACTCTAAAATGTGCAAAGAATTCAAATCCAAATCTACAGCTCAAAACATGATTGGATAAATACAACCACAAGGATTAAATATAGATGACAAGGGTTATCAGTCAGACTGTCAATTTCATTTGAATGCGCCATCATCCCATATGTCTAGCTGCTTTTTAAATGACTCCAAAACATTTTCTTCCAAGACTGCTACACTGAAGTGGAGATGCCGGCGTTGTACTGGCATGAGCACAGTAAGAAATCTTACACCAGGTTAAAGTCCAACAGGTTTGTTTGGAATCACTAGCATTCAGAGCGTAGCTCCTTCACCTGATGCAGGAGCTGTGCTCCGAAAGCTAGTGATTCCAAACAAACCTGGTAGACTTTAACCTGGTGTTGTAAGACTTCTTACTGTGCTACATTGAAGACCATTGCAGCTGTTGGTACTTCACATGAGGAAGTGAGTGATCGTGCTACTGCTCTAAATGCCGAGGTGAAAATCATGTTTCCTTGGCCTTTTGCAATTTTTTGCAAAATTCTTTAAGTTTGTAAAATTTAATTTTGGATGTTAAACAAATGCAGTTCATTGTCAGAATTACATATTGAGAAATATGGTCTCAAACGTACAAAAAGTATAACCATAATATAGTTTAACTAATTTAATTAAGCAATAACTGAAATATTGCAAACACATTTGGATTTTAAGAACAAGATAAATGCTGTTTTGGTCGTTTTGATTGAAAGTTATTGAAAAAGATTTCAAGCACGATTTAATGGCCACATTACACTTAAGCGAGTGCACGACAAGGCCGTTAAATAGTGGGAGAGGCCAGAACTGAGAACCGCGCCGATCTGTTTGCAATCTAACCAGCCGGCTTCCCCCGCAAAATCTGGATCTCGCTTTAGCGTGGTGAGAAACCAATAATCACTACTTAAGCCCAACCTCCATATAATTAATGGGAGCAACCCCCTATCGAACAGCCTCCCCTGAACAAACGGCCTCCTCAGCAAGCAGTTGTGCGGGTGCCGATTAGTACCGCTTTTTAAAATCGTGAAACTGGTGGAGGAGTTGCTGCAAGGACCCGAGGATGTAAATAGCTATCTTTGCTCACAGGCAAAGAGCCCGGGGGCGCTGGAGTTGCCGCACTGGTGCTCGGATGAGGTGGGAGAGCAACCGGGGGCCAGCTTTAGTCGGGGTGGGCCGCCATGGGGATGGGGGCATGGAGCAGGGGGGGCTGGCTGCGCATGGTCTCGGCTGGGGGGGCGGCGGGGTCTAATCGTCTGCGGGTTTGCCATGCCAACCCCTGGAACATGTGTAACTGTTCTGGGGGTATCACTAACCCCTGTCTGTTTGCCCCACCGGCCACCCATAACTCCAGCTGACCACTGAGGCCTCTTGCTGCACGGCTTAATTGCTAATTGCGAACTGACAATCATAGTTAAGTGAGCACCTCACATTTCCCAAGTGGATCCTTGTGAGTAGGCATGCCACATAGCATGTGGGGGATATTGCCTTGCATCCCAATCAGAATGTGTTGCCTGGACACTGTGCCAGAACACTGCAGGAAGCAACATCACGGACGCAGCAGCCAACATCCGAACACCCAGAGGCTGGGCACCTGCGCCGGGGACATTTGTGTGTGGGTGTCTGGCGTACAGGGTCTGGGGTCTGGAGAGCAGGGCCCCCCACTGTGGCTGGAAGGTCGTGGGCAGGGTGTGTCACAGTTAGGGGAGCAAGGTGGGGGGAGGGGACTGGAGGTTCCCGGGGTGAAGGACATCGCTGGTTGTCAGTCTAACACCCTCTCCCAATTCCTTACAGATATCGAACGGTAGGGACGATATTTTGAACCCCCGCAGAACTTACCCTAATGGTGCTTTTGGCAGGTCAGGTGGCCAGACGCCAGAGAAGGCGGGGCAGCAGCGTCGACAGAGGCTCGAGGCGGCAGACCATGTGCTGGGCTCCGCCCCACACCCTGAGGACCTGGCCGCCCAACAGGCCAGGGAGGTACCCAGAGAAAGAGACCCGCGATGGCCCAAGATGTACAGGTGTTGTTGGTCCTTCGATCAGATGACGGACAGCGTGTGCCGCAGGAGGCTCTGCCTCAACAAGCAGATGGTGCAACAACTGTGCCATGTCCTTGTGGACTTGGCACCATGTGGAAGAGGAGGATACCTGCTTCTAGTGGCCATCAAGGTTACAGCAGCCATGAACTATTACACCTCAGGATTATTCCAAGACTCGAGCGGGGATTTGTGTGGCACCTGACAAATTACAACCCACAAGTGCATCCGTGAGGTCATGAATGCCCTGTTTATCAGAGCAATGAACTATATAAACTTTAAGAAGTCTTACAACACCAGGTTAAAGTCCAACAGGTTTGTTTCGATGTCACTCGCTTTCGGAGCGCTGCTCCTTCCTCAGGTGAATGAAGAGGTATGTTCCAGAAACAAATATATAGACAGATTCAAAGATGCCAGACAATGCTTGGAATACGAGCGTTAGCAGGTGATTAAATCTTTACAGATCCAGAGATGGGGTAACCCCAGGTTAAAGAGGTGTGAATTGTATCAAGCCAGGACAGTTGGTAGGATTTTGCAGGCCAGATGGTGGGGGATGCATGTAATGCGACATGAATCCCAGGTCCCGGTTGAGGCCGCACTCATGTGTGCGGAACTTGGCTATAAGTTTCTGCTCGGCGATTCTGCATTGTCGCGCGTCCTGAAGGCCGCCTTGGAGAACGCTTACCCAGAGATCAGATGCTGAATGCCCTTGACTGCTGAAGTGTTTCCCGACTGGAAGGGAACATTCCTGCCTGGTGATTGTCGCGCGATGTCCGTTCATTTGTTGTCACAGCGTCTGCATGGTCTCGCCAATGTAACACACTTCGGGACATCCTTTCCTGCAGCGTATGAGGTAGACAACGTTGGCTGAGTCGCACGAGTATGTACCGCGTACCTGGTGGGTGGTGTTCTTACGTGTAATGGTGGTATCCATGTCAATGATCTGGCACGTCTTGCAGAGATTGCCATGGCAGGGTTGTGTGGTGTCGTGGTCACTGTTCTGAAGACTGGGTAGTTTGCTGCAAACAATGGTTTGTTTGAGGTTGCGCGGTTGTTTGAAGGCAAGTAGTGGGGGTGTGGGGATGACCTTGGCACGATGTTCATCTTCATCGATGACGTGTTGAAGGCTGTGAAGAAGATGTCGTAGTTTCTCCGCTCCGGGGAAGTACTGGATGACGAAGGGTATTCTGTCGGTTGTGTCCCATGTTTGTCTTCTGAGGAGGTCGGTGCGGTTTTTTGCTGTGGCGCGTTGGAACTGTCGATTGATGAGTCGAGCGCCATGTCCCGTTCGTACGAGGGCATCTTTCAACATCTGTAGATGTCTGTTACGCTCCTCCTCATCTGAGCAGATCCTGTGTATACGGAGAGTTTATCCATAGGGGTGGCTTCTTTAATGTGTTTAGGGTGGAAGCTGGAGATGTGGAGCATCGTGAGGTTATCTGTGGGTTTGCGGTAAAGTGAAGTGCTGAGGTGACCATCCTTGATGGAGACGAGTGTGTCCAAGAATGCAACTGATTTTGGAGAGTAGTCCATGGTGAGTCTGATGGTTGGATGGAACTTATTAATGTCATCGTGTAGTAGTTTCAGTGAATCTTCACCGTGGGTCCAAAGGAAAAAAATGTCATCGATGTATCTGGTGTATAACGTCGGTTGAAGGTCCTGTGCGGTGAGTAGGTCTTGTTCAAACTTGTTCATGAAGATGTTGGCGTATTGGGGTGCGAATTTGGTCCCCATGGCTGTTCCGTGCGTCTGGATGAAGAACTTGTTGTCGAAGGTGAAGACGTTGTGATCCAGAATGAAGCGGGTGAGTTGCAGAATTGCATCTGGAGATTGGCAGTTGTCGGTGTTGAGTGCTGAGGCTGTTGCAGCAATGCCGTCGTCATGGGGGATGCTGGTGTAGAGTGCCGAGACGTCCATTGTGACGAGGAATGTTCCTGGTTCAACTGGTCCATGGGTGCTGAGTTTCTGTAGGAAGTCCATCGTGTCGCGACAGAAGCTGGGCGTACCTTGTACGATGGGTTTCAAAATGCCCTCGATGTAGCCAGAGAGGTACTCACACGGGGTTCCATTGCCTGAAACGATAGGACGGCCTGGTGTGTTGGCCTTGTGTATTTTCGGGAGGCAGTAGAGATCTCCAATGCGGGGGCTGAGAGCACGTAGGGTGCTCTGAAGATCTGGATCCAAGGTCTTGATCAGTCTGTTAAGTTGGCGGATGTGTTCCTTGGTCGGATCTGCGGGTAACTGTCTGTTTTGTTTTTGGTTGTTCAGTTGTCGGTCTACTTCTTTGCAGTAGTCCGTTCTGTTCAGTATGACAGTGGCCCCTCCTTTGTCTGCTGGTTTGATGACGATGCTGCAGTTGGTCTTGAGAGCGCGGATGGCATTGCGATGTGACTGGGTAACGTTCGGGGCTGACTTGTGAATGTGACTGATGAATCTGGCATTGACGCGACTCCTGACGGCTTGAGCATACATGTCGAGTCTAGGGCAGCGACCTTCCGGAGGGGTCCAATTCGACTCTTTCCTCTTCAGTTGCTGCACCGCAGATCTCTCGGTCTGCTGTTCCGGTTCATTGGTAGTCTGCTTGGGGCCTTGGGTCTGTGGAAGAATTCCCGGAGCCTCATTCGCCTGATGAATTCCTCCGTGTCTGCCGCGAGACTGATGGGGTCCATTTTGGTGGTGGTACAGAAATTGAGCCCTCTGCTGAGGACTTCGATTTCGTCTGGTTGAAGGGTGTAGTCTGACAAGTTGACAATAGATTTCCCTGTATTGTTTTCCACTGTGGTACCGGGGGTGGCTTGGTTGCTGCTGGTGGTGATGCCGAGTTTCTCAAGCTTCCTGACTTTGACATGGACCAAACCCAACAAGATGCCCGGGCAGCAGGACTCTTAGCCATCAACGGGATGCCCCAGGTCCAGGGGCTAATAGATGGTACACATGTCGCCTTGCACTCACCTGGCTGTCTGGGAGTGCCCTGAATGAACAGGAAGGAGTTCCACTTCCCGAACATCCAACTTGTGTGTGACCACCAGATGGAGATCGTTTACGTGTGTGCACGCTTCCCAGGGAGTGTGCATGACAGCTACATCCAGGGGCAGTCGGACATTCACTAAGTTGATTCTGGAGTTGAGAGGTTTGGCTTATGAGGAGAGACTGAGTAGACTGGGATTATACTCATTGGAATTTAGAAGAATGACAGGGGATCATATCGAAACATAGAAAATTATGAAGGGAATAGATAACATAGAAGCAGTTAGGTTGTTTCCACTGGACGGTGACACTAGAACTAGAGGGCACAGCCTCAAAATAAGGGGGAGCAGATTTAGGACTGAGCTGAGGAGGAACTTTTTCACCCACAGGATTGTGAATCTGTGGAATTCCCTGCCCACTGAAGCAGTTGAGGCTACCTCGTTGAATATGTTTAAGGCAAAGATAGATACATTTTTGAACAATAAAGAAATTAAGGGTTACGGTGAGCAGGCGGATAAGTGGAGCCATGATCTTATTAAATGACGGAGCATGCTCAAGAGGCCAGATGGCCTATTCCTGCTCCTAATTCTTATGTTCTTATGTTATCCCCAGCCTCTTCGAGGACCCCCCAGGATGGCCATTTGGCTCTTGGGGGTTAAGGGGTACCCGCTTAGGACCTGGCTAATGATACCAATACGGAGGCCGATGACCAATGTGGAGACCCGATACAAGGGGGACCATGAAGCCACCCAGGGTGTCATGAGCAGCGCATCGGATTCCTCAAGGTGCGGACCTGATACCTCACCCGCTCTGGTGGTGCCCTGCAGTCCACCTTCCAGAGGGTTGCTCGCTTTGTGGTGGTCTGCTGTGTCCTCCACAACCTGGCACAGCAGTAGGGCGATGGGCTGGAGGAATATGTGGCCACCTCTGAGGGTAAGGAGGAGGACAAGGACAAGGAGGGGCTGGACCAGGAGGGGTTGGAGGAAGAGCCCGGGGAGTACCCACAGGACCAGCTGGATGATGAATGACAGGCGGGAGCGGCGAGGGTCCAGCAAGCCTGGAGGACCAGGGAGGCCCTCAAACTTGTCTGCTTCACATAGGATGAGCCCTCATCCATTATTCCCCCTCTCACCCCCCTTTCCTGACCCACTACCCCCCCCCCCCCCCCACCACGCCCCCATCCGTCTGTATCCCGCCTTCACCATCCTGCCCTCTCCCCAACCAACCATTTCCCAGCCTTTCAGGATCTGTGAAACATTAATCCAGGGTGCTGGGACTGTTTTGGCACTGTCAACAGATTACTGTCGAGAGTAGGGGGATGATGATAACCTGAAGTGCTGGGCGCTGGTACTCCTCAATCTATGCCATAGGCTGACTCCTGCCTATCTGCTGAGTGCTCACTCACACCCATCACCTGCACGTGGTGTGCTGGGGGAAGGGGGGAGCAGTAGGAGTCCAGGACCCGCACTGTACCGGATGCTGACTGTGAGATGGCTGTTGTCAGAGAGGCGTAACTCAGGGAGGCTGGTGGCCACTCTGTGGGATGGGTCCGGGTTGACATTTATATGTCAATCGGGTCCTCCCGATTTATATAATCACAATCTTGAGATGTTTAAAATTGTTTCAGAGCAAAGTACAGTATTGTTATAATGTCGGAAATACAACAACCAATTTGCACACAATGAGATCCCACAAACAACTTTGACACCAGTAACTAAATTATGCATTTTTTTAACATTGATTGAAAAATAAATAATGCCCTTCTGTTAAACACTTGTAAATTGTCGTCAACATTCTCACAATTCAGCAGGAGGTTACTATTTTTGTTTCTACATAAGTATTCCCTGCATGTTCTGATCACACAAAAAAGACCAAAAATAAATCAAGAAGAATCACCGAAAGACCTCTGAAATAATGGAAATTTGAAAAATACATCACATGGTAGAGGAGTCTTTGCCCCTCTAAGAACACCTTCACCCACTGCAGGTGGGCGAGCAGAATGCATTACACAATACCGTGCCAAGCAGATGGCAAATAACGTGAGGAGTCATTTAAATCAATTAAGGCTGACACAGAATGTGTGAGAGCACTTTAGGCTGACCTAAAAGTCAGGCTGCAAGATCATGCACAGCATAAAATGGAGCAGAGATACAGAGAAAGAGATTCCTGACCAATTTCCCAGCCCTTATGTATCCATTTGGTGCCCTCAAGGCCTTCTTGGAGGAGAATGTTAATTTCATACTTTTGTGACATTTTGGTGGTGTCTGGTGTATTGAGGTGAATGGGGAGGTTAGAGTGATTGATTGACCACAAGTTATTTTGGATGAATGGGACGCTGGAAAACAAATTCTGAAAAATCAATAACAAAAGTGCTATGAAGATGGGGAGTATGTGAGAGCCGAGGCGATGATGCATTTCACAATCAGGTTCTCTTGATGTAGGATTTTATTGCTGTTTTATTCGGGCAGGGTTTCTTCAATGCTAACTCCCATGCCTCTGGCTGTTGCGAATGTTCATCTGACCTGCATAGGCAAATGTTCATTTGACCTGTCGCACCGGGCTAAAAACACTGGTAACAAAAATTGCATCATTATTTTGAATCGTCATGTTCAATGCCTCCTGCCTAAGTATATGCTTTTCAGGACCATTAGTTTTGTGGATTCCCCTTAAGGTAAAATAAAAATGAAATAAATTCCATAACTTTCTCACTGCATTTGATAGTAGTTGAGGAAATGTTTCCGTATCTCTATCTGCCTATTGTGCTCACATTCATACTACATTTTTGTTGAAGTTTTGAGTGATCACAAAGTAAAGTAAGCATGACACATGTGGCTTCACAGTAACATTGGTAGTGGCAAAGAAAATATTCCATCTGAGACAGGCTTAAGTTTTCATCGTACGTACTCTTGGCATGTGTATTGGGAATCTGGGGCGAAATTCTCCGGTATCGGTGCGATGTCCGCCGGCTGGCGCTCAAAACGGCGCAAATCAGTCGGGCATTGCACCGCCCCAAAGGTGCGGAATGCTCCGCATCTTGGGGGGGCCGAGCCCCAACCTTAAGGGGCTAGGCCTGCGCCGGACTAATTGCCGCCCTGCCAGCTGGCGGAAAAGGCCTTTGGTGCCCCGCCAGCTGGCGCAGAAATGACATCTCCGGGTGGCGCATGCGCGGGAGCGTTAGCGGCCGCTGACGGCATTCCCGCGCATGCGCTGTGGAGGGAGTCTCTTCCGCCTCCGCCATGGTGGAGACCGTGGCGAATGCGGAAGGAAAAGAGTGCCCCCACGGCACAGGCCCGCCCGTGGATCGGTGGGCCCCGATCGCGGGCCAGGCCACCGTGGGGGCACCCCCCGGAGCCGGCCCGCGCCGCCTTGTCCCGCCGGTAAGGTAGGTGGTTTAATCTACGCTGGCGGGACAGGCATTTTAGCAGCGGGACTTCGGCCCATTCGGGCCGGAGAATCGCAGGAGGGGGGCCCGCCAACTGGCGCGGCGCGATTCCCGCCCCTGCCGAATATCCGGTGCCGGAGAATTTGGCAACTGGCGGGGCGGGATTCATGCCAGCCCCCGGCAATTCTCCGACCCGGCGGGGGTCGGAGAATCTCGCCCCTGATAGCTGCTGCCCAGAATTTTATCTGCATTGAAATGAATGATCAGAAAATCGTGGTGTATCCAAATATCTGACATTTAATCCCAGCAATCGAACCTTTCGCCCAGGAGTGATATAACAGAGTTTACTTAGAATCATAGAATCTCTACCGTGCAGAAGGAGACCATTCGACCCATCAAGTCTGCACCAACCCTTGGAAAGAGCACTCTACCCATGTCCACTCACTCCTCCACCCTCGCCACATCCCCGTAACCCCATACCCTAACCTGCACATCCCTGGACATTGAGGGCACGATTCTGCATGGCCAACCCACTTAACCTGCACATATTTGGACTGTGGGAGAAAACTGGAGTACCTGGAGGAAACCCACGCAGATAAAGGGAGAAAGTGCAAACTCCACAGTCACCCAAAGCCAGAATTGAACCCGGATCCCTGTTGCTGTGAGGTAGCAGTGCTAACCAGTGTAGTGACATCAATGCAAACATTGGTGAAGACAAAGGGCGGGATTCTCCATTGCGCTGGCAACGCACCCACACCCGGAGATTTCCCGATGGCGTGGGGCTGCCCACAATGCAAAACCCCATTATCCGGCTGGCGGGATGGAGAATCCCCCTGGCGGCAGGGGGGGGCGTCGCACCAGAAAATGGATGCGGCGGGATGGAGAATCCCGCCCACAATGTTCTGCTAATTATCAGAAAAGATGACACGGCTACAGAATTCAAATCTGATCCATGGGCTGGTCACAGCTCATAAAGACATAATTGGTAATAGTGTTGAAAATTATGCAATCATTACAGATTGGGGATAGATACAAGGTTTCTAGTTAATACCTGTTAAAATACATAATACTTGAAGATGGATTGGAACTTTAAATGCTAAACATGATTCGAGAGTATTGATATTCTTGAGAAGGAGGGATGCACAACATTAAACTGCACAGTTTTATTTGTAGACTCACATGGATAGAATAACAAGTTTCAATTGTTGTGAAACTATGCTTTATATCAAAAAAAGACCTTTGAATTCATTTGCTGGAAATCCCTAATTGATTTAAAAAAGGCAAAGGCCGTATTCCAGTTACTTGGAATCAGTCAGAGATGTCTGCACATTTGTATCATGGAACCCTTTATATTCAAATACCATTGAAATGGGGACAACTGTCCACAAAGCCATACCAGGAACAATTGCCTTGAATAAATATGAATAGGGGCCATCTCCGATACCATCAGCAAAGCATCTAGATAGGGGCGGCATGTGGTGCAGTGGTTAGCACTGGGACTGCAGCGCGACGAGCCAGGTATGAATCCCGGCCCTGGGTCACTGTCTGTGTGGAGTTTGCACATTCTCCCCATGTCTGCGTGGGTTTCACTCCCACAACCCAAAGATGTGCTCGTTAGGTGGATTGGCCATGCTTAATTTGCAAAGAAAAATAATTGGCTACTCTAAATTTATTTTAAAAAGGCAAAGCATCCAGACAATCATTTGGGTACTCAATTGGATGGAGACAAACTATTAGCCATAATCACAGGCACAATGGGACTATGGGTGAGAGCAGAATTCCCATGTTACAACTGGAATACTCCAGCCATGACCATATTGGATCATTGTGTAGCTGGGGAGTGTCATGATATGCAGACATGCAGATAATGATATGCAGACAGGCAGCTAATGAACACAGAGAACAGTACATGACCAATGAGCAGGCAGAACATCTCACTATAAAAGGCATGAGGCACTCACACTCTGCCTCTTTCCACTGATGAACATCTACCAGGGTGGTACCAGGGGATTGGAGAGTGGCGAATGTCGTGCCCCTGTTCAAAAAAGGAACTAGGGATAACCCTGGGAATTACAGGCCAGTTAGTCTTACTTCGGTGGTAGGCAAAGTAATGGAAAGGGTACTGAAGGATAGGATTTCTGAGCATCTGGAAAGCCACTGCTTGATTAGGGATAGTCAGCACGGATTTGTGAGGGGTAGGTCTTGCCTTACAAATCTTATTGAATTCTTTGAGGAGGTGACCAAGCATGTGGATGAAGGTAAAGCAGTGGATGTAGTGTACATGGATTTTAGTAAGGCATTTGATAAAGTTCCCCATGGTAGGCTTTTGCACAAAGTAAGGAGGCATGGGATAGTGGGAAATTTGGCCAGTTGGATAATGAACTGGCTAACCGATAGAAGTCAGAGAGTGGTGGTGGATGGCAAATATTCAGCCTGGATCCCAGTTACCAGTGGTGTACCGCAGGGATCAGTTCTGGGTCCTCTGCTGTTTGTGATTTTCATTAATGACTTGGATGAGGGAGTTGAAGGGTGGGTCAGTAAATTTGCAGACGATACGAAGATTGGTGGAGTTGTGGATAGTAAGGAGGGCTGTTGTCGGCTGCAAAGAGACATAGATAGGATGCAGAGCTGGGCTGAGAAGTGGCAGATGGAGTTTAACCCTGAAAAGTGTGAGGTTGTCCATTTTGGAAGGACAAATATGAATGCGGAATACAGGGTTAACGGTAGAGTTCTTGGCATTGTGGAGGAGCAGAGAGACCTTGGGGTCTATGTTCATACATCTTTGAAAGTTGCCACTCAAGTGGATAGAGCTGTGAAGAAGGCCTATGGTGTGCTCGCGTTCATTAACAGAGGGATTGAATTTAAGAGCCGTGAGGTGATGATGCAGCTGTACAAAACTTTGGTAAGGCCACATTTGGAGTACTGTGTACAGTTCTGGTCGCCTCATTTTAGGAAGGATGTGGAAGCTCTGGAAAAGGTGCAAAGAAGATTTACCAGGATGTTGCCTGGAATGGAGAGTAGGTCTTACGAGGAAAGGTTGAGGGTGCTAGGCCTTTTCTCATTAGAGCGGAGAAGGATGAGGGGCGACTTGATAGAGGTTTATAAGATGATCAGGGGAATAGATAGAGTAGACAGTCAGAGACTTTTTCCCCAGGTGGAACACACCATTACAAGGGGACATAAATTTAAAGTGAAAGGTGGAAGATATAGGAGGGATATCAGAGGTAGGTTCTTTACCCAGAGAGTAGTGGGGGCATGGAATGCACTGCCTGTGGAAGTAGTTGAGTCGGAAACATTAGTGACCTTCAAGCAGCTGTTGGATAGGTACATGGATTACGGGAAAATGATATAGTGTAGATTTATTTGTTCTTAAGGGCAGCACGGTAGCATTGTGGATAGCACAATTGCTTCACAGATCCATGGTCCCAGGTTTGATTCGGGCTTGGGTCATTGTCTGTGCGGAGTCTGCACGTCCTCCCCGTGTCTGCGTGGGTTTCCTCCGGGTGCTCCGGTTTCCTCCCACAGTCCAAAGATGTGCGGGTTAGGTGAATTGGCCAATGATAAATTGCCCTTAATGTCCAAATTGCCCTTGGTGTTGGGTGGAGGTGTTGAGTTTGGGTAGGGTGCTCTTTCCAAGAGCTGGTGCAGACTCAGGGGGCCGAATGGCCTCCTTCTGCACTGTAGATTCAATGATAATCTATGATTAATCTAGGACAAAGGTTCGGCACAACATCGTGGGCCGAAGGGCCTGTTCTGTGCTGTATTTTCTATGTTCTATGTTCTATGTTCTACAGAGGGAGTCAGGGTGTATTTACAGTATCACACCTCCAGCACGTGGCTAAGAGCTAGTCTGGTTCAGTCAGACAAAGTAACCACACTTAGGTTAGCAGAGAGTCAAACTCACAGAGAACTGTGCTAACTGTGCTACTGGTTCAATAAATCAGATTGAACTAGCTTCAAGATTTGGAGTATCTTTTGGTTAAAGCTGCATCCATTTGCAGCCTGTGTTATCCCAGAGTACATAACACAAGATGCTGCCAGGAGACTGCTTAATTTAGGTGGTTTATCTCAGTCCGTTCCGTGATGACCAGCGAATGTAACCCGGCACCATGGAGAAGATTCAGGCTCCTCACCAGCTCAGGACCTCCGGCAATCTCAGTGCCAACTGGCGGTCATTCAAGCAAAAGGTTCTGCTGTACCTTGTGGGTGTGTCTGATGCAAGGAAGATCGCGCTTCTCCTCTCAACAACGGGTGATCAAGCCATCGAACTCTTCAACTCTTTTCACTTCACCGAAGGTCAGGACAAAACAAAGTTTCAGACCATCCTGGACAAGTTTGACAGTCACTGTGAAGTGGACACCAATGAAATCTTCGAGCACTACATATTCAAACAGCGTGTACAAGGTAAAGATGAATCGTTCAACTCCTTCTTAACTAACCTCTGCCTGCTAGCGCTGTCCTACAACTTTGGTGATATTGCTGACTCCATGATCAGAGACCAAATGATTTTTGGAGTTCATGCTGATCTTCTGAGAGAGAAGCTGCTGAAAATCAAGCATATGACCGTGCCAGTCGCGATTGAAACTTGCACAGTGCATGAGCACGCCAAAAATCGCTATGCCCAGTATAAATCAGCTGAAAATGAGAAACTTGCCTCCCACAAGGCAGAGAGTGTGCAGGCCATCTCCCGGATGCAGTGCCTCAGCATTGATGAAAGCGGCCATTTTGCACGCTTTTCCCGGGGGCGCGATGCGAATGGTATAACAAAGCGGGCGACACCTCCGCTGCGCATGTGCAACAACGCGCGGAACGTCAGAGCGCTGACATCATGATGTGCTTGAACTGCGGCAACGCCCACTGAAAGAATCACTGCCCTGCAAGAGACAGGCGATGTTTAAACTGCGAGAAGCCTGGACACTATGCAGCCTTGTGCAGGTCTGTACCACCAGTCAGGAGCCAGTGCTCCCAATTCCGACGACGGCGCGCTCAGAGTGTGCAACAACGATTACAGGATTCTGATCCTGGCAGCACAACGGATCCAGAGGAAGAATGCCTGGACTCCACCTACTGTGTGGGCATCATTACCAAATGTGAATATGCCACATCCAACTCATCACAAATTCAATCCATCCTCGCTGTGGATTCTGCGGATGAATGGCGTGCGGTGATGCAGGTCAACCACTGCTCTATCCAGTTTAAACTGGACACAGGTGCTTCTGCCAACCTCCTCTTACAGGCTGATTTCAAACGCATCAAGAAGCCCCCCAAGGTCCTTCCAGCAGCCTGCAGGCTCATGGACTACAACGGAAATGCCATCACGACACTGGGATCCTGCCATCTACTCGTCTCCAACCGGAGCACCCATGCACGGTTACGTTTTGAAATTGTCAAGCCAGACAGGGCATCCGTACTTGGCATGCATGCCTGTAAGCAGCTGAACCTACTGCAGGGGGTTTACACAACGACATCCTCCAATGTGGATCTTCAGGCCGGCATTAACGACATCCTCGTTCAGTATCCGGATGTGATGGAGGGCATTGAAGGGGTTCGTGTGTACGTGGACGACATCATAATATGGTCCACGACCCCTGAAGAGCATGTTTCCCGTCTCCAGCAGGTAATCCGCCGTGTCCATGCCAATGGCCTGAAGCTGAACAGGTCCAAATGTTGCTTTGGCATGTTGACACTCAAGTTCCTGGATGACCAGATCTCTCAGCAGGGCATGCGCCCGGACAGAGACAAGGTCAAGGCCATCAAAGCCATGAAGGTCCCTGAAGACAAGAAGGTGGTGTTGCGCTTCCTGGGCATGGTCAATTTTCTGGGCAAGTTCATCCCAAACCTGGCCTCACACACCACGGCCCTACCTGGTGAAAAAGTCCACTGCCTTTGAGTAGAAGGCAGCACATCAGGCAGAGTAGTTGGAGCTGAAAACCAAGCTCACCACTGCACCCATCTTGGCATTTTTCGACCCAGACAGGGAGACAAAGATCTCGACAGATGCGAGCCAGGATGGCATCGGTGCGGTGCTGCTTCAACGCGATGACACTTCATCCTGGGCACCGGTAGCCTGCGCATCGAGGGCCATGATGCCCACCGAAACAAGGTATGCGCAAATAGAGAAGGAATGCCTGGGTCTTCTCACTGAAATTCTCAGGTTTCACGACTATGTCTACGGCCTGCCGACCTTCACTGTCGAGACAGATCATAGGCCTCTGGTCCACATTATTCACAAGGACCTGAACGACATGATGCCTCGGTTGCAGCGCATCCTCCTCAAACTCAGAAGGTACGACTTTGACTTAGTGTACACGCCTGGCAAGGAGCTCATCATCGCTGATGCATTGTCCCACTCCATCACATTGCCTAGTGAACCGCTGGAAATCATCCGGCAGATTGAATCACAGGTGCAGCTGTGTGCTAGCACCCTCCCGGCGTCTGATGAGAAGGTGGTTCGTATCCGCAAGGTGACAGCCAAAGACCCCCTCTTGCAGCATGTCATACACCACCTCGCCAATGGCTGGCAGAAAGGGCAATGCCCTCAATTTTACAATGTAAAGGATGACCTAAGGATGATTGATGGTATCCTCCTCAAGCTGGACTGGATTGTCATTCCACTCAGTCTCCAGAGCTTGGTGCTCCGCCACATCCATGAGGGACACCTGGGCGTCGAGAAGTGCAGATGCAGAGCCAGGCAGGCTGTCTACTGGCCCGGGATTAGCCAGGACATCTTGAACATGATCCTCAACTGTGCGACCTGTCAATGCTTCCTGCCAGCGCAGAGCAAGGAGACGCTCCAGCAGCATGAAATCGAGACCTCCCCGTGGTCCAAGGTTGGTATCAACCTCTTTCGTGCGAATGGTCGTGACTACATGTTCATTATTGACTATTTCTCCAATTACCCTGAAGTCGTGAAGCTCTCAGACCTCATATCTCAGACCGTCATCAAGGCCTGTAAGGAGACGTTCTCCAGGCATGGTATCCCACTCACTGTCATGAGTGACAATGGCCCGTGCTTCAACAGCCACAAGTAGTCTATGTTTGCCAAGTCATACCATTTCAAACATGTCACTTCCAGCCCACACTACCCGCAGTCCAATGGGAAGGTTGAAAAAGGGGTGCACATTGTGAAACAGCTCATCTGTAAGGCCGCGGATTCTGCTTCTGACATCGACCTCGCGCTGCTTGCGTACAGGGCCACTGCGTACACTGTCCACTGGCATATCGCCGGCTCAACTCCTGATGAACAGGGACCTGCGGACGACACTTCCAGCCATACACTTGCCCAACCTGGATCATCTCCCGGTGCTGCAGAAGGTGCAGCAGCTCCGAAGCCAGCAAAAGCAGGGCTATGAAGCACATGCCTCTGATTTGCCCGTGTTATCCCCGGCAGACACTGTCAGGATCAAGATACCGGATGGTGGCTGGTCTGCTCCAGCTGTCGTTGTTCGACGTTCGAATGTTGTACATATGGCTGATGGTTCTGTTGTGCGACGAAACAGACGGGCACAGCGCAAAGTTGCCTGCCCGCAACCGCTTTCTTCTCCATTTCCATCCGTTGTTTTGCCACCTCCTGATACCTCGAACTACGAGGCCACCAGTCAGGCTTCCATCCCGCCTATTAAGGCGCCGTTGTCCCCACCACCGCCTCTCCGGCGGTCCACAAGAATCAGACGCAAGCCCCAGAGACTGGACTTATGAACATTTGTTTTGTTTGCTATGTTCTGTTTTCTCACATTAGACAGATGTCTTCACATGTAAATACGTTCACATATGTCACCGCTTGTAAATATGTTGATATATGCCACCACATGTAAGTACGTTCCCATATGCCAGCAAAACATTTTTTAAAAAGGGGAAATGTCATGATATGCAGCCATGCAGATAATAATATACAGACAGGCACAGGCAGCTAATGAACACAGAGAACAGGACATGACCAATGAGCAGGCAGGACACTCAGGGGTGGCATCTCACTATAAAAGGCATGAGGCACTCACACTCTGCCTCTTTCTACTGATGAACATCTACAGAGGGAGTCAGGGTGTATTTACAGTATCACACCTCCAGCACGTGGCTAAGAGCTAGTCTGGTTTAGTCAGACAGAGTAACCACACTTAGGTTAGCAGAGAGTCGAACTCATAGAGAACTGCGCTAACTGTGCCACTGATTCAATAAATCAGATTGAACTAATTTCAAGGTCTGGAGTATCTTTTGGTTAAAGCTGCATCCAGTTGCAGCCTGTGTTATCCCAGAGTGCATAACACAAGAGGGAGAAAAGGTCATGTGACATGTGAGCTCCCCTTTGTGTATTTAAGCAAATGTATTTTCTGCAGTAGAGAAGAAGCAATTAAGACACTGAAGGAGCAAAAACCCTGGTCGGAATATGCCATTGGCCGATGCCGAAATTGGGAAATGTGATTGGACGGAGAATTGGTTCCGATGCCGAAATTGTTGCGAGCGTCGATTTCATGCCAAATCACAATTCTCCGTTGCCTTGACAGCAGCATCAATGCGTTCCAGAATGCATGGACAGTAAATGCATTTGGCATATCATTAATGGGCCCAATATCTGATACTCTACGAGGCCTCCGTGATTCTCCACCTCTGATGGGCTGAATTCCCAATGTTGGGGTTCACTTCTGCTTTTAAAAATCATGAAACCGGCATCGTGGATGTTGAGGGAAAGATTGGAGGTAGATGGGCTGCCAGTCCTGACACTGGTCGGGCTGGGTGGGGTGGGGAGGGCGGTCCTGCTGTGCTGAGGGAGAGTGATGGGAAACGGGTCTTGTGACCGGGGTGAACCATCATGGGACTGGGGCGGTGTCCAAGCATGGATCGCCACTGCCGCAGCCTGCAAGGCATCCATCTTGCTGCGCACCCCACTGGCCACCCACCTTGGCCCCTGGTTCTGCAGAGTGACACTGGCTGTATAGGTGCTGCCCCCAAACCCTGCACTCCACCCGCCCACCATACCCCCGACCACGCAACTGGCCGGCACCTCCATCCTGGGCGGCTGCTTCCTGTTCCACTCGGGCACCCTCCGCTACCAGGGCCATGCCCACTGTAGCTCGTACAGCATACCACTGGCAAGGACAGCGCCAGCCAGTGGTACCCCAGGCAGCAGGGTTGGGCGTCAGGGCCAGAGTCTCCATGGTGCCGGCATGGATGGGGCCAGGGTGGGATGATGGGGTGGGAGGTGAGACATGAGGGGAAAGAGCCTGAAGTGCTAACTGGAAGCACTATGGAGCCCATTGGACCTGGTTGGGCATGGGGGTACGCACCACGCTAACATGTCGAAGTTTCAGCTCCTGCAGACAATGGATATTGGAATTCAACCAGCAACGGTGGCCTTGTTCCGAATTGCCGCTGCCCTGGGGGATGCTGGGCAGCTGTACAAGCTGGCGCTGCTTGAGGTGGAGAAAGCTGTAGTAGCAGAGCGTGCAGTAGCGTAGGGTGCCCGAGAGGAACAGGAAGCAGCCGCCCAGGATGGAGAGCTCACCACCTAACAGCACGGGAGGCTGCACACCGTGTGTGCCAGGGTCAATGTGCACGGGATGCTTTGATCGCCTCCACGTTCACCGATTGGAGTGGGGAGGAAAATTCCCCTGCCCCTGCCCCCCACTCGCCTGCAGCCCATTCCGTGATATATACCTGCCACACTACAGGGTGGGAACCCTGGGACCTGGGTTGTCAGTAACACCGGGTATGGTCCATGGGATGGAGGATGATGACAACCTGCTCTAAGATGAGCTCGGGTGCTCTGCATCATATGATAAAGTCTGATTTCTGCCCATGGTAGCCATCCACCTGGGTGATCCCTGCATGCAAGCTGGCCATTCCATCACGGTTGTGGGGTGAAGGTGGTCGGGACAGTCGGTGGGAGGGGAGCTCAGCCCCCCCACCCCCACACCCCTTCACACACACACACACCCTCTCTAACCAGCCCAGACCAGCCCACCCCTCACATCCATCTGACAGAGCACTGAGGTAGGTTGTAACAGTGTTAACAGGTGTTTAATGTGCACAAATATTTATAGATATGTGCCTAGCCACTATAACTAAACTGTGCCCAGCATCCGTGCCAAGTTAACTGGTGTCTAACTTTCTGGCCTTATGGGCCCTATGCTACGTCTTGGTGGATCCGCAGACAGTACATCAGAAGTGGAGCAGGCCTGCTGTGATTCCCGCCCTGTGACCTGGGTCCCCGTTGGTGGCCGACTTTTGGGGCAACCGAGGCTGGATGGGCCCGGCTGCTGCTTGGGTGTCCCAGGTGGTGTTGTGCTGCCCTGTTCTGCCCGCTTCCCATGTAATGCTACAGGGACAGGAGGGAGGGAGTCCAAGGTGTTGCGGTGTTCCGGCACCTCCCATGCGTGAGTCACCGACACAGGCCCCATCACCTCATCCTCACTCGGAGTGCCTAATGGCCCCCGGGCTACTCTGTGGGATGGGGATGCGAGCGGAGCTAGCCCCTGAGGCACCCCTGCCACCTGGCACTGCCAGACCAGGTAGCACGCTGTGGTCTCGGACAGGGTCTGCACGCTGGTGGCTGTGGAGCACAGGGAGTGGACCATAGCAATCTGGGACATCATCCATTCACTGTTCCACCATCCATTCACTGTTCCACGACCTTCTGGGTTTGTGTCACATCAGCCAATGACTGCACCACCTCCCTCTAAGACTGGGCCGTCTCCCTCTGTGTCTGCGCCACGTCGGTCATCGCCTGGGTAATGCCGCCGATGTTCCCAGCCCTGACCTACTGTGACTGGGCCATGCTGAGGACCGCTGCTGCAATTTCCAGATGGCTCTGGCACATGGCTGCATGTGAGTTGGCACCCCTGTCCTGGGCCTCGGCCCATGCGTGGACAGAATATCCCCAGCCTTGGACATGCTGATCCATAGCAAAACCCTTGCCCTCTCAGGCCTCCCCGCGGACGCCATCCCTACGGTGTTAGACTTGGTGGCATGTGGGTCGGCACCACCTCCTGCTAGTGCACGTATTTGGACTCCTCCAAATGCACCTGCAGGTGCTGGATACTCATCGAAAACCCCTCATGTAGTCCCTGGCTCTGTGTCTGCATCCCCACAATCGATGGGACCGGCCGCTCCAGAAGCCCAAAACCCATCTGGACGGCAGCTAGTTCCTGCGGTCGGCCCGTCCTCCAACCATCCATCCCCTCGTGTGTTACTACCTCCAACTGATGTACCGGAGCAGCTGTGAGGTGCGCCCCAGATAGTGTCATAGAATTTACAGTGCAGAAGGAGGCCATTTGGTCCATCGAGTCTGCACCGGCCCTTGGAAAGAGCACCCCACTTAAGCCCACCAACTCCAACCTTTTTGGACGATAAGGACAATTTATCATGGCCAATCCTCCTAACCTGCATGTCTTTGGATAGTGGGAGGAAACCAGAGCACCCGGAGGAAACCCACGCAGACACGGGGAGAACGTGCAGACTCCGCACAGACAATGACCCAAGCCGGGAATCGAACCTGCGACCAAGGATCTGCGAAACAACTGTGCTAACCATTGTGCTACCGTGCTGCCCCAGGAGCCTCTTCATTAAAGTGCCCAACAGAGGTGAGTGTCTCTGGGATGGTGGAGGGTGTTGGATACAGCTGTGCCGAGATATCTGTGTCATCCCCGGACTCGAGCATCTTGGGTCTCTTGTCGAGGACTGCCATCCGTACTGCTCTATTCATCGCTGGTGGGCACAGGGAGCTCATGCTGTGTCACTGGCTGGGGGCGGGGGACAACAGATGCCCCCCCCCCATCACCAGAAGATCCTGCAAGACACAAGACAAGACATATGATTAGATCGTGGGCCAGGGGGGAGTAGGGTTGGTGGGGGTGGTGGGAGTGAGTGTTGATTTGTTATGTTGTAGGTGTAACATAAGCGGCTTCCTTGTGGTGCAATTGACAAAGGAAGGTTCAGACGTGGAGATAACTTCAACACGTTTGTTAAACAATTTACACTTAAGACCATAGACCATAAGACATAGGAGCGGAAGTAAGGACATTCGGCCCATCGAGTCCACTCCACCATTCAATCATGGCTGATTTCAACTCCATTTACCCGCTCTCTCTCCATAGCCCTTAATTCCTTGAGAAATCAAGAATTTATCAACTTCTGTCTTAAAGACACTCAACGTCCCGGCCTCCACCGCCCTCTGTGGCAATGAATTCCACAGACCCACCACTCTCTGGCTGAAGAAATTTCTCCTCATCTCTGTTCTAAAGTGACTCCCTTTTATTCTAAGGCTGTGCCCCCGGGACCTAGTCTCCCCTGCTAATGGAAACAACTTCCCTACGTCCACCCTATCTAAGCCATTCATTATCTTGTAAGTTTCTATTAGATCTCCCCTCAACCTCCTAAACTCCAATGAATATAATCCCAGGATCCTCAGACGTTCATCGTATGTTAGGCCTACCATTCCTGGGATCATCCGTGTGAATCTCCGCTGGAACCGCTCCAGTGCCAGTATGTCCTTCCTGAGGTGTGGGGCCCAAGATTGCTCACAGTATTCTAAATGGGGCCTAACTAATGCTTTATAAAGCTTCAGAAGTACATCCCTGCTTTTATATTCCAAGCCTCTTGAGATAAATGACAACATTGCATTTGCTTTCTTAATTACGGACTCAACCTGCAAGTTTACCTTTAGAGAATCCTGGACTAGGACTCCCAAATCCCTTTGCACTTCAGCATTATGAATTTTGTCTCCGTTTAGAAAATAGTCCATGCCTCTATTCTTTTTTCCAAAGTGCAAGACCTCGCACTTGCCCACGTTGAATTTTATCAGCCATTTCTTGGACCACTCTCCTAAACTGTCTAAATCTTTCTGCACCCTCCCCACCTCCGCCATACTACCTGCCCCTCCACCTATCTTTGTATCATCGGCAAACCTAGCCAAAATGCCCCCAGTCCCGTCATCTAGATCGTTAATATATAAAGAGAACAGCTGTCGCCCCAACACTGAACCCTGCGGGACACCACTCATCACCGGTTGCCATTCCGAAAAGGAACCTTTTATCCCAACTCTCTGCCTTCTGCCTGACAGCCAATCGTCAATCCATGTTAGTACCTTGCCTCGAATACCATGGGCCCTTATTTTACTCAGCAGTCTCCCGTGAGGCACCTTATCAAAGGCCTTTTGGAAGTCAAGATAGATAACATCCATTGGCTCTCCTTGGTCTAACCTATTTGTTATCTCTTCAAAGAACTCTAACAGGTTTGTCAGGCACGACCTCCCTTTACTAAATCCATGCTGACTTGTCCTAATCCGACCCTGCACTTCCAAGAATTTAGAAATCTCATCCTTAACAATGGATTCTAGAATCTTGCCAACAACCGAGGTTAGGCTAATTGGCCTATAATTTTCCATCTTTTTCCTTGTTCCCGTCTTGAACAGGGGGTTTACAACAGCGATTTTCCAATTCTCTGGGACTTTCCCTCACTCCAGTGACTTTTGAAAGATCATAACTAACGCCTCCACTATTTCTTCAGCTATCTCCTTTAGAACTCTAGGATGTAGCCCATCTGGGCCTGGAGATTTATCAATTTTTAGACTTCTTAGTTTCTCTAGCACTTTCTCCTTTGTGATGGCTACCATATTCAACTCTGCCCCCTGACTCTCCTGAATTGTTGGGATATTACTCATGTCTTCTACTGTGAAGACTGACGCAAAGTACTTCTTTAGTTCCTCAGCTATTTCTTTGTCTCCCATCACTAGATTAGCAGCGTCATTTTGGAGAGGCCCAATGTCTACTTTTGCCTCCCGTTTGTTTTTAATGTATTTAAAGAAACTTTTACTATCATTCCTAATGTTACTGGCTAGCCTATTTGATCCTCTCTTTCCTTATTTCTCTCTTTGTTATCCTCTGTTTATTTTTGTAGCCTTCCCAATCTTCTGACTTCCCACTACTCTTTGCCACATTATAGGCTTTCTCTTTTGCTTTGATGCATTCCCTAACCCTTTGTCAGCCATGGCTGCCTAATCCCCCCTCTGATAACCTTTCTTTTCTTTGGGATGAACCTCTGTACTGTGTCCTCAATTACTCCCAGAAACTCCTGCCATTGCTGTTCTACTGTCTTTCCCACTAGGCTCTGCTCCCAGTCGATTTTCGTCAGTTCCTCCCTCATGCCCCTGTAGTTACCTTTATTTAACTGTAACACCTTTACATCTGATTCTACCTTCTTTCTTTCAAATTGGAGATTGAATTCTACCATATTATGATCACTGCCTCCTAAGTGTTCCCTTACTTTAAGATCTTTAATCAAGTCTGACTCATTACATAACACTAAGTCCAGAATGGCCTGTTCCCTCGTGGGCTCCATCACAAGCTGTTCCAAAAAGCCCTCCTGTAAACATTCAATGAATTCCCTTTCCTTAGGTCCACTGGCAGCATTATTTACCCAGTCCACCTGCATATTGAAGTCCCCCATGATCACTGTGACCTTGCCTTTCTGACATGCACTTTCTAATTTGTGGTGCATTTTGTGCCCCCGGCCCTGACCACTGTTAGGAGGCCTGTGCATAACTCCCATTATGGTTTTTCTGCCTTTGTGGTTCCTCAACTCTACCCACACAGACTCCACATCATCTGACCCTGTGTCGTTTAGTGCTATTGATTTAATTTAATTCCTAATTAACAAGGCCCTCTGCCCATCTGTCTGTCTTTTCGATAGGTTGTGAATCTCTGGATGTTTAAGTGCCAGTCCTGAACCCCCTGCAACCACGTCTCTGTGATGCCTACCACATCATACCTGCCAGTCACAATCTGGGCCACAAGCTCATCTACCTTGTTCCGTACACTGCGTGCATTTAAATATAGCACCTTTAATTCTCTATTGACCGTCCCTTTTTGTTTTCTTAGTGTGGTGGACCTTGGTTTACTGAGCCTTTCCATACACTGTGTCATATTTTGTGGGATTGGGACTATCGTATCCTTTCCTGAGTTTTGTCTTTTCGTGCTTTTTTGTATTCCTAAGCAGCTACGCTTCCCACTGATTACTTCACCTCTTGGTGCCCTGACGTTCCCTTCCCCCCCAATCTCTAGTTTAAAGTCCTATTGACCACCCTATTTACTCTTTTCGCCAGAACACTGGTCCCAGCTCGGTTCAGGTGGAGACCATCCCAACGGTATAGGTCCCCCCTGTCCCAAAACTGATGCCAGTGTCCCATGAAAAGGAACCCCTCTTTCCCACACCACTCTTTCAGCCACGTGTTAACTTCCCTTATTCTTGCCTCCCTATGCCAATTTGCACGTGGCTCGGGCAGTAATCCGGAGATTATGACCCTTGAGGACCTGTTTTTTAATTTGAATCCTAGCTCTTTATAATCTCTAAACAGGTCCTCTTTTCTAGACTTGCCTATGTTGTTGGTACCGACATGGACCACAACAACTGGATCCTCCCCCTCCCTCTCCAGTATCCTTTCAAGCCGGTCAGACATGTCCCGCACCCTAGCACCAGGCAGGCAACATACCATGCGGGACTCTTTATCCTGCTCACAAAGGATACTATCTATCCCCCTGATAACAGAATCCCCTACAACTACAACTTGCCTATTTACTCCCTCCCCTTGAATGGCCTGCTGAACCATGGTGCCTTGGTCAGCTGACTCATCCTTCCTGCAGCCCTGTTCGCCATGCACACAGGGAGAAAGTGCCTCATACCTGTTGGACAGGGTCAAGGGCTGAGGCTCCTGAGTTCCTGACTGCTGGTTCCCTTTACCTGCCTGACTTGCGGTCACACCCTGCTGTCCCTGGCCACTGGCAGGATTTAAACTACTTACTCTGACAGGCGTGACTGCCTCCTGAAACACAGTGTCCAGGTAAGTCTCCCCCTCCCGGATGTGCCTCAGTGTTTGAAGCTCAGACTCCAGCTCATCAACTCTGAGCCGGAGCTCTTCGAGCAGCCAACACTTACTGCAGATGTGGTCGCTGCAGCTCGCAATGGGATCTTCCAGCTCCCACATCAAGCAGCTCAAGCACATCACCTGGCCAGCCATCTCTAATTAATTAATTAATTTAATTTAAGTTTACGAGTTTAGCTGTGTTTTTTTAAAATTTGGGGCAGATTTGCTATCAACCAATCAGATCACAGCTTCCCTCCGACGTCACTTTTGGAAAAAAGAAAATCTGGAAAACAAAGTTACCGTTAGGTTTTTATACTCACAGAGACTGCTCCTCCTCCTCTGAACGGCTCCCGAAATTAGGCCCGGAGAAAGAGAGAGATCAAAACAGTCGGGAAAAAGCACCTTCTCCCACTCTTCACCGAATTACCTCACTGCACCAAATTACCAAATTCTCACTCTGTCTGTGTCTCACTCACTCAGGCTGTGCCTCCTTGACCTGCACAATGCTTACTAAGTGTGCTTCTATTACTCGGGTTCGATACTACTGCTAATCCTACTATAGCTACCCAGACTGACTAACCAGTTGTTGCAATCCACGTGGTGGGTGTAATATTGAATCAACCCTGTGTCTCTACTCACTGACTGTCTCCACTGGAAAGAGGCAGATCATGTGTGTGGTGTCCTTTATATATGGGTTGGTGTAATGCCCTCCTGTGGTCGTGTCACCTCCTTGTGTATCGTGAATGTCCATTGGTCACGTCCTGTCTAACTGATCTATTGGTTGAGTGTTTGTGTGTAATGTTTCTGGTGCTCCCTCTAGTGTCTAGCTAGCCTACATGCATTTACATTGATGCACATCACCACATCCCCCCTTTTTTATATGTTCATATTTTCTGTACACTTTAAGAAAATTGAACAAAAAACAGGTAGATACGTTAAGGTGTATACAAGTCATGGGAACAGTGATTAAACAATAAGTTCAAATAATTTGTGATCAATCATCATGGTCAAATGTCTCTCTTGGTTATGAACGCCATCAACGTCCCTGTGCCACAGGAACCAAGAAGTGGTCAAATCACTTCGCTGTCAGATTTGGAGTCTTTTTTTTCCGATGTTTGTGATGGTGCTGTCGGATGGCATCTTGTAGCTGATAAGGTGTTGACGTTGAAGAGGTACCATCAACAATATCATTCGAGGTCATGGATGTGCCATATGTTGAAGTTGGATAAGACTGTACATACTGGTTCGGGCCACGTGCTGTGCTGGAATGGTGATCCTGCTGAGAACCGTTGATGCTTGTCGAATTGGAAACAGAATTGCTGTTCGCATAAATACCTGGTGATGGTGTGAAACTAGAACCCTGCATCTGATAGGAATATGCCGCCTGGCCAGGCTGGGGTGCAGCAAATCATGGGCTGTAACTAAGGCATCCAGTCTGTAGTGCAGATTGCGCTTGCGGTCCTCCTTCGTTCTTGATTCCATTAGTGGGCAATCTGCAGTGCTGCCCTGTTTGAGAATATGCTACATTGACTGCTGGCTGCTGCATGCCTGAATACTGGGTTTGTCCAGCATGAGCTGTCATTGGCTGCACTGCTGGTGTGGAAAAAATGTGTGGACATAGCTGTGGTGAATATTGGTGTATTCCTCTTGGAGTGTAGCCGCTGCTTGTTATTACTGACCCAGTGTAATTGTTAAGTGATCCATCTCCTGTCATTGGGGCTGTCACCCTGAGCGTGCCATCACTGAGGTTGCGGCACTCCCTGTCTGGAGTAAAGTCCGGTTTACGTGAATCAGAGTCGGCGTTTGGTTGCTCCCCATCTGGAGTCTGGTCTGTTTTAACTGAGTCAGTGTTGGTTTTTTGATGCTCCCCGTTTGGAGTCTTAGCAGGTTCACTGGAGTCAGCTGAGATTTCTTGAAGCTGCACGTCTGGAGTCGGAACATGCAGGAATGCATTGACTTGTGGAGAGGTTCGAGCGAATGAGGGTGGATGTATCGTGTTGTCACCAGAGTCACCAGTGGTCTCACAGTGATCGTCGAGTGCCTCTGTACACACTAGTTAAGGTCTGTCACTTTGCACATTTTGCATGGGAAGTGAGATGCTGTCGTCACTCGTCTCACATACCATGGGTAGAGCCTCAGTAGCTGCTTATTGTTCACTTGGGTTGGGTAAATTGTCAGAGTCTTCATTTGGTGGCGCAAGCAATGTGGGTGGACTGTCATTGTCTTGCTGTTGTCCTTCATTTGGGCTTGGACTGTCATCGTCGCTTTGTTCTTCGCTGTAGCATGATAGACCGTCATGGTCATCTTGCTGTGCACTGGAGTGTGGTAGACTGTCATAGTCTTCTTGCTGTATACTTGAGCATGGCAGACATGCATCATCTGCCGCTAGTTGGTCAGAGGTGGTTGCTAGACCCTCATGATCTTGTTCCTGCAAGGACTGTGCGTCGCAGTCTTGCCTTGCTTCTATCGTGGAGGCTGTCCACGAGCTCGCTGTGGAGGCTTGTGACACTGGAGTCACTTCTTGTTCATGCTAGGACTGCGCTCTGGAGTCTTGCGTTTCTGCAATTGTGGAGTCTGTCCACGAGTTCGCTGTGGAGGCTTGTGACACTGGAGTCACTTCTTGTTCATGCAAGGACTGCGCTCTGGAGTCTTGTGTGTCTTCTTTCGTAGAGTCGGGAACCCTGAGCGGTGGACCACGCTCTGTGTGGCAGCAGGCCGCTCCCTGTGGGCGTGTACCGCTCTCTGTCTCTTTCAGGCTGCAGCATCATCCTGCACTCACGAGTTGGGATGTCATATCTGCTGGGCTGAAGATCCTCAAATCCGAAGAACAAATCCGCGTCTGCGTCGGATTCAATATGGGGGTCACCAATGTGCAACACGTCTAGTTGCGGTTCGGATTTGGTACTGGGGTAGCCTCCCAAGGTGAAAGGTTCGTCCGAGTCGTAGTCTTTTAGGACCATATCATCGATGTTTGCGTCGGAACTGGTATTGGGCTCGCGAGGTCCAGAGAAAATGTAAATGTCGGTATCAAAGTATTCAAGGTCGGAATCATTGGTTTGGGCGTAGGTAACTGCTTGTTGCAGGGTTCTTCGGAGGTTAATTTCATTCCCTAGTTCAATTTGAGGCATTGTGCTGTCATTCCAGGTGAAGGAAGTTTGTTTTACAGCTTGAAAATATTTTTTCTTTGATTTGGGATGTTTCCCCTTTAAATGGGCGTGGTCCGGGGACTCTGACGTCATGACGCATGTGACGTACTGCATAGGAAGCGATTGCGCATGCGCAGATCGCGGTTCCTTTACTTTGGGCCGTTTTCGTGATTGCGCATGCGCGGCGTCTTGCGCATGCGCAAACAGACCTTCCCGTTCTGTGCGCTTCTCGCGCAACTGCGCAAGTGCAGTCCCTGCAGAAAGATGGCCGCCCGCCAAAATCATTCTCTGCTCCGGGATCTTGGCCTCGAGGTGAGTACTGGTGCTTCTTGCTGGTTGGAGTGTGTTTTCCTCACAGTATTTACCGAATTTGTCCAGGACTGCCTGGAAGTCGCTCCTGTTTTGCCCCTTGGAGAACTTGAACTTTTAAAAGATTTCTTCTGCTCTGGCACGGGCGATGGTGAGGAGAAGCTCTGTTTTTTCAGGATCGGCCACTTCTTCTAGTTCGGCTGCCACCAGGAAGATTTCAAACTTTTGCCGGAATGCCCGCCAGTTTTCGTGGAGATCGCCGTGGCACTGGAGCTGCTGCGGAACCCGGATCTCAAACATCTTGCCTGGGTATCGTTGCTGGTTGTCACTGTACGCTGAGGTATGGCTATCTAGATTGAAACAGTTCAGTCCTGGTACAATGATTTGTTATGTTGTAGGTGTAACATAAGCGGCTTCCTTGTGGTGCACCTGACAAAGGAAGGTTCAGACGTGGAGATAACTTCAACACGTTTATTAAACTATTTACACTTCTATTACTCGGGTTCAACACTACTGCTAATCCTACCAAAGCTACCCAGACTGACTAACCAGTTGCTGCAATCCACGTGGTGCGTGTAATATTGAATCAACCCTGTGTCTCTACTCACTGACTGTCTCCACTGGAAAGAGGCAGATCATGTGTGTGGCGTCCTTTATATATGGGTTGGTGTAATGCCCCACTGTGGTCGTGTCACCTCCTTGTGTATTGTGAATGTCCATTGGTCGCGTCCTATCTAACTGATCTATTGGTTGAGTGTGTGTGTGTGTGTGTGATGTTTCTGGTGCTCCCTCTAGTGTCTAGCTAGCCTACATGCATTTACATTGATGCACATCACCACAAGTGTGAGGGTAGGGGTAAGGGTGAGGGTGGGGTGGTGTGGCAGGTGAGGGTGGGGGTGGAGTTGTAGGGGGATAACACAGGTGGCATAGGGATCTGCAACTCAACAGAGTCTCACTTCCTCACCCACGGCCAACCTCCACCTCGGTGACATCCCTTTCCTCTGGGCTGACGTACAGGGCCCTCTGCTCAGCAACAATGAGGGGCTAAGGTCTTTTTTGTGAGGGCCACGAAGAATCCAGCACGAGTTTTAAGGATACAAAGTAATAACATTTATTTACAATAACATATATATATAACAGCAGCAGCAACTTCCCTTGCTGCACACTCCTTCCCGCTGGTTCCTAAACTGGCCAGCTTTATTTATACTAGGAGTTTACTGATGGTTTCCCCGCCCCCCTCATTGGGGAAGCTCATACTCCCACAGGATTGTGGGATTGTCATTAGTCCCCAGCCAATGGTAAGTAGGCAGGTTATAACATCCCTCCCCCCCAAAGTCCAAGGAATCCACCGAAGACCCTGGCGAAGGAGGGGTCGGACTCGTTTTGCCGCAAGCCGGACACCATTTGCACGCGGCGCTGGATCAGGCGGCGTGTAATGAGACGGAGACCGGCACTTCCGTGATGAACGGCGCAACGGTTGTACATCCACGGCCCGTGGACCCGAGGATTCCCCCTCTGATGCATCCTGTGTCTCCATCTCGGAGTCAGAGTCTGCTGCCTCCATCATGTCAGCGTCTCTATCTCCATTCGGTTCTGTAACGACCTGCGCAGGCTTCGAGTGAGGCACCAGTGGAAGATTGTGAGGACTACCTTCCCTTGTCTCTGTGGCTGTAGAAATTAGCTCCGGGGGCGGGGAATCTTTTGAGGGGATAGTCTTCTGGACCGAACGTCGTCTACATGTTTGCGCTGGAGACGACCCTGGGCTTGCACCTGGTAAGATATAGGGCCCGTTTGGCGAAAAATTACACCAGGAACCCACTGGGCACCACCAGCAAAATTCCGAACGAACACTGGGTCACCGGGCGCAAACTGCCGAATCGGCCGATGCCGAGACAATCCCTGTCCCTGCCGTTCTTGTGTGCGGTGTACTTTTGCGCCAATGTCCGGGAAAACCATACTGAGGCGTGTGCGAAGTCTCCGGCCCATTAGGAGTTCTGCGGGAGCTCCCCCAGTCACCACATGGGGGGTGGTCTTATACGTAAACAAAAAGCGAGCCAGTCTCGTGTCCATTGATACGGAAGACTGCTTCTTTAGGCCTCTTTTGAATGTCTGCACTCTGCCAACCCATTTGAAGCCGGGTGGTAAGGGGCAGTGCGGATATGGCGTATGCCGTTCATCTTCATGAACCTCGCAAACTCCTCACTCGTGAATGGAGTGCCGTTATCCGTGACCAACACCTCAGGGAGGCCATGCGTACTAAACGACAAACGCATCTTTTCAATTGTAGCGCAGGACGTTGTCCCCTGCATCTTATGCACCTCTAGCCATTTAGACTGGGCGTCAATTAATAGAAGGAACATGGATCCTTGAAAAGGGCCTACGAAATCTGCATGCAAGCGTGCCCAAGGCCGCCCTGGCCATTCCCAGTGATGTAGGGGCGCGGCCGGTGGAAGCTTCTGATGCTCCTGGCAAATGGAGCAGTTTTGGGCCACCTTCTCAATGTCGGTGTCGAGGCCTGGCCACCAGACATAACTCCGAGCCAACATTTTCATTTTGGTCACACCTGGATGCCCATTGTGCAAGTCTGTTAGTATCAGCTCCTGGCCTTTTTCCGGGACAATCACATGCGTCCCCCACAAGAGGATGCCATCTTCCACGCTGAATTCTGACAGCTTGGAGGAAAATGCCCGCAACTCGCCTGGGAGCTGTCTATGCTGCCCACCATACAGGACTATGTGCCGAACCTTTGACAGGACTGGCTCCGTCTGGGTCCACTCACGGATCTGTGATGCCGTGACAGGCAAGGTGTCCATAAAATTTAGGGTTGCAACCACCTCACCGGTCGTGGGGGTCGACATGGGGCCGGACGATAAAGGCAATCGGCTCAGTGCGTCGGCATTTGCTATCTGCGTACCTGGTTTGTGCTCCAGAGAATACTCGTATGCAGCAAGCAACAAAGCCCAGCGCTGGATCCGTGCGGAAGCAATGGGCGGTATTGGCTTATCCTCTCTGAAAAGTCCCAGCAGAGGCTTATGATCAGTCACGATAGTGAAATGGCGGCCATACACGTACTGGTGGAAGCGTTTCACCGCAAAAACCACTGCCAGGTCCTCCTTCTCCATCTGCGAGTACTTTTTCTCCGCTGCAGTCAATGTGCGGGAGGCGAAAGCTATCGGTGGCTCGGCCCCGTTCTCCATCTTGTGGGACAGGACGGCCCCAATACCATATGGGGATGCATCACATGTGACGAGGAAAGGCTTTCCAGGATCATAGTGGGTTAGTACCCAGACGACGACAATTGTTGCTTTACCCGCCGGAAAGCGGTTTCTTGCTGCTGACCCCAAACCCACGTGTGATTTTTCTTTGGCAGAAGGTACAAAGGGGCCAGCGTAGTTGCCAGATTGGGGAGGAAATTCCCGTAATAGTTTACGAGACCGAGAAAAGAACGAAGATGCGAAGTGTCAGTCGGGGCGGGGGCCTGTTGAATTGCACGCATCTTCTCTGCGATGGGGTGCAAACCTTCGCGGTCCACCCGATAACCTAGGTAAACTACTTCCTTTGCCTGAAATACGCACTTTGTGCGACGTAAACGGACTCCAGCCTCTGAAAGGCATCTAAGGACAGCCTCCAGATTTTCCAAATGTTCCTGCTCCGACGTCCCTGTAATCAAAACGTCATCTAAGTAGACAGCAACATGTGGTAAACCTCTCAAAATGCCCTCCATAACACGTTGGAAAATTGCGCAGGCAGAGGATACTCCAAAGGGCAACGGTGTATATTCATACAGGCCCTGGTGTGTATTATTCGTTACATATGGTCGGGAGGCAGGGTCCAGCTCCAACTGCAGGTAGGCGTGACTCATATCTAATTTTGTGAACGAGAGTCCACCTGCAAGCTTCGCGTAGAGATCCTCTATGCGAGGCATTGGATATCGGTCGAGTCGGGAAGCCGTATTCACTGTAGGTTTATAGTCGCCACACAAGCGAACTGTGGCATCTGTCTTCATTACAGGTACAATTGGTGTTGCCCAGTCAGCAAAACGGACGGACCTGATAATACCAAAACTCTCCAAACGAGTGAGCTCCCCTTCTACCTTCTCGAGCAAGGCGTAAGGCACTGGGCGCGCCCGGAAATAGCGCGGCGTGGCTCCTGGTTTGACTTGGATACGGGCTACGGCCCCTTTTATTTTCCCCAAACCAGGCTGGAATACATCTGGGTATTGTCCTAGCACCTCAGTCAACCCTTCAGAAACTGTTTGAAGGATGTGCTGCCATTGCAACCGCAAATGGCGCAACCAGTCCCGACCCAACAGGCTGGGCCCATGGCCGCGCACCACGATAAGTGGGAAACACCCCTCCTGGCGTCCATAAACAACAGGGATCATTGTAGTTCCTGCAATGTCCAGTGGTTCCCCCGTGTAGGTGGCGAACCTGGCCTGTGAGTCGGTTAATGTAAGGGTCTGTATACCCTGCTTGATGCGGTCGAATGTCCTCTGGGCGATCACGGAGACCGCTGCGCCAGTGTCCAACTCCTTCTCAAGCGGGTGACCATTGACCCGTACTGTCACCTTAATGGGGGCCACATGGGGAGTTGCCACACAATGCAGCTGCAGGCAGTCGTCCTCCGTCTCCACGTCCTCTGGAGTAGTCGCCGCAGGTTCATCCACATGGAATGTATGGCCCCGGGGCTGGTCCCAGTTACGGCCCCTGGGCTGGTCCCAGTTTCGGTTGGAACGACGGCGCCTCTGGCACCCCCAGGACCGCCGTCCGCGACGGGGTCAGCGCCTACAAGTCTGACACGGACGTGGCTCCTCATCCATTGGTTCTGGAGAAGGCTCCCTTCGGGGAGGAATGTCCAACGGCCACTGGCGTCGGTCCGGACGTTGCCTCACCTAAGGTACCACAGGAGTGCGGGCGGACGTTTTCAGACGGGAGGGGTTGCGCCCCAAGGCATGCACCTTCATTCCCTGTAGCTCCTGCACTCCTAGTTCTGCGCTCTCTCGGGACAATACTATTTGAATGGCCTGTTGAAAAGTCAATGTTGGCTCAGCTAACAACTTTCTCTGGGTGGCCGCATTGTTAATACCGCAAACCAAACGGTCGCGTAACATTTCTGACAAGGTCTCACCATAGTCACAGTACTCCGCAATCCTGCGTAGCCTGGATAGAAAATCGGCAAGGGATTCTCCAGGGGTCCTCTCAGCGGTATTAAACCGGTAACGCTGGACTATCATGGACAGGGTTGGGTTAAAATGTTGCCCCACTATATTCACAAGTTCATCAAACGTTTTGGTGTCCGGCGCAGCTGGGTACGTAAGGCTCCTAATCACCCCAAACGTATGCGGTCCGCAGGCGGTGAGCAATATGACCACCTGGCGCTCTTTTTCGGTGATATTGTTTGCCCGGAAATAGTAACGCATCCGTTGTGTGTACTGGTTCCAGCTTTCCAGCGCAGCATCAAAAACATCCAAACATCCATACAGAGGCATGGTCTAATAGAAAACAACTTCCAACCTGTATCCAACAAAAATCCAGGGAGGTGGCTTCAGCAGTGTAGACAGCTATTCACTTTAACCTTCGTCGCCAGTTTTGTGAGGGCCACGAAGAATCCAGCACGAGTTTTAAGGATACAAAGTAATAACATTTATTTACAATAACATATATAGATAACAGCAGCAGCAACTTCCCTTGCTGCACACTCCTTCCCGCTGGTTCCTGAACTGGCCAGCTTTATTTATACTTGGAGTTTACTAATGGTTTCTCCGCCCCCCTCATTGGGGAAGCTCATACTCCCACAGGATTGTGGGATTGTCATTAGTCCCCAGCCAATGGTAAGTAGGCAGGTTATAACAGTCTTGTAGTCCCCCACAGTTTTCTCCCAGCAGTTATGGGCGGCCTTCTTCTGGATGGGGAGGAAAACAGAAACGCAGTGTTTGATAGTCCGATGCATGCAGCCCAGGGGGTGGGTAGTTGGTGGCCTCAGTGGCCAGGGCACCCAGCCATGGCGGCTGGTATGGGTGATGGTATGTGGTGCAGGGTGGGGGTTCGGCCACCTTCCGGGTGGACATGAGGGGTGGGCAACGACTGTGTTGGACGAGGGTTGGTGCCAGGGGGACAGTGCTGCCTACTCACCAGGGCCGACCTGAGGAGGTCGTGCAGTGTTTTCCTGCGCTGCTCTCCGGTCCGGATGGTGGCGCTCACCGCCTCTCCCACCTCCGCCCAAGCACGGCGAACAATGGTGGCTGGCAGGATCCTTCCCGGGCCGGGATACAGGGTGGCCTGCCTCTCCTCCACCGCATCTAGGAGTGTCTCTAGCTCGGTGTCTGTAAAACAGGGTGCTGCTCTCCCCGCTGCCATCTTGTTGGCTGGGATGGTGTGTGTGGGGCGTGAAGAGCATATATGCGGCCACAGCTTGTCAGCCTCCTGAGTGTCAATGGCGAAACTGCCGAATCCGGCACAGTGTCCCATTGGAATTGATTGTGTTCCACGTGGCATCAGTGCTGGCCCCTCCACAGTCACTGAGTCGGTCCAGGTGCGGGGCCATGTTTGCTGTCGTAGAAGTACACTAACCCGGCGTCAACACTTAGTCTCTGAAACAGAGAATGTAGTCCCCTGAGGGAGTTCTCTCTCTCCAAACAACTTGTAAGTTTTGAATCTTATTTGATTCTGTATTCACTCTCCATGTGCTGCAGACTGAGATTTTAAGAAGTGAACTCAACCTGCAGCCACTATCTTCAAAAGAACAGATAAATCATCCATCCCCATCGATAAACTGCCTTGACGCCAAAACGAACAGGACCAGCAATTTCAGCTTGAATCCAACCGAATCACGAACCTTCAAGATCTGTACACCCATTTAATTGCATTGGACATTAGCGTGTGTATACATGTGTACATGTCATTCAGAGTGTTTTTATTATTTTACTTAGAATGGGTCAAATACAATAAAAATCATCCTCTTTCTAAATTCAAGAAAACCTGGGCGGAATTCTCCGACCCCCCGCCGGGTCGGAGAATCGGTGCGGCACCGCACGAATCGCGCCACATCGCCCTGACGCCGGGACGCAATTCTCTGCAATGCGGAGAATCGGCGCCATCAGCACTGGCATGGTCGGCATGGCGCCAGTTGGTGTATGCGCCAACTCTCTGGCCCGGGCCAGTGGGCCGATTCTCCGGGCCGGATGGTCCAAGCGGCCGTCAACAAAAAGCCGAGACTCGCCGGCACCATTCTAACCTGCTGTGAGCCGGCGGGACCTCGGCGTTGAAGGGTCCGGGTGCGGCCTGTGGGGGGGGGGGGGGGGGGGGGGGAAGGCAGGGTCCGACCCAGGGGGGGCCTCCGTAGTGGCCTGGCCCGTGATCGGGGCCCACCAACCGGCGGGCCGGCCTCTCTGCCCCCCCGGCCTCCTTTCCTCCGTGCTGGCTCCTGTAGCCCTGCGCCATTTGCCGTCGGGGTCACTGCAGGGAAGAAGGCCACTGCGCATGCACTAGTTGGCGCCTGCCCAACTGTGCATGCGCGGATCCCGCGGTGCCGGGTTCAGGCCGGGATCAGTAGCTGGGACGGCGGAGGCCGCTTGTGCGCCGTCCTAGTCCTCTGTGGGCCGCAGAATGGGGTCCCAGAATGGGCGCCGATGCCGGAGTAAAACACTTCCGTTTTACTCCAGTGTCGGCACTTAGCCACCCGTTGGGAGAATCCTGTCCCCTGTCTGTGTGTGTATTTTATAGTTCAGAACATAAACATCTCAGTATGTCAGTATGGCATCGTGGTTATCACATTGGAACAATATTGTCTACCAAGTACATAATATCATACATATTGTCAGGAGAATCACTAAATGGAAAAATTCCATTATCTTGCATTATTCATCCTTGGTCACATCAACATTGTAATTATCAAGAAACAGTTTTTTTGCTGAGTCCTCTTTATGCTATTTATTGATGGAAATGTTGCACTGTTAAACATCCAGCATGTTTAGGGTGGTTTATCTGAAACAAGATAAAATTAATATGGACCCCCCAAAGGTGTGACAGTTTATAGCTAATGTGTACAAGGTGTAATCTGACATTAACTCACAGCTGAAGATCCATTATTATCACAGACATGTGTTACTGCAATATGAATGAACGTTTAATAGCAGCACACAAATTCAAATTTAGCACATATAATATCAGTCCCAGGAAAGTTTGGTAACTTTGATAACATGAATTGGTAACAACTCAGGTATAAAGTAAACAAGTCATGTCAAGTTTGTTATTCAGTTATTTCTATAAATGTAATTTCCACTTGATTAAGAATTTGTTTCCTTTTCCTGACAACGGAAAGTTATTTCAGGGACTGACTGAAGAGTGACCCCAGTGTCTGTTAATCTGAGATGTGGATTCTCCCCAGAACAAATTGATGAATTTTCAGATCTAATTTTGAAGAAAACCTGGAACTGAAAATACATTGGCCGGGATTCTCCGAGCCCCCGCGCTGCAATCGCGCTTGGCGCGGGGGCGGAGAATAGGGCGTCAGACCCGCGATCGGGTCCAACACCGGGACGCAATTCTCCAGCGACCGGAGAATCGCCACCAGCCGCAGCGGTCGACCCGGGGGCCGTTGAAAGAGGCCCCCGTGGCGATTCTCCGTGGTTGACCAGCCGAGTTCCCACCGAGTTCCACCGGCGTGGTTCCCGTATGATTTCACCCGGCGGGAACTCGGCGTCGTGGCTGCGGTGGCCGTCCTTGTGATGGGGGGGGGCGGATCAGACTCCGGGGGTGGGGGGGATCTCCACGATGGCCAGGCCCGCAAGCGGGGGCTACCGATTGGCGGGAGTGCATGATCCGAGGGGGCCTCTCTTCCGCGCTGGCCCGCTGTGTGGGTCCGCCATGTTGTGTGGGATCTGGTGCGAAAATGGCCGCCGCGCGCATGCGCGGACCCGCGGCTGGAAGTGCAGGGCTCCCCCCCTTAATACTGGAGAATCACTTCCGACTTTTTGAAAAAAGTCTGGAGTGATTCGCGCCATTTTCTGGCGGGCGTGGGGACATAGCCCCATTTTCGGAGTATCCCGGCCATTGACGTTATAACCAAGAAAGTGGCCACTTGGTCCGAGCTGTTAATGTCAGCTCCATACACGTAAATAATTCTAATAGCACTTCTTTTTCATTCATCTACTAGTGTATAGGGTTAATGTAATAAGACACTCTACATCATCAGTGATATACGATTACATGACAACAAAGTATGTTGAGCGATTTACTATAAGATAAAGTTCAACAACATCCTTGCCTCCAGCAGTTGACCTTGACAAAAATTAACCTAACTGACACCCACAACAAGTAAGTAGTGTTCAAGAAACTGCAGAAGTAAAAGACAATGAAGTGTCATTCTTGGAGAAATTACTGGATCTAATGGGAATTATAAGAGTACAGACATTATGGTCTACGGACGAAACACAAACATCAAATAAGATACAGGAGCAGTAGTTTCATTTCTTTCAGAAGCAGAACAATGGCTCAAGCACAACCCCCATCTAGCTGTCTATCATACAACTTCACGGTCCAGGAGGCATTCTACTGAAGGTCAAGGGATAGATAACTGCTACAATCAGTACAAAGGAAGAGTACAAGTGGCCCCGAGATCAACCAACTGGCGCCATGCCGACCATGCCAGTGCTGATGGCGCCGATTCTCCGCATTGCAGAGAATTGCGTCCCGGCGTCAGGGCGATGTGGCGCGATTCGTGCGGTGCCGCACCGATTCTCCGACCCGGCGGGGGGTCGGAGAATTCCGCCCAGGTTTTCTTGAATTTAGAAAGAGGATGATTTTTATTGTATTTGACCCATTCTAAGCTAAACAGTTGTGCAAAAGTTCAGTCTATAAGTTTAGTCTCTGCGGCGGGGACAAATTCTGGTTGACCACCTCAAGGGTGGATCAGGGGCTGCCCCGCCAATGCGGTGGTCGCAGAGCTCGGCAGGATTGCTGGTAGATCGGTGGCCTCGTGGTAGGGCACGTCCGGAGGAAGCATCGTGTGAGGCGGGACATCATGGTTAGGTGGCGGGTGTGGAACTCTGCGCAGCGCCCGTCTGTTGCATCGTGGGAAGGAGCCATCAGCTATGCGGACGAGGAACGATCTCGGGGCCACTTGCTTGACCACCACAGCTGTGGCGGACCAGCCGCCGTCAGGCAACTGCACACGAACACGATTAGTTGGGACCAGCTCGGGGAGATCCGTGGCATGTGCGTCGTATGCTGATTTTTGTTGGGCCCGAGACTGCTGCATATTTTGTATGACCGTGAGGTGGTCAAGGTCTGGAACATGGATGGTTGGAACCGTGGTTCGCAGAGTGCGATTCAGGAGCATCAGTGCGGGAGACAACCCAGTGGACAGCGGGGATGCTCTGTATGCCAGCAGCACCAGGTTGAAGTTGGAACCTGAGTCTGCAGCCTTGCATAGTAATCTCTTGACGATATGGACCCCTTTTTCGGCCTTCCCGTTTGACTGCGGGTAGTGGGGGCTGGAGGTTACATGACGAAAGTTGTATAGGCAGGCAAAATCAGACCATTCCTGGCTGTAAATACAGGGACCGTTGTCACTCATCACCGTGAGCGGTATCCCATGCCTGGCAACGTTTCCTTGCAGGCTTTAATCACCGCCTTCGACGTGAGGTCGGACAGTTTCACCACTTCAGGATAATTGGAGAAGTAGTCGACCAGAAGGACATAGTCACTCCCCTTGGCGTGGAAAAGGTCGGCACTGACTTTGGACCATGGGGAGGTCACTATCTCATGTTGCTGCAGAGTTTCTTTGGGTTGAGCTGGCTGAAATTTCTGACATGTGGGGCAGTTGAGGATCGTGTTTGCAATGTCCTGGCTGATGCCCGGCCAATAGACTGTCCCTCGAGCTCTGCGTCGACATTTCTCGACCCCCAGGTGGCTCTCGTGGAGTTGGCCGAGCACCATAACTCGCATGCTCTGCGGAATCACAATCCTATCGAGCTTCATGAGGATGCCGTCCACCACCGCCAGGTCATCCTTGACGTTGTAAAACTGGGGACACTGTCCCTTCTGCCAGCCATTCGTGAGGTGCTGCATCACACGCTGTAACAGAGGATCCTTGGCCATTTCCTCATGAATTTGGATGATCCTCTCATCAGCGGCCGGAAGGTTGGAGGCACACAATTGCACCTGCGCATCGATTTGGCAGACAAAGTCAGTTTGTTCACAAGGTGTGGTGATAGACCTGGAAAGAGCATCTGCAACAATGAGTTATTTGCCTGGTGTGTAGACAAGTTCAAAGTCATAGCGGCGTAGCTTGAGAAGGATTTATTGTAACCGAGGCGTCATGTCATTCAAATCCTTCTGAATTATGTGGACTAGTGGCCTGTGGTCCGTCTCAACCATGAATTTTGGGAGGCCATACACATAGTCGTGAAATTTGACGATTCCCGTTAGGAGGCCCAGGCATTCCTTCTCGATCTGAGCGTACCGTTGCTCAGTGGGCGTCATGGCTCTGGAGGCATACGCAACTGGGGCCCATGAGGAGGAGTCATCCCGTTCGAGGAGCATCGCCCCAATACCGTCCTGGCTCGCGTCAGTGGATATTTTGGTCTCTTTGGTAGGGTCGAAGAACACCAGAATTGGAGCTGTGGTGAGTTTTGCCCTCAGCTCACACCATTCGTTCTCATGAGCGGGCAGCCACTGGAATTCCGTCGACTTGTTGACGAGATGGCAGAGGGTTGTGGTGTGTGCCGCCATGTTGGGAATGAACTTCCCGAGGAAGTTAACCTTCCCTAGAAAGTGGAGGACCGCCTTCTTGTCCTCTGGGTCTTCATGGCATTGATCGCCGAGACCTTGTCAGTATCTGGCCGCACGTCTTGCTGCGAGATGTGGTCACTAAGCAATTTCATTTCTGATTGACCGAAAGAGCACTTGGCTCTGTTGAGTCGGAGGCCATGCTCATGGATTCTGTGGAATACCTGCTTGAGGCGATCGATGTGTTCTTGAGGAGTTGTGGACCAGACTATGACATTGTCAACATACATGCGCACCCCCTCGATACCTCCATCATCTGTTCCATGATGCGGTGAAATACCTCTGAGGCAGAGATGATGCCAAAAGGCATCCGGTTGTAGCAGTAGCGTCCGAACGGGGTATTGAATGTGCACAGCTTGCGACTGGATGCATCCAGCTGTATTTGCCAGAACCCCTTGGAGGCATCCAGCTTTGTAAAGAGTTTGGCATGAGCCATCTCGCTGGTCAACTCCTCTCGTTTTGATATCGGGTAATGTTCCCTCATGATGTTGCGGTGTAAATCCTTGGGGTCGATGCAGATTCAAAGCTCCCCTGACGGCTTCTTGACGCAGACCATGGAGCTGACCCAGTCGGTAGGTTCTGTGACCTTTGATATGATGCCCTGGTCCTGGAGGTTCTGTAACTGCTGCTTGAGGCAGTCCTTGAGGGGTGCCGGCACCTGACGCGGTGCAAGGATCACAGGGGTGGCGTTCGGTTTGAGCAGGATTTTGTATCGGTGTGGGAGTGTGCCCATTCCATCGAACACGCTGTGGTACTGCGTGATGATGTCATCAATTTCAGCCTGGAAGTTCTCATCAGGTGAGGCCGTCGCCTGTGAGGATGACATGGTGTGGACTCGCTGAACCAAGTTCAAGAGTTTGCAGGCTCGAGCACCGAGCAGGGATGCTCTGCCAGGTCCCACGATCTCAAATCGCAGTGTCGCTTTAAATGACTTATTGGAAACTCCGAGTTGGCATGAGCCACTGGCAGTATGGCATTGCCATTGTAGTCAAGGAGCTGGCAGGCCGATGGAAGAATGCTTGGTCTGACGCGGATGGTGTCGACATCGGATTTGGAGATGAGGTTCGCTGATGCGCCAGTGTCCAGTTTGAACAGGATGCGAGCCTTGTTGGCTCGTAGTCGGGATCCACGTTGAGGATCGGGAGGTGCTTCGCTCTCGTGGAGAAAGGCAGCGCATGCTTCGTAATGATGCCCACCCAGTATGGAGATTTGAGGTACGCAGCATCAGGATCTGTTGGGCTGTCGGGGTCGGAGTCTGGCATGGCCTGCTGTATTGAACGGACGCTTCTGCGCCGCGGCTGGGATCGCTGGATGCTGGGCAGTGGAGCAGATCTGCAAAGGGCTGCATAGTGGCCAAGCTTGCCACACTGTAGACACCGTCGTGATTTTGCCAGACATTGCCGCTTTAGATGGGCGGACCATGCGCCATCGTGCATGCGCAGTGCGGTCGAACAACGTACGCACCTGCGCAGTCTGGTCGTCGGTCTCGCCGTCCCCTCGGTCGCACATGCGCAGGGGCCTGGGAAAAGCGTGCGGAATAGCCACTCTCATCGATACTTAGGCCCTGCATTTGTGCGATGACCTAAACACGTTCCGCCTCGTGGGAGGTTAGCTTTGCCGTTTCTGCCACCCTGATGTGGGAGTACCGATTGTTAACATGTTTGTGGATAACGCACATTTCAATGGCGATGGTGAGAGTGAGCTGCTTGATTTTCAGGATCTGCTGGCGAAGGGAATCGGAGTGGACCCCGAAAACGATCTGATCCCGGATCATGGAATCAGTGGTCGAGTCATAGTTACATGACTGCGCGAGGATGCGGAGATGGGTCAGAAAGGATTGAAAAGGTTCATCCTTACCCTGAAACCTCTGCTGGAAAATGTACCGTTCAAAGCTCTCATTCACCTCAATGTCACAGTGGCTGTCGAACTTCAGTGGGACTGTTTTAAATTTTGTCTTGTCTTCGCCTTCAGCGAATGTAAGGGAGTTGTAGATGTGGATGGCGTGGTCCCCGGCTGTGGAGAGGAAGAGTGCGATTTTCCTGGCGTCCGATGCGGCCTCGAGATCGGTGGCTTCTACATAGAGTTGGAACTTTTGTTTGAAGATCTTCCAATTTGCACCGAGGTTGCCGGCGATGTAGAGCTGCGGAGGAGGATGGACCTTTTCCATGTCACCTGATGGCTGTTTGCTGGTCAACGCTGATTCACTCAAGGTAGGTCCGTCTGTTTACTGAATGTGGTAATGCCAGGTATTGCAGTACCTGAGAGGTGGATGACCATTGGCTAGACCTAGGAGTCTACCATTGGCTAACGTACTTAGCTCCGCCCTGTGAGGCGGGGTATAAGAACCAATGCCATCCCAGCAGCCTTCACTTTCTGTATCGAAGCTGCTGGGTACAGTTCTAGCTGATTAAAACCTATTAGTTATGACTCTCCTTGTCTCAAGAGTAATTGATTGTGCATCAATTTAATCAGCTATTACTTCTGAAAGGATGGATCTCCGCATCAAGCCGGAGTGCCTTCAGCTCAGTCCCCACGCAGACAACTCCACTGCTATTTTCAAGCATTTAAGGGCTACCTCGACACGGCCGCCGACACCCCCACGGAAAGGCAGAAAATGCACCTTCTACGCTCGCGGGTCAGCCCTACGATCTACCCTCTGATAGAAGAGGCGGCGAACTATGCTGCAGCTATGGAGCTGCTAGAAGGACATTACATCCATCCTCAGAACCAGGTCTACGCCCGTCACCTGCTGGCAACTAGGAGGCAAAGCCCAGAAGAAACATTGGAAGACTTCTATCGGGCACGACTAATGCTGGGCCGAAATTGTGGCTGCCCAGCAGTTACGGGGAACGAGCACATGGAACTTTTAATTCGGGATGCTTTCGTGGCAGGTATGACTTCCCCCGACATCCGCCGAAGGCTCCTTGAAATGGACACGCTGGGTCTCACTGAGGCACGGGCCCTGGCAGGGTCCATGGACGTTGCGTACAAAAACGCACTGGCTTTTGCTCCCGGACGCACGGCGCCCCTCTGGGCTGCGTGGCACCCCGTCGCGGCAGCCCCCCAGACTTTCCCGCTAACCCCGCAGGCCTGCGCGGCAAGACGGCCCGCGATCACCGCCGGCCAACGCTGCTTCTTCTGCGGCCAGGCGAATCATCCCCGCGCGTGCTGCCCGGCCCGCATCGCCACCTGCAAAGGGTGCGGCAAGAAAGGCCACTATGTCGCGGTCTGCCAGGCCCGTGCAATGGCTGCGGTCTCCAGCGACTATCGGCAGCCTTTCTTTCAGGTCCCAGCCGTCCAAGGGCCACCGTCGCCCTTCTATCCCCAGGCAGCGTGCGACCCACGGCCACGGCCATTTTGCCCTCCGGCCACCACGCTGGATGGGTGGGCGCCGCCATTTTGTCCCTCGCTGCCGCCATCTTCGGCATCCCCGGACTCCATGTGCGACACGTGGCTGACACCATCTTGGATGGGGCCTCAAGCCTCAGCACAGCCGACTACACGCTGCCCGACCAGAACTCCCCCTTGCTGCAGCTGGCCTCCGTTACCCTGGACCAGAGTCGGCCCCGGACGCTAGCGAAAGCCACTACAACGATTGCCATCAACGGCCATGTGACGTTGTGCCTGATCAACTCCGGGAGCACGGAAAGCTTTGTCCACCCCAACACGGTAAGGCGCTGTTCTCTTGTCACCCATCCCATAAACCAACGGATCTCCCTGGCCTCCGGGTCACAGGCAGTGGAGATAAAGGGGTTCTGCCGAGCGAACCCCACTGTCCAAGGCAGGGAATTCCGCAATTTCCGCCTCTACGTTCTGCCGCACCTCTGCGCAGCCACCCTTCTTGGGCTGGATTTCCAGTGCCACCTGCAAAGCCTGACCTTTAAATTTGGCGGCCCTATACCCCCCCTTACTGTCTGTGGCCTCGCAACCCTTAAGGTCGACCCGCCTTCCCTGTTTGTGAACCTCACCCCGGATTGCAAACCCGTCGCCACCAGGAGCAGACGGTACAGTGCCCAGGACTGGACCTTCATCAGGTCCGAGGTCCAAAGGCTGCTGAAGGAAGGGGTCATCGAAGCAAGCAACAGGCCCTGGAGGGCTCAAGTAGTGGTGGTAAAGACCGGGGAGAAACATAAGATGGTCATCGACTATAGCCAGACCATCAACAGGTTTACGCAACTGGACGCATACCCTCTCCCCCGTATAGCCGACCTGGTAAACAGGATTGCGCAATACAAGGTTTTCTCCATGGTGGATCTCAAGTCTGCCTACCACCAGCTACCCCTCCGTAATGGTGACCGCCAGTATACTGCCTTCGAAGCGGATGGGCGGCTCTATCACTTTTTAAGGGTTCCATTCGGTGTCACGAACGGGGTCTCGGTCTTCCAACGTGAGATGGACCGAATGGTTGACTGGTACGGCTTACGCGCAACGTTCCCGTATCTTGATAACGTCACCATCTGCGGCCATGACCAGCAGGACCACGACACCAACCTCCGAAAATTTCTCCAGACCGCAAATATCCTTCATCTGACCTACAATAAGGATAAATGCGTGTTTAGCACCGACCGTCTAGCCATCCTAAGCTACGTAGTGCGAAGTGGAGTCATAGGCCCCGACCCTGAACGCATGCGCCCCCTCATGGAGTTCCCCCTCCCTCACTGCCCCAAGGCCCTAAAGCGCTGCCTCGGCTTCTTTAGCTATTATGCACAATGGGTCCCTAATTACGCCAACAAGGCTCGACCCCTGATCCAGTCCACAACCTTCCCCCTGTCGACGGAGGCCCGCCAGGCCTTCTGCCGCATCAAAGCGGACATCGCAAAAGCCACGATGCACGCCATCGACGCGTCCCTCCCCTTCCAGGTCGAGAGCGACGCGTCCGACGTAGCTCTGGCGGCCACCCTCAACCAAGTGGGCAGACCCGTGGCTTTCTTCTCCCGCACTCGCCATGCTGCCGAAATTCGCCACTCCTCGGTCGAAAAAGGGGCCCAGGCCATAGTAGAAGCTGTGTGACACTGGAGGCATTACCTGGCCGGCAGGAGATTCAACCTCCTCACGGACCAACGGTCGGTGGCCTTCATGTTCGATAATGCGCAGCGGGGCAAGATTAAGAACGACAAGATCGTGCGGTGGAGGATAGAACTCTCCACCTACAATTACGAGATCTTGTACCGTCCCGGGAAGCTGAACAAGCCTCCTGATGCCCTGTCCCGCGGCACTTGTGCCACCGCGCAAGTGGACCGCCTCCGAGCCCTCCACGAGGACCTCTGCAACCGCCGGGGCCCCCACCAGGATCATCGCCGAAGCCCAGACGCTCCAGAAGGACAACCAGGTCACCCGATCGTCTGATTGCTGCACCATAAACACTTTTTCTGTTACCCTCGACATCATGGTACCTCCATACCTGGTCCTACCATGCAAAAGGCGACAGTAACGCTGGCCATCACCCCGCTGGGTTCTTTTTAACAGGGGGTGAATGTGGTAATACCAGGTATTGCAGTACCTGAGAGGTGGATGACCATTGGCTAGACCTAGGAGTCTACCATTGGCTAACGTACATAGCTCCGCCCTGAGAGGCGGGGTATAAGAACCAATGCCGTCCCAGCAACCTTCACTTTCTGTATCGAAGCTGCTGGGTACAGTTCTAGCTGATTAAAGCCTATTAGTTATGACTCTCCTTGTCTCGAGAGTAATTGATTGTGCATCACTGGTCAACGCTGATTCACTTAAGGTAGGTCAGTCAATTTTCAGCATCACTCACTGGTACCATGATGTGTTGGGTAGGCTGGGTCGATGTGGGCTGCACTTGATGCAGTGTAGCGAAAGACAGATCTCCAACACTTGATAAGATGCAACACAATTTTATTTAACTTCTAAACTATTGTACATGTTCAACTGTGGGTTGACACTATGCTGACTTGACTGGAAACCTGATACTAGCATAACCAGACTTACTAGCTGCCACATGGTGTTTGCACTGGCCAGTTCACTAACTCTGACTGTCGCAGAGGCTGGGTCCCGAGAGAGCGGGAAAAATGGTGCGCTCTGGCTTTATAGTGGCCGTGTCCTGTCTGGTGATTGGCTGCTCTGTTTTGTGTGCTTACTGGTCATCCTGTGTGTCAATCGCTGCCTGTCTGCACTCCATTGTATACATAGATGCATATTATGACAATTAGGACAGAATTTCCAAAGTTATGTAGAGGTCGAGGGAAGCTGTCAACAGTTTATCTATCACGTTAAGACCAGATGCAAAATCAGCATGGTTGTTCATCCCAAGGAATAGTCCACGCCCACATTTAAAGAAGGTGAAGCAAAAACTGAGCCATTGTTGGATCAGGGGGTAATCCTACCTGTAACTAAATCTACAAATTGGTGTTGAAGTATTGTAATGATGCACTTAAACAGACTTCATTCGAAACACAAAATGATTTATTAATAAGAAAATCTGCACTGCAGCACAATAGCCACATGGCTGCATCTAATCCCCTACACGTCTCCAACCGAAGAGAAGACTCCATCCCCTGGGGTGATTACCCACTCTGCATTCTAATTGGTCCCCCAAGCCAGGTGACCCTTATTCTGCTGTGTTGCGCTTAAAGGGACAATCACTACAAATCACCATAGGTATGATTCCAGTACCGAAAACAAATGGCTCACTACAAATCCGTGATGACCTCATAAAGTTAAATAAAGTTTTAGAAATTAAGATGAGAGTCTTCCAAAGCCAGCAAAAAGCACAATTTTACCGAACTAGAATCAAATAATGGTTTTTGGTAATTACCATTGGACAAGGAAGCTAAACTACTCACTACATTCACCACCATTTTGGAAATAATTCTTCAATCGACTAAACTTAACGATTACATCGGCAGCAGGGATTTTTCATACAACGATGGCAGGCATTTTGAAAGGATTAGAAGGGGCCATCTGCCACATGGATGTCACCCTGGTCCATTGGTCCACTACACTAAAAAAAACAGATAATAAGAGTTTCTATGGATACTTTAAAAAGAAAAGAGTTAACAAAGTGAGCTTTGGTCTGATAGAAAGTGAGTCCGGGAATTAATAATGGAAAATGAAGAGATTGCTGATGAATTAAAAAGATATTTTGCACCTGTCTTCACAATCGAGAATACAAGTGACATCCTAGAAGTAGCCATAAATGAGGACCTGGGAGGGAGGGATGAAGTCAAGAAAATTACAATCACAGGGGAAGTGATACTGAGCAGATTGTTGGAGCTGCGGCCTGACATATTCCTCGGTCCTCATATGGCAGAGCGGCACCGTGGCATAGTGGTTAGCTCTTCTGCCTCACAATGCTAGGGACCCGGGTTCAATTCTAGCCTCGGGTGACTGTGGGGATTTTGTACGCTCTCCTCATGTCTGTGTGGGTTTCCCCTGGGTGCTCCGGTTTCCTCCCACTGTCCAAAGATGTGCAGGTAAGGTGGATTGGCCATGTTACAATTGCCCCTTAGTATCTCGGGTTACAGGGATAGAGCAGAGTAGTGAGCCTGGATAGGATGCTCCTTTGGAGGGTTGGTGCAGACTTGAAGTTCTGAATAGCCTCCTTCTGCTGCAAGCGTTCTATGATTCTATGACTTCATTCTTGGGTCTTAAAAGAAGTGGCTAATGAGATAGTTAATGTGTTGGTTTTAATTTTCCAAAATTCTCCAAATGTAAATCAGTTAGATTGGAAAATAGTAAATGTAACTTCTTCAAAATGTGAGGGAGACAGAAATCAGGAAACTACAGGGCAGTTAGCTTAATATTTGCCTTGGAAAAGTGTTAAAAACTTTATTCTTAAAGATGCTTGAGCAGGGCATTTGAAAAAATTTAAATCCATGATCTACTGGCCGTTCACTCCAATGGAATATTCCAGTCCCACGCCGGCGCACAGGTTTCCCGGTGATGAGGGGTGCAGCCACCGGGAAATACCATTGGCAACGGCAGGGTTGGTAAATCCCGCTGGGAAGCTTGGCATGAATAGAAGATTGGTTGGCTACCAGGAAGCAGAGAGTAGGCATAAATAAGTCGCTCTCTGGTTGGCAAGATGTAGGGAGTGATATAAGGGATGAGTGCTGGGCCTCAACTTTTTACAATTTATAAAATGACTTGGATGAAGGGAACAAAGGTATGTTTGCTAAATTTGCTGATGAGACAAAGAGAGGCAGGAAAGTAAATTGTGAAGAAGAATTAAACCGCATACAAATGGTTATAAATAGGCTAGGTGAGTGGGAAAAGATTTGGCAAATGGAGTAGAATGTGGGAAAATGTGAAATTGTCCATATTGGTTGGGAAAATAAAAAGAACCATATTACCTAAATAGTGTGTGATTGCAGAGGCCTGAGATGCAGGGGGACCTGGTGTCTTAGTGCATGAATTACAAAAGATTAGTATCCAGGCACAGCAAGTAATTAGGAAATCTGTTAGAATATTAGCATTTATAGCAAGGGGAATGGAATACAAATTACGGAGGCCATACGGAATTGGTGAGACCACATCTGGAATAGTGTACAGTATTGGTCTCCTTATTTAAGGAAGGATGTAAATGTCTTGGAAGCAGTTCAGAGTAGGTTTACCAGACTAATACATGGAAGTATGAGGAAGTTTGGACAGGTTAATTGGGGGGATTACTGTTCAATAAATAAGTGGTTGCCCATTTGAGTCCGAAATAAGGGAAATTGTTTTCTCTCAGAAGGTTGTGAGGCTTTGGAACTCTCTTCCTCAAAAGGCAGTGGAAGATAGATTCTTGATAAGCAAGGGGGTGAAAGGTTATTGGCGGGAGGCAGGAATGTGGAGTTGAGGTTAAAATTAGATCAACCATGATCTTCTTGAATGGTGAAGAGGCATGATGGGCCGAGTGGCCTCCTCCTGCTCTTAAATTTGCATGTATGGATGTACGTAATGAAAGAAGCAGTGTTTGCAAGAAGCAGGACTAACCTTCAATAATTAATGTGAGTTCTTGTGACTGATGATTACATTTCTGGGGCACAACATTCATGCTTAAGGCATCAGAGCTGATCCTCAAGAATTCTATGCAATTGAAGATTTTCAACCACCTCACAATGCAATGGAGATTCAATGCTTCATGAGAATGGCCAATAAAGTAGGAAAGTTCTTGCCTAATCTGGTACATGTAGTTGAACCACTGCGACAATTGCTTAGGCCATACCAAGCATGGTGTTGGGAGGAAAATCAACAAGTTTTGTTCAAAAGGATAAAAGAGATGTTAATTGCAACAGACAAGACTCTCTGTGACCCAGCTGCCTACGATAGTTGCCTCAGATGCATTAGCAAATAGATTAGAGGCAGCATTCTTTCAAATTTAGAGAGATGGTAAACACAGGCCAGTGTACTATGCATCTCGATCACTGACTGAAATGAACAAAGCCAGCCTGTAATTGAAAAAGTAGCATGAGCAGCTACATGGACTTGTGCGAGGGTTGCCGACTACATGTTGGATAACGTTTATCTTGCAACGTTTATCTTGGATAGGTTATTAAATGCTAAAGAATTAGCAAAGATGTTGCTAAAGAGTCCAGAGATTTTGTTTAACATCAACATAATTTGATGCTACAACCGAATATGCCCAACGAAAGCAACCAGATGCATTGTCATGCAGTCCTGTTGGAAAGCCTGAACTAGAGGACATACGTTTTGCTAATCTACCAGCAACTATAGAGGCTAAATGAAATTCAATAGGTACTAAAAGCAGATGAAGAATGTGTTAAAATTCAGGAATACTGGATCAAAGGAAGGTGAGAATAAGCTCCAAATAATTTAATTCCTGAAGTAATACTTCAAGCAACATTGATGACTTGCTGATTTATGATGAGAGACAGGTCATACGCGGGTTAGATCACAGCCGGAATACTGTTCTGGTCTCCACACTATAGGAAGGAAGTGATTGCACGAGAGAAGGTGCAGAGGAGATTCACCAGGATGTTCCCTGGGCTGGAGCGTTTCAGCTATCAAGAGACTCTGGATAGGCTGGTGTTGTTTTCCTTGGAGCTGGAAGCTGAGGGGGGAAACTGATTGAGGTGTACAAAATTGTGAGGGGCATAGATATGGTGGGCAGGAAGAAACTTTTCCCCTTGGCTGAGGGGTCAATAACCAAGGGGCATAGATTTAAGGTAAGGGGCAGAAGCTTTAGAGGGGGTTTGAGGAAAAACATTTTCACCCAGAGGGATTCACTGTCCATAAGGGTGATAGAGGCAGGAACCCTCACAACATTTAATAGGTATTTAGATTAGCACTTGAAATGCCATAGAATACAAGTGCTGGAAAATGGGAAGCAATGTGTTAGCAATTCTGGAAAGTGGGAAAATAGATAAGTCCCCTGGGCCGGATGGGATTTATCCTAGGATTCTCTGGGAAGCTAGGGAGGAGATTACTGGGCCTTTGGCTTTGATCTTTAAGTCATCTTTGTCTGGAGACAAAGATGACTTAAAGATCAGGGGCAAAATTCTCCCCCAACGGCGCGATGTCCGCCGACTGGCGCCAAAAACGGCGCCAATCAGACGGGCATCGCGCCGCCCCAAAGGTGCGGAATGCTCCACATCTTTGGGGGCCGAGCCCCGACATTGAGGGGCTATGCCGGCGCCGGAGGGATTTCCGCCCGGCCAGCTGGCGGAAACGGCGTTTGTTGCCCCGCCAGCTGGGGCGCATGCGCGGGAGTGTCAGCGGCCGCTGACAGTTTCCCGCGCATGCGCAGTGGGGGGAGTCTCTTCGGCCTCCGCCATGGTGGAGACCGTGGCGGAGGCGGAAGGGAAAGAGTGCCCCCACGGCACAGGCCCACCCGCGGATCGGTGGGCCCCGATCGCGGGCCAGGCCACCGTGGGGGCACCCCCCGGGGTCAGATCGCCCTGCGCCCCCCCAGGACCCCGGAGCCCGCCCACGCCGCCTTGTCCCACCGGTCAATACGTACTTTAATTTACGCCGGCGGGACAGGCAATTTCTCGGCGGGTCGGAGAATGACGCCCCAGAAGACTGGAGGATAGCAAATGTTGCCCCCTTGTTCAAGAAGGGGAGTAGAGACAACCCCGATAACTATAAACCAGTGAGACTTACTTCTGTTGTGGGTAAAATCTTGGAAAGGTTTGTAAGAGATAGGATGTATAATCATCTAGAAAGGAATAATTTGATTAGAAATAGTCAACACGGTTTTGTGAAGGGTAGGTCGTGCCTCACAAACCTTATTGGGTTCTTTGAGAAGGTGACCAAACAGGTGGATGAGGGTAAAGCAGTTGATGTGGTGTATATGGATTTCAGTAAAGCGTTTGATAAGGTTCCCCCCGGTAGGCTACTGCAGAAAATACGGAGGCATGGGATTCAGGGTGATTTAGCAGTTTGGATCAGAAATTGGCTAGCTGGAAGAAGGCAAAGGGTGGTGGTTGATGGGAAATATTCAGGCTGGAGTCCAGTTACTAGTGGTGTACCACAAGGATCTGTTTTGGGGCCACTGCTGTTTGTCATTTTTATAAATGACCTGGAGGAGTGCGTAGAAGGATGGGTGAGTAAATTTGCAGATGACACTAAAGTCGGTGGAGTTGTGGACAGTGCGGAAGGATGTTACAAGTTACAGAGGGACATAGATAAGCTGCAGCGCTGGGCTGAGAGGTGGCAAATGGAGTTTAATGCAGAAAAGTGTGAGGTGATTCATTTTGAAAGGAATAACAGGAAGGCAGAGGACTGGGCTAATGGTAAGATTCTTGACAGTGTGGATGAGCAGAGAGATCTCGGTGTCCATGTACATAGATCCCTGAAAGTTGCCACCCAGGTTGAGAGGGTTGTTAAGAAGGCATACGGTGTGTTCGCTTTTATTGGTAGAGGGATTGAGATTCGGAGCCATGAGGCCATGTTGCAGCTGTACAAAACTCTGGTGCGGCCGCATTTGGAGTATTGCGTGCAATTCTGGTCACCGCATTATAGGAAGGATGTGGAAGCATTGGAAAGGGTGCAGAGGATATTTACCAGAATGTTGCCTGGTATGGAGAGAAGATCTTATGAGGAAAGGCTGAGGGACTTGAGGCTGTTTTCATTAGAGAGAAGAAAGTGAAGAGGTGACTTAATTGAGGCATACAAGATGATCAGCGGATTGGATAGGATAGACAGTGAGAGCCTTTTTCCTCGGATGGTGATGTCTAGCACGAGGGGACATAGCTTTAAATTGAGGGGAGATAGATATGACAGATGTCAGAGGTAGGTTCTTTACTCAGAGTGTAGTAAGGGCGTGGAATGCCCTGCCTGCTACAGTAGTGGACTTGCCAACACTAAGGGCATTCAAATGGTCATTGGATAAACATATGGACGATAAGGGAATAGTGTAGGTGGGCTTTAGAGTGGCTTCACAGGCCAGCGCAACATCGAGGGCTGAAGGGCCTGTACTGCACTGTAATGTTCTATGTTCTATGTTCTATTATTCCACGTGTGTTGAGGTTAAGCATCATCATTGCTCTTCCTCAGAAGCTGCCACTAGATTTACTAAAGTCTTTCAACGAGGCGGCATTGCAGATCTAGGAATCTCAGGCAATGGTCCACAGTTTGCCAACAAATGTCTTAGGCAGTTCACATAAGCCTATGGTTTGTCCACACGACTGGGGTCTCAAACTTTTGTTCTCCCGCCTGCCTCAAAGCAGCCGCTATAGAGAGAGTAAGGGAGGATGAGTATCCAGCAAATCAAATCAGAAACTATAATCAATGCAGTAATAGGCATTCCAGAACACCAGCCAAGGGAATGAGTATGCATTCATGACCTGAATTGCAAAGATCAGCCAGGTTTTGGAAAAAACACTACATCGCAATCTCACCTCATATAGATTGAAAATGGAATAGTGCAAAGAAGCAAAAGCATATTTGTATCCATATGACGAAGGCCTTCAAGGGAATGGATCAGTTAACTAAAAGATCAGGAGGATGACCTGAACGGAGAGTTGTCCATCTCTAATATTCATTGACCATTCAACTGATGTTAAGGGGAGAATGTGGACAACCTGAATCTAATACATCCTCCAAGAGAGCTGAGAAAAAGGTCTAGGAGATAGTTGAAACCACTACAATGATTATCTCTATGAACCAGAGATGAATGCAGAGACTTGGTGGGGAGATGTAGGATAATATAAATAACATATTCAATAGAGTCGGAGTCTTTTGGGAACACTTAGTGTAAAGAGTTAATGCTAAATATGTAAATAGACAGTCTAGATCATCAGTAATATCACATGACATCAGATCCATTTGTGAAGTCGAGTGGCTAAATTTTACTGTCTTGAGTTAGCATAATGTTTCATAAAAGGTGAAGTTTGCCAACAGCCTTGCCTCCAGCTGTCTATCAATCCTAACCAAGGACAACACCAGGCTATGACCAAAGCGATGAGAACAAATCTACCAATCCTATTTAACCCTGACTGGTGACATGGGGTTGGATTTTAGCCCAGAGGTGAGTTCTGTGCTCAGGTGTATTATTGTGGGGTCAGGAAAACTGGAGGAAATTGTCCTGCAGAATTTAACTGCAGGACTCTTCGAAATGTGGTGACTGGCTACATCAGGCAGCACGACAAGCTGGAGGTCTTTCAAACAAGGAAGCTGCTTCACAGGGCTCAAGCTTACAAGAGAAAGTAAGTTGCAGAGTAAGAGAGATCATTTTTGGAGAATGGAACTCAGATTAGGAGAGGTGGGGAGGTCTGGGTCCCAAGTGTTCTGAGGAGGAGCATCTTACAGTTGACCACTTGGGTCCCATGAATCGCCTCAGGTGTGTGGAGGTGAGGAATGGTGGCCCAATGGGTCTGATAATGGTTGGCAAGAAACTAGATGGTGATTTGGAGGAGGTGAGCAAAGATCACTAATCTAAGGGCCAGAAACCAGGAGTCAGTGGTTTAAAAATAGAGAACTTGTTAAAATGAAAGCATGATGCCTCATTATACCTTGTAAATGACTACCTGCTCTCTGTGAGCAGATTGGATGCCTGACCAGTCACCCTGCCTCCAATAAAACTGGAAGTGGATGCATTTGAGATGGATTCAGTTCCAATGTCAGGTTTTCTGCTTTTAACTAGTGACACATCCACAAAACCAGTACAGCCATCTTTGGAAGTTAAGATTTAGCATCTCATTTCTGCCTCACCTTGAAGTGAAAGCCAAATCATTTTCCATTTTCTTTTAGCTGAGTAGTCCAAGAGCAAGATACCACTAAGGCAGAGGAAAACATGAGAGGAAACTGGACAAATCACCAAATTGTAAATAGTGTTAAGAAACAGACAGAGTGTAAGTAATTTATAACTGTATCTGTGTATTAGGAATTAGGCTGTTTATTCACTTGTGGGATGTGGGAATTGCTGTCTGTGCCAGAATTTGTTGTCCATCCCTAATTGGCCTTGAGGAGCTGATAGCGGGCAGCTTTCCTGAATTGCGGCCGTCCCTGAGGTGCAGGTACCCCCACAGTGCTGTTAGTGAGGGTATTATGAGATTTTGATACAGTGACAATGAAGGAATGGTGATATATTTCTAAGTCAGGATAGTGAGTGACTTCGAAGGGAACCTCCAGGCAGTAGTATTTTAGCTGCCCTTGTCCTTCGAGATGGTAGAGGTTGTGGGCTTGGAAGGTGCTGGCTAAGGAACCTTGGTGAGATCCTGCAGTGCATCTTATAGATGGTACACATGGTTGTCACTGTGGAACGTATGTGAATCAAGCGGGCTGCTTTACCTTGGATTGTCCCAAGATTCTTGATTGTTGTTGGAACTGCACTCATCCAGGCAAGTGGAGAGTATTTCATCACACTCCTGACTTGTGTCTTGTAGGTGGGATACAGGCTTTGGTGGTGGTGGTGGTGGGGGGGGGGGGGGGGGGGGATTGTCAGGGGGTGATATACTCATTCCAGGATTCTTACTTAGCCTTTGACCTGCTCTTGTAGGCGTAGTATTTATATGGCTAGTCCAGTTCAATTTCTGGTCAAAGGTACAAAGGTAACCCCCAGGATGTTGATAGTGGGGGATTCAGTGATAGTAATACCACTGAATGTCATGGGGCAATGGTTAGATCCTCTCTTGTTGGAGATGGTCATTGCCTGGCAATTGTGTGGCACAAATGTTACTTGCCACTTGTTAACCCTAGCCTAGCTATTGCCCAGGTCTTGCTACATTTGGGCATGAACTGCTTCAGTGTCTGTGGAGTTGCGAATGGTGCTCAACATTGTGCAATCTTCAGCGAACATCCCCACTAATCACCTTATGATGGAAGGGAGGTCATTGATGAAGCAGCTGGAAATGGATGGGCCCAGGCACTACCCTGAGGAACTCCTGCAGTGATGTCCTGGAGTTGAGATGATTGACCTCCAACCATCTTCCTAGTGCTAGGTATGACTTCAACCAGCTGAAGATTTTCCCCATGATTCCCATTGACATCAGTTCAGCTCAGGCTCTTTGATGCCAAACCCGGTCAAATGCTACTTTCATGTCAAGAGCTGTCACGCTCACCTCACCTCTGGCATTCAGCTCTTTTGTCCCTGTTTGAACCAAGACTGTAATGAGGTCAAGAGCTGAGTGACCCTGGCGGAACTCAAACTGTGCATCAGGGAGCAGGTTATTGCTGAGTAAGTGCTGCTTGATAACGTTGTTGAAGATCCATTCCTTCACTTCACTGATGATCAAGAGTAGATTGATAGAGTAGTAATTGGCCAGGTTGGATTTGTCTTGCTTTTTGTGTACAAGACATCTCTGGGCAATTTTCCACATTGCTGGTTGATGCCAGTATTGCAGCTGTACTGGAAAGCTTTGTTAGGGGTGCAGCAAATTCAAGAGCCCAAGTCTTCAGTACTATTGCCAGTACCCATAGCCACTGCAGTATCCAGAGCCATCAGCCATTTCTTAATATCATGTGGAGTGAATTGAATTGGCAGAAAACTGACATCTGTGTGATGCTGGGAACCTCCAGAGGAGACCGAGATGGATCACCCACTGTCTCTGACTGAAGCAAATGCTTCAGCCTTTTCTTTTGCACTGATATGCTGGGCTTCTCCATCATTTAGGATGGGGATAGTTATGAAGCCTCCTCCTCCAGTGCGTTGTTTAATTGTCCGCCACTATTCAAGGCTGGATGTGGCAGGACTGCAGAGCTTAGATCTGATCCGTTGGTTGAGGAACTGCTGAACTCTGTATATTACTTGCTGCTTATGCTGTTTGGCATCCAAGTAGTCCTGTGTTGAGGTTTTATCAAGTTAACACCTCATTTTAGGATGCCTGGCATTGCTCCTGGCATGTTCTCCTGCACTCTACACTGAACTAGGGTTGATTCCCTGGCTTGCTGGTAATAGTAGACTGGGGGATATTCTGGGCCATGAGATTACAGATACTTGTTGCCTTCAATTCTGCTGCTGTTGATGGCCCATAGAACATCATGGATGCCCAGGCTTGAGTTGTTAGATCTGTTCAAAGTATGTTTAGCATGGGGTAGTGCCACACAACATGATGGAGGATACCATCAATGTGCAGGTGGAAGTTTGGCTCCACTAGGACTCTGCGGTAGTCATTCGTATTGATACAGTAATGACAGATGCATCTGTGACAGGCAGGTTGGTGGTGATGAGGTCAAATTCATTTTATGTCCTTTAGAACTCGGCCAGCTTGGTCTGTGGTGGTGCTACTACTCTTAGTGATGGGCATTGAATTCCAGATGATTTATTGAGTTGTATTGGGATTCAAACCTTGGATTACTAGTCCAGTGACAATACCACTGTACCACCACCTCTCCTTAGATAATATGTTTAAATTTAATCTTAATTTGTGTTTCTGTATTTGTTTGCGAAAAAAGGGTTAACACTTCAGTTTAGCTTCATGCTCAAAAAGGCGCCTGCATGCCTGAAGGTTTAGTTTCACTTTAAACTTTGCCTGCATTTTAATGAGATTTTTATGACCCCTAAAGCAAACAGAGGGGTTAAAAAGCACTAGGCTGTTGCTTAGCTATCGGAGGACCACACTGAAAAGCAGAGGCACTTGAGTTTAAGTTTGGACGAGGTAACCTTGAGTCAAGGAGCATTCCACAAACACTGCCTGAACAGGCAGAACAATGCACAAGGACAGAAAGTCAGACCCAATCTAAAGAAAGAAAAGTCCCAGAAACCAGGGAATGAGACAGAGAATGATTTCAGGATGACTTTGAATTCACAGAAACAAGGTCCTATTTGAAGTTAAAGCAAGGTGCAGAGAAAGAGCTCTGAATTAAAGAAACACCTGCAGGAACCAGATTTAAAGTCAGCTATGTGAGAAGGCAAATATCCAAGGTGATCAAAAGTTTGGTGAGATCTGTGAAGCAGTAGTGTTCTATTGGGTACTGATAGATTATGTAGAAGCTTGAATGCACATGGCAAACCAAGCCAGAGAAGTAGTGAAAGGAGAGGTTGAAATCCTGGATGGGGAATCTTGGTGAAAAAAATCTAGGAGAAAGCATTGTTTGGGAGAAGAGTCCAAGGTGTGCAGTTCGAGAGCACAGTTTGTAAAAACCCTCGTGTGAAAGTCAGAGTTCCAGTGAGACCGGTTGGATCGCCGTGTGACAAGCACCTGGAGGGATTTGCTGAGAAATCCACAGGAGCTGCTTTCGGTGGAATCTGTTTCTTCGTTTCAGAAAGTGGTGTGACTGACCACATTTCTCCTACTGGTTCACATGGACTGTGTACTTACTGAGAACATTAGATGATAAGATAAATTTCGTAACTCATGTTACCCTTAAAATCTGTATGCATCTGTAAAGTATAGCTAGGGTGAAGGACAAATGTATTATAGTTAATCTTTTCTTGTTTGATAAATGTTTTATTCCTTTGTTAAAAGTTCATCAGTAGTCTTGTGACTCTGTTCATCCATGTATCTAAACAAAAAAGAAAAGTTAGGATCTATCAAGCCAGGTTCCATCCTGGGATCTGCCTTGTCTAGTCGGAGCATCAGCTGGGATCATAACATTAGACAGTGCGAAACCCAGATTTTAAATGCTTTTCGCTTGTTAAAAGAAGGAAGGAATGATAGAGGTAAGGATGTCCAATATTTTAAGGTTCTAGAAAAGAATGAATACTGAAGCTTAACCATCCATTTATGAAGAGAATGGGGCCAAAGAGAGGGGATTAAAGTTGGTCTCCAGTTTATGAGAGAGTAGAATGGGTAAGATTGCTGTTGCATCCCTCTTAATCTTCAATTGCATTGCTGCCTCACAGAGCCGAGATCTCAGGTTCGATCCCGGCTCTGGGTCTCTGTCCGTGTAGAGTTTCACATTCTCCCCGTGTTTGTGTGGGTTTCACCCCCACAACCCAAAGATGTGCAGAGCAGGTGGATTGGCCACAATAAATTGCCCCTTAATTGGAAAAAATCAAATGGGTACTCTAAATTTATAAAAAAAGGAAAAAAAATAATTCAATTGTGCTGTCATGTAGTTATAATGATATGATACCTTTGGTTTATTTACTGTACAAGGCACAAGGCACCAATCACTGATAAGGGATTAGGGGCTGATTTAGCACAGTGGGCTAAACAGCTGGCTTGTAATGCAGAACAAGGGAGCAGCGTGGGTTCAATTCCCATACCGGCCTCCCCGAACAGGCGCCGGAATGTGGCGACTAGGGGCTTTTCACAGTAACTTCATTGAAGCCTACTTGTGACAATAAGTGATTATTATTATTAATCATGTTGTGGGTTCATTTTAAAAAACTGACATTTGACAACCGTTAAACATTGGTATAAAGCTTGATAGTATCAGAGCTGTGTCTGTGCTCTGCTCAAAGCAAAAGGGAAAGTAAGTCTGGATCACATGACACACTCCCCTTTCACTGATGTCATGCTGATATCCCCTAAAGACATAATACAACAGCCCCTTTCTTTTTGAAAATATTTTTCCACTTCCTAAGAAGTAGAACTATTTACAGTGGATATGCAATGGTATCCAAACATGAACAAGTATATAGAATGGATGAACCTATGAGTCTCAAAAGCATAGCGTTAATCTGCTGGTATGACCAGATCTTGTTATGGTAACCTTGTTTGGAGGTTTCTTTAATTTCTCAGAGTGATGTGCAGGATTGTCATTCTTAGATGTTGTTCTGGGTTGCATTTAGGATCTTGAAGAACTGTACTGTGGAGCTGGAAGGGATCTGATTTGTTCTTAGTTATGCCTCACCATTTTGTTTTTTGTGTAATGATTTCATAGAACCTTGGTTCTGAACAAATCCTTGTCATCTTGACTGGTTGCCACACACCTTCTGTGGGACACTTGATGTGAACTGGAAACTTACCAATTCTGTAACTGTATTTTTATCATGTATATTGATCATCTTCTCTTGTAGTTTTAAAAGTTGGTATCTAGTTTATGAGAGAGTAGAATGGGTCCGAATAAATTGTTACGTACTGGTCTATCAAACATGAGCTCTGCCAGTGATGGAATGGTTGTACTTAAAGATGTAACGCTCAGACGTAACACTATGTATCTTGCTTGGTTGTCTACATTTAAGGATTAGAGATTTCACCATGCAAACATTTGTATAGCTAGGCCGTTAGAGTGAGGGTAATGATGAGAAGTAGAATGATCGATATTCCACTTCTCACACATATCATGAAATGGTTTACCAATAAATTGTGGACCGTTATCCGTAATGATCTCTCTAGGCACACCAAATAACTTAAAGTAGCACTTAGAGTATGTGTAACAGTTGTGCTTGATGTGTTGTGCAATTGTTGAATAATGGGTACTTGGTAAAGTAGTCATAGATGATAATTAAGTCAGTATTATGAACATGAAAGAGGTCAGATGTGATCTTGGATCAAGGATGAGTAGGAACTTCATGCGAAATTAATGTTTTTTGTGCAGACTTGGCATATGCTCAAGACAACTTTGAATGTCTAGTTGACGACTTCAGTTTTACTGTTTGTACATGGCCAACAGACTGTCTGTCTTCAAGTCTTCTTGTTCAATTTACACCCATCCATGAGTGATGAAGTTGCTGAAGAATATCAGGTCACACAGATACCGGTATGAAGACTTGCCTGTCTTTAAAAATTAGTCCCCAGGAGATGCCGAGCTCACCCTGATAAGATCAAAATAGCCTCACCTGTTTGTGGATATGCTGAATTGAATCAGGCCGTCCTTCAATAATGGCTTTCCACAGTTTCTGGAGCATAGAATCTTTCCTGTTTCTTCTTGGAACAGTTGGCATTTGAGTTGTGCAAAATGTACCAGATCAGTTTGGAGAACATCTTCAAGTTCAATGACAATGAAGTCAACTTGTAGATCTAATGATATATCTTCTGCTTTCACTGGGTTCGGCCCTCTGCAAAGTATATCTTGTGACCATCAGGTTACCTGACTTGTACCTAATCCTTATCGAGAGACCTTGCAATATTGGCAGTACAGCGATCAATAGTTTCCGCCAAATCTTCTCCAGTGGCTTGAGGCCGCTCTCTCTCACAAATCTTTTGCTGAATAGATAGGTATGGAAATACATGATTCCGAACACTAAAGCTAATGTTTCCCACTCGATATTGGAGCAATTGGATTGCATTACAGACAGAGAGTTTGAAGCAAATGCAATTGGTTTGCCTTTTTGTGGTACGAATGCTCCCAGATTTTAGTGAGGCTTTTAGCTCCAGGGTAGTTATCTCCCTAGGATCAGAAAATTGCAATGCCGATGTTTCTGATAATGACTGTTTCAATGCTTCGAAGAAGAGGTTTTTGTGCCAGAGAAAGGCACACCTTTTCTCAACAGTTCCTTTAGCGCTGAAGATTTTTGAGTGAGATTAGAAATGCATGGAGACAAGAAATTATAGTGACCCAGACATCTTAAAGATCATCCTGATCTTGATCAGTTGACATGATCTTAATATCCTCTATTTTACTTGGATCAGGGCATATACCAGCATTGGAATAAATTGAACCGAAGAAATGGATCTGCTCCACATTGATGTCATGATTCAAACTGTCGAGCACTAATCCTTTATGATGTGCTGCTTACATCAATAAGTGGAGATTATGGTCATGTTAATAATTTGTTCTTGCACAACAGCTATATAATTTGTGATACAGATACACCTTGGCAAAGCGCTTGTGAGCTTGAAAGAGACCCTGGCTCATTGAAAATGGTATCATCCTATGGGGTACATAACGTAGTAAGCTCTTGGGACTCGTCTCCAAGATGTACTGGCCAGTAACAGCGCTTGGCATGAAGCTTTGAGAAGACTTTCTACGTGAAAATTTAACTCTGCTTATATGAACATTTTGTAAGGACAACATTTCAAAGCTGTGTTCAAACATCATAGATTGAGGCATATTCTCAATGATCTGTCCTTCTTTATGACTCGTGATTGCGTTGCACAAATATGCATGTTCTCGCACTCTTCTAATGATGCTGCCTTTCTCCATTTTGCCTAATTCAACATTCAATTTGTCTTGTATGTGGATGCTACATTGATGCGGTGAATCAATTGACTGACCTGCATTCTCCTGAAAGTCTAATGTTGTAACTCCATTGAAACTGCCAATTTTTGTCAAAACAATCTAAATAGTTCAATGTTAGGCCATGAACTAAGGTAATGGAAGCAGCTTCTGATGTTTATCTGCCTTAAGATGGCTGACTGATTCCATGGGTTATTAATAGTGTGAGGTTACGATATGCGAATGCAGTGTTCTTCAAACTTTTTTTCCAGAGACCCATTTTTACCAACCGGCCAACCTTCGGGACCCAACCCAGCCGACCTTCATGACCCCCGCCGGCCGACCTTCGTGACCCCCGCTGGCTGACCTGCACGACCCACCATTTTCTCTTACCTTGTTTGCTGCCGACAAAAATGGAGGAAATGGTATTTGACCCCTTTGGCCCTCGTACACCTCCCCCAATGGAACCTTGTGGATGAAGGTGAAGCCTTCCAGTGTCGGAAAGTATGGAGTCTCCATCTGTCCAAAGTTCTGCATTTTTTTCCGGTCACATTTTATCCAATAAACCCCCCCCGAACTTGTAAAACAAAAATAAAGTGAATAAAATAAATGAGAAAAATAAAAATTAAATAAATAAAATAAATGAATAAAACCTCCCCAAACTCGTAAAACAAAAAGCTGCGACCGTTTAAAAAAAACAGCAGCCGCACTGCGCATGCATGCCCGATCAAAGGCGCGCATGCGCATAGTTTTGCGCATGCGGGCCGATGATCTGGCACGCATGCGCAGTGCGGCCACATTTTTAAAAACATTTTCGTGGCCATTTTGAAGGCCGCTTGCAGTCGGCGTTTTTAACAGCCGGCTGCTGTGGCTGTTGTGCGCAGATTTGCATGATCGGGAGCGCCGCGACGGATGGCTCCGCGACCCTCCCGACACCCGCCCGCGACCCATCCACGGGTCGTGCCCCCGAGTTTGACAATGCCTGTGCTAATGGATCTGCAATCGCTAGCCTTTATTTTCCAAGATATAGAACATGTGTGACACTCAGATTGATTGTACATTTGCTCCAGGATTGTGGATCCCGCACATGGAATTAGTGAACTGTTGTACACTGGACGTTTCACAACAATAGATTTCACCATGGCCATCCATTTCTGTGGATAAATGTCTTTTAGAATTTGCAGAAGTAGTATGTTGACACTTGCCATGTCAATCTTAGACAATAATGAACAGTTACCAAATTTCTCATGACAGTTTCTTTGAAATCTGTCATGTTTTCCATGGGATTGATAGTATGAAACATGTGTTCACTGCTCTTTGTTGTGACATAATTAATTTTCTGGTTTGTCATTCATCTCATCTATATGCCTCTGATGAGCTTTCGGATGGTCATTCTTATTGCTTTAAGGTACCAGTTGTGCACAGTCTGCTTGGATCAGTGCATCAGCCTTGCTCAATTACTCTGACACTTCCAATGGCCTTTTCTGCCACATGACTTGCAGAATTGATGAAACACTGGGCATTTCCTTGGTGCATATAAAAATCCATGGGCTGGATTCCCCGATTTTCAGGCTAGATCAGGACGATGCCAGCGTGGGAACAGTGGCGTTTTGCAATCACAAAATTTGCGTAAAACGGCCACCGATCCTCCATTTGGCGGGGGGGCTAGCAGGCAGGCAGCGTAGAGCACCCAGCTCTAGCTGCCGATATGGCCAGAGAATTTCCGGGATAGGCCAATTCTCCGCCGGCCGCATGCGGACCCGGCCTGCCAAATAGTGCCCCCTCTTTGGCCAGGCTTGTGACCCCTGGACCAACCCCCAACAGTGTCCCCAACCCCACCAAAGTCCTCCCTGCCTGTGGATCGGCTCTCCCCTGACTGTGGCGGCGCTGGACTGAGTCCGCAGCCTCCACACCAAGTTCGCGACAAAAAATAGCATGAGGGACCCACACCAACGGGAACATGGCCGGTCGGGGGCGGAGCATCGGGGAGAGAGCCTACGCAAATTTGTGTGTGAAATGAGAGTGTGTGTGTATATGTGTGTGTGTGTGTGCGAGAGTGGTGAGAGTGATGAGATGAAAGTGTAAGATGAGCGTGTGAAATTAGACTTTGTGTGTAAAGTGAGAGTGTGTGTGTGTGTGAAATGAGAGTGTTTGTATGTGAGAGTCTGCATGTATATGAGATAAGAGCGTGAGAAATGAGAGTGTGTATGAGAGAAATGAGAGTGCGTATGTGGTTGAGAGAGCAGTGGGAGAGTGTGTGCATGATTTGAGAGTGTCTGAGATGAGTGTATATGTGAGATGAGAGATTGTGTGTGAGAGAGATTGGTGAGAGTGTGTGTTTGTGTATGGGATGAGAGAGTATGTGTGAGAGAGAGAATGGTGAGACCATGGGCGGGATTCTCCGCCGGCGTGATTCTCCGATTTGCCGGCGCCTGGGTGTTTCCTGACGGCATGGGGCTGCCCCACAATGGGATACTCCATTGACCGGCTGGCGTAACGGAGAATCCCGCCGGCGGTTTGGGACAGAAATGTGGTGCCGTGGGGCGGAGAATCCAGCCTGTGTGTTTGTGTAGACGATGAGAGAGTATGTGTGAGAGAGAGTGGTGAGAGAGTGTGTTTGTGCAGGAGATGAGAGCGTGTGTGTGTGTGACAGAGAGTGATGAGACTCTGTGTGTGAGAGGGTGGTAAGAGAGTGTGAGTGTCTGTATAAGATGACAATCTGTGAGATGAGAGTGTGTGAGATGAGAGAGTGTGTGAGATGAGTGAGTGTGTGAGATGAGAGTGTGTGAGATGAGTGAGTGTGTGAGATGCGAGTTTGTGAGATGCGAGTGTGTGAGATGAGAATGTATGAGATGAGTGAGCGTGTGAGATGAGAGTATGTGAGATGCGTGAGTGTGTGAGATGAGAGTCTGTGAGGTGAGAGTGTGTGAGATGAGAGTGTGTGAGATGAGAGTGTGTGAGATGAGTGACTGTGTGAGATGAAAGAGTGAGTGAGATGAGTGAGTGTGTGAGATGCGAGTGTGTGAGATGCGAGTGTGTGAGGTGAGAGTGTGTGAGATGAGTGAGGGTGTGAGATGAGTGAGTGTGTGAGATGAGAGTGTGTGAGATGAGTGAGTGTGTGAGATGAGAGTGTGTGAGATGAGTGAGTGTGTGAGATGAGAGTGTGTGAGATGAGAGTGTGTGAGATGAGAGTGTGTGAGACGCGAGTGTGTGAGATGAGAGTGTGTGAGATGCGAGTGTGTGAGATGCGAGTGTGTGAGATGCGAGTGTGTGAGATGCGAGTGTGTGAGATGCGAGTGTGTGAGATGAGGGAGTGTGTGAGATGAGAGTGTGTGAGATGAGAGTGTGTGAGATGCGAGTGTGTGAGGTGAGAGTGTGTGAGATGAGTGAGGGTGTGAGATGAGTGAGTGTGTGAGATGAGAGTGTGTGAGATGAGTGAGTGTGTGAGATGAGAGTGTGTGAGATGAGTGAGTGTGTGAGATGAGAGTGTGTGAGATGAGAGTGTGTGAGATGAGAGTGTGTGAGACGCGAGTGTGTGAGATGAGAGTGTGTGAGATGCGAGTGTGTGAGATGCGAGTGTGTGAGATGCGAGTGTGTGAGATGCGAGTGTGTGAGATGCGAGTGTGTGAGATGAGGGAGTGTGTGAGATGAGAGTGTGTGAGATGAGAGTGTGTGAGATGCGAGTGTGTGAGATGAGAGTGTGTGAGATGAGAGTGTGTGAGATGACTGAGTGGGTGAGATGAGTGAGTGTGAGATATGAGTGTGTGAGATGAGAGTGTGTGAGATGAGAGAGTGTGTGAGATGAGTGAGTGTGTGAGATATGAGTGTGAGATGAGAGTGTGTGAGATGAGAGTGTGTGAGATGAGAGTGTGTGAGATGAGAGTGTGTGAGATGAGAGTGTGTGAGATGCGAGTGTGTGAGAAGCGAGTGTGTGAGATGAGTGAGTGTGTAAGATGAAAGAGTGAGTGAGATGAGTGAGTGTGTGAGATCAGAGTGTGTGAGATGAGAGTGTGAGATGAGTGAGCGTGTGAGATGAGTGAGCGTGTGACATGAGTGCGTGTGAGATGAGAGAGTGGGAGATGAAAATGTGAGATGAGAGTGTGTGAGATGTGAGTGTGTGAGATTAGTGAGTGTGAGATGAGTGTGTGAGATGAGAGTGTGTGAGATGAGAGAGTGTGAGATGAGTGAGTGTGTAAGATGAGTGAGTGTGTGAGATGAGTGAGCGTGTGAGATAAGTGAGTGTGTGAGATGAGTGTGTGTGAGATGTGTGTGTGAGATTAGTGAGTGTGAGATGAATGAGTGTAAGATGAGAGTGTGAGATGAGTCTGTATGAGATTAGAGTGTGTGAGATGGGAGTGTGTGAGAAGCGAGTGTGTGAGATGAGTGAGTGTGTAAGATGAAAGAGTGAGTGAGATGAGTGAGTGTGTGAGATCAGAGTGTGTGAGATGAGAGTGTGAGGTGAGTGACCGTGTGAGATGAGTGAGCGGGTGACATGAGTGCGTGTGTGAGATGAGTGTGTGTGAGATGAGTGTGTGTGAGATGTGTGTGTGAGATTAGTGAGTGTGAGATGAATGAGTGTAAGATGAGAGTGTGAGATGAGTCTGTATGAGATTAGAGTGTGAGTTGAGTGAGTGTGAGATGAGTGAATATGTGAGAAGATTGTGTGAGATGAATGCGTGTGAGATTAGAGTGTGTGAGATGAGAGAGTATGTGAGATGAGTGAGTGTGTGAAATGAGTGAGTGTGTGAGAAAAGATTGTGTGAGATGAGTGAGTGTGTGCGATGAGTGTGTGTGAGATGAGAAAGTGTGAGATGAGAGTGTGTGAGATGAGAGTGTGTGACATGAGAGTGTGTGAGATGTGTGTTTGAGATTAGTGAGTGTGAGATGAATGAGTGTAAGATGAGAGTGTGAGATGAGTCTGTATGAGATTAGAGTGAGATGAGTGAGTGTGTGAGAGAAGATTGTGTGAGATGAGTGTGTGTGAGATGAGAGAGTGTGTGAGAGGCGAGTGTGTGAGATGAGTGAGTGTGTGAGATGAGAGAGTGTGAGATGACTGTGTAAGAGATGTGAGTGTGTGAGATGAGTGAGTGTGTGAGATGTGAGTGCGTGAGATTAGTGACTGTGAGATGGGTGTGTGAGATGAGAGTGTGATGTATGAGAGTGTGTGAGATGAGAGAGTGTGAGAAAAGAGTGGGAGATGAGTGAGCATGTAAGATGAGTGAGTGTGTGAGATGAGTGAGCGTGTGAGATGAGTGAGCGTGTGAGATGAGTGAGTTTGTGAGATGAGTGCGTGTGAGATGAGAAAGTGTGAGATGAGAGTGTGTGAGATGAGAGTGTGTGAGATGTGTGTGTGAGATTAGTGAGTGTGAGATGTATGAGTGTGTGAGATGAGTGAGTGTGTGAGATCAAAGTGTGTGAGATGAGAGTGTGTGAGATGTGAGTGTGTGAGATGAGAGTGTGTGAGATGAGAGAGTGTGTGAGAGGCGAGTGTGTGAGATGAGAGAGTGTGTGAGATCAAAGTGTGAGTGAGACGAGTGAGTGTGTGAGATCAGAGTGTGTGAGATGAGAGTGTGAGATGAGTGAGCGTGTGAGATGAGTGAGCGTGTGACATGAGTGCGTGTGAGATGAGAGAGTGGGAGATGAAAGTGTGAGATGAGAGTGTGGGAGATGTGAGTGTGTGAGATTAGTGAGTGTGAGATGAGTGTGTGAGATGAGTGTGTTTATATGGATGATAATGGTATAGTGTAGGTTAGATGGCTTTTGTTTCGGTGCAACATCGTGGGCCGAAGGGGCTGTACTGCGCTGTATTGTTCTATGTTCTATGAGAGAGTGTGAGATGAGGGAATGTGAGATGAGAGAGTGTGACATGAGAGTGTGAGATGAGTGAGTGTGTAAGATGAGTGAGTGTGTGAGATGAGTGTGTGTTTGATGAGAAAGTGTGAGATGAGAGTGCGTGAGATGAGAGTGTGTGAGATGTGTGTGTGAGATGAGAGAGTATGTGAGATGAGTGAGTGTGTGAGATGAGTGAGTGTGAGATGAAAGTGTGTGAGATGAGAGTGTGTGCGATGAGAGTGTGTGAGATGTGTGTGTGAGATTAGTGATTGTGAGATGAATGAGTGTAAGATGAGAGTGTGAGATGAGTCTGTATGAGATTAGAGTGTGAGATGAGTGAGTGTGAGATGAGTGAGTGTGTGAGAGAAGATTGTGTGAGATGAGTGTGTGTGAGATGAGTGAGTGTGTGAGATGAGAGAGTGTGAGATGAGTGTGTTAGAGATGAGAGTGTTTGAGATGAGTGAGTGTGTGAGATGTGAGTGCATGAGATTAGTGACTGTGAGATGAGTGTGTGAGATGAGAGTGTGTGAGATGAGAGAGTGTGAGAAGAGAATGTGAGATGAGTGAGCGTGGGAGATGAGTGAGTGTGTGAGATGAGTTTGTGTGAGATGAGAGAGTGTTAGATGAGCGTGTGAGATGAGTGAGTGTGTGAGGTGAGAGTGTGTGAGATGTGTGTGTGAGATTAGTGAGTGTGAGATGAATGAGTGTGAGATGAGAGTGTGAGATGAGTCTGTATGAGATGAGTGTGAGATGAGTGAGTGTGAGATGAGTGTGTGTGAGATGAGTGAGTGTGTGAGAGAAGAGTGTGTGAGATGAGTGTGTGTGAGATTAGAGTGTGAGACGAGAAAGTATGTGAGATGAGTGAGAGTGTGTGATGAGTGAGTGTGTGAGAAAAGATTGTGTGAGATGAGTGAGTGTGTGAGATTAGAGTGTGTGCGATGAGTGAGTGTGTGAGATGAGTCAGTGAGATGAGAGAGTGTGTGAGATGAGTGTGTGTGAGATGAGAGAGTGTGAGTTAAGAATGTGTGAGGTGAGAGTGTGCGATGTGTGTGAGATTAGTGAGTGTGAGATGAATGAGTGTGAGATGAATGAGCGTGTAAGATGAGTGAGCGTGTGAGATGAGTGAGCGTTTGAGATGAGTGAGTGTGTGAGATGAGTGAGTGTGAGATGAGTGTGTGTGAGATGAAAGAGTGTGAGATGAGAGTGTGAGGTGAGAGTGTGTGAGATGTGTGTGTGAGATGACTGTGTGTGAGATGAGTGAGTGTGTGAGAAAAGATTGTGTGAGATGAGTGTGGTTGAGATTAGAGTGTGAGACGAGAGAGTATGTGAGATGAGTGAGTGTGTGAGATGAGTGAGTGTGTGAGAAAAGATTGTGAGATGAGTAAGTGTGTGAGATTAGAGTGTGTGAGATTAGTGAGTGTGTGAGATGAGTGAGTGTGTGAGATGAGAGAGTGTGAGATGAGTGAGTGTGAGATTAGTGTGTGTGAGATGAGTGAGTGTTAGATGAGAGTGTAAAATGAGAGTGTGTGAGATGAGAGTGTAAAATGAGAGTGTGTGAGATGAGTGAGCGTGTGAGGTGAGAGTGTGTCGATGAGTGAGTGTGTGAGATGTGAGTGTGTCAGATTAGTGAGTGTGAGCTGAGTGAGTGTGAGGTGAGAGTGTGTGATGTGTGAGTGTGGGATGAGTGAGTGTGTGAGATGAGAGTGTGTGAGATTAGTGAGTGTGAGATGAGTGAGTCTGAGATGAGAGTGTGAGATGAGAGAGTGTGAGATGAGAGTGTGTGAGATAAGAGTGTGTGAGATGAGTGAGTGTGTGAGATGTGAGTGTGTGAGATTAGTGAGTGTGAGATGTGTGAGATGCGAGTGTGAGATGAGAGAGTGTGTGAGATGTGAGTGTGTGAGATTAGTGAGTGTGAGATGAGAGTGTGAGATGAGAGAGTGTGAGATGAGTGTGTGTGAGATGTGAGTGTGTGAGATGAGAGAGTGTGAGATGAGAGAGTGTGAGATGAGTGAGTGTGTGAGATGAGTGTGTGTGAGATGTGAGTGTGTGAGATGAGAGAGTGTGAGATGAGAGTGTGAGATGAGTGAGTGTGTGAGATGTGAGTGTGTGAGATGAGTGTGCGAGATGTGAGTGTGTGCGTGTGCGTCCAATAATAGTATGCAGCATTCCAGCAGCACTCTCTCCATTTGAACCAAAGGAACAGCAACCGTCCTCCCATTAAAAAAGACACAATGGTAAGACCTAAGCAGGTTATTTAATAAGAGAACTTTTAGTTATACTAAACATATATAATATGAGAAATAGAACAGGGTTCTATGAATGAGGGTTTTGTAAATTTGTACCCATTGTGCAAAAAAAACATTGTTTTTGTGGTTTGGCTCTTCAACACAATGGGCGTGATTTAACACCCAAAAGCAGAGTCCCTTTTTGGACACGTATAGCGGGCATTGCAGCGTCGAGAATGACTCCACTATCTAAAGGGACTCTTTCCTTTCTGGCCAAGGTAGGGAACTCCAGGGTGGCCAGTTAGCAGTGCCAATGCGCCCAGGTGTAAGCAGGAGTGTCAGGGTACCACCCTGCCCAGAGCCCGACCACCCATGCCAGCCTCCGATGGCCTGGGTGAGCCCCCATGTGCCGTTCTGCCTGTTCCATGTTTGTGAGAGTAAAAATATGTAAGGGAACACAGTAATGAAATCTATTATGAAGAAGGCTGAAGCATAATCAGCCAAAGACTTCCTCCAGACAGCCTTCTTTGAGGCGATGTCCAAGGTAGTGGGGGTGAGGGTGGAGCCTTGCCCGTGAGTGGCAGCCTTCGGGGTATCAGAACAGCCAGAGCTACATATGGGGAAGGGGGCCACGCCCTTGCTTTCACTTCCTTAACCGCCCGCCGAAGAATTCTTCTCGGCTGGCGATCAGCAGCACCACCCACAGCTGCAGACTGGTTGGCACCTGGAGAAGATTAAGTACACCATCTGAGGGTCGGAGAAGGCTTCCTCAAAGCATGGGGGCAATTTGTCAGCCTGTTCCATGACCTGTTCGAGGCCAACAGTGACTAGGGAAAGAGGGGGAGAAGGGGGAGAGCAGACAAGAACGCATACAATGAGGAGGTACAAAGGGGAAAGGGGAGAGGAGATGAGGAGGGAACCCAAGAGTCACAGAGAGAAACAGGGGAAAAAGAGGGGAGGGGAGGGGACAGGAAGCCCCCTTCCCAAATCCACAAGGTCAACAACAAAGGCCATAGAAAAGAGGAGCGGAGCTCAGCAATCGGACACCCAGGGAGGAAGAGGGAGCTACCAACAAGGGGACAGAAAGGGGGCAGGGAGGGGGTAAGGGGGGGGGGGGGAAACGGGGAGAATGTATGAAAAGAAATATGTATGTAAATAAGAAAATGTACAACACATAAATACCAGATGCACCATTCGTTAAACGTATCATTCTGTAAAATTGAAAAATTCCAATAAAAACATTTTTTTTAAAGACTTTCTCCTTTGAATAATGACCATACAGCGCATCTCTTTACAATAGCAATTTACATTTGCCCAGAGTTTTTAAAGTAGCAAATAAATCCCAACTTCACAGAAACATTAAAAAAGATCATTTCAAATGGCTCATAGCATATTCACAGCCCTCTTTTTATTTGATTTCTTACTTAGTCTGTAAGCAAATGAATTTACATCAAGTGGGTAAATTGTGTGGTAAAATGTCTTAGTGAGGCAATTTTCTGAAAAGGTCACTTTTGTGAGGGCCACGAAGAATCCAGCACGAGTTTTAAGGATACAAAGTAATAACATTTATTCACAATAACATATATATATAACAGCAGCAGCAACTTCCCTTGCTGCACACTCCTTCCTGCCGTTTCCAAACTGGCCAGCTTTATTTGTACTTGGAGTTTACTAATGGTTTCTCCGCCCCCCTCATTGGGGAAGCTCATACTCCCACAGGATTGTGGGATTGTCATTAGTCCCCAGCCAATGGTAAGCAGGCAGGTTATAACAGTCACATAACACCCCTTGTGGTTTCAAGTGATAGTAAGGGAAATAAAATGTTAAAAGAGCGTTTTGTGAGCCCTTAACACCATCAAAGGTCTAACAGGGTTATGGATAACTGTTAATGGGCTGCAGAATTTTCTAATCTCCTTATTATAGTGCAATGTTAAATAGTTTTGCTGTGGTAGACTTTTCTTGGTTACAAACCTTTTGCTCATATGTCTGTAGGTCAGGTAGATGCAGCATTTTGTGAGAGAAGAACCAGAACAGCTGGGGGTGTCTTACACAGCAAATAATGATATTTGGAATACACTGTCTGAAAGGGAAGTGGAAGAAAATCTAATAATGACTTTCAAAAGGGAGCTGATCTGAATTGAATTGAATAGTGGGTAGATGGAGTTGAAATACAGATCATCTATGATCTAATTGAATCGTGGAACAAGCTTGAGGGGTTGAATGGCCTACTCCAGCTCCTATGTTCTGACATATAGCATGGCAGTAGCATTTGGATAACTCTTTCAAAGAATCAACACAGGCACATCGGAATGAATTTTGCACTGCAGAATTATCCGACTCTATACCCTGAAAGCCAAATTGTGCCAGGCAGCTGCTACATTCAGGCTGAAAAGAGGGTAAATTGCCTTTGTTGCAATTCCAAGAGGAATTGTATCGAGGAATGGAGCCCATCTGCTCCCTTCTACATCCATTTCTTCTCCCTCCAGCAGCAGTTCTTACAATCCTTTAACCAGCAACTACAGCTTATCCGAGCTTATTCTATGCATTACTTCCTGCTTCATGCACACAAGAATCTCCCACAGGTTAGTCCAATGTGGGCTGAGAATGGTCATGAATACCTTGGGTAATGTTTCTCATTGGGTAATATTGTTTTGACATCAAGGTCAGAAATTTTCCCTTATCTGCGCAGGTGACCATGCTTCTCAGGGCTGCTGATATTTATTGCATGATTTTTATGATAGAACAAAGAACAAAGAACAAAGACAAGTACAGCATAGGAAAAAGGCTCGTCGGCCCTCCAGGCCTGCGCCGACCATGCTGCCCATCTAAACTAAAATCTTCTACTCTTCTGGGTTCCGTATCCCTCTATTCCCATCCTATTCATGTATTTGTCAAGATGCCCCTTAAACGTATCTATCCTCCCTGCTTCCACCACCTCCTCCGGCAGCGAGTTCCAAGCACCCACTAGCCTCTGTGTAAAAGACTTGCCTTGTACATCTCCTCTAAACCTTGCCCCTCGCACCTTAAACCTATGACCCCGAGTAATTGACCCCTCTACCCTGGGAAAAAGTCTCTGACTATCCACTCTGTCTATGCCTCTCATAATTTTGTAGACCTCTATCAGGTCGCCCCTCAACCTCTTTTGTTCCAGTGAGAACAAACCAAGTTTATTCAACCTCTCCTCATAGCTAATGCCCTCCATACCAGGCAACATCCTGGTAAATCTCTTCTGCACCCTCTCTAAAGCCTCCACATCCTTCTGGTAGTGCGGCGACCAGAATTGAACACTATACTCCAAGTGTGGTCTAACTAAGGTTCGATACAGCTGCAACTTTGCCAATTTTTATACTCAATGCCCTAGCCAATGAAGGCAAGCCTTCTTAACTACCTTTTCCACCTGTCTTGCCCCTTTCAGTGACCTGTGGACCTGTACAGCATTTGTGACTGCACAGAACATGTCCATTTGACCTGTCCTGTCTGCACCGGCTCTCTGAATGAACTACTCACCTGGTGCCACTCACTTACTTTCTTCCCAATACGCTGCACATTCTTCCCTTTTGAAAGCATCAATTGAACCTGCCTCCACCACAATCTTAGGCAATGCCTTTCAGATTCTAACCACTTGCTGGGTGAAAAAGCTTTTCTTCATGTCTTTCATGCTTAGATTACCAATTACCTCAAATCCGTCTCCTCTGGTTCTCAATCCTTCCATTAATGGGAACAATCTTTCTCTATTCTGTCCAGTCCCCTCATGATTTTGGAGACCTCTGCTCAACTGTTGGCCAATTGTAGAAATGGGTATTTCAGGATCAAGATCTCAAGTTCCTCACCAGCACAGAGCATATGACCCAAATCCTGGCACCAGGCAAGAATCACGGCCTCTGGACTCCCGCTCTCGGCTGCAGAGAACTGTGACTACCTCCTTCTTTATACTGTCCCCAACTAGTACTACATTTCTATGAACTCCCCCAGATTGAATGGCTTCCTGTACCATGATGCCATGGTCAGGTAGCTCAGCCAACCTGCAGCCTCATCTTCATCCATACAAGCTGCAAGAACCTCAAACCTCAGCTAAGGCTTGTAGCCACCTGGGATGGCCACTTCCAACTAGGTGCAGAGGAACTCGCAAAGACTGGCGGGTAAAATGGACAAGCCAAGAATCAGGCAGGCTCAGAGTCTGAAATGCATATTTGTCAGCAAAAGTCCAGACGGTATCGAAACTCCGTCCCATTAGCATGTTAATCAGGCTGATTAGCATTTGATGGCCCATCTTCCCCAAAACAAAGGACTGGTACTCAAGCAACCGGGGCAGTCCCAGACATTTCGGCGCCACTCCCTGTTCAAGGGAAACGCAAACAACGGGGTCAGTGACCGCTTGGGACACGCCCAGCCGTCCAGGTCCCCGCCCACTTACTGGCTAAAGAATCGAACAGAGTGATCAAGGATCACCCAATTAGTAGGGCCCAAATCGAAGAATCGCCCAAAAGAGCCCGAAGACCCCCTGAGTATAAGAAGAAGAGTTTGCCATATGTTCGCTCTCTTTTGACCTTGGTACACCGGTCACGGTCATCGGCAATCATAGCAACACCAGAAGCGAGTCCAAGTTCAACGCCCGCTACCAGACGGATGAGCCCAGCTGAGCAGCTGTTACTCCTTCGAACCCTAGAGATCCAGAATCGAACAGCGGCCACTGTTTTCTGACCTCAGCCGGGTGCCCGAAGTTAAGTACAGGTTGTCTTAGCTGATAGGTGTAGTTAACTAGTAGTGTTTATGCTGCATGACTAATTGTGTGTAAATAAAGTACCCTTGACCTTGAACTAACTAACTGGTGTTTGGCTCTTTGATCGATAGCCGGTTGAAACTTGTGGTGGTATCATTCGATACCTGGCGACTCTAAGCATTCGGACATAGATAGCGTAGAAAGAAAGGCAAATTCACTGATCGCCCTAATTGGAACAGAGCCACAGAAAATCAACTAGTTAAAGAAACCAGCAACAGTTATTGGCGACTCTGGTGGGATTCGACCCAGAAGTGACCGTGTCATTCCGAGAGAACGCACAATAGCATTCGAATTAGAATCCAAATTGGCAAAGTAAGAGAAACCACAAGCAAAACCAGTATCGATCAAACCTCCAGAATTTGGAAGTGTGTAATTTGCATGCATACTAACAAAGGGATATAAGGTAAACGCGATAGATTTTGTTGCGTGAAACTTTCGGGAGTTGCATAAACCGGAAAATAGCTTAAGCCATATCCATGTTTGCACCACTGCTTTATTCCCCCTTGTTCCAAATTTCCGATAGAGACAGAAGTAATTGTAGGGATGGCCATGAAGGCAATGGAACGCCTTATGCATCCACAAGAGCCCGAGGTCGCAGCGACCAATAGATCAGAACAGTGTCCCGTATGGGAAGAAGAGCTTAGGAGATACCTAAAGGGGAACCCTTTGGCTGTGAAGATCATTGCAACCAAAGAGCTTCCTGAGATTCAAGCAGACAAATGCCTGCGAAATGGGTTAATAAAACTGCTTGGTGCCTACATAGCCATATTTAAAAATAAGCCTGCTCTTTCAAGAAATAGTATGGAAACTTTAGGATTGGAACCAAGGGTCATATACCTTATTTCTGATTGTTAAATCAATTACTTTGCACATGATTCCTGCTTATACTTAATGAAATAGCTTTTATTTTCTCACTAACACAAATAATCACATGAGTATTTGATTGATAATATATTAATTTACCTCCCAAAAGCCTTTAAAAATATCTCGTAGCAATCAGATGATTGTTCTCCAAGAGCTAGACTGTTAATTTTTCCTCTCTATCCCTGACATAATTAAAAATTTAAACACATCACGTAGTCTAAAAGTGCACAAAAAACTGAATATTCATGCCTTTTTCTGGTTATCACTATTTTAAAGTGCAGAACATATTACACATTCAACTTGCAATGGTGCCGAATAATTTAACTTGCATTGAGTGAATTGCTTTAAATTCAAACATTAGATGAATTGAACATATAGGAGATACAAACCTTTGTATTAATTGAACGACTGACTTCCAGAATGGTTTCTGGAATTAGGGGATTTAACAATGTAAACTCTCAAATATATACCCACCAGAGCCGCACATACTGAATGATGAAAGTTTTTTACAAACTACATTTAGGTTCTATTATGCATTCAGCTTAGCTTTTGAAAATTGGTGGTGCATTGTTACAGTACAACACTATGGCTGTCAGAGCTGCAGCATTCTGCACTTGACATTCCCTATCTGGGAAACTACTATCTGCAATAGCAGTGCTGCGCATTAGTTGTAATCAGCATTATGGTCACAGGTATTTTTGATCACTGATTTGATTTTGAAAGCTTTATGTGATGGGTTCTAATAAATACAGTGAAACCAGAATCTGCTGCATTGTACAATACGGACTTGCTAAAAAATTTCTACCTTTAAGCGCATCATCTGCAAGAAATAAACAAGGAGGACAAACACCATTGTAATCAGTGTTTTAAAGACATGCTGATGAATATAATCCATGAGTGTTTATCAGCATTTTCCACTGTCAAAACAATATGCATTTTGTTGAAAACAGGGAGACAGCTCATTGCTCTGCCTCTGTGCTTCTCACACAATGACCGTGAAGGCTTTTTTATGAAAATAAGATTATTTTATAACTTTTCACTACAAAGATTGCTGAAGATTGAGTGTATTGCAATAATATTTTCTTGTCAAGTAAAAAGGACATGCATTTCTATATCACCTTTCATTACCTCTGGAAATACCCAAGTGCTTTACAGCTAGCCGTGTAACTTTGAAGTGTGGACATTGCTGTATTAAACATTGCGATGAACTGACTTTGAAGTCCAAAATACATATTTTTCTTTTGACATCATCTTTTGAAAGGTAAAAGTATTTCTTAACCTTTAATCTTATTGTTTAAAACATAATGCAAACCTTGAAAGAGGCTTCAGGATTCATTTAAATCATTTAAAATGATTATCTGTTTGTCATGATATGCAAACATGCAACCAATGAACACTCAGAACAGGACACAACCAATGGGCAGTCAGGACACTCAGAGGTGGCATCACCACAAGGGGGCATTATATAAATATTGTGTTATGCTGCTTCGGATAACACAGGCTGCTACTTGATTCAGTATTAACTAAAGGATGCTCCACTCTGAAATGAGTTCAACGTGTTTATTGAACTATTAATACAGTTCTCAAATGTGTTCGACTCTCTGCTAATCTAACTGTAGTAACTCAGTCTAACAGTACCAGCTTGCTCTAAGCCACGTGCTGGGGTGTGATGCTGCTGATCAACCCTGTCTAACTCTCTAGATGTCTGTCTGTGGAAAGAGGCAGGGTGTGAGTGCCTCATCCCTTGTATAGTGTTTATGTCATCCCCCTTGTGGTGATGCCACCTCTGAATGTCCTGACTGCCCATTGGTTGTGTCCTATTCTGAGTGTTCATTGGTTGCATGTTTACATATCATGACATCTCCCCTTTTTTTTTTAGATGTATATACATGTGAATGTGTCTGTCTAAAGTGACTGACAGAGGAATACAGAACAGAACAAACAAAACAAATGCTCATAAGTCCAGTCTCGGAGGCTTGCGTCTGATCCTCGTCGACCGTCGGAGAGGTGGTGGAGGGAATGATGGTGTCTTGACAGGCGAGTGGGAGGCACGACTGGTGGCCTCGTGGTTCGAGGTGTCTGGAGCTGGCAATTCAACATGTGGAAATGGAGGGGAAAGTGGTTGTGGGCAAGCAACTTTTCGCAGCGCCCTTTGATTCCTTCGCACAATGGAGCCATCAGCCATTTGTAGGACATAGGTTCTGGGCGCGGCCTGTCGAACAACGATAGCCAGAGCAAACCAACCACCATCCGGTATCTTGATCCTGACCGTGTCTGCCAGGGATAGCACGTCCAGATCGGTGGCATGTGTGTCATAGTCCTGCTTCTGGCTGTCGCGTAGCTGCTGCATCTTCTGCAGCACCAGGAGGTAATCAAGGTTGGGCAGGTGTATGGCAGGAAGCGTCGTCCGCAGGTCCCTGTTCATCAGCAGTTGAGCTGGCAACATGCCAGTGGGTAAGGGAGCCACCCGGTACGCAAGTAGTGCAAGGTCTATGTCGGAAGCGGAGTCCGAGGCCTTGCGGATGAGCTGCTTAACGATGTGCACCCCTTTTTCGACTTTGCCATTGGACTGCATGCGGTCTGGAGGTGACATGCCTGAAATTGTAGCTCTTGGCAAACATGGACCATTCTCGACTGTGGAAGCACGGGCCATTGCCGCTCATGATGGTGTTCGGGATGCCATGCCGTGAGAATGTCTCTTTACACGCTTTGATGACGGTCCGTGAGGTGAGGTCTGGCAGCTTCAGCACCTCAGGATAGTTCAAAAAGTAATCGCTGATTAAGATATAGTCATGACTGTCATAATATACACCAGTATATCATGGTGCAGACACACACACTGATGAATACACAGCAAGACCAATCAACACACACAACACCGCAGCCAATCACCAGTTAGAGCACACTCACTATATAGACAGAGGGCATCAGAGCTCCCGTTCATTCGGGATGCAACCTCTCAGGACAGAGCTTACAGCTTACAGCGCAGATCTTCACCATGTGCTGAGTGCATAGACTGGTTAGGACAGGCATAGGTCTTTAGTTTAATCTAACATCGTGTGAACCCACAGTGAAAGTATGTTCAACAGTTTCTAACTTAATAAAATAGTGTTGAACTATTTTAAGAGTTGGTGGCCTGTATGTGTTCCACGGATCCAGAGCACCCAACACATCAGCGACCATTCGCGTGGAATAGGTCAATGCCAACCTTGGACCACGGAGAGGTCTCTAAGTCATGTGGTTAGAGCGTCTCCTTGCTCTGTGCTGGTTGGAACCTCTGACAGGTTTCGCAGTTCAGGACCATGTCCGTGATGTCCTGGTTGATGTTGGGCCAGTAGACAGCTTGCCAGGCCCTGCGTCTGCACTTTTCTACACCCAGGTGTCCATCATGAATCTGCCGCAGCACCATGCTCTGGAGATGTAGCGGGATGACTATCCTGTCCAGCTTGAGCAGGATGCCGTCGATCAGCGTCAGGTCGTCCTTGACATTGTAGAATTGAGGGCATTGCCCTTTCTGCCAGCCATTGCTGAGGTTGTGGATGACTCGCTGCAACAGGGGGTCTTTGGCCGTCTCTTCTCAGATGAGAACGATCTTCTCATCTGTTGCCGGGAGAGTGCTTGCACACAGTTGTACCTTAAATTCAATGTGCTGGATGATCTCCAGTGGTTCACTGGGTGAGTTAACGGAGCAGGACAATGCATCGGCGATGATGAGCTCCTTGCCAGGCGCTCAAGGGCCTCAGCCGGCCGGCGCGATTTGGCGCTTGCACGGGAGCGCCAGCATGTGCTGGCGTCATCCCAACGCATGTGCAGGGGGGGGTTCATCTCCGCGTCAGCCATCGCGGAGAAATAACAGCCGACGTGGCGGAATAGAGTGCCCCCATGGCACAGGCCCGATCGCAGGCCAGGCCACCGTGGGGGCACCTCCCGGGGCCAGATCCCCCACCCCCCCCCCCCCCCCGAGGACCCCGGAGGTCGACCGCGCCGCCAGCTTCCGCCGGTTAGGACCTACTCTAATTTACGCCGGCTTGACTGGCCGAAAATGGGCGGCCACCCGGCCCATCGCGGACCGGAGAAACGCCGGGGGGGCCGCTGCCAGTGCCAATGACCGGCGCGGCACGATTCCCGCACCCGCCAAATCTCCGGCGCCATCCCGAAGAGGGAAGAAATCACGAGTGAGATGGCACACGCGCTTCTTCACAAAATTGGACGCATCCCAAGGATTTTGGCAAATCCAACTTGAAGAATCCAGCAGAAGGCTCTGCACCTTCAACACGCCTTTTGGCAGATTCTGCTACAACCGAATGCCATTTGGCATCATCTCGGCATCAGAGATTTTCCATCGCATCATGGAGCAGATGATGGAGGGAATAGCAGGGGTTCGTGTCTACGTTGACAATATCATTATCTGGTCCACAACCCCAGAGGAACATGTGAGATGACTCAAGAAAGTATTCCGGCGCATACATGACCATGGCCTCAAGGTAAACTGGTCCAAGTGCTGTTTTCGGACATCCACGCTGAAGTTCCTGGGTGATCAGATTTCGCAACACGGTGTGCGCCCGGACACAGACAAAATTAAAGCCATCGAGGCAATGAATGTCCCCAAAGACAAGAAGGCAGTACTGCGCTTCCTGGGATTGGTCAATTTCCTTGGCAACTTCATCCCAAATTTGGCCACACACAACAAGGCCCTATGCAACCTGGTGAAAAAATCAACCGCCTTTGAGTGGAAGGCGGAGCACCGAGCAGAGTGGCTGGAGCTGAAAGCCATGCTCACCACTGCACCCAACTGCTGATGAACAGGGACCTGTTGATGACGCTTCCAGCCATACACTGCGCAACCTTAATCACCCCCAGTGTTGCAGAAAATGCAGCAAATTCGCGACAGCCAGAAGCAGGGTTATGACGCACATGCCACCGATCTGGACGTGCTATCCCCGGCAAACACGGTCAGGATCAAGATACCAGATGGTGGGTGGTCTGCTCCCGCTGTCGTTGTTCGACAGGCCGCACCCAGATCCTATGTCATACATATGGCTGGTGGCTCCATTGTGCGAAGGAATCGAAGGGCACTGCGAAAAGTTGCTTCCCCACAACCACTTTCCCCTCCATTTGCACATGTCGAATTGCCACCTCCAGACACCTCGGACCACGAGGCCACCAGTCGTGCCTCCCACTTGCCTGCCAAGACACCGTTATCCCCTCCACCGCCTCTCCGGCAGTCGACGAAGATCAGACGCAAGCCTCAGAGACTGTACTTATGAGCATTTGTTTTGTTTGTTCTGTTCTGTATTCCTCAGTCAGTCACATTAGACAGACACATTCACATTTATATACATCTAAAAAAAACAATAAAAAAGGGGACATGTCATGAAATGCAAACATGCAACCAATGAACACTCAGAATAGGACACAACCAATGGGCAGTCAGGACACTCAGAGGTGGCATCACCACAAGGGGGATGATATAAACACTATACAAGGGATGAGGCAGTCACACCCTGCCTCTTTCCACAGACAGACATCTAGAGAGTTAGACAGGGTTGATCAGCAGCATCACACCCCAGCACGTGGCTTAGAGCAAGCTGGTACAGTTAAACTGAGTTACTACAGTTAGATTAGCAGAGAGTCGAACTCATTTGAGAACTGTGTTAATAGTTCAATAAGCACGTTGAACTCATTTCAGAGTCTGGAGCATCCTTTAGTTAATTCTGAATCCAGTAGCAGCCTGTGTTATCCGAAGCAGCATAACACAACATTTTTCTTGGGATGTGAGTTTAATGACAAGTCCACCATTTATTTACCATCTTTCATTGTCATTGAGAAGGTGGTGCTCAACAGCAGTCTATGTGGTAATGTTATTCCTACAATACTGTTAGATTCCAAGATTTTGACCCAGCAAACATAGAATCCCTACAGTGCAGAAGGAGGCCATTCATCCCATCGGGTCTGCACCGGCTCTCCGAAAGAGCACCCTACTAAGGTCCAAACCCCACCCTATCCATGTAACCCTGCCTAGGGGCAGTTTAGCATAGCCCATCCACCTAACCTGCACATCTTTGGACTGTGGGAGCACCTGGAGGAAAGCCATGCAGATACGAGGAGAATGTGCAAACTCCACACAGTCACACGAGGTTGGAATCGAACCTGGGTCTCTGGCACTGTGAGGCAGCAGTGCTAACCACTGTGGCATGGCAGTAATACATTTTGAGGCCAGGATGCTGCATGGCTTAATAATAATCTTTATTATTATCACAAGTAGGCTTAATTTAACACTACAATGAAGTTACTGTGAAAAGGCCCCAGTTGCCACATTCCGGCGCCTGTTCAGGTGCACAGAGGGAGAATTCAGAATGTCCAAATTACCTAACAAGTATGTCTTTCGGGACTTGTGGGAGGAAATCGGAGCACCCGAAGGAAACTTTGCTCTATCTCGTCCACTCAACCATTTATTGATATCATATGGAATTGGCAGAAGACTGGCATCTCAGAAGGAGGTTGAGATAGATCAACCACTCTGTACTTCTGGCTGAAGATAGTCGTAAACACTTCAGCCTTGTCATTTTTAGCCACATGTAGAACACCACTATCATTAAAGATGGACAGTAAGAAGTCTTACAACACCAGGTTAAAGTCCAACAGGTTTGTTTCAAATCACTAGCTTTCAGAGCACTGCTCCTTCCTCAGGTGAATGAAGAGGTAGGTTCCAGAAACATTTATATAGACAAAGTCAAAGATGCAATACGATGCTTTGACTCTGTTTATATATATGTTTCTGGAACCCACCTCGTACTGTGCTCACCCCAGTTCAATGCCGGCATCTCCACATCATTAAAGATGGAGATGTTCATGGAGCCTCTTCCTTCAGTTAGTTGTTTATTTCTGTCCAGCACCATTTGCAAATTGGTGTGTGTGGCATGTCTGCAGAACTTTGATCTCATCCATTAGTTGTGTGATTGCTTAGCTCTCTCTATACTTAGCATTCTGCTTCCATTATTCAGCATGCATGTAGCCCTGTGTTGTAGGTTCAACATGTTGGCACCTCATTTATAACACACCTGGTGTTGCTCCTGGCATTCTCACTGGCACTCCATATTGAAACAGGGTTGGTGCCTGGCTTGGTGGTAATGGTAGAGTGAAGTTATTTTGAGCCATATCAGCTTCAGGTCGTAGCTGAATGCAATTCCCCTGCTGCTCATGGTCCAAAGCCCGTCATGGATATCCAATTTTAAGCTGCTGCATGTGTTCTGAATCTATCCCATTTAGCACAGTGGTTGTGCCACACAACACAATGGAGGGTATCATCATTATGAAGGCAGGACTTCATCTCTACAAGGACTGTGCTGCGGTTACTCCTATCAATACTGTCATGGACAAATGTATCTGTGACCAATCGATTGATGAGGATGAGGTGAAGTAGACTTTTCCCTCTTGTTCCACATGGTGCAAGCCCAGTCTGGCAGATATGTCCATCAGGACTTGATCAGCTCTGTCAGTAATGATTCTGCTGTGCATTGCAGTCCTCACATTCAGATTACATTCTGTATCCTTGCTACTTCCAGTTTTCTTCCAAGTGGCGTCCAAAATGGAGAACTGATTTATAAACTAAGGGAGGAGTAGGCAATAATCAGCAGGAAGTTTCCTTCCCCAGTTTGACCTGTTGTTATGGGTATTGGAGTCAATGTTGAGGACTCCCAGGGTCACTTCCTCCTAACTGTACCACTGTGCCGCCACCTCTGCTGGTGGGGCAGAGCATACTCAGAAATAGTGCTGAAGGGATCTGGGTCATTGGTGTAAGGTATGATTGGCTGAGTTTGGCATGTTCAGGCTGTTGCTTGACCAATCTGTGAGACAATTCTGCAAATTTTGACACCGGTCCTAGATGTTAGTGAGGGGGACTTTGGATTGAAAGGACACCATGTGCCTATATTGTGTCCATCACCCAGGCTAATACCAGGTGGTTCATTCAGCCTGATTATTATTGGCCCGGATTTTGTGGTTAGCGATAAAGCAATGACCATAAAGAAAATTACGAACAGAGATCCAGTGATCTATTTGGAAGGAATTTCCCCTTTCCCAATGGCAATTTAATTCTGGCACCGAGTCAACTGCCGACTGTGGCTGTGCTGGACACACTCCACAGCTGCCACGCTGGATTCCCAACCATTGAAACCACAAGTGAACCGTACCGTCGGGAACGCAGCCCATCGGCGGCAGTGAATTGCGGAGGCCCCGGAGAATAGAGGGTCAGGCCCGCTAATGATATGCCAATGGTGCTTACATGCCGCATGGTGAGCAACGCATTTATGCCATTTTCGGATGCCAGAGAATCCCGATTTGGCCTCAAACCGTCGCCTGCTGCGTTTGGCGTCGGAGGGTATTCTCCGCCCAATCACGTTTTGTAATTTCAGCATCGGTCGGTGGTGAATCCCGCCCCTTGTTTGAGAGAAGATTGCAAAGCATGTTTAGTGCAAGCGTGAGATTTGGAAACATTCATCTGGAAGTCAGATTCCAGTGAGACCTGTTGGCTCACATTGTGACAGGCTTCTGGGGGGATTTGTTGAAAGATCTACAGAAACTAAATTGAGTGGCATCTGTCACTTGGTTTCAGAGTGTGGTGTGTCTGGCCACAGTTGGCCTGTTTGTTTATATGGACTGTGTACCTACCGCGAACATTATAGTAAGAAGTCGTACAACACCAGGTTAAAGTCCAACAGGTTTGTTTGAAATCACTAGCTTTCGGAGCACTGCTCCTTCCTCAGGTGAATGGTGGCACCTCCTTTGTCTGCTGGTTTGATGACGATGTTGCAGTTGGTCTTGAGAGCGCGGATGGCGTTGCGTTGTGCTTGGGTGACGTTCGGGGCTGTCTTGTGAATGTGACTGATGAATCTGGCATTGACCCGTCTTTTGACGGCTTGAGCATACATGTCGAGTCTTGGGCAGCGGCCTTCTGGAGGGGTCCAATTCGACTCTTTCCTCTTCGGTTGCCGCACCGCAGATCTCTCGGTCTGCTGTTCTGGTTCATTGGTTGACTCATTGGGTTTGCTGTCGGCCTCTTGTGGTCTGTGGAAGAACTCCCGGAGCCTCATTCGCCTGATGAATTCCTCCGTGTCTGCCACAAAACTGATGGGGTCCATTTTGGTGGTGGTGCAAAAATTGAGCCCTCTGCTGAGGACCTTGATTTCGTCTGGTTGAAGGGTGTAGTCCGACAAGTTGACAATAGATTTCCCTGTATTGTTTTCTACTGTGGTACCAGGGAGGCTTGGTTGCTGCTGGTGGTGATGCCGAGTTTCTCAAGCTTTCTGTTCTTGGTGTGCATATAGGTGGCATAGTATTGTTGTCTCATCTGTTTGGGGTGTTCCGCAGCTGGTCTGCTGTGTCCTGAGCGGCAAGTTGAGAATATGGCCTCTTTCTTGGTTTCCAGGTTGCGGCGTCTGCTGTAGAGCTGGCGGGCGAGGTGGTTGAGGAGTGTGAGAGAGGTGCGATGGCAGAGTCTCTCAGTGTAGTCTGTGTTGTAGGTCGTCTTGAGTGGGATTGTGATCTGTAGACCTTTCGGGATCTTGTCTGCTTTCTTGCATCTTTGTAGAGACTTAATGTCAGTGTCTATATGCGCGATTTTCTTGGAGATCCTCTCCACTTTGAGCCGGCAGTTTGCGGTGTCGATGGCAGCCATGATGTGAAGATGCCGACGTTGGACAGGGGTGAGCATGGTAAGAAGTCTTACAACACCAGGTTAAAGTCCAACAGGTTTGTTTCAAATCAGGCATTCACCTGAGGAAGGAGCAGTGCTCCGAAAGCTAGTGATTTGAAACAAACCTGTTGGACTTTAACCTGGTGTTGTAAGATTTCTTACTGTGCTCACCCCAGTCCAACGCCGGCTTCTCCACATCATTGAGAACATTACAGTATGAGATATATTTTGGAACTTGTGTTATCCTTAAAAATCTGTGTACACCTGTAAAGATATGTAAAGATCTGTAAAGATCTATAAAGATGTAAAGATAAAGGGAAGGAGTATTGTATTGTAGTCAATCTTGTCATGTCTAAACAAATGTTTTATTTTTTTATTAAAAGTTAATTAACAGGCCTGTGGCTCTATTCATCCATGAATGGCATTCTCCATTTCAGAGAGTAACTGCTGACACCGCGACTGAATCCCGGGTGTTCTATAGTCCCGATGGCGGTGCCGGTCCCAGAGATATTCAGGATATGCTAATGGTCCAACATTGATGCCATGTGGAACTATTGAGATTCCAATGCACGCTGGTGTGTGATTCACCAGGGTCAGGATTGGCACTTAGGAGCTTGACAAGCTGTAGCCGCATATAAGCACTCCACTCCCATTCCAGCCAAGAAGATGTTCACCCCGAAGACTGGCATTGAGGTTCGCCGATGCAGAGCTGGATACACTGCTGGATGCTGTAGCGGAGAGGCAAGACATCCTGTTCCCCGCGTAGGAAGGCAGCTACCACCCGCAGATGTGAACCGGGCCTGGGCGCAGGTGGCAGAGGCCATGAGCGCCATGGACCCCACCACCAGGACCGGGCAGCAGAGCAGGAAGAAGCTGTACTACCTCCTCAGGACGGCCAAGGTGAGTCACCACCACCACTGTGCCCGTGACACCACAACTGTCCCACATTCCCAACACCCCTCTCTCTCCCCTCCCCCTTTCGAGACACTCCCCCGGCTGGGGTTATCCAAATCGGTTGTGGCTGATGACATCGATCCAGAGGCCACAGACCAGGCCGCTACAATAGTGCCCAGACAGCAACCAGGAGCGTGATTGAGCAGTGCCTCGGCCTCCTGAAGATGTGGTTAAGGGGCGTCATTCTCTGACCCCCCAGAGGGTCGGAGAATGGCCGTTGGCCGCCGTGAATCCCGCCCCCGCCGGTTGCCGAAGACTCCGAAGGGAGAAAAGTCGGCGGGGCGTTAATGGCGCCGCTGCCGCGGAGAATGTCACGGGTCTGCGCAAGGCAGCCGATTTTCGGCCTGCCGATATTCTCCCTTCCGGATGGGCCGAAGTCCCGTCGACGTAATGACCGTTCACGTCGACGTGAATCAAACCTCCTTTTCATCGGCGTGACCCGGTGCTCCAGGCTCACGCCGACCAGCGTGGAGGTGAGTGACGGCCTGGGGGGTTGGCTCTGGGCAGGCAATGGCGTGGCCGCAGTCTGATTGCGTGAGGAGAGGTGTGTCTCGGATTGTGTGTGTGTGTGTGCGGCGGGGGTGGTTAGAGTAGGCTGGGCTCCGGGGGAGTGCCGGGAGGGGGTCCGTGCCGGGGTGGAGGTTGGGGGGGGGTCCGTGCCGGGGTGGAGGTTGGGGGTTGGGGGGGGTCCGTGCTGGGGTGGAGGTTGGGGGGGGTCCGTGCTGGGGTGGAGGTTGGGGGGGGTCCGTGCCGTGCCGAGGTGGAGGTTGGGGGGGGTCCGTGCTGGGGTGGAGGTTAGGGGGGGTCCGTGCCGTGCCTGGGTGGAGGTTGGGGGGGGGGGTCCGTGCCGGGGTGGAGGTTGGGGGGGGGACGGGCCGGGGTGGAGGTTGGGGGTTGGGGGGGGGTCCGTGCTGGGGTGGAGGTTGGGGGGGGGCCCGTGCTGGGGTGGAGGTTGGGGGGGGTCCGTGCCGTGCCGGGGTGGAGGTTGGGGGGGGGGTTCGTGCTGGGGTGGAGGTTGAGGGGGGTCCGTGCTGGGGTGGAGGTTGGGGGTTGGGGGGGGGGTCCGTGCTGGGGTGGAGGTTGGGGGGGGGTCCGTGCTGGGGTGGAGGTTGGGGGGGGGGTCCGTGCCGTGCCGGGGTGGAGGTTGGGGGGGGGTCCGTGCTGGGGTGGAGGAAGGGGGGGTCCGTGCCGGGGTGGAGGTTGGGGGTTGGGGGGGGTCCAAGCTGGGGTGGAGGTTGGGGGGGGGTCCGTGCTGGGGTGGAGGTTGAGGGGGGGGTCCGTGCCGGGGTGGAGGTTGGGGGTTGGGGGGGGGGTCCGTGCTGGGGTGGAGGTTGGGGGGGGGACCGTGCTGGGGTGGAGGTTGGGGGGGGTCCGTGCCGTGCCGGGGTGGAGGTTGGGGGGGGTCCGTGCTGGGGTGGAGGTTGGGGGGGTCCGTGCCGCGCCGGGGTGGAGGTTGGGGGGGGGGTCCGTGCCGGGGTGGAGGTTGGGGGGGGGTCCGTGCCGGGGTGGAGGTTGGGGGTTGGGGGGGGTCCGTGCTGGGGTGGAGGTTGGGGGGGGGCCCGTGCTGGGGTGGAGGTTGGGGGGGGTCCGTGCCGTGCCGGGGTGGAGGTTGGGGGGGGGGGGTCCGTGCTGGGGTGGAGGTTGAGGGGGGTCCGTGCCGGGGTGGAGGTTGGGGGTTGGGGGGGGGGCCGTGCTGGGGTGGAGGTTGGGGGGGGTCCGTGCTGGGGTGGAGGTTGGGGGGGGGTCCGTGCCGTGCCGGGGTGGAGGTTGGGGGGGGGTCCGTGCTGGGGTGGAGGAAGGAGGGGTCCGTGCCGGGGTGGAGGTTGGGGGTTGGGGGGGGGGTCCATGCTGGGGTGGAGGTTGGGGGGGGGTCCGTGCTGGGGTGGAGGTTGGGGGGGGGGTCCGTGCCGTGCCGGGGTGGAGGTTGGGGGGGGTCCGTGCTGGGGTGGAGGTTGGGGGTTGGGGGGGGGGTCCGTGCCGAGGAGGGGGATGGGAGGGCAAGTGAGTTGGTCCACCTGGCCAGGTGCCAGCCTCCAACAGTTGGACCCATGCGGTCCATGCCACCTGGCTGGGGGGAGGAGGGGATATGGGCAATGATGACATGTCGTCGTTCCCCTCCCCCCCACCAGGCCGTCATGTTTTCAGATCATCCAGCGATGTTGGCCGCCGTGGTGGCAGCCGCTCATGTCTATGTTGCCCTGGATGAGGAGGAGGAGGAGGAGGAGGAGGAGGAGCATGCCAGAGAGGCGGCGCAGGCTGCCGCAGAGGGGCAGGCGGCAGCCGCCCAGGCTGGAGGGACACCTGTCCGACAGGACGAGGAGGAAGAGGAGGACATCGCGGCCCGACGGCAACGGAGGCTCCCGAGGGCGCCCCGTGTGTACCGGCCCCGGCAGTCATACCAGGACCTCACGGACCGGGAATGCAGGAGGAGACTCTGGATGAGTCGGGAAACCGTGGCACACATCTGCCACCTGCTGGCACACCTGTCACCGCGTGGCACTGGCGGGGGACACCTTCTCCCCGTGTCCGTCAAGGTTACGGTGGCCCTGAACTTTTATGCAACGGGGTCATTCCAGGCACCGAGTGGGGACCTGTCCGGCATATCGCAGACATCGGTGCACCGGTGCATCCGGGCAGTGACAGATGCCCTATATGCCATGGCGCACCGCTACATCCGCTTCCCCGTGGACCGGGCCAGCCAAGATGCCCGGGCCGTGGGCTTCTCTGCCGTGGCCGGGTTCCCCATGGTCCAGGGCGCGATCGATGGGATGCACGTCGCCGTGCGGCCACCTGCAGATAACAGGGCCGTGTTCACTAATAGGAAGGGGACCTATTCGATGAACGTACAGGTGGTCTGCGACCACCGCATGATGATCCTGCACGTCTGCGCCCGTCACCCAGGCAGTGTACACGACTTATTCGTGTTGTCGCGGTCATCCATCCCCGGCATGTACGAGGGACGCCATCCCCGGCTGAGGGTCTGGTTGCTGGGCGACAGGGGCTACCCATTGTGATCGTGGCTGATGACGCCTATACGGAGGCCACGCAATGAGGCGGAGAACCGCTACAATGATGCCCATGTAGCGACAAGGGGAGTGATCGAGAGGTGCTTTGGCGTGCTGAAGATGCGTTTCAGGTGCCTGGACCTCTCTGGGGGCGCCCTCCAGTATCGGTCAGATAGGGTCGGCCGCATCATTGTGGTGTGCTGCGTCCTGCACAACATAGCCCAGCAGAGGGGCGATGTGCCGCAGGCAGAGGAGGGCGGAGTGGAGGAGCAGCAGGAAGAGGCCCAGTCCTCCCCAGATGAGGGGGATGGGGGCAATGGTCAGGGCAGATGGGGTAGACACAGGCGGGTGGCTGTCCACCGTTACCGGCTGGCCCAGCGGGCATGGGACAGACTGATAGACGCCCGCTTCACTGACTAGATGGGCGTGGGAATCGGGTAGTATGGTCACAGACCGCACACCAGGGCAACAGCCGACCACCCCCACCCCCCACCCATCCACCCACCCAGCACCCTCACCCCCCTCCCCAACCCCACCCACCCCACCCGCATGCACACCACCCCCCCCCCCCATCGCCGATCCACCTGCGGCACAACGGGCCGGGCTCACACAGTTGCGGGTGGACACGTGTCTATTGCAGGCCATGGAGGATGATGACAACCCGCCCTGCGATGAGCTCCTGGCTCTACATCGTTGGACTATGTCTGACCCATGGCCACAGTACCACCATCCACCCGGACCATCCCTGCATGCGGCTGTGACACTGCAGCGCACGGTCCCGTCCTCTGCCCGGGGGATGTTGATGGCGGCCCAGGGGGAAGGGGGCAGACTCACCTGGGGCTGAGGTAAGACCACCCCTCACACACACACTTGCGCTCAACGTACATGACACCCCCGCACACTTTGGACAGAGCACAAAGGCAGCTTCGGTAGGTGTAACATTGACTTTAATAACCAAAGGAGTTCATGCACGTGCCCTAGCCCCTAAAACTCATCTGTGCCCTGCACCCGTGCCAACTTACTCAGTGTCTAATTGTTTGGCCTTACGGGCCCTTTGACTACGTCTATGTGGTTCCCCAGACGGTACAGCAGAACTGGAGGTGGACTCCTGTGATTCCTGCCCTCTGACACTGGATCCCTTTGGCGGCCGTTTCCTGGGGCGTCCTGGCCTAGATGGGCCAGGCTGCGGCCCGGGCGACTGGGATGGCGAGCTGCCAGCCTGTCCTGCCCGTTGCCCACCCAATGCACCTGGGACGGAAGGGGGGGAGTCCGAGGTGTCGCGGTGTACCGGGACCTCCCCTACAGAGGGAGCCGGGACGGACCACACCACCTCCTCCTCCCTCGGGGTGCCCGATGGCCCCCAGGCCTCTACATGGGTGGGGGATGCGAACGGACTGGCCATCCGACGCACCCCCGACATCTGGCGCTGCCAGTCCTGGAGGCCCGTGCTGGTATCGACAGGGGTCTGCAGGTTTGCAGCCATGGAGCCCAGGGGGTTGGCAAACCCTGTCTGTGACAGTGCGACGCCGGCTCGCACATGGCCACTGGCGCCGATGCCCTCAGCGATGCCCTGCAGAGACTGGGCCATGGCCTGCTGAGACTGGGCCATGGCCTGCAGAGACTGGGCTATGGCGTTGAGCGCCTCTGCCATCTGGCGCTGGCACTGGCTCATGGCCTCCTGTGAGAGGGCAGCCATTTCCTGGGCCACAGACGCCGATTGCACGGAAGGCCCCAGGCCTCGCAAACCGTTCCCCATGTCTGACACCGTCGCACCCATTGCCTCCACCGTGGACGCCACCCGTGCGGTGTCAGCCTGGGTGGCACGCATGACCGGCACCACTCCCAGCTCCTGGACGCGGGTGGACTCCTCCACCTGCGACCGCAGCCGCCGCAAGCCGCCCGTCACCCTCTTCGCTCGTCTCCGGGTCGGTGGTTGCATCGGATCTATGTGTGGGTGTGGTAACTGCAGGAACCCGGGATCCATCTGGGCGGCAGATGTTCGCTTGGGCTGGGCTGCCCTCCGACCGCCCGGTCCCTCTGCTGCTCCTACCTCCACCTGCTGTACCGGGACGGCTGTGTTGTGCGCACCAGTGAGTGTACCAGACGCCTCATCACTAAAGTGCCCAACCGTGGTGAGTGTTTCTGCGATGGTGGAGGGTGTTGGTGACAGCAGTGGCGTTGTGTCGTGCTCTTCGTCCCACTCTGAGTCCATGGCACTTTGGGGTGGGGGTTCGTCTCCACCCATCCACTCTGAGTCACTGTCCGGTATTTCGTCATCCTGGGTAGTGCTGTCCCGGGTAGGGGTGTCCTGAGTAGTGCTGTCCCGGGTAGGGGTGTCCTGGGTAGTGGTGTCCTGGGTAGTGGTGTCCTGGGTAGTGGTGTCCTGGCTCGGATGTGACGGGGGCCTGTGGCTGCCCCCCTCGTCGCTGGGTGGTCGCTCCCGCACGTGATGGGGGTGTCGTCTCCCTGTTGCTCCAGGTCTCTCCGTCTCCCGTGGACTCCGAGGGGCATCCTGCGGGCGTCGCATGCTGGAGGGTCCGGGTCTCTCCGTCTCCCGTGGTCTCCGAGGGGCATCCTGCGGGCGTCGCATGCTGGAGGGTCCGGGTCTCTCCGTCTCCCGTGGTCTCCGAGGGGCATCCTGCGGGCGTCGCATGCTGGAGGGTACGGGTCTCTCCGTCTCCTGTGGTCTCCGAGGGGCATCCTGCGGGCGTCGCATTCTGGAGGGTCCGGGTCTCTCCGTCTCCCGTGGTCTCCGAGGGGCATCCTGCGGGCGTCGCATGCTGGAGGGTGCGGGTCTCTCCGTCTCCTGTGGTCTCCGAGGGGCATCCTGCGGGCGTCGCATGCTGGAGGGTGCGGGTCTCTCCGTCTCCTGTGGTCTCCGAGGGGCATCCTGCGGGCGGTCTGCATCTGCGGGGATGGGTGCCTGGACGTTTGGTCCTGCGATACACAATGAAGCATGCATGGTTAGACATCAGGCAGTGATCAGGTGATACGGGGGAGGGGGATATAGGGGAGGGGGGATATGGGGACGGGCTGTCGGTGGCTCACTCGCTAGTACGCCCCCGACCTCTGCATCAGCAACCTCCCGGTCCTCAGGTCCGCCAGCCAGTTCCAGGCCCCTTTCCTCGTGTACGGTCAGTGGCCTCTCATCAGCGGGCCCTCCTCCAGTCCTCACATGCTCCCCATTGTTGTGTGCGCGCTTCTCCTGTGGGGGGGGGGGGGGGCAGGGGTAAAAGGCAACAGTGTTAGGCAGGTATATGAATGCATGCCATCGGCTGCGCGTGCATTGCAGAGGTTAAGGTTAGGGCTGGATTCACTTGGGGATATGGGGGATATGGGGGAGGGGGGATATGGGGGAGGGGGGATATGGGGGAGGGAGGATATGGGGAGGGGGTGATATGGGGGATATGGGGGAGGGGGGATATGGGGGATATGGGGGATATGGGGGAGGGGGGATATGGGGGAGGGGGGATATGGGGGAGGGGGGATATGGGGGATAGGGGGGATATGGGGATATGGGGGATATGGGGGAGGGGGGATATGGGGGAGGGGGGATATGGGGAGGGGGGATGTGGGGGAGGGGGAGATATGGGGGATATGGGGGAGGGGGGTTATGGGGGAGGGGGGATATGGGGGAGGGGGGATATGGGGGAGGGGTGATATGGGGGAGGGGGGATATGGGGGATATGGGGGAGGGGGGATATGGGGGATATGTGGGATATGGGGGAGGGGGGGATATGGGGGAGGGGGGATATGGGGGAGGGGGGATATGGGGAGGGGGGGATATGGGGGAGGCTCACCCTGCCTGCTCTGACGAGGTTGTTCACCTTCTTGTGGCACTGGGTGCCTGTCCGTGGTGTCAGGGCCACAGCGGTGACGGCCTCTGCCACTTCCCTCCACAGACGCCGGCTGTGGCATGGGGCAACTCTGCGGCCGTGCCCGGGATACAGGGCGTCCCTCCTCTGCTCCACCGCGTCCAGGAGCGCCTCCACATCGCGTGACTCGAACCTCGGGGCTGAGCGACGGCCAGCCATCCAGTCGGGTGTTGCGGTCGGGTGTTCCGGTCGTGTGGGGGGGAGCAGCGCGGCCTTATGAGCCGTCACGCCGTGCAGCGTCATACGTCATATGAACCACTGCGCAAGCGCGGATCCCGTTACGTCGCTGTTAGCCCATTTCGGGCCGGAGACTATCGACCCATTTTTCCGACGTGACGCAAGTCGGATTTGCGCCGTTTTTTGCGCCGATCGGCGGACTTTCCGCCGATAACGGAGAATTTCGCCCCACGTGCTTGGATTGCTCCGGAGGGGCCCGATTCTCCGATTTTGAGGCTATGTCTGGAGGAAGTGCCTGGTTTTCCGATGAAAAAATTGGCGAGGCCCCAGCATCGATCCTCCGACTAGTGAGGGACTAGGAGCCGCGCCACATAAAACGCGCGCCCTTCACGATATAAACGCCTGGAGAATTGCCGGGTTCATGGCCGCACATGCGCACGGCGACGACCTGCACCGGTTGCGCCATTCAACATGGCGCGGCCGTGAGCAGACCCGATCTGCCAGATAGTGCCACCCCCGGGCCACTCCGCCACCAGTCCCCTCAGCCATCGCCGAAGCCCCCCTCCCCCAGCCAGCGGCATTGCGCCCCCACTCCCCCACCCCCCCCCCAAGCTGGGTTCACAAAAACTGAGAGCACACGTGCCTGTGCCGTCAGGAACTCAGGGGAAGGCCATCCTGAGGCCATGGCGTGCGGTGTACTCCTTGATGATGCCATTTTGGAGGGGGCGGAGCATCCGAAAACAGGCACCCCCGTTTCGGTCGTAAAAGGGGATTCTCCGCCCGATCGCCGATTATGATATCGGCATCGGGCAACGGAGAATCCCACCCTTAGTTTCAGATACAGAGGGCGGGATTCTCTGGTCAACGACGCTGAAATTGCGTTCGGCAATTGGTCGGAGAATCTCTGTTCACGACCAAATCGGGGGCAGCACTGCTTTCGCGATGCTCCGCCCCGTCCAAAGCCGCATACTCTCCAAGTACGCTGCGCGCCATACCAACGGCCTCAGGACATTGCCTGAGGCCCACCCACCGAAGCTCCGCCCTCGACTGGCCAAGTTCCCTATGTGTATGTGTGTGGGCAGGAGACGGACGTTCGAGCTGTTGATGGCCAGGCCGTCTAGTCAGTGAACCTGGAGGTGATTAGATTGTCCCATGCATGGCAGCCCTGGGGCACACATTGTGTGACCTCCTGTGGCTGCCTGGGCCCCATGCCCTGCCCATTCTGGTCCTCCTCCGCATTCTCCTTGAGACAGTTTCATTATGGGACCGAGCTGTCCAGTAGTAACATCCGCTGGGATTGTAATACGAGAAGGATGTTTGCTCTTGAGAGGGAGACTTGAACTAGGCATTCACAGTTTAAGAATGAGGAGAATTCTTTTTTCTCTCAGAGTGTTGTTAATATGTGGAATTCTCTCTCCTAGGAAGCAGTGGAAGTTGGCTCAATACATTTATTTAAGGTTGAGTTCGATAGATTTTCGGTGGACAAGGGAGTCAACGATTAAGGGAGACAGACAGGAAGGTGGAGTTGAGACCACAACTAGATCCACCATGATCTTATTGAATAGTAGAGCAGGCTCCACGGGTTGAATGGCCTGTTCCTCCTCCTATGTCCTATTGTCCTATGTTCCTATATAACCTCTACAGTCCATTCTATAGAGGAGTACACACTCACTGACAGCAACATCTGAATTTCTGTGTTCTTCTGCACATGATCGCACCTCTGAAGTTGCTGTCAGCTTCAGTGGAGTAACGATGGTGAATACTAACATTTTCACTGTCATTGCCACAGCAAAATCCAGGCCTTTGTTTTTTGTAGCAGTTTGAAACGACTGATTGGCCTGCTAAAGATTTCTGAGGACAGCTACTGGTCAGCCAATTTGTTGATGGTCTGAGTGACGTCCAGGCCAGCTATAGATGGCTAATTTACTTCCCTCAAGGACATTAGTAAAATAAATGACAGTGTTGCTGGTGATGGAGTCCCAGGGATAAAGTGAATCCAGCAGGTTTGGAATGCCAGACAGTGAGGCAGGCGAGGAGCGGATGATTTATTTGATAGTCAGATGGGGGCCAACACCAGGTCCCTCCATTCACACCAGTGGGTGCCTCTGTCGGCCAAAGAGTACTCAGCAAGGAGGGTACTCCCCTAACAGGAGTTTGGCCTACCCACCAGGGTTTTATTGGTCGATGGCCACTGTGGTGTGGCCCCCACCAGCCGCTGGTATAAGTTACTTAAGTGAATGGACCTTTGGCTGGTTTGTCAAATTTTCCATCCTGTCCATGATGATCCCTGCTGTGGGTGGGGTTGGAAACTCCTGTGCTAGGTCTCCTTACTTAAGGAAGAATGTACTTGCATTGGAAGCAGCTGAGAGAATATTCACTACGCTGAAACCCAGGATGAAGGGATTGTCTTTTTCTGGTGCATTGATCACCGTATCGGTGCCATTTCCTACTCTCATCCGGAACTTAATCAACATTGCTTCTAATTTCCACTGTCATAACCTGGGGTTAAGCAGACCATGGGACACTAATGAAGCCTTAAGACAGCTCATGGGACACTTATGAGACTGTGGGGATAAGGGGAATACACACACCCCACTGAGGGGCTGGGTGCTCCCTTCTACATCCTGTATAAAACCGGAAGGCCATGAAGGCCCTGGCACTGCTTAGAGACAGTGGACTGGTCCATATTTAAGAACACAGCGACCAACTTAAATGAGTATGCCACCACCGTCACAGACTTCATCAGCAAATGTGTGGACGACTGCGTGCCAAAGAAAGCAGTACGTATGTTCCCCAACCGGAAACCATGGTTCAATCGCGAGATTGACTCCCTACTGAAGGAAAGATCTGAGACGTTCAAGACAGACGACCCTGACCTATACAAGAAATCCAGGTACGACCTCCGCAAAGCCATCCGAGATGCCAAGAGAGAATATCAAACCAAGCTAGAGTCACAGACAGACTCTCGGCGGTTGCAGCAAGGACTAAACAACATAACGGGCTACAAAGCGAAGCCGAACAGTATCTCTGGCAGCAGCGCACCCCGCCCTGCTGAACTCAATGCATTTTATGCTCGGTTTGAACAGGTAACCAACAATCCGCTGTTGAGTGCCCCAGCAGCCCATAATTCACCCATACCCTCCATCACAGCTTCCGAAGTCGGATCGGCCTTCCTGAAAGTGAACCCTCGGAAGGCGACGGGCCCGGACGGGATCCCTGGCCGTGCACTCAGAGACTGCGTGGACCAGCTGGCAGAGGTATTCGCGGACATCTTTAACCTGTCCCTACTCCACTCCGAGGTCCCCAACTGCTTCAAGAAGACCACCATCATACCGGTACCAAAGAAGGCAACGTGGCCCTGACTTCAGTCGTAATGAAGTGCTTTGAGAGGTTGATCATGAAGCACATCACCTCCATACTCCCAGAATGCCTTGATCCACGGCAATTCACATACCATTGCAACCGGTCCACATCAGACGCCATTTCCCTGGCCCTACACTCATCCCTAGAGCATCTCGAAATCAGGGACTCCTACATCAGACTCCTATTTATTGACTACAGCTCCGCCTTCAACACCAGAATCCCAGCCAAGCTCATATCAAAGCTCCAAAACTTAGGACTTGGCTCCCTACTCTGCAACTGGATCCTCGATTTTCTGACCAACAGATCACAATCAGTAAGAATGAACAACAACACCCCGTCCATAATAGTCCTCAACACCGGGGCCCCGCAAGGCTGCGTACTTAGCCCCCTACTCTACTCCCTGTACACACACGACTGCATGGCAAAACTTGGTTCCAACTCTATCTACAAGTTTGCTGATGATACGGCCACAGTGGGCTGGATCTCGAATAACGACGAGTCAGAATACAGGCGGGAGATAGAGAACCTAGTGGAGTGGTGTAGCGACAACAATCTCTCCCTCAATGCCAGCAAAACTAAAGAGCTGGTCGTTGACTTCAGGAAGCAAAGTACTATACACACCCCTGTCAGCATCAACGGGGCCGAGGTGGAGATGATTAGCAGTTTCAAATTCCTAGAGGTGCACATCTCCAAAAATCTGTCCTGGTCCACCCATGTCGACGCTACCACCAAGAAAGCACAACAGCGCCTATACTTCCTCAGGAAACTAAGGAAATTTGGCAACTCCACATTAACCCTTACCAACTTTGACAGATGCACCATAGAAAGCATCCTATTGGGCTGCATCACAGCCTGGTATGGCAACTGCTCGGCCCAGGATCGCAAGAAACTTCAGAGAGTCGTGAACACAGCCCAGTCCATTACACAAACCTGCCTCCCATCCATTGACTCCATCTACACCTCCCGCTGCCTGGGGAAAGCGGGCAGCATAATCAAAGACCCCTCCCACCCGGCTTACTCACTCTTCCAACTTCTTCCATCGGGCAGGAGATACAAAAGTCTGAGAAAATGCATGAACACACTCAAAAACAGCTTCTTCCCCACTGTTACCAGACTCCTAAATGACCCTCTTGTGGACTGATCTCATTAACACTACACCCTGTATGCTTCATCCAATGCAGGTGCTTATGTAATTACATTGTATATCTTGTGTTGCCCTATTATGTATTTTCTTTTCTTCCCTTTTCTTCCCATGTACTTAATGATCTGTTGAGCTGCTCGCAGAAAAATACTTTTCACTGTACCGCGGAACACGTGACAATAAACAATACCAATCCAAGAGTGAGTGGCCTCCTCTAGTAGAGTAACTGCTCAGTACTATTTTTCTGTTGCGTTAAACCTTTTTCCTTTTGATTCAACCTGTTCGGCTCGGTGTGGACTCCTTTCCAGACCTTATAATATCCACCCTTTTCTCACCTTCACAATGTCCACCTCTGACACTTCTCTTCCCTAACTCAACTTCTCTGTCTCAATTTCTGGAGACAGGCTGTTTAAAACTACTCAGCAATAGCCCACTGAGTCCCACAGCTACCGGGCGGGATTCTTCCCTACCCGGCGGGGCGGGGGGTTCCGGCGTAATGGAGTGGCGGGAACCACTCCGGCGTCGGGCCACCCCAAAGGTGCGGAACGCCAGAGCGGTTTCCGCTCCACCGGCTGGTGGGAAAGGCCTTTGGCACCACGCCATCCGGGGCCGAAAGGTCTTTGCCGGGCGACGCGGGTCGGCACATGCACGGGAGCGTCAGAGGCTCCTGATGTCATCCCCGCGCATGCGCAGGGGAAGGGGTCTCTTTTGCCTCTGCCATAGTGAAGACCATGGCGAAGGCGGAAGAAAAAGAGTGCCCCCATGGCACAGGCCCCCCCGCGGATCGGTGGGCTCCGATCGTGGGCCAGGCCACCGTGGGGGCACCCCCGGGGCCAGATCGCCCCACGCCCCCCCCCCCCCCCCCCCCCCCCAGGACCCCGGAGCCCGCCCGCGCCGCCTTGTCCCGCCGGTAAGAGAGGTGGTTTAATCCACACCGGCGGGACAGGCATTCTAGCAGCGGGACTTCAGCCCATCCGGGCCGGAGAATCGCTGGGGGGGGGGGGGCAGGTGCCCACCAACCGGCGCGGCGCGATTCCCGCCCCCGCCAAATCTCCGGTGCCGGAGAATTCGGCAAACGGCGGGAGCGGGATTCACGGCAGCCCCCGGCGATTCTCCGACCCGGCAGGGGGTCGGAGAATCTCGCCCTCTATTCCATTCTCCTGGAATCTCCGTCTCTGTCACATCTGTTCTGATCATGTAACCTCCCACAATATTGCTTAGAACATAGAATATTACAGCGCAGTACAGGTCCTTCAGCCCTCGATGTTGCGCCCACCTGTGAAACCAATCTAAAGCCCATCTACACTATTCCATTATCATCCACATGTTTATCCAATGACCATTTAAATGCCCTTAATGTTGGCGAGTCCACTACTGTTGCAGGCAGGGCATTCCACGCCCTTGCTACTCTCTGAGTAAAGAACCTACCTCTGACATCTGTCCTATATCTATCTCCCTTCAATTAAAAGCTATGTCCCCTCATGCTAGCCATCACCATCCGAGGAAAAAGGCTCTCACTGTCCACCCTATCTAATCCTCTGATCATCTTGTATGCCTCTATTAAGTCACCTCTTAACCTTCTTCTCTCTAACGAAAACAGCCTCAAATCCCTCAGCCTTTCCTCATAAGATCTTCCCTCCATACCAGGCAACATCCTGGTCAATCTCCTCTGCACCCTTTCCAATGCTTCCTCATCCTTCCTATAATGCGGCAACCAGAACTGCATGCAATACTCCAAATGCGGCCGCACCAGAGTTTTGTACAGCTGCAACATGACCTCATGGCTCCGAAACTCAATCCCTCTACCAATAAAAGCTAACACACCGTATGCCTTCTTAACAACCCTATCATCCTGGGTGGCAACTTTCAGGGATCTCTATACATGGACACCGAGATCTCTCTGCTCGTCCACACTACCAAGAATTAGCCCAGTACTCTGTCTTCCTGTTATTCCTTCCAAAATGAATCACCTCACACTTTTCTGCATTAAACTCCATTTGCCACGTCTCAGTCCAGCTCTGCAGCTTATCTATGTCTCTCTGTAACCTGCAACATCCTTCCGCACTGTCCACAACTCCACCGTCTTTTGTGTCATCTGCAAATTTACTCACCCATCCTTCTACGCCCTCCTCCAAGTCATTTATTAAAATGACAAACAACAATGGCCCCAAAACAGATCCTTGTGGTACACCACTCGTAACTGAACTCTGATATGTCTTCCTTTTACCTCCACTCAGGATTCCCTCCACTGTGGTTGACAGGGTCCTCCTCCATGTCTGACCCATTTCCTGCACTTCTGCTCTCACCCCCTTCCTTCCCTCACAGAACTGTGATTGGATTCCTTGATCCTCCCTTTCCACCCCATCAGCCTTCAGATTCAAAGGATCATTCTTTGCCATTTCCATCACCTCTGGCATGATGCCACCACCAAACATGTCTTCCCGTCCCCTTCCCTGTCAGTGTTCCAAAGGGGTTCCTTCCGTGATACCCTGGTCTACTCCTCAATCACCCCCAACACCTTGTCCTCCTACCACAGCATCTTTCCATGCAATTGCAACGGTAACATCCGTCCTTTTTGCTCAGCATCCAAGGACCCAAACATTGTTTCCAGGTGAAATAGAAAGGCCGATTATTATTTGAAAGGAAGTAACTTGAGCGAGGTGGAAATTCAGTGGGAACTTGGTGTCCTCATGTATCAGTCGCTGAGAGTAAGCACGCAGGTACAGCAGGCAGTAAAGACGTTAAATGGTATGTTGGCCTTTATAGCGAGAGGATTTGAGTATAAGAGTAGGGATCTTTTACTGCAACTGCATAGGGCATTGGTGAGGCCACACCTGAAGTATTTTGTGCAGTTTTGGTGTCCTTATCTGAGAAAGAGTGTTTATACTATGGAGGGACTGCAGCGAAGGTTTACTAAACTAATTCCTGAGATGGCAGGATTGTCATATGATGGGAGACTAAATCGGTTAGAATTATATTCATTGGAGTTAAGAAGGGTGAGAGGGGATCTCATTGAAGCTTATAAAATTCTAACAGGAGTAAACAGGGTAAATTCAGAAAGAATATTCCTGATGTTGGGGGAGTCCAGAACTAGGGGTCATAGTTTGAGGAGAAGGGACTTTTAGGACTGAGGTGAGGAGAAATTTCTTCATCCAGAGGGCGGTGAATCTGTGGGAATTCACTACCAAAGAAAATAGTTGAGGCCAAAATGTGTAATTTCAAGAAGAAATTAGATATAGCTCTTGGGGCTAATGGTATCAAGGGATATGGGGGAAGGCGGGGTCAGGGTATTGAACTTGATGATCAGCCATGATCATAATGAATGGCGGAGCAGGCTCGAAGGGCCAAATGGATCCTCCTGCTTCTATTTTCTATATATGCTTCTAACGTTGAGTTCAGCAATTTCAGACCGTAAACTCTGTCCCCTATTTTGATTCTGACTTTTCTTTTCCAGGCTCCGGTTTGAATCTTGTTTTTTATGTTTGTGCTTTTGGACAGAGCTGTTCATTATTCTGCCATTCACATTCACTGTGGACAGACACTGTCTTTCTTTGTCACAATCATTACCATTCTCTTCCTCTTTTGTTCTATGACATCTTTGTCACTGAATCTCTCCCGCCCCTCTACCCTATCCCAGACCTTCCCTTCTGTTCTTTCTCTCACTCCCCCTTCAATTGCATAAAACCAATCACATTTCAACCTTCATTTCTGAAGAAGAAGAATTTTCGACTCAAAGCATTAACTCTGTTTCTCTGTCCACTGATGCTGTCAGAGCTGCTGAGTATTTCCAGCACTTTCTGTTTTTATTTCAGGTTTCCAACATCTGCAGTATTTTGCTTTCATTTTAGAGAAGAATAACCAATTTGTTTATTTTGATTCTATTGGTTAAGGGAGGAATTTTGACCAAGAATATTGAACATGAACTATGAACCCTCCTATTACGAGCATATGAAATGGGAGCAGAAGTAGGCTGTTCGGCCCCTTGGGCCTGCTCTGCCATTCAATAAGGGCATGGCTGATCAGTTTGTGTTTCAAATTCCACGCTCCCATCTACCCCTTAGAACCTTTGATTTGCTTGCCCAACAAGAATCCATCGACCTTTGCCTTAAAAATATTCAATGACCCTGCCTCCACTGCCTTTCTGAGGCAGAGGGCAGGATTTTCCAGCCCTTCCAGCTGGTGGAATTTTCGTTAAAGGTGACCCTCCCCCTCCCCCCCTCCGACCATGGTGGGTTCCCTGCAGCGTGCTGGGCGAGCCACATAAAATACCGTAGCCATCGGTGGGATCTTGCGATCCTGCCAGCAGCCAATGGAAAGCCACCTCTGCCGCTGGAAACACGCTATAGGATGTCGTAAAATCCTGCCCACAGAGTTCCAAAGTCACGCAACCATCTGAAAAAAATTCTCCTCATCTCTGTCCTATAAGGGCAACTCCTCATTTTAAAGCATGCCGCCTAGTTCTGGACTCACCCACAAGAGGAAACCATCCTTTCCATTCCCATCTTGTCAAGACTATTCAGGATCTTGGATACTTTCAAGTCACCCCTCAGTGTTCTAACTCAAGTGGAAACGAGCCCAGTTTGCCCAACCTTTTCCTCAGAAGACATTCCAGGAACAAACCTAGTAAACCTTCTCAGAACTTCCCCCAATTCATTCACATCCTTTCCTTAAATTCCTCCTTCTTTCTTTGAACACTGCCATGAAGGCCTTCAATATTCATTTGAAGAGGCAGATAAGGTCTCCAATTAACACCTGACTCGAGAGACAGCATCTCTGACAATGCGGCATTCCTCGGTCACAGCAGTGTGACAGAATTTATCAAATAAACTGATATTGGGTGCAGTTCAGAGGTGCAGCATACCCCTAAATGATAACAGCTGCTGATTCAACAGCTGCTATTTAGACACTACCTGTATTAAGAGGCAGGCTGGTTCTGCCAAGCTGGTTATTTATTTTTGGCCTTTTGCATAATAAACAGTTCTCCTGCCTCGGTATTGACTGAAGAATTCTGTTACTATGTTTGATTTAGTGACGGATGCATTGTTCAGTGCAGTACCACCTGCCCTTTTGCAATATGTTTTACCTGGAGACAGATGAGGGGAAGCAACCACAAGATCCCTTGACAGCTGTTGAAGTCATTCATCTCGCCAACGCTGGAGCAATAAATACCTGTTTCTGTAGCACAGGGCAGACCACATGATTGCACCATGCTGCCTGGAATGAAAATAAATGCCCCGCAGCCAATGCAGTGCCCTCTTGCTATTCCCACACCATCATTTTTCATAAGCACGCTTGTTTTCCCTGCCTGTCCACCTACAGTTTAGCATGTGTTTACAGCTGCCATAGAGTTTGCTCTCCACCTCCAGCCAGATATTGTGCACTGCCATCTTGTGGAGATACTTGCCTAGCAAACTAGATAGGATCAATCCTCTTCACACCCCACCTCATGTAGTAGCAAATCTACTCTGCCAGCTACCCAACCATCAGAGGCCACAGTGCAGGGCCACAATAGCCATGAGCCAATGATTCTGTTTTGGACCTTTATATTAGGTTCACATCCCCTTTCTTGCCTTTCAGATCTAACCTTTGGAAACGGCAACAAATATTTGGAAACTATTTTCAACTTTTCTAGATGTCACTTATCCTGGTCATGAACATTTGGGTTATGTTGTCCTCTGCTATCATTGACTGAGAGTTGCTATTTACTGCAATGATATCTGGACTCTGGAAGTTAAATTACTGTACCCTGGAGATACTCCACAAATAGGGTTTTATGTTCTGGAAATTAGATGAATAAGGGATGCTTTAATCAAAATTTTCAACAGGCTTTTCACCTGGTGCAGGACCAACCTCCTCTATTTAGGAGTCAACCTTTGCCCAGCTGAGGAATCCTGGCCAACGAATTGGCTAGGGCTAGAGGCCAACGTCACAGCTCGACTGTAATGCTGGACAGTACTGTTCCGAGTGCGGTCTTACAGGGGTCGGGTTTGGGTCATAAACCAGCCGATTGCCTCCATGTTGTGGTACCAGCTGGTCTTTTGACTCCTCCCCCTGAGTTTGTCGCAAAAATCCAGAGAATGCTCGGAGAATTCTTCTGAGACAAAGGATTGCACTGGGTCACTGCTGAGGTTCCGAATCTCCCACTTAGGGAGGGTGGTCAGGTGCTGGTGTGCCTCCATACCCAGGTGGTGGCTTTTCATCTTCAAACCGTGCAGCAATACCTCTACGTCGAGCCCTCTCCTACATGGTGTGTCCTGGCAACTAATGTCTTCAGCCAAGTGCATGGCCTGAGCTCCTGTTCATCGACCTGATGGGTCTTTGTAACTCCTTGCAGGTATTGCCCACTTTTTACAAGGACCTCCTCAAATTCTGGAACATTGTCGCATCGCACCGCAACTCTCCCCCATCTGGGATGACAGCTGTCACTCAGGAACCTACACCTGCACCAAAACCATTTTGGGTGGCTGGCAAAGGGCTGGACTGTGGCCACCGGGGTGACCAGGATCAGGGATCTGTTAGGTGGTGGAGGAGTGTGCTGGATGACACCCCGCCAGTTAGCCCATCCCATGGCAGTTGGTGTCCAGTTCATGGCCAATGCCATGAGTGGCCTCAAAGCAGTCATGCTCTGCCCTGAAGGCTCACGAGAACTTGAGGGTGCCCAGGTGTGCGGTGGACTACTGCCTGAGCACACCCGTGCTTCAGCAGAATGTCACATTGGCCCCACGCTGTGAAACACACCTCAGGAGCTGGTGCCTCACAGCCCGAGCCGGCTTGCACAAATACGTTCCATACCCTTTCACACTGCATGAAAGGGTTTCCTGTATGGGCTGCTCGTGCACACCCTTCACTTCCTTGCCCTCGCCTGCTGCCTGAACAGGTCTTGGTGCGTCTTGTTGCCATCGGTGATGGAGGTCTCCAGTGGAGGACCCTATGGAAGAGTCCTCCCCCTTAACATCGAGGATCTGAGGTGTTGGGTGTTGCATGCAGCAGTACCATACAACCGTAGGATGCATTGTTTCACAGATTCCCAAGATGCCTGCCATTTTTGCGGCCTTGTGGAGTCCGTGAACCATACTTATATAGGTTGTTTTAGACTGCACTCCCTTTTAACTTGTTGAAAAAACCTTTTATTACAGTTTTGTTTACACTTCAGCCTCATGCTCCTGATCTATGGGCACCCGGTGTGGAGAGGGGCGGGGAAGAAGGAGGGCCTCTTTGTCAACCTGCTCCTGGGCCTGACCAAACTTACCATCGATAGGTCCAGACAGAGGGCGACCAAGGAGGTCGTCCAACCCAATAGTCTGCCCCTCCACCGTGGTTGCATTTGTAGCCGGGTGCCCCTGGAGAGGGAGCACGCAGTGTCCACCTGCACCGTCAAGGCCTTCGGTATCTGGTGGGCTCAGTGGGGACTAGGGTGCCATATAGACCCCCTTAACCACATTTTAATTTGATGTTTTAAGTTTAATTTGTGTTTTTTTTGTTTAAGGCAGTGTCCCTTTTAGGTGATATCTCTTTAATTCATTTGATTTAGTCCCTCAGTTCATTTGATTTAGTTTAATTGGTGTTCTGTTTTACCCCAAAATGGGGAAAAGACAGGGGGACAGCACTCAGTTATAATGCTCGTCTGGAGAGACGGTGCAGGCACAATGGGTCAGATTTCCTGTGTCAGAACAATTCTGCGATTCTGTGAGCTGATCGAGTAAATCGAGGGAAACTATTGCTCCTGGGATGAAGAGTCTCGGCCTCAGGGGCATAGCCTCAAAAATAGAGCTTGGATTTTCAGAAGTGAAGTTTGGAAACACGTTACACATAAAGGGCAGTGGAGTCTTGCAGCTCTCTTCAACAAACAGCAGTCGATACTCTAAATTTGAGATTTTGCTTGTTAACCAAAGATATTGAGGATTACGGGGCAAAGCGTTTGTCCAGAGATTAACCCTGATCTCATTAAACGGCAGAACAGGCTTGAGATGTTAAATGACCTATTTCCTGTTCCTATTTTCCACTCTAAGGCTTTGAAATCCTTCTTAAAGTGTGGTGCCCAGAATTAATCAGAACACTGCAGCATTTTGTACAGGTCCAGTATACCTCCCTTACCTTTGTACTCAATTCCTTAAAGCCAGAGATCTAATATAATTTTTTTTTAACAGCCTTATCAACTTGCCCTGCCATCTTCAAAAGCTTGTGCATATGCACTGAATCGTCTCTCCATTCTTATGCCCAAATTAAAATGGTGCCATTTTGTTCATATTGTCTCCTCTTACTCTTCTGAACCAACTGTATCACTTCACACTTCTCTGGTTTAAATTCCACCTGCCACGTGACTGCCCATTTCAACAGTCTGTCTCTCTCCTCCTGAAGTCTGCCTCATTGTTTAATACATTTCTGAATTTTGTGTCACCTGCAGACTATGAATGGCTATAGACCCACCACACCTCGGGAATACCACTGTACACCTCCCTCTAGGCTGAAAAACAACTGTTCACTGTTACTCTCAGCTTTCTGTCTCTTTACCATTTTGGCAGCCTGCTGCTTTTTGTTGCTGCCTCTTTATTCCCAAGGACTTCAATTTTGCTAACATGCCTATTAAGTGGTACTTTTCCAAATGCCTTTTGAAAATTCTACATTCACAGGGAAGTGAGCATAAACTGCTATGATACTCTGCGACTGTCACTAATGAATTATACATTGTGTCCTGATCACTGTAGAGACCGATAATGGTTTAAAAAGATGAATTTCTCAAATGGCCAATGGAAATAAGAAAATGATCAGATTTTGTTTTTTAAGACTTACTGTAACAAATAAACTAAAATCAACATAGACCTAACAATAATTAACAGCAACTGATCCATCAAACTAAATAAAAGGTATGTTTTGTTTGAACTAATTGTAACAACCCAAATATGCCTCATGAAAACCTTTTACTTTATGCTACGCTTCTGGCAGGTATGTAACATTAAAGAACAGTCGCAAAGGACAGAATTCTCCCATGTCCCTGCTGGTGGGATCAATGGCTGGTAGTGGGTGGAGGATTTGACGGAAGGCCCAGAAATCGGTGTCAGACTGGTGCGAATTTATGGGGGTATGTTCTGATGGTGTCCATCATGGCAGAGGGAGTAACCATGCAGTCGGTGACAAGGGAATCAGAATGCAGGATATAAAGTCAGAATCATTTACAGCAATGAAGGAGGTCCTTTTTAATAATAATAATCTTTTAAAATAATTTTATTAGTGTCACAAGTAGGCTTGCATTAACACTGCAATTAAGTTACTGTGAAAATCCCCGAGTCGCCACATTCCAGCGCCTGTTCAGGTGAATTCAGAATGTCCAATTCTCCTAACAGCACATCTTTCGAGACTTGTGGGAGGAAACCGGAGCACCCGGAGGAAACCCACGCAGACTCTGCACAGACAGTGACCCAAGCGGGAATTGTACTCGGGTCCCTAGCGCTGTGGCGCAACAGTGCTAACCACTGTGCCATTACTAAGTCCACATTAAGTCCATGCCAGTCTTTGTGGAGCAATCCAGTCAGTCCTATTCTCTGTCATAGTGATTCAAATCCTGTCAGAGATATGGGCCGGGATTCTCCGAGCCCGCGCCGGGTCGGATAATCGCCAGGGGCACGGGAAATTCCTGCCACACAGCTCCGATGCTGAGCCACTGTTCTCCGCCGACCGCGAGGTCGCCACGGAGCCGGTCGGGGACCGCTGAAATAGGGTCCCATGGCGATTCTCCGCGGGCGACCGACCGAATTCCCGCCGGCGTGGTTTACATCTGGTACCATCCGGCGGGAGACCGGACCCGTGGCCGTGGTGACGGTCCTGGTGGGGAACGGGTTGAATCTGACTCCAGGAGGGGCCTCAGCGGTGGCCAGGCCCGTGATCAGGGGGACCGATCGGCGGGCCTTCGCGATTTAGGGGGGACCTACCTTACTCCACGCGGGCCCGCTGTGTGGCTCTGCCATGTCGGCAGCGCCCACGCCGAAGTGGGCTGCCACATGCATGCGCGGACCCGCTTGCGGCCGTTGTGCGTATGCGCGACCGCGCGGTCTGCACAGCAGGGCCCCACTGGCAGCCAGAGCTGCGGCATGCACGCTGGGGCTCTACTAGCCCCCTGAGAAACAGAGAATCACCCCGGACTTTCGAGGAAAAAGTCCGGAGTCATTCTCGCCGTTTTCCGGTGGGCGTGGCCATGGTTGCATATTGACAAGAGGCAGCCGTTTGTCTTTACTGACATATCTTTTGTTTTGATTTTTCCAATTAAGGGCCAATCCACCTACCCTGCACATCTTTGGGTTGTGGGGGTGAGACTCACGCAGACATGGGGAGAATGTGCAAACTCCACACAGACAGTGACTCGGGGCCGGGATCGAACCTGAGTCCTTGACGGTATGAGGCAGCAGTGCTAACCACTGTGCCACCGTGCTACCCTTTTACTGACATATCTAAATGCCTCTTGAGAGCTGTTGTATTGCAGAGGCATTGGTGAACCTGCATCATGGGCCAATAGGCTGCCTTTATGAGCGACTAACAGTGTTCCTTCTTCCTTCTTCTGCTTGTCAGAGAAATGGTCCCACACAATAAAGACAGGATTAAGACCAGTAGATGCATTCCAGACCTGTGTATTGTGACCTCAGCAGAGGATAAGGTCCAGTAACTGGCTAGGTCTCAGCGCAGCCAAAGGATTGCTAATGGTGAAACAGGAGTGTCATCGCAGGACAGTGAGTAAACGGATGCATGAGCATGAGAGCGTATCATGCCCACACACAAGGCTCAGTGCTCACAATGTTCACTACTGGGCACATGGAGCTCCACATCAGGGATAGTTGAGTTGAGGAGATGTGAAGGCCCGTGATCAGGGGGACCAATCGGCGGGCCTTCGCGATTTCATGCAGGACTCAGTAAGCCCGGAGGATATTCATCCACCATTTGAGAAGGAGGAAGGGTCCTCAGAGGGTACAGCATCACATTATTCTCCCACAGCTCCCACCAGTGACGATATTGTCCTGATAGTGAGTATGTATTCGCAATTAGATTCGGGGTCACAAGTTATTGAGCATATCACAGATTTGCCTGAGCAGTTGATGGGAGCAATGACAGTTGAAGCCACTGGCAATCAGAGGAGTATGGGAGGCTAGGCCCAAGCTAAGCCTTGGAAACGTTGGCAACAGGACACCAGCTGATGGAACTGTGAGAGAGAATGGAAAGTCCGGTCATGCGGAAAGAGGGTATGCACACCAATGTGTGGATGATGGGAGAATCCATCCAGGCCATGAGTCCTCTGTGCCTCAGGCATGTACATGCATGTCTTCCTTCATCGACTGATTGGCAACCCAGACTCTGGATATCCAAGGTGTGGGCAGACCTGCATTTCATTGCCTTGCTCATGAACTTAATGCAGTAATGGCAATGCAAAAGGGGAGCCAGGTTCTTTCTCAGGTCAGCAGAGGGGTGCAATTTGCATTGCAAGGGAGGTAGAGCAGCTACATCTGCTTGTTGTGGTTCTGCTCAGTCATCCAAGTGTACACAGCGTCTCCTCAGCTCCTCAGCCAGTGATCCCATTGCCTGCAGTAGTCATGGCTACAGAGGAGGGTCCTGCACCTGCACAGAAGCTGCTCAGCATGCCGGAGTCCTTCAGGTCTCACACAGGCAGAAGATGGCTGCCAAGGTCATCCCAAGCCACAGGGCATCAGGTCAGGAACTTTTCTATGCCGCAGTTGCAAGTGGATGCGGGGGCATCTCATAGCAACACACATATGCAAGATAAGAAGAGAATACTTGGGTTAAGGTTTTATTATGTTGTGTCACTCAATAAATAGTGACTCACTGCTGCTGGTTATCCTTGTAAATTCTCATCTGCAACATTACTCCCTCAACGTCAGCTAGTGTTGGAGTCGGCTGTGTTTGGTTGGCTCCTCAGCTTTGTCAGGATGCTGTGAACCTGGATGATGGTGCGCAGGATGAAGATGATGGCAGCAGGTCCTCACTAAGGTGAGGTTTCATTGCACTGCATGTGGAAGGTCATCAGTGTTACAGGGAAGTGGTATGAATGAATTTGTCCCAAGTCTCCAGTGCATGTATCTCAGTTCCTCTTGCCTCTGGTGCAATGCATTGTGCAGTATGGCACACTTCTGTCATTGTCAAGAGACTTCATTAGGAACAAGAAGGTGTTTATTAACAAAGAGTAACTTGATACAGGAGGTTTTGCAGCACTAAGCTACCTTGGAGCAACAGCTCCAAGTCCTTACATACTTACTGCATGCTTCCAGATGTATTCTGCCCAAGAAAGAAAACTACCCTCTGGAATGATCACTCACTCTTGGTTCCCATTGATACCTCAAGTTGGGTGACCCGCTTCAGCTGAATTGTCTTAAAGAGACAGCCGCCACAATCACTACATTCCTCCCTATCTGAACTCAGAAAGTCCTGCTGACCCTCCAAGCAATTCCAACAGTTGGCCCCCATGAGCCCCACAGCAGCTGACATCTTTCCTGGAATGACTGCTTCATAATTCACTGAACCCTTGACCTTGTCCCTTTTCCACCCTTGGAGCAGTGGGACAAAGGAATGTGACCCCTGACCTTCACACAGACATGAGCCCGGATGTCGGTGTGTAATCAGCAAAGAAACCCGAGTCAGACGTAAGCTGAATCTGAGAAGCATCACAGCTTACCTCACAGTGAGTCGTCATCATCCTCCTGCCTCGACAAGCAACTCACGTACACTGCCATCCAGGCTAGGAAGACGGGTATGTGTGGGGGTGAAGACCGCATTGTGGGTATGTGGCAGGAAGGTCTGGGGGCAGTGGTTGTGGATCTGCCAGACACCATGTTGCATAATCCGTGAACCTGGAGGCTATAGGGACCTCCCTGGTCCTCCTGGCCTGTCACACCCTGGTCGTCACCTGTTCTCCATCCTCTGGGTTCGTCTTGGGCTCACTCTCTCCTGGTCCACCTCCTCATCAGAGGAAGTGGCAGGTTCCTTGAGCTCCTCCAGAATGTTGCCCTGTTGCCGTGCAAGGTTGTGGAGGGTGCAGCAGACAACAGCAGTGCGGGAGATCCTCTGGGGTCAGACTGAAGAATAATAGGACTCCGCCTCGGTCTCGGGCCTCTCCACTTGTGCCATCAGCCATGACCTCAACGGATAGCCCTTGTCCCACACGAGTCATCCCGGCAACCCAGGCTGGTCCTTGAAAACCTTAGGGATCACAGAACATAGAACATAGAACAGCGCAGTACAGGCCCTTCGGCCCTCGATGTTGCGCCGACCTGTGAAACCACTCTAAAGCCCATCTACACTATTCCCTTATCGTCCATATGTCTATCCAATGACCATTTGAATGCCCTTAGTGTTGGCTAGTCCACTACTGTTGCAGGCAGGGCATTCCACACCCTTACTACTCTCTGAGTAAAGAACCTACCTCTGTCATCTGTCTTATATCTATCTCCCCTCAATTTAAAGCTATGTCCCCTCGTGCTAGACATCACCATCCGAGGAAAAAGGCTCTCACTGTCCACCCTATCCAATCCTCTGATCATCTTGTATGCTTCAATTAAGTCACCGCTTCTCTCTCACGAAAACAGCCTCAAGTCCCTCAGCCTTTCCTCATAAGATCTTCCCTCCATACCAGGCAACATTCTGGTAAATCTCCTCTGCACCCTTTCCAATACTTCCACATCCTTCCTATAATGCGGCAACCAGAATTGCACGCAATACTCCAAATGCGGCCGCACCAGAGTTTTGTACAGCTGCAACATGACCTCATGGCTCCGAAACTCAATCCCTCTACCAATAAAAGCTAACACGCCCTACGCCTTCTTAACAACCCTCTCAACCTGGGTGGCAACGTTCAGGGATCTATGTACATGGACACCGAGATCTCTCTGCTCATCCACACTGCCAAGAATCTTACCATTAGCCCAGTACTCTGTCTTCCTGTTATTCCTTCCAAAATGAATCACCTCACACTTTTCTGCATTAAACTCCATTTGCCACCTCTCAGCCCAGCGCTGCAGCTGCAAATGACCCTGTACGTAGCTATCACATGTTTCCCAGGAAGTGTGCACACATGTGTATGATGTCAAGGCAGTGGTTAGAAATGAGTTGCACGTTCAAGTAGGTAGTCATTCCTGCGAGGTGCTGGCCTATCCTTCCCAATGCCTGGCACCCAACCATCAACCCTTGACACTTAAGGCTTCAACCCCTGACCTTAATTTGGAGAAAGAGGGTAGCTGATATTGGTGAGGGTTTAATGATGGTGGTTAATTGGTTTGACAAGCATGACTCATAGGAATGTAAGAGGGCACAAGAACTCTCACAGTCAGTGAAAGGTGGCAATAATAGGCACTATGTATACACTGGCTTGGACATCCTGCCATCTAATTGGGGGCGACACAGTGGCACAGTGGTTAGCTCTGCAGCCTCACAGTGCCAGAACTTAGGTTGAATTCTGGCCCTAGGCGTGTATATAGAGTTTGCATTTCCTCCCCGTGTATGCGTGGGTTTCCTCCGGGTGCTCCAGTTTCCTCCCCATCATCCAAAGATGTGCAGGTTAGGTGGATTGGCCATGATAAATTGCCCCATAATGTCTAAAGATGTGCAGGTTAGGTGGGGTTACAGGGATAGGTGGGTGAATGGGCCTAGGTAGGGTGCCCTTTCAGAGAGCAGGTGCAGACTCGATGGGCCAAATGGCCTCCTACACTGTAGAAATTATTTAGGGCTGAGATGAGGAGAAATTTCTCCACCCAGAGAGTGGTGAATCTGTGGATTTTGAGACCACAGAAAGTAGTTGAAGCCAAAACGTTGTGTAATTTCAAGAAGGAATTAGATATAGCTCTTGGGGCGACAGGGATCAAGGGATATGGGGGGGAAGGCGGGATCAGGGTATTGAACTTGATGATCAGCCATGATAATAATGAATGGCCGAATGGCTTCTATTTTCTATGTTGGGTCATGTGAGTGTCCCTTTAGGAAATGTTTTTATCTTATCAAATGGCTTCAGTGATGTCATTTGTGGGTGGATCTGGGCTGTGGCTCTGTGAGTTTTTACTTTCATTTTTAATTTTTACTTTCGCTTTGAGTTTGGACTGGTTTTGAACTGCACAGGTTGAAAAAGGAGTGTCTCTCTATCTTCATTTTAAAATCTGTTTCCAGACTGCTTGATAACTTAAAAGAGATAATAGCTTTCTGGAAGGAATTCAAACCTGCTGTTTGGAAAGGGAAACAAGATAATCAATAGCAAGTCTTGTACCAGTGAAAGTGCCGTGTGCTGGGCCACACCTTTGAAAAGGGATTTCTGGTTTTACTTGGATTTTGTTACTGAATTGGAACAGTTAAGGGGGAATTTATTAAGTGTTGTACATAAATTACTGTATCTGAGTAGGGTTTAGATTGGATTGGATTGGATTGGATTGGTTTATTGTCACGTGTACCGAGGTACAGTGAAAAGTATTTTTCTGCGAGCAGCTCAACAGATCATTAAGTACATGAAAATAAAATAAAATAAAAATAAAATACATAATAGGGCAACACAAGGTACACAATGTAACTACATAAACACCAACATTGGGTGAAGCAGACAGGGGTGTTGTGTTAATGAGGTCAGTCCATAAGAGGGTCGTTTAGGAGTCTGATACCAGGAGTCTGGTATTTGTGTTTGTCATTGATAATAATTCTTACTGTGTGTGTTATACAAATGTTAACTAAATTTATCGAATAAAGCTTGTTTTTTTTAAATTAAAAGCGTCTAAGAACTATGTTGCATAACACCTGAAAGGCAGGCTTTTGTGCTCATTGCAACCAAAATCAATAAATGGTTGCAGGCCACGTGGACTCCATAATAGATTTTGGAGTTGTTAAACCCTGGCCCGTAACAGTTTCTATGTCATGCCTTCACAGTTAATACACCTGGGCAGCTACTGCATGATTTATAATTTAAAGCCCAACAGTGCATCCCATCCCCGCAGCAACCAACCCCCCCCTCCCCCCAGCCCAATGTTCTTCCTTCTCTCCTTCTCTCTCTGGGTGATATGCAGCTAGCCCCTGAAGCTGGCAACCTTTAGCCTTATTACTGCCTCCCCACCAAATCATGAGATCTCACTCAACTGAACCACCAAGCCATTGGCTGCCAAAATCTGGGAGCTTCTTTCTCAGTTCTCTGGTGCACAGACTGAACATTCAACAATGGCTGTGAGACAGTCTTTATTCAAGACCCCTTGTAATCTGATGTCTGAGTGCATCCAGCTGCCTCGATGAAAGAACCTAGCAAACAAGCCTCAGAGTTCTGGCATCATTCAAAGAAAACCCTTTCAGAAAAAAACTGAGTTCAGCCAACATTGGGTGTGCAACCGCAGAACCTCAATAGTTAATGGGCATGAAATCTACTATAAACAAACAAACTCAATAGGATCAATGCAGGTTGACTGCTTTAGTGAAACCACATTAAACATGTTGTCCCGATCTCTCACTACACTGGGGAGTTCCGGCGAACAGAGCTCCACACTGTACAAAATGGGGCTATGTGTAGCCTTGGCTGCACGTTCCCCATTCAGGCCCCTTATACAATGCGAGTCACATTGAATAGTGTTATGGGCCAGGGTTTAGAGAACCCCAAAGTGTATCATGGAGTTCACCTGACCCACAACTTTTACTAGATTGTGGTATGGGGAGCACACGGCCCACTCTACAGGTATGGTACAGCAGAAATGGAAAAGTATTTTTTAAAGCAAAACAATGTTTATTCTATGAACTCAAGTTAACCTTTTTGAAACATACAGTGAACATCTTAGCAACCATTAATTCAAATACAACCCCCAAAGACTACAACACTAAGTAAACCTTTAAGCTTTCCTATTTAACATCCATACGACTTAAAAACAAAACCTTTATCAGAAGCACATCAGGTTCAAGTCACTACTGAAAACATTTATAATTCTGAATTCACCAAATGATCAAGAGATAGTCTTTTGATGGCAGAGAGAACAGCAGTACACCTGCTTGGTCTGGCTTCAGCTCCAACACTGAAAACGAAACTAAAACACACCCTGCAGCCTGATCAAAAACGAAAGTAAAAAGCTGATAGACAGCCCAGCTCCACCCACTCTCTAACATCACTGCAGTAGAAACACCCATTTCTTAAAGGTACTCTCACTACAGATACTTATATACACACCCATTTATAAACACCCATTTCTCAAAGGTACTCTCACATGACAATAGCCATGTATTTCTCAGCACTGCAAGCACCGGGAAACACACAGCTAAAAGCGCTCGCGATGGGACTTTGTTCCCATTTGGGTGAATCGCGTGCTCTGACTTTTGTTCATTAATCAATCCTTTATCTTTGCTAATATGGGCTCTTACTTTATCAAATCGCCTTTTGTACGGTAACTTACACCGCCAGTGTCTTGTCCTCCCTCTCTGTGCTCTTCTTCCTTCGCCAGGATTGGGTGGATCTGTCCCAAGGCAGGTGGACATACTCCTAAACCTGCATGTTCTGTTCCGCTGACCAGCTCCAAAATCTTTGATTTGATTTGATTTATTGTCACATGTACCGAAGTATTTTTCTGCGGCCGAGGGAACGTACATAGTAGATAAAAACATAGTAGATAAAAAGAATAATTAACAGAATACATTGACAAAGAGTACATCGACAAACCGTGATTGGTTACAGTGCGGAACAAGGGCCAAACAAAGCAAATACATGAGCAAGAGCAGCATAGGGCGTCGTGAATAGTGTTCTTACAGGGAACAGATCAGTTCAAGGGGGAGTCGTTGAGGAGTCTTGTAGCTGTGGGGAAGAAGCTGTTCCTATGTCTGGATATGCAGGTCTTCAGACTTCTGTACCTTCTGCCTGATCTTTCTCTGGCTAGGCCCTTGGGAGCAAAGGTTACTGCCCCTATGACCCGCAAACATGCGCCACTTCATTGATATTGCCACTTTTAGTATGGGCACCTTCGCCCTTGCTGCCACCATCTGACAATACCCTCTGTTTTGCACCCTCCTTTAACTGTATGTTTGCTCTCCAGCAGAGGCTGTACTGAACTGTGGCCTTCTTGCCAACTTCCTTAACCAGGTTGGGCTCTAAAGCCTTGTGGATCCTGTGCGCCATTCATAAAATTGTACAAATACTGCAAGTTTCAAGCTAATCACCATTTTAACTACCTTAATTGATGTCCTGTCTTGCCATGGTGAGAATTCTGCCCTCTGTTGTTCAAACCATACTATTATTCAGAAGCCGACTGCATTTTACTGCACTGGCCCTGCCCAGGACCATTCCTGCTCTCAGTGGCCCAAGAAGATGCCAGGCAATATCTAATTGAAAACTAGTTACCAGGTTGAAATCGGTTTTAGAAAATCCAAGGGGCCTAATCGAACAGCCTCGTCGCGCCTGACTCGGTGACGTGACAAGGCCGTTAAATCATGCCAGAGGCCTCTCTCTCTCTCTTTCTCTCTCTCTCTCTCTCTCTCTCTCTCTTGATCGAGATTTACGACGCTTGGGAGATGTTGTAAGATCTAATGAGATTTTATGAGATGTCTCGATCTGGATCTCGCACTCACTGGGTGAGAACCAGATTTGCATATTTAAGTGAGCAGTTAGCTTCACGTAAATATGCCTAACCCGAGGTCCTGGATTGAATGCCTGCGCGACCCCGCCATGGTGCCATTTAGCACTGGTTTCTGCAAACATGGACCAGACATGATGGCACTCGGAGTGGGTCTCCCAGGCAATTGGAGGCCCTGGGTGGGCAGGCTCTGGGCATGGTGGTACCCTTGCACCTCCAATGCCACCTAGGAACCTTGGCACTGCCAGACTGGTACCTTTGGCACCTGGCACTTCCATGGTGCCCAGGTAACACTGCCAGCTGGTAGGGCACTGCAAGGGTGCCAGACTGGCAGCACCAAGGTGCCTAGGTGCCAGGTTGTCCATGTAGAGGATCGGGCACGTGGTGCCCTGCCCTTATGAGGTGGAGTGAAAGGGAGAATTCAAGGACACCTAACTGGTAAGTTGGGGTGTTAGGGTGGGGTGTCCGGAGGTCGAGGTGGGGGTGGTTGAGAGATCGGGGCGGCATTTAAAAATGGCGTCCGATCTTGTCCTGCACTGATGAACTGAGCTTGTCAGTGCAGAAAATGAATCTAAGTGCGGCTCAGCTGGGTGTTCCTCAAAGAGATCCCCCAAAAAACCAAAGTCCTGTTTAATAACAGGTCATTCTCGATGCAGCAGAATCCGAGAAACACCCTGCTATTCGCGCGCAAAACGGGACTCTTTTTTTTTGCTCCAGCACGCCCAAAACCGCATTTTGTAGCAGTACATTATAAAGAAAGATTTGCTCAGTGAAATTAATTTTTCATACCTAATATTCTGAATTTGCTACAGATGTAGCAAGCAGCAAGGAACAATAGAACTAAAACAAAAGCAAAATACTCTGGATGCTGTAAATCAGAAATACAAATAAATAAAAGTATATAGCAGGTCCAAATATTGGTCCAAATAGCGCAGAATCCCATGACTTTCTCCATGATGAATTTTCTGGTTGTCCACTCTGTTTAATTTTATAGTTTCACTGACTTATATTGCCAAGTCAGAACCAAGTTATAAATAAATTCTGTTGCCTTTGCAGTATGTAATCCTGCAGATTTGATTTGGCAACGGACGATATGCAGATTTGTATTTAGCCCTATTTTGCCCTATTCTCATCAGGTGGGCACAGTTAGAAGTCTTACAATACCAGGTTAAAGTCCAACAGGTTTGTTTAGAATCACTAGCTTTCGGAGCGCAGCTCCTCCATTAGGTGAGTGAGGTAATGTAGTTTGCGCAAAACTAAAGTGATACAAGAACTGAAATTTTAAAAAATGCTGTCTTCTATTCATATCTTATTACGTAAATTACCTCCTAATTTAATTTGGTAGATATATCACAGAATCCCTGCAGTGCAGAGTCTACACCAACCCCCTGAAAGAGAAATCCAACTAGGCCCACTCCACCACCATAACCCACTTAACCTTTGGACACTACGAGCAATTTAACATGACCAATCCACCTATCCTGCACATCTTTGGATGTGGGAGAAAACTGGAGCACCCGGAGGAAACCCACGCAGACACGGGGAAATGTACAAACTCCACACAAGGCCGGAAATGAACCCGGGTTCCTGTCGCTGTGAGGCAGTACGGCTAATCAATGTGTTTACAATGGTCCATTAGACATTTAAATGAACAGTTTTCTTTCTTAACTTCTGGTTTCTATCCTTTTATCAAGTCTTTGATAAAACAAAACTCTTCACAGAACTAACCAAGCTCTTGTGGTTGATATTACTTTTAAACTCATTATTAACTCTCATCGAGTAGGGCAGCATGTGGCACAGTGGTTAGCACTGCAGCCTACGGCGCTGAGGACCCGGGTTCGAATCCTGGCCCTGGGTCGCTGTCTGTGTGGAGTTTGCACATTTTTTCTACAAATGTTTCATAGATTTGCACACATCCTCCTCTGGCTCACACATGCTCATCATTCTGTAGCTAGTCTGTGAGCAGGAGGTGAATTGGTTATTTTTCTGACACTGGTCATGACTCCGTCACTTCATGAACAATCAACTTCACCTACTGTTTGACTCTGAGAAAAAAATGTAAAGTTGGTTTCAATGAGCTCTACTCATTGCAGACCTGGCTTTTGACACTGCGTGCTATCCTAAGCTCCTGCTGAAAACAAGCTGAATGACATTTGTGCATCGACAAGAGTTCATCATTGAACACACACCATAGGAATAAGGAAAGCAAAGGTTTGAATGACTTGACAAATCTGGAGACTTCTTCCAATCCAAAGTCGGCACCATGTCATATATCATCGTTGTTTGTTTTATCCTGCAAAACGTTTCAGTGCACAATGAATGGGGAACTGCTGGGGAAGTATCATCAGACTATTACCTTGGAGACTTGTGAGATTGAGGATGCTGAGATGTGAGGCTCTGATATATCAGCCATAAATCTGCTCATCAGTGTAAAAGCCCGGGGCAGCACGGTGGTGCAGTGGTTAACATTGCTGCCTCACGGCACCGAGGTCCCAGGTTCGATCCCGGCTCTGGGTTCTAGTCCGTGTGGCGTTTGCACATTCTCCCCGTGTTTGTGTGGGTTTTGCCCCCACAACCTAAAGATGCGCAGGGTAGGTGGATTGGCCATGCTAAATTGCCCCTTAATTGGAAAAAATGAATTGGGTACACTAAATTTAAAAAAAAAAGAAAAATAAATTCAGTGTAAAAACCTGTATGGGGCCTACGGGGTGGGAATGATTATCTTCCCCGTGGTCCTTGTGGAGTAAGAGCTCCCCCCCGTTGGGGGAGCGGGGTGGGGGATATCTCTATTAACCTCTATATAAAAGGTCAACCAGTGAGGCATCGGCCAGAACAGGAACCCAGGAGGGATTTACCGGTCAGTGTAAATATCATGTGTAAATATAACTACGTTTCTTTATTTTACTCGGTGTGGAGTTCCTGTGCCCTTGTTAAATTCAGGATATAATCTTTATTAATGTCACAAGTAGACTCACATTAACACTGCAATGAAGTCACTGTGAAAACCACCTAGTCGTCACATTCCAGCGCCTGTTCGGGTACACAGAGGGAGAATTCAGAATGTCCAAATTACCTAACAGCACGTCTTTCAGGACTTGTGGGAGGAAACTGGAGCACCCGGAGGAAACCCATGCAGACACAGGGAGAATGTGCAGGCTCTGTACAGACAGTGACTAAAGCTGAGAATTGATCCCGGGACCCTGGTGTGGTGAAGCAACAGTGCCAAGAACTGTGCTACCGTGCCACCTATGTGATTCAGTTTGTTGCATAGTGATGTTTTACAACCATTACATAACTAATTTTCTTTACATCTTCACTGTTCTGAACCTCTAAATTTTACAATTATTCTGAAGAAAACCATTTCTTTCATCTAGTTTTGAATTATGTGATATTATTACAGGAACAATCTCTCGGAACAATGTAAATAAAGTGTCAGCAAATTTTATCTTCCTGTATGTCCCCTCGGTCACCTGTCAGGGTGGGACTGCAGTGTTTCTTCAACATGCTCCCAAATCGCTGGCAAATGTGTGGCTTCCCAAAACATAAAAGATTGTACATGGAATCATTAACTGTACCATGTGTGTGCTCTGTTCACAGATTTAATCAGGGCCATTTAGGAAGACACTGCAAATTGAAAACATTTTTATGATTAATACCCTGAATTTCCTGGAGGCCCATTCGGCATCAAGCAAGTAAACTCAAAAAGCAGTGGCCTCAATCAAACTTTCAGTCATCATCAGAGTATCTGGGGAGCAAAGAAGGGTCGCAGAGGTGCTCCTCGGGACCCTTTTGCATTTAACACATTCTGCACATGTCCCACCTGCCTGAACCACTGACAGTCACAAGCAAATTATGTACCCCTTGACCATGGAGCCTATCATCAGATTACTCTAATTTTCTTTTCTAAAGAAAACCTGCAACTTCACCCCGAAGAGATGGAAGATGGAGGGCAGTCTCCTAAGTCAGCCAGCCAAGTTAGAGTTTCAACCTCACTGCCAGGAAGGAAGGGTCCCAGGCACTCTATGCCAACTCCCTCAAACTAAGAACTGCACAGACTAAGTTAGGTAAGTAAAGTTCAAAACACTTCTTCCTTGCCCATCCTGGGCTTACACTCTCGACACTCTGAAAGCAATCAACACGTGACTGATCCTCTACATTTCACTTTCCTGAAGAACAACAACAAATCCTTATCCTACACTATAGCTATATATATTCCCAACACAGGACAAGCATCTCATACAACCAAAACATCTTTCTTCACTCAAACGTACTTGAAGCCATATTTCGCTCACCTCATTCCCCCCAAAAAACATTCCTGAACTCCAAGCTCAACCCTCAACTAATTATTCCGTTAGAGGAGGAGTTGATGTATAATGCTCAGAGGGGCTGAGCACCAGCACGGTCTTGCCACCTGCAGATTCTTACCCATACTCACAGGCAGAAGGTCATGGACATTTCAGGTATGCAGGGCCCCAGCAAAAAAGGCAATATACGGAAATTATATACATGTCAAAGAAAATAATGTGCACTCTTAGCAAGGCTCACCTAATACTCAGCTGCATCTTGAAGCTCTTTCATTACGGTAATTATGTGACCCAGCACTTCCATCAGGAATATAACACTCACTGGATATTACAGCACACAGCTGGTGATTTTTCATCTGGCAAAATTAATAGACAGAAAATCAAGAGCTGTGGATCAGAATTTCTCAAGATGTGCTCCCTGTGAGAGCTGCCACCCATTGAGAGCACCAGCTTGTGAAGGCATCTATATATATTATAGATGCATGTATATATAAAAACTGATTACCAAGTGCAATAACTGTAATATGTATATACTGTTGCCCAGGACATCTACGCATTGCGCATGATGAATTTAGTTGTGGAATGAGTGCCTGTGCTAAATTGGTGATTATTGAGCCTGGTTTCTATCTGAAAATCAAGCACAGCACGTTCCAGTTTTGACCCCGTATAATCAATTGCAACTTATTTCCCATTAATGTTTTGTTAAGAGTCACAGTGAAGGAGAAAGAGCAAATAACCTGATCTTGATTGAGTCTCCTTTTGCCAAGTATGGCAGAGAAGTTGGAATTGCGACTGCACACTGTGGAATTCTGGAGGTTTGATTCCACACCCTGCTCCTTTTTTTTCTCATGGTTCCCCTGCACATTTGCCAGCCTGGTTTACAGCTTTGGCTCCCTATTGGGTGGGGAATTCTCTGGAAGTGGCCATAGACCTGGAGCCAGCAAGGAGTAAAGAGGGTGTGAATCTTTGGTGGGGTCCAATTCAGAGGGCTGTCCCGTCTTCAGTGACTCCCAATCCTGGAAGAGCTCCAATTCCAGCGACTCGACTCCCAGGTGGGGAGGGTTTGGTGGGGTGCTCTGATCCTTACAATCCAGAGGGTATTCAATCCAGAGGGTGGATATTCAATCTTGGGAGCTCCTGTTGTGAGTTGAAAATGTTGGAGATAAAGCAGAATTAAATGCCTTCCCCAAGGTGAGTTTGGTAGTGGAGAATTCGGGGGGAGTGGCAGGGGGGGCGGTTGTCATTTAATTAGGCAAGGGTGCTAGGAGGGAACCTTGCTCCCTTCCCACCGATGCGGCAATTAAGTCTGGGGTGGAAAGGCTCATGGACGGCCTGCCCCCTTGCCCTTGAGGTCCTTAAGTGTGCAATGGATACCTACTGCCATTCAACAGGTGGGGCAGTTTTCATGCAGGTAGCCTGATAAACAAACCCTGTTGTGTTTGCTTGCAGGCTCCGGGGAGTGTGTGTGTGTGTGGGGGGGGGGCGGTGCAGGGGATTCACTCATGCAAAGGCACTCAGTGCCTGATCAAGGGACCTGGCATCATCAGGAAGCAGTTGGAGGCCATTCAGCCCATCAAGACTGCACCGATCCTCCGAAAGAGCATTCCAAGTAGGCTCCCTCCCTATGCCGGTAACCCCATAACCCCAAACCCCAACTAACCTTTTGGGCAATTTGGCAAGGCCAATCCACCTAACTTGCATTTTGGATCTGTGGGAGGAAACCGGAGCACCCGGAGGAAACCCACGCAGACACGGGGAGAACGTGAAAACTCTACAAAGACAGTCACCCAAGGTCAGAATTGAACCTGGGTCCTGGCGCTGTGAGGCAGTAGTGTTACTGTGCTGCCCTTAATGACTTTTAAAATTTTCACAACACACCTTGGAATACGAGCATGAGCAGGTGATTAAATCTTTACAGATCCAGAGATTCCAAGCATTGTCTGGCAACTTTGAATCTGTCTATATGTATGTTTCTGGAACATACCTCTTCATTCACCTGAGGAAGGAGCAGTGCCCCAAAAGCTAGTGACATCGAAACAAACCTGTTGGATTTTAACCTAGTGTTGTAAGACTTCTTACTGTGCTCACCCCAGTCCAACGCCGGCATCTCCACATCATGACCTCCTCTCACAGGCAGACTTCAGATGCATTAAGAAGCCCCCCACTGTCCTTCCAGCTGCCTGGATTACAACGGGAATACCATCACGGCACTGGGATCCTGCCATCTGCACGTATCCAACCGACACACACAAGCACGGTTACGCTTTGAAATTGTTAAGCCGCACAGGGCATCCCTACTAGGTGCGCACACCTGCAAGTAGCTGACCTCATTCAAAGGGTTTACACCATGACGTCCTCCCATGTGGATCTTCAGGCCGGCATCGACGACATCCTCGCTCAGTATCCAGATGTGTTCGACAGGATGGGCACGCTGCCGTATCGATACATGATTCTGCTACGACCTGATGCCAAGCCAGTGGTCCACGCACCACGACGAGTCCCTGCTCCACTGCATGAGTGCCTGAAGGCACAGCTCAAGGATCTTCAGCAAAAAGGCATCATATCCAAGGTCACCGAACCGACTGACTGGGTCAGCTCGATGGTGTGCGTAAAGAAGCCTTTGGGGGACCTGCGCATTTGCATTGATCCCAAGGATCTCAATAAGAACATCATGCAGGAACACTACCCCATCCCAAAGCGGGAGGAATTCACGAGTGAGATGGCACACGCACGCTTCTTCACCAAATTGGATGCATCACAGGGATTTTGGCAAATCCAGCTGGAAGAGTCCAGCAGAAGGCTCTGCACCTTCAACATGCCTTTTGGCAGATACTGCTACAATCGCATGCCATTTGGCATCGTCTCGGCATTGGAGATATTCCATCGCATCATGGAGCAGATAATGGAAGGCGTTGAAAGGGTTTGTGTACGTGGATGACATCATCATATGGTCCACGACCTCTGAAGAACATGTGTCCCGTCTCCAGAAGGTATTCCGCCGTGTACATGCCAATGGCCTAAAGTTAAACAGGTCCAAATGTTTTTGTGGAACATCGACGCTCAAGTTCCTAGGCGACCAGATCTCACAGCATGGTGTGCGCCCGGACACAGACAAAATCAAGGCCATCGAGGTGATGAAGGTCCCTGAGGAAAAAAAGGCAGTGCTGCGCTTCTTGGGTATGGTCAATTTTCTGGGTAAGTTCATTCCAAACCTGGCCTCGCACACCACGACCCGACGCAACCTGGTGAAAAAGTCAACTGCCTTTGAATGGAAGGCGGCACACCAGACAGAGTGGCTGGAGCTGAAAGCCAAGCTCACCACTGCACCAGTCCTGGCATTCTGCGACCCGGACCGGGAGACAAAGATAATCACAGATGCGAGTCAGGATGACATCGGTGCGGTGTTGCTTCAACGAGATGACATATCATCCTGGGCACCAGTAGCCTACGCATCAAGAGTGATGACGCCCACTGAAACCAGGTATGCACAGATTGAGAAGGAGTGCTTGGGTCTTCTCACCGGCATCCTCAAATTTCATGATTCTGTCTACGGCCTGCCGACATTCACTGTTGAGACGGATCATAGGCCTCTGATCCACATCATCCACAAGGACCTGAACGACGTGACGCCTCGGTTGCAGAGAATCCTGCTTAAACTTAGGAGGTATGACTTCAACTTGGTGTACACACCTGGCAAGGAGCTCATCATCGCTGATGAAATGGAATGAAATGAAATTAAAATGAAATGAAAATCACTTATTGTCACAAGTAGGCTTCAAATGAAGTTACTGTGAAAAGCCCCTAGTCGCCACATTCCGGCGCCTGTTCGGGGAGGCTGTTATGGGAATTGAACCATGCTGCTGGCCTGCCTTGGTCTGCTTTCAAAGCCAGCGATTTAGCCCTGTGCTAAACAGATGCATTGTCCCGCTCCATCACCTCGCCCAGTGAGCCATTGGAGATCATCCAGCACATCAAATTGCAGGTGCAGGTGTGCTAGCACTCTCCCGGCGACAGATGTGACGGTCGTTCTCATCCGTGATGAGACAGCCAAAGACCCCCTCTTGCAACGCGTCATCCACAACCTCACCGATGGCTGGCAGAAAGTGCATTGCCCACAATTTTACAATGTGAAGGACGACCTAACGGTGATTGATGGTATCCTCCTCAAGCTGGACAGGATTGTCATTCCGCTCAGTCTCCAGAGCTTGGTGCTGTGCCAGATTCATGAGGGACACCTGGGCGTCGAGAAGTGCAGACGCAGAGCCCGGCAAGCTGTCTACTGGCCCGGCATCAGCCAGGACATCACGAACATGGTCCTGAACTGTGCTACCTGTCAGTGGTTCCAGCTAGCGCAGAGCAAGGAGCCGCTCCAACCACGACATAGTGACCTCTCTGTAGTCCAAGGTTGGCATCGACCTCTTTCATGCGAATGGTCGAGACTACGTATTGATCATCGACTATTTCTCAAATTACCCTGAGGTGCTGAAGCTCCCGGACCTCACCTCTCAGACCATCATCAAAGCCTGTAAGGAGACGTTCTCAAGGCATGGCATCCCAATCACCGTCATGAGTGACAATGGCCCGTGCTTTAACAGTCGAGAATGGTCCCCGTTTGCCAGGTCATACAATTTCCAGCATGTCACCTCCAGTCCGCACTATCCACAGTCCAATGGAAAAGTCGAGAAAGGGGTACACATTGTGAAACAGCTCAACTGCAAGGCCGCGGACTCTGCTTCCGACATACACCTTGCACCGCTCGCGTACAGGGCGACTCCATTGCCCACCGGCATGTCGCCGGCTCAAGTCCTGATGAACAGGGACCTGCGGACGACGCTTCCAGCCATACACCTGCCCAACCTGGATCACCTCCCAGTGCTGCAGAAGATGCAGCAGCTCAGAGACCGTCAAAAGCAGGGCTATGATGCCCATGCCACCGCTCTGGCCGTGCTATCCCCGGCAGACACTGTCAGGATCAATATACTGGATGGTGGGTGGTCTGCCCCGACTGTCGTTGTTCGACAGGCTGCACCCCGCTCTTATGTTGTATGTATGGCTGATGGCTCCATTGTGCGAAGGAATCGACGGGCACTGCACAAAGATGCCTGCCCCAACCACTTTCTCCTCCATTTCCATATGTTGAATTGCCACCTCCAGATACCTCGCACCACGAGCCTGCTTTCTCAGCTGGTAAACCAGTATCGGCTAGCCTTCTCTCCATGTTCATAAAAGGTCCTCCGTGTCTGGCGGAGATGGTGCACTACCTTCCTGGTGGATCGCAGGTTGAAGTCATAGAGTCATAGATGTTTGCAGCATGGAAACAGGCCCTTTGGCCCAGCTTGTCCATGCCGCCCAGTTTCTATCACTAAGCTAGTCCCACTTGCCTGCATTTGGCCCATATCCCTCTATACCCACACTGCCCATGTAACTATTTTTTAGAGGACTAAATTGTACCCGCCTCTACCACTGCCTTGGGCAGCTCATTCCAGATGCTCAGCACCCTTTGTGTGAAGAAACTTCCACTCTGGTCTCTTTTGTATCTCTCCCCTCTCACCTTAAACCTATGCCCTCTAGTTCTAGACTCCTCTACCTTTGGGAAAAGATGTTGGCTATCTACCTTATCTATGCTTCTCATTATTTTATAGACCTCTATAAGATCACCCCTAAGCCTCCTACGCTCCAGGGAAAAAAGTCCTAGTCCATCCAGCCTCTCCTTCTAGTCAGACCATTAAGTCCTGGTAGCATCCTCGTAAATCTCTTCTGAACTCTTTCTAGTTTAACAATATCCTTCCTATAATAGGGTGGCCAGAACTGAACACAGTATTCCATGTGTGGTCTGACTAATGTCTTGTACAACTTCAACAAGATGTCCCTGTATTCAATATTCTGACCAATAAAAAAATGTTGAATGCCTTCTTCACCACCCTGTCCACCTGCCACTCCACCTTCAAGGAGCTATGAACCTGTACCCCTAGATCTCTTTGTCTTGTAACTCTCTCCAACTCCCTACCATTAACTGAGTAGGTCCTGCCCTGTTTTGATCTACTAAAATGCATCACCTCACATTTATCCAAATTAAACTCCATCTGCCATTCATTGGCCCACTGGCTCAATTGGTCAAGATCCTGTTGCAATCGTATATAACCTTCTTCACTATCCACTATGCCACCAATCCTGGTGTCATCTGCAAACTTACTAACCATGCCTCCTATATTGTCATCCAAATAATTGATATATATATAACAATTAACAGTGGAGCCAGCACCGATCCCTGAGGCACACCACTGGTCACAGGCCTCCAGTTTGAAAAACAACCCTCCGCAACCAGCCTTTGGCTTCGGTCGGCAAGCTAATTTTGTATCCAATTGGCTCTCTCACCCTGGTTTTCGTGAGATTTAACCTTTTGCAACAACCTACCATGCGGTACCTTGTCAAAGGCCTTGCCAAAATCCATGTAGACAACGTCGACCGCACTGCCCTCAACTACCTTCTTGGTTAACCCTTCAAAAAACTCAATCAAATTGGTGAGACATGGCTTTCCCCTTACAAAGCCATGCTGACTTTCCCCAATTAGCCCTTGCCTGTCTAAATGCCTGTAGATCCAGTCCCTCAGAATACCTTCTAACAATTTACGCACTACAGAAGTAAGGCTAATCGGTCTGTAGTTCCCAGGCTTATCCCTACGCTGCTTCTTAAAAAGGGCACAACATTTGCGACCCTCCAATCTTCAGGCACCTCTGCTGTCGCTGTTGATGATTCAAATATCTCAGCTAGGGGCCGACAATTTCCTCCCTAGCCTCCCACAACATCCTGGGATACATTTCATCAAGTCCCAGGGATTTATCTATCTTGAAGCGCGTTAATACCTCCAGCACCTCCTTCTATGTAATATGTACACTCCTCAAGACATCACTTTTTATTTCCCCAATTTCCCTAACATTTGTGCCTTTCTCAACAGTAAATACTGATGAGAAATATTCATTTAGGACCTCTCCCATCCCTTGTGGATCTGCACATAGATGACCTTGTTTATCCTTCAGAGGCCCTACCCTCTCCCTATTCACCCTTTTACCATTTATATATCTGTAAACGCTCTTTGTATTTTCCTTTGCCTTATCTGCCAAGACAATCTCATGTCCACTTTTTGCTCTCCTGATTTCTCTCTTAACTCTACTCCGACAAGCCCTATACTCTTCAAGGGATCCATTTGATCCCAGCTGCCTATGCATATCATATGCCTCCTTCTTCCTTTTGACCATGGCCTCAACATCCCGAGTCATCCAGGGTTCCCTCCTTCTACGAACCTTACCTTTCAATCTAAGAGAAATGTGCTCATCTTGAACCCTAGTTAACTCCTTTTTGAAAGATTCCCACTTACCAGCTGTCCCTTTGCCTGCAAATAGGCACCCCCAATTAACTTTTGAAAGTTCCCGCCTAATACCCTTGATATTGGCCTTGCACCAATTAAAAATTTTGGGAGGAATTCTCCTACCCCACGCCGGGTCGGCGAATTGGCGGGGGAATGCGTGAATCTTGCCCCGCCGTTGGCTGACGAATTTTCCGGCACAGGTTTTCGGGCGGGGGTGGGGATCATATCACGCCGGTTGGGGGCCGTTGGCAGTAGCCCCCTACCCCAGCACTTCTCCAGTCCCCAATGGGCCGAGCGGCTGCGCGTTCCTGGCCAGTCCCGCCGGCGTGAAATGGATATGGTCCATCCCGGCGGGAACTGGCTTGTCGGCCTTCTAGCGGGGCCCTCGGGGGGGGGATCGTGGGGGTGTGTGGGGGATCCGGCCCTGGGGTGGGGCCCCCACGGTGGCCTGGCCCGTGATTGGAGCCCACCAATTTGCGGGCGGGCCTGTGCCGTGGGTCACCCTTTCTCTCCGTGTCGGCATCTGTAAGGGTCCGCGATGGGCGGCGCGGAGAAGAAACCCCCTGCACATGCGGCAGAACACGCAAGCAGTCCTGCACATGCGCCAACTCGCACCGGCCGGCGGTGGTCCTTTGCCGCCGGTTGGCACGGTGCCAACCCCTCCAGCGCCGGCCTAGCCTCCAGAAGTGCGGAGGATTCCGCAACTTCCAGACGGCCCGACGCCGGAGTGGTTCGCGCCGCTCGCGCCGGTACGGGCCGTCCCGCCAATTGCGGGAGAATCCCGCCCTTTAACTTTTGGGCCAGAACTATCATTCTCCATAACTATCTTAAAACTAATAGAATTATGGGGCAAGATTCTCCCCTATCCGGCGGTGCGGGGGGTCCCGGCGGGATGGAGTGGGGTGAACCACTACGGCGTCGTGCCGCCCCAAAGGTGTGGATTTCTCCGCACCTTTAGGTGCCAAGCCCTGACCTTTAGGGGCTCGGCCCACGCCGGAGTGGTTGCTGCCCCGCCGACTGGCGTGGAAGGCCTTTGGTGCCACGCCAGCCGTGGTCGAAGGGACTCCGCCGGCCGGCGGAAGTCCGTGCATGTGCGGGAGCGTCAGCGGCTGCTGACGTCTACCACCTCGCATGCGCAGGGGGGGGGTCACCTCCGCGTCGGCCATCGCGGAGGCTATGACCAACGTGGAGGGGGAAGAGTGCCCCCATGGCACAGGCTCGCCTGTGAATCGGTGGGCCCCGATCGTGGGAGAGGCCACCGTGGGGGCACCCCCCGAGGCCAGATCGCCCCGGTTCCCCCCAGGACCCCGGAGCCCGCTCGCGCTGCCTGGTCCCGCCGGTAAGGGAGGTGGTTTAATTCATGCTGGCGGGACCGGCATTACAGCAGCGGGACTTCGGCCCATCGCGGGCCAGAGAATCGCCGCGGGTGGGCCCGCCGACTGGCACGGCGCGATTCCCTTCGCCAAATCTCCGGTGCTGGGGAATTCGGTGGCCGGCGGGGGCGGGATTCACGCCGCCCCCCGGCGATTCTCCGACCCGGCGGCGGGTCGGAGAATCCCGCCCATGGTCACTGGTCCCAAAGGGATCCGTCACTAACACTTTCGTCACCTCCCCTTTCTTATTCCCCAAGAAGAGGTTAAGTTTCACCCCCTCCCTGGTCAGGCCATCCACATATTGAATGAGGAATTCTTCCTGAATACACTCGACAAATTTCTCTCCATCCAAACCCCTAGTGCTACGGCTGTCCCAGTTAATGTTGGGAAAGTTAAAGTCCCCAACTATTACCACCCTATTTTTCCGGCAGCTATCTATAATCTCTTTACATAGCTGCTCCTCAATATCCCGCTGACTATTTGGGGGCCTATAGTACAGTCCTATCAAAGTGATATCACCCTTCTTATTTTTTAGTTCTACCCATATAGATTCAGTGGGCGAACTGTCGGATAGATCCTCTCTCTGTACTGCCGTGTACTGTCCCTAATCAAAAATGCAACTCCCCCTCCTCTCTTACCTCCTGTTCTATCTTTCCTATAGCATCTGTCCCCCGGAACATTGAGCTGCCAGTCCTGCCCCTCCTTCAGCCAAGTTTCAGTAATTGCTATAATATCCCAGTCTCATGTACCTATCCATGCCCTGAGTTCATCTGCCTTCCCTGTTAGGCCTCTTGCATTGAAATAAACGCAGTTCAATCCGTTTCTCTGCATTCCACTTTTCTCCCTACTGAATTTTGTTTCTATCCTCTCTTTACTACCCTCCGACTTGCTGCATTGGTTCCCATCCCCCTTCCACATTACAACACTCCCCAACAGCGCTAGCAAACAACCCCCCGAGGACATTGGTTCCAGTCCTGCACAGGTGTAGCCCCTCCAAATTGTAATGGTCCCACCTCCCCCAGAACCGCTTCCCATGTCCCAGAAATCTGAATCCCTCCCTCCTGCACCATCTCTCAAGCCACACATTCATCCTGTGTATCCTGTCATTCCTACTCTGACTAGCATGTGGCACTGGTAGCAATCCCGAGATTACTACCTTTGAGGTCCTACTTTTCAGTTTATCCCCTAACTCCCTAAATTCAGCATGTAGGGCCTCATCCCGTTTTCTACCGCTATCATTGGTGCCTATATGCACCACGACAGCTGGCTGTTCACCCTCCCCCTTTAGAATGGCCTGCAGCCACTCTGAGACATCCAGGACCCTTGCACCCGGGAGGCAACATACCTTCCTGGAGTCTCGTTTGCGTCCACAGAAATGCCTGTCTACTCCCCTTACAATCGAATCCACCTATCACTATAGCTCTACAACTCTTTTTTCTGCCCTCCTACATCGTAGAGCCAGCCACGGTGCCATGAACCTGGCTACATCTGGCTTCCCCTGGTGAGTCATCTCCCCCAACAGTATCCTAAACCGTATACCTGTTTTGGAGGGAGATGACTGCAGGGGACCCCTGCACTCCTTCCTACTCTTCCTCTGTCTGATGGTCACCCATTTCCTATCTCCCTCAGTATTCTTTATCTGCGGTGTGACCAACTCGCTAAACGTGCTATCCACGACTTCCTCAGCATCATGGATGCTCCAAAGTGAGTCCATCCGCAGCTCCAGAGCCGTCAAGCGGTCTAACAGGAGCTGCAACTGTAGTGTTGGGTGTTCTGATGTACAGATGAACCAACACGGTTGTATTTGGTACAACGCTGTTTTATTTCAACTTGTTATTTACAGTTCTGTCTTGATACTCTGCACGTGGTGACTCACTGTGTGTGATGTTAATCAGGTCCTGTCCTTGTCCTGGTCTCCAGATCTACTGGCCACCAGGTGTCGTGTTTCTTCTCTTATACTGTCTCTGTCCTTGTCTATCATTGGTTGTCGTGTTGTGTGTGCTGATTTGTCTGTTGGTGTGTCTATCATGATGTGTGTGTTTGAATATCATGACAGCAACTGGACACACTTCTTGCATGTGAAGGAGCCAGGGTCAGTGGACGTGTCCCTGAACTCCCACATCGCACACGAGGAGCATGACAAAGGTCTGAAATCTCCTGCCATGTCTTAACCTCAGGTTAACTTATACAACTACAATGCCCAAAAAAATGTTTTAAAAATACACAAATGAAAAGAAGAACGACTTACCAGTACCACTACTTACCAGATAGATTCACATTTAGCAGGTCCCTCTTGGCCAATCTAATCACAGCCCTCCTGTGACGTCACTCTTCAGTTTCTCCCTACCCTAAACCTCAGGTTCACCGTCTACTCGCTTACTTTCCCAAGATGCCGTTGGTCCAACCACTCGTCTCCGTTCGGCTCCAAGTTCCAATACTCACTCGGGCTCTCTCTCACTCAGGATGTCTCGAACTTCACCGTGCGCAAAGTCCATTTGGAACTTTTTCCTCTCCACCTGAAGCTCTACGGTCGGAGCCTCGGAGTATCTCCTGTCGACCTCCAGGATGGAGTTGATCAGTTGCTCCCCAGCTGCCCTATCTTCCATATCTCTACGAGCCTTGTAGGCTCTAATTTCTCCCCCAATAACCGCCTTCAGTGCCTCCCAGAATGTGGAAGGTGAGACTTCCCCATTGATGCGCTATCAATTACGACGAGGCGAGAGTAGAATGTAATCGATGTTTCATTTCACAGAAATGTGTGGCCTCCTACAGCAGCTTACAAAATGGCTGCTGCTCGGAGAGCACACACATTTATACTCCGCCTCCTGGACAGAGCCAGCAGGCAGGGATCTACCCCCGTACCTGTAGTACAGGGGCCTTACCGTAATACCCATACATACAATATAATACAACAGTGGTGACTACCACATTCACCCCCTGTTAAAAATGAGTCCAACGGGGGTGGTGGAAAACTATATACATACAGATTGGTTTTAAAATTACAGAGACGATCGGACGCCTTGATCTGTCGTTGAGAGCGCCGCAGTGCTGGTGGCGACTAAGGCGTCGGCTTGGTCTTCGGTGACTCCGGGAGCATGTCGAAATCCTCTTCATCCCTGGGTGGGAGCAAGGGGAGGACAGATTGTCCTGGAGCGAGGGTTGCGGTGGGGTGCGCCAGGGGAGGGGAGGGTGGTGCCGGGGCAGGAGGGGGGAGGGGGGGGACCCAGCTGGTGCCAGATCCCTGAGGGAGACTGTGTCTTGGTGGCCGTCGGGGTACGCTACGTAGGCGTTCTGCGGGTTCGCATGGAGTAGCTGTACTCTCTCAACCAACAGGTCCGCCTTGTGGAGCCGCACCTGCTTGCGGAGGAGAACGGATCCTTGAGCTGCCAGCCACGTTGGGAGCGAAACCCCGGAGGTGGACTTCCGGCGGAAGGCAAAGAGATGTTCATGGGGGGTTTCGTTAATCGCGGTGCAGAGGAGCGACCGAATGGAGTGAAGTGCGTCGGGGAGGACCTCCTGCCAGCGGGAGCCCGGGAGATTTTTAGACCGTAGGGCCAGCTGGACGGCCCTCCAGACCGTCCCAGTCTCCCGCTCCACCTGCCCGTTTCCCCGGGGGTTGTAGCTGGTCGTCCTGCTCGAGGCAATGCCCCTGTTGAGCGGGTACTGGTGCAGCTCCTCGCTCATAAATGAGGATCCCCGGTCGCTGTGGACGTAGGCGGGGAAACCAAACAGAGCGAAGATGGTGTTGCGGGCTTTGATGACGGTGGCAGACGTCATATAGGGGCATGGGATGGTGAAGGGGAATCGGGAATACTCGTCGACCACATTAAGAAAGTACGTGTTGCGGTCGGTGGAGGGGAGGGGCCCTTTGAAGTCCACGTTGAGGCCTTCAAAGAGGCCGGAGGCCTTCACCAGGTACGCACGGTCTGGCCGGTAGAAGCGCGGTTTACACTCCGTGCAGATCTGGCAGTCTCTGGTGATAGCCCTGACTTCCTCGATGGAGTAGGGCAGATTGCGGGCCTGAATGAAGTGGTAAAAACGGGTGACTCCCGGGTGACAGCGATCGTCGTGCAGGGTCCGGAATCAGTCCACTTGTGCGCTGGCACATTTACCTTGGGACAGGGCATCGGGGGACTCATTGAGCTTACCGGGGCGATACAAAATCTCGTAATTGTAGGTGGAGAGCTCGATCCTCCACCTCAAGATTTTATCATTTTTGATCTTACCCCGCTGTGTCTTATTGAACATAAAGGCAACCGACCGTTTGTCAGTGAGGAGAGTGAATCTCCTGCCGGCCAGGTGATGCCTCCAATGTCGCACAGCTTCAACGATAGCTTGGGCCTCCTTTTCGACAGAGGAGTGCCGAATTACGGAGGCATGGAGGGTGCGGGAAAAGAATGCCACGGGCCTGCCTGCCTGGTTGAGGGTGGCGGCCAGAGCGACGTCTGATGCATCGCTCTCGACTTGGAAGGGGAGCATCTCATCGACCGCGTGCATTGCGGCCTTGGCGATGTCGGCCTTGATATGGTTGAAGGCATGGTGAGCCTCGGCCATCATTGGGAAAACGGTGGGAGTGGATGAGTGGGCGTTGGTGACGCCGAAGGGAACCCGAAGGAAATGGTAAAGGTGGCCGTCTGCTACAAACGCGGTGTACGGGCGGTCAGCCTTATGGATGGGGAGCTGGTGGGAGGCAGATTTCAGGTCCACTGTCGAGAAGACCCGGTACTGTGCAATCTGATTGACCATATCAGGTATGCGTGGGAGGGTGTACGCGTCGAGCTGCGTGTACCGATTGATGGTCTGACTGTAGTCAACGACCATCCTGATTTTCTCTCCGGTTATCACCACTACCACTTGGGCTCTCCAGGGGCTGTTGTTGGCCTCGATAATACCATCCTGCAGCAGCCGCTGGACCTCAGACCTGACGACGGTCCTGTCCTGGCGCTGGACTGTCTGCTTCTGGTGGCGATGGGTTTGCAATCCCGGGTGAGGTTTGCAAACAGGGAAGGCGTCAACCTTAAGGGTCGTGAGAAAATATACAGTAAGGGGTGGTAGGGGCCCACCAAATTTCAGAGTTAGGCTCTGGAGCTTGCACTGGAAGTCCAGGCCGAGTAGCAGGGCAGCGCAGAGGTTGGGGAGGACATAGAGCCGGAAGCCGCTGAACTCTACGCCCTGGACGTTGAGGGTGGCAATGCCGTACCCCCGGATCGCCACGGAGTGGGATCCGGAGGCAAGGGAGATTCTTTGGTTAGCGCGGTGTACCGCAAGGGAGCAGGCGCCTTACCGTATCGGGGTGGATGAAACTCTCAGTGCTCCCGGAGTCCAGAAGGCAGGATATCTCCTGCCCGTCGACCTTCACCTTTGTCGAAGTGGTCGTGAGGTTGTGCGGTCGAGACTGGTCGATCGTGACCGAGGCGAGACGCGGATGGTCGTCAGCGGTTGCAGGCAATGAGTGGCCCGATGAGGTGCCCGACGGGCAGGGGTCCTGAGGTGGGTAAGATAGCGGTGCCCACGGGCCACATGTGTCCTGGGGTAGGCAAGATGGCGGTGCCCATTGGTTCTGAGGCAAGCAAGATGGCAGTGCCCACGGGCTGCACGTGTTGTGAGTGGAGCAAGATGGCGGCACCCAGGGGGCGCACGTGGTCTGAGGAGAGGAAGATGGCGGCGCCCACTGGCTGCACGTGGGGGGTGCCGGGACAATAGCGGCGATTGAACGGGCCTGGCACACTGCAGCGAAATGTCCCTTCTTGCCACAGGCCTTGCAGAGCACGTTCCACGCCGAGCAGCGCTGCCGGGGGTGTTTTGTCTGTCCGCAAAAGTAGCACTTGGATCCCCCAGGGTTGGTTGGCTGCCGCGCGGCGCAGGCGTGGGGTCGGCTGAGCGTGGTCGTTGATGGGGTCCACGATGCGGTGGCCGCTGGCGGGGTCCACGATGCACGAGGGGGTGGGCCATGCGTCGGGGCATAAGCCTGTACGTTGCGTGAGGCGACCGTGAGCGAGAGCGCTAGTTTCTTGGTCGCCGCGAGGTGAAGCGTGGCCCCTTCTAAGAGGCGCTTGCGGATGTAGTCAGACCCTATGCCCGTAACGAACACGTCTCTCATTAGCAGGTTCGAATGTTCAGTGGCCGAAACGATCTGGCAGTTACAGTCTCTCGCCAGGGCAAGCAGGGCACGCCAGAAATCTTCCACAGACTCACCGGGAAGTTGGTGCCGCGTGGATAGGAGGTGCCTGGCGTAGATCTTGTTGGTCTGCTGAGCGTAATTCTCCTTCAGTAGCGCCATGGCCTCTGCGTAGGTAGAAGCGTCCTGGACGAGGGGAAAAGCGTTGGAGCTCAGCTGCGTGTACAGAATCTGGAGCTTTTGTGCTTCTGAGATTGGGTCTGGTGCAGACCTGATGTATGCTTCAAAGCAAGCTAGCCAATGTGCAAAGTCCTTTTTGGCGTTGTCTGCTTGAGGATGCAGCTGCAGGCGATCCGGCTTGATGCGGATGTCCATCTCTGAAAAATCTCTGTGTAATAAATTGATGCACTATCAATTACGAGACGAGAGTAGAATGTAATCGAGGCTTTATTACACAGAGATGTGTGGCCTCCTACAGCAGCTTACGAAATGGCTGCTGTTCGGAGAGCACACACATTTATACTCCACCTCCTGGATGGAGCCAGCAGGCAGGGACCTACCCCCGTACCTGTAGTACAGGGGCCTTACCGTAATACCCATATATACAATATAATACAACAGTGGTGGCTACCACACCCTTCCGGTTGTTAGTAACGTACTCGCCTATCTATGGCCTATGATGTTTTCTGGCAGAAGACGTTGTCAGCCAATGGGGTCGTGTCCAACCTCCATGTGGGGCATTGGGCACGGCCCGTCTCCAACCTCACGTCCATGTAATTTGGAGCATGGTCAGAGATTACGATCGCGGAGTATTCCGCACTGACTATTTCTGGAAGCACCAATTTCCCTAATACAAAGAAGCCAATGTGGGTGTAGATCTTATGTACTGATTAGAAGAACGAGAATTCCTGGGTGCAGAAACTGCCATGGGTCCACTGCTCCCATCTTCTCCCTGAACGTTCCTAGTTCCCTCGCCATGCCTGCCATTTTCCCCGTTCTGGGGCTTGACCTGTCCGTCAATAGGTCCTGTACACAGTAAAAGCCCCCCATCCCCATGATCAATCGGTGTGGATCTATGTCGGGGATTTCCGTCAAGGTCTTTTTTATAAACTCCGTGTCGACCCAGTTGGGCACGTACACATTTACCAGGACTGCCAGTACCCCACTGGCACCACTGACCATGACACACAGTCCCCCTTGATCCGTAACCGTCTTTGTCGCCGTGAACACCATCTTCTTGCTCATCAATATGGCTACCCCCCTAGCTCTCGTCCCATAGCAGGAATGCTACATCTGTCCCACCCAGCCCTTCCTTACCCATAGTCGGTCCTTCTCCCTCAGGTGGTCCTCTTACAGGAAGACTATGTCAGCTTTCAAACTTTTCAGATGGGCGAAGACTCTGGATCTTTTCACTGGGCCGTTAAGTCCCCTAACATTCCAGGTGACTATCCTGGTGGGGGGTTTCTGCCCCCGCCCCCCTTCTGCAGGATCAACCATACTTACCTGGTTGATGCACCTTCTGCACTCCGGGGTTTCCCTTTGTTAGAGGGCCAGCCAAAATGTGCACTGTCACCACTCTCACCATGAGGCTGGACCCCTGCACTCCGGGGTTTCCCATCGTCCAGGGGACATCCAAAATGGCCACCAACTGTGTGTACTCCACTTGGGTATGCCCCTATACTCTGGGTTTCCCTTTGTTTAGGGACCCTCCAAAGTGGCTGCTTATGGTGCCATCATGTTGTATCAACACGTACCTGACCTGCTGAAGCCAGTCTGCTTTCCTTTTCATTATGTTCCTCCCATAGTCCCAATACCCTCCTCTATCCCACTTTCTACCTTCCCCTGCCCCCCATGCCCCCCTCCCTATTCACACCCCCTACCGTCCTCCCAATCCATGTGTTCACACACCCCCTGCCAGGTGCTCCTTCCCCGCTGGGAGAATGGCCACGGCCTCCCTCTCTTTCATACTTCCTAGCCCTAGCTTTCCCCACTAATGTGGTGGCCCCCCTCCTGGGACTGATCTTTCCCCCTCCTATGCCCAATCAGGTGCTGTCTTCTCTGTCTCCTCCTCACCCTTTCCTGCTCTCCACTGCCCTTCCTTCCTGTAAGTTAGTGGGTGGTACAGTAGCACAGTGGTTAGCACTGCTGCTTCACAGTGCCAGGGACCCGGGTTCGATTTCCGGCTTGGGTCACTGTCTGTGCGGAGTCTGCATGTTCTCCGTGTCTGCGTGGGTTTCCTCCGGGTGCTCCGGTTTCCTCCCACAAGTCCCGAAAGACGTGCTTGTTAGGTGAATTGGACATTCTCAATTCTCGCTCAGTGTAACCAAACCGAACAGGCGCTGGAATGTGGCAACTAGGGTATTTTCACAGTAAACTCATTGCAGTGTTAATGTAAGCCTACTTGTGCCACTAATAAAGATTATTATTATTAGTGCTCTTGCTCATAGCGAGGCAGTGCTATCTCGCGCAAACATTGTCCATGTCCATAACTTTTTTTTTTCTTTCCCTGCGTCTTCCTCACCACTGCTCTCTTTGTCTTTTGTCCAGGCCATTCACATGCACAGACCTCTCCACTTCTGCTGGGTGTTGAAATGGTGTTATTTATTCTGGAATGTCACCCAGAGCCTGGCTGGGAATAACATCCCGAATTTTATACCATTCTTTATACAGGGCCAATTTTGCGTGGTTGAACCCGGCCCTGCGCTTTTCCAGGTCAGCCCCAGTGTCCCAATGCACCCGTATTCTGTGTCTTTTCTAACTGCTTGCTTTAGTTTGCCGAACCCAACGCAGGATTAGGAATGAGATAGAGAATCTGGTGAACTGTTGCAACAACAATTATCTCTCCCTCAATGTCAACCAAGCGAAGGCGATTGTCGTTGACTTCAGGAAGGGTAGAGAAGAACATGCCACTGTCTACATCATCGGGAACGAAGTAGAAAGGGTCGAGAGCTTCAAGTTTTTAGGTGTCCAGGTTACTAACAACCTGTCCGAGTCTCCTCATGCCGACAATATAGTTAAGAAAGCCCATCAACTTTCTCAGAAGACTACGGAAATTTGGCATGTCAGCTACGACTCTCACCAATGTCTACAGATGCACCATAGAAAGCACTCTTTCTGGTTGTATCACAGCTTGGTAAGGATCCTGTTCTGCCCAAGACCGCAGGAAACTACAAAAGGTCGTGAATGTAGCCCAGTCCATCACGCAAACCAGCCTCCTATCAATTGACTCTATGTATAATTCCCGCTGCCTCGGAAAGGAAACCAGCATAATTAAGGACCCCAGGCACCCTGGGCATACTCTCTTCCACCTTACTCCGTCAGGAAAAGGATACAAAAGTTTGAGGTCACCTACCGACCGCCTCAAGAACAGCTTCTTCCCTACTGCCATCAGACCTTTGAATGGTCCTACTGTGGTAGTCACCACTGTTGTATTATATTGTATTTACTGCACTGCATACGAGGGTATTAAGGTAAGGCCCCTGTACTACAGGTACGGGAGTAGGTCCCTGCCTGCTGGCTCCGCCCAATAGGCGGAGTATAAATGTGTGTGCTCTCCGAACTGCAGCCATTGTGGCAGCAGCTGTAGGAGGCCACACATCTCTGTGTAATAAAGTCTCGATTACTCTCTACTCTCAGCTCATCGTAATTGATAGTGCATCAATTTATTACACAGAGATTTTACAAAGATGGATCTTCGCATCAAGCCAGATCGGCTGCAGCTGCATCCTCAAGCAGACAACGCCAAAGAGGACTTCGCACATTGGCTAGCTTGCTTTGAAGCATACATCGGTTCTGCAACTGACCCAATCTCAGAGCACAGAAGCTCCAGATTCTGTACACGCAGCTGAGCTCCAATGTCTTTCCCCTGGTCCGGGACGCGCCTACCTACGCAGAGGCCATGGCGCTACTGAAGGAGAACTACGCTCAGCAGACCAACAAGATCTACGCCAGGCACCTACTATCCATGTGGCACCAACTTCCCGGTGAGTCTGTGGAAGATTTCTCGCGTGCCCTGCTCGCCCTGGTGAGAGACTGTGATTGCCAGGCCGTTTCGGCCGCTGAACATTCTAACCTGCTAATGAGAGACGTGTTCGTTACGGGCATAGGGTCGACCTACATCCGCCAGCGCCTCTTAGAAGGGGCTACGCTTGACCTCGCAGAGACCAAGAAACTAGCGCTCTCGCTCACAGTTTTTGTATCGCCCCAGTAAGCTCAACGAGCCCCCCGATGCCCTATCCCGAGGTACATGTGCCAGTGCACAAGTGGACCGACTCCGGAACGTGCACGATGACCTCTGTCACCCAGGAGTCACCCGCTTTGATCACTTCATTAAGGCCCGCAATCTGCCCTACTCCATCGAGGAAGTCTGGGCTGTCACCAGAGACTGCCAGGTCTGCGCGGAGTGTAAACCGCACTTCTACCGACCAGACCGTGTGTGCCTGGTGAAGGCCTCCCGCCCCTTTGAACGCCTCAGCGTGGACTTCAAAGGGCTCTTCCCCTCCGCCGACTGCAACACGTATTTTCTCAATGTGGTCGACAAATATTCCAGTTTCCCCTTTGCCATCCCATGCCCCCATATGACGGCTGCCACCATCATCAAAGCCCTCAACAGCATCTTTGCTCTGTCCGGTTTCCCCACCTACATCCACAGCAACCGGGGATCCTCATTTATGAGCGATGAGCTGCGCCAGTACCTGCTCAACAGGGGCATTGCCTCGAGCAGGACGACCAGCTACAACCCCTGGGGAAACGGGCAGGTGGAGCGGGAGACTGGAACGGTCTGGAAGGCCGTCCAGCTGGCCCTACGGTCCAGGAATCTCCCGGCCTCCCGCTTGCTGGAGATCCTCCCCGACACACTTCACTCAATTCGGTCGCTCCTGTGCACTGCGACTAACGAAACCCCCCATGAACGTCTCTTTGCCTTCCCCAGAAGGTCCACCTCAGGGGTTTCGCTCCCAACGTGGCTGGCAGCTCCAGGACCCTTTCTCCTCCGCAAGCATGTGTGGCTCCACGAGGCGGACCCGTTGGTTGAGAGGGTACAGATACTCTACGTAAACCCGCACTACGTAAACACGCAGTAGCATACCCTGACGGCCGCCAAGACACAGTCTCCGTCAGGGACCTGGCACCAGCTGGGTCCCCACATCCCCCCCCTCTGCCCCGGCGCCTCCCTCCCTCCCCCTAGCGCACCCCACCACAGGCCCCACTCCAAGACAATCCGTCCTCCCCTTGATCCCACCCGGGGATGAAGAGGAAGTCGACACGCTCCCGGAGTCACCGACGACCCAGCCGACGCCTGACTCGCCACCAGCACTGCGGCGCTCTCAACGGCGGATCAAGGCACCCGATCGTCTAAATTTGTAACCCTCTCTGAAATTTTAATGACAACCTGTATGTAAATAGTTTACCACCACCCCCGCTGGACTCATTTTTAAAAGGGGGTGAATGTGGTAGTCACCACTGTTGTATTATGTTGTATATACTGCACTGCATACGAGGATATTACGGTAAAGCCCCTGTACTACAGGTACGGGGGTAGATCCCTGCCTGCTGGCTCCGCCCAGTAGGCGGAGTTTAAATGTGTGTGCTCTCCGAACTGCAGCCATTTCGGCAGCAGCTGTAGGAGTCCACACATCTCTGTATAATAAAGCCTCGATTACTCTCTACTCTTGTCTCATCGTAATTGATAGTGCATCACCTACCTCGTATTATGTTGATCTTTTCTCTACATCCCAGTTATGACTGCAACATTACATTCTGTAGTCTCTCCTTCCTTCCCTATGTATGGTATGCGTTGTCTGTATAGCATGCAAGAAACAACACTTTTCACTGTATACTAATACATGTGACAATAATAAATCAAATCAAATCTAATCTCCCGATCCTGGTACCTTTGCAACTTGGCAACTATCGACCTCGGCTGCTCCCTGGTCTTGGGCTTCGGTCAGAGTGGCCTGTGGGCCTTGTTGATCTCCGGTGGCTTGGGGAAGCTATCCCTTCCAACCAAATTGCTGAGCATCTGGGCCATGTCGTCAGTCTGGTCTCTGCCTTCTATCCCCTCTGGCAGGCCCACTATTCGAATATTCTGAAATCTAGACCTGTTCTCCTGGTCTTCGACCTTCCCCTTCAGACCTGCCCTCTTTTTACCACCAACCTTTTTATCCCTGCTTCCACAATTCAACTCCTAAACAAAAAAGGCAGAGAAGAAGAGCAATATGCCAACAAGCAGTAGCTCAAGAGGCCACAAGGAAGCCAGAAGCGAGGATCCTGTCTCTCTGGTCGGTCGATGCATTTTCAAGCTCCTGGATTGTTCACCCTGAGCCTGTAGCTTCTTCCCCATCCCATCGAGCGCCATCTGCATGGCGCCCAGCGCCTCTGCCACCTTGACTGCCACCTGGATCTCCACTTTATCTCTTCCTTCATCACGGTCAACTCCTTGGTTAGGAGTGTCTTCCATCCCTCTCCAGGTGAGGGGGGAGGCCTGGTGCCGGGGTCATCAGTTTCCCTCTCTCTTGGGTTCCCGGGGACCCCTCACCTCGTGGGTCCGCCGACTTACTTGCTTGCTTGCTGCTCCTGCCCTTTTCCACCACTTCTGGCTTCCTTGTGGCCTCTTGAGCTACTGCATGCTGGTATATTTCTCTTCCTCTCTGCCTTTTTTGTTTAGGAGTTGAATAATTCCTAATATTCGGGCTAAATGTCTATTTTACTGTGTTCTGGAGGAGAGCCACCTAATGTGTGGCTGCTCAGCACATCCCCATCACCGTCCAAAAACTGCATCGAGTTTACCAGAAAGGAAATCGTTCCGGGTGATGGATTGCAACTTCCCCATTTTGCGATGCCGTCAAGTTGGAATTTCTGCCATACTGCTCTCGATTAAACGTTACTATTGTGAGATATACATTCACCTTCATCTTCTACAAAGTAATCTGTCCAAGATTGTTACCAACTTTTGCTATGGTTAGCAACACCAGACAACGTATTTCCTCAAATAGGAACCTACAAAAGTTTACAGGATTTAAAGAATGGTGCAGGGAGCAATGACAAGTCATTAATATGCAGCCAGCCAAAGTAATTATTTTAATGAGGTGTTAAGTAAAACGCAATTACAAAATTTGTTGCAGAGGTGTGTGAAATGAATAGAAGGGATGAAAGCAATATTATCAATCATTCTGTCAGGCTTTTTTATGAAAACATCAACCTTTTATTTTTCCAGAAGGGAATTTGGGGGCAATTCTCTAATGCCACATGAGGAAATTGAAAAAGCCTAAAATTATATCACTGCATTGTACAGGAAAAGGTGAATCTTTAAAAGGGAAAAATAAAGGTCTCATAATGTGCAATGAATATAAAATAATTAAACTGAAAAAGGAAGTTTCATTTTTATTCATTATGAGAACTAGTGTATTAAGCTTTTACACCAGTTGAAAAATGTTGATTAGTTTGGAGAGTAATTCATCACTGTTTTCAATGTCCTGATTCTGTCTTTTGCCCCTTCTTTGTTTCCCAATCTGATTATACTTGCTAAGATTTTATTGCGGGTACCATATCATCCTATCGCTGTTGCCATTATCTTGGTTGTCCCTCAATTTGACGGTCAGGTCTGCTCAGGGTTGTAAGTTTCTGACATGGCTCATCATGTGACTGAACAGGCTGATTCTCGACCTGCTGATCTTTGGCCACATGGGCAGGACATCCCACAAGATGGTGGCATCCAGAGTGCAGGAATTGCTTTCTTTGCACTCTCTCTCTGTCGTTCTGCCTCATCATTAACACATCTGGACTCAAAGGGAGATGCAGCTCGATGAACAAGTTGTCGATATTTTGAACAATTCAAAGGGGGCTGTGCAGCTCTTACAGCAGTCTGGCATTCTGCCCTTCAATAAAGTGCTAGAATTGCTGAGATACTACCCCAAGCGAATGTGAGTGGCTCCATGGTGGAGGGACTTGCTGTCAGGGTGACAGAATTGGTGTGCCCGGCATTGGCACCCTATCGGTGTCCTTGCTGGTGCCTCTCAGCCAGCCAGTCAGCCCAGACTGCCAATGCCCATGCTGAAGTGTTGCAGTCCGATGCTAGACCTTCAAGGCCTAGATCTTCTCAAGGGAAGTCCATTTAGAGTCATTGAAAGTCAACAGCCTTCCACAAGCCATTCTGCAGTGCCAAGCAGGGCAGGAAAAGGAACACAAAAGAACATAAGAACATAAGAACTAGGAGCAGGAGTAGGCCAGCTGGCCCCTCGAGCCTGCTCCACCATTCAATGAGATCATGGCTGATCTTTTGTGGACTCAGCTCCACTTTCCGGCCCGAACACCATAACCCTTAATCCCTTTATTCTTCAAAAAACTATCTATCTTTATCTTATTGATCGTTATTGTGACGTTATAATGACCGATCATTAAAGACATGCAATATTTACTTTATCTATTCATGGAATGTGAACACCGCTGGCAAAGCCAACACTTATTTCCCATCTCTAATTGTCCTTCAGAAGGTGGTGGTGAGCAGACTACCTGAACCGTTGCAGTCCATGTGGTGTAGGTACACCCACTGTGCTGTTAGGCAGGGAGATCCTGTATCTTGATCCAGAGCTAGTCGATTGCCCCCTGCACGATTGGGACTACTACCTGCCCACATGCTCCCTCCTCCAACTTCTCTCTGGTCAGTGAAAAAAAATGATGAAGTGTCTTCTCCTTGCATAGCAGGCCTCTCTGAACGTCCCTGAAGCAAAGAGCTTGCTGATGTCGATTGCTCCCATCTGGAAGCATCCCTCTCCATAAGAACCTGAGGGTAATGATAACCTTGGCAGCAACTGTTCCAATCTTGCCCTGCTGTGAGGCTGTGGACCAAGTTACATGAGGTTACACTATATAAGACCATAAGACCATAAGACATAGGAGCAGAATTAGGCCACTTGGCCCATCGAGTCTGCTCCGTCATTCAATCATGACTGATATTTTCTCATCCCCATTCTCCTGCCTTCTCCCCATAACCCCTGATCCCCTTATTAATCGAGAGTAACTAGTCAGTGACCACCTCAGTATTAAAAGCCTTGTGCTTCACATGCTGCTCCTGGCTGAGATGGAGGTAGGAGATGTGTTCCCTAAAGACCCTAGGTAGGCAGGGCTCCCCTATTGAGAGTCCTTCCTCTCCTCCATTTGCGTTCAGCTTCCTCTTTCTGCTGTCTGATCACCATTTACTGCAGGCCAAGACCATAGACCCATTACTGAAGCAGACTTTCTATTGGCAGGGCAGAAAGTGCCTCTGATTTCAGTGTCAGGATCCAGTGGAACCCCATTGAACACCCAGAAAGTCAAAAATGCTGCTCCAAAACAAAACACAGTATTTCCACAAAACATGCACCAGCAAAAGTAAATCAAAAGTATCTCATCTAGAAGTTGGAAGCCCTTTAAATAAGGTAAGTGGGGAACTCTGTGTGGTCAAAAATGGAAGAACAAGCTTTAAATCAGCCTTGGAGGCTGATTGTCATTCTGATCTGTGCCCATTCTGCATGTTTCTGGTATAAAACATCAGCAGCAGCATCCTGTACAGGCTGCGCCAGAGTGTTCCCACCACCAATATTTCTCTTGTGGGCTTCCATAGTAACGGCACCAGTCGCAAAGTCCAATTTCATGGCACTCTACTCTTCAGCAGGGATGACTGAATATCATTCTGAAGTACGAATGCTGGCTGATATTCTCTTCCTTCAGCACATAGGAACAGAACTATGTTATTCAGTCCCTTGAGCTTATTCTACCATTCAGTCAGATCTTGGCCGATTTATATCTTAACTCCATTTACGTGCTTTTGATAAGCTCACCTAGGTATAATCTATTGATCTCAGTCTTGAAAGTTTCAATTGACCGATCATCCACAATCATTTAAACAGAGAATTCCATGGGCAGGATTGTCCAAAAATGGGGCTGTGTCCCCACGCCCGCGGAAAAATGCACGCAAATCACTCTGGACTTACCTGGAGTAAGTCCAGGGTGATTCTGCGATTTACAAGGGGCTAGCAGGACCCAGTTGTGTTCCTCGCAGCTCCGGCTGCCGATACGGGGCCCTGCACGTCCAGTCGGCCGCCCCGCGCGACATGGCCAACCCACACCGCGGACCGGCATCAAGAAGATACGCCCCTCCACATCGCACACGCCTGCGGATTGGTGGCCCCCGATCAATAGCCTGGCCGTCCTGGAGGCCCCCCCGGTGAATGATTCCCCCACCCCCCTCACCAGGGCGGCCGCGGACTGAGTACCCACCAAGTGGAACCATGAGAGAACCATGCCGGCAGGAACTCGGCCAGCTGCACTTGGAGGATCGCTGCGGGGGTCTTTTTTAATGGCCCCCGACCGGCGCAGCGTCGACCATATGCTCCCAAATGGTGCCGATTCTCCGGGGACCAGAGAATGGCGTTGGACCCAGTCTCGGGTCTGACGCCCATTCTCCGCCCCCGCGCCGAGCGCGATTTCAGCGTGGAGGCTCGGAGAATCTCGCTCCATATTTCCACTATTCCATGTGTGAAAAGGTGCTTTCTGATTTCACTCCCAAATATCCCAGTTTTAAGATTATGTTCCTGTTCTAGATTTCCCATCAGAGGAAATAGTTTCTCCATATCTAACTATCAAATCCTTTGTTATAATTTTAAAGACCTTCATTAGATTACCCCTCGACCATCTATTCTCAAGGGACAAGCTAGATTTATGCAACCTGTCCTCATAATTTAAGACCCAGTATAATTCCTGCTCAATGTATGCTGTGGGCCCTCCTGGGTTTCGGCACCCAAAACGGAACGTAACACTTCTGATGGCGCCTGACCAAGTTTCCTCCTCTTTGTATTCCAGCATTCCTGAGTAATAATGATTGGAGGAATAGGTCAGATGTAATTCTCATTAAATCCTTCTTGTGAACTGCTAAATGAACATTACAAAGGGGTTGGATCTGGAACTTCTCTGGTCTCTATTACAAAAACGTTTTCTGATTAAAGTTCTGTGGGCTGGTTTAGCACACTGGGCTAAATCGCTGGCTTCTAAAGCAGACAAAGGGAAGCCAGCAGCATCATTCAAATCCCTGAACAGGTGTCGGAATGTGGCGACTAGGGGCTTTTCACAGTAATTTCATTTGAAGCCTACTTGTGACAATAAGCGATTTTCATTTCATTTTGAAAAATTTGCAGGATTGTGACGTTTTAGTCTCTCTGTTGTTAGATAACTGCCATGGTGCCAGTGTTGAAAAGGAAATCGTGAATTGCTTTCAGTAGCCAATGTCACTTGTTAATTTTTTTAAAATTCAGTCAAAATAGTCGTCAAGAATAATACTAAATAATTTGTAGTTTGTAAAAGTAATCGTAATATTTTAAAGAACAAATCTGAATGGTGTAGTCTAAACACACTCCAGCTGACACTTTTGTGTTTAAAGCAAACCCATTTCCCTTGAGGGCCCTCAGTCAAATTAATATCTGATATGAATCTTGAAAAAACAGATACGGAACAGATTTCAGACATTCAGTAAAGCACACTAAAGGGGTCATTTGTGATGTGATAAGAATAATGGGCATAGTATAACATGATTTGTGGAGGTCCTTTTCAAAAATTAGGTGCTGTATTAATTTACTTGTTTAAAAGGATACTGAAGGAAACAGACAGATGTTTAACTCCTTCCTATGACAATCATCTTTCTGCTATTTCAATAGCAGAGTTAGTCCATTAAAATAGCGTTGTTCCTTAGCTTCATACCAGTCCAACAACCTCTGGCTAGGGACAGAACATTTCACCCAGAGGCAGAGCTTCATTCAATTATGTTGTTCACTTTATTCATTCCATATTCAGACTAGGGCTGCACATTTCAAATAGGTATTTCAAATTGCTAGTGTGCTGGCTTCCACCAAATGTTAGAATTTTAAAAAATTATATTTTGGAGACTTTTGGAAGTTTCACAAAATAAATATTGTAATTATTATCAAGTCTATTTATTTCAGGTATTTTTTTCTGTTTTTACCAGAGATATTTACATTGTCATTTTCAATTGGTGCACTGTCTCTCAGCACCATGATATTCCCATTCTATTTATTATTTCGGAAGACGCAGGTGTAAGGTAGTTGAGGTTACATTGGGTGGACAGGTCTCAGGCTGTGATTCACAATTGGGCCCTAATAGAATTTATTTTAAAAAAACAGTAGCTGTTAAGGTCACATAGCACTTAAATTCAACACTGCAAGCTCACTTCAGTTGACTCCGAAAATAATAAAAAAAATGTGGATCTTCAATGAACAGATGTGCCAATCAGGTCATTTGTTCAAGCAACAGTATGAGAGGGCCTTGCATTTTGTCAAATGGCAGAATTTTCAGCATTTCTGCTAGGATTGCCAACTCTGATTAGAGATAGTTAATCACATGTGACATTCAGTCACAGAATATTTTCTTCGGTCTCCAAATGTTATTCCACATTTATAATATTTTGATATCTGTCCTTTGAAGATGCATATAACTGCCATTGGAAGCAATGATTTAAAAAAAAAATTAGAGTACCCAATTATGTTTTTCCAATTAAGGGGCAATTTAGCATGTTCAATCCACCTACCCTGCACATCTTTGGGTTGTGGGGCGAAACCCACGCAAACACGGGGAGAATGTGCAAACTCCACACGGACAGTGACCCAGAGCCGGGTTTGAACCTGGGACCTCGGCGCCGTGAGACTGCAGTGCTACCACTGCACCACCGTGCTGGCCTGAAGCAATGATTTTAAACAACCAATCTAAACATGGTCTTGTTAAAAGTGAATCCAAGCATATATAATGAGGCTTGGCTGTGAGTCGAGGCATCCACTGCTCTTGTTGAAACAGCTACACCTCAGAGAAAGGATTTAGAGCAGAGGGAATCAAGGACATGAAAAACAGACAGAAAAGAGAACAAGAAAAGTGATAGGCAGCGGAATCAAGGGCCTGTATCAGATAATGACACTGTAAAAAATCATAGGGATGGGACAAGGAATGTTAAAAGGGCTAACCTTAAGGTCAGATCATTTGAAATAAAATGGATGAACTAGTTGAGCAGATAGACGTGAAGGGATATCATATAGTTCAGATTACCAAGGTGACCAAGGATGGGAACTAAACATTGAGGGCTATTATGTTTTCAGGAAGGACAGACAGAAAGGAAAAGAGTTGCATTGCTGATTACAGAAGACATTGATACAATATCAAGAAAGATATTAGTACAGATGATGTGGAATCTGTATGGGTGGAGTTAAGAAACATCAAGGGGCAAGAAATATTCATAGAGATGGCATACAGACCATCAAACTGCAGTGGTAATGTTGGGAATAGCATTAGACAGGAAATCAGAGATGCATGTGAAAAGGAACATCTGTAATTATTGGATACTTTAATCTGCATATAGATCAGATGACTTAAATTAATCACTGTACAATAGAGGAAGAATTTCTGGAGTGTATATGGGATGGTTTTCTGGACCAGTATGTTGAGGAACCAACAAGGGAACAGGCCATCTTGGGCTGGATGTTGTGCAATGAGAAAGGATTAGTTGGCAATCTAGTTGTGACAGAACCCTTGGGGATGAGTGACCATAATATGATAGAATTATTTATCAAGGTGAATAGTGAGGTAGTTGATTCTGAGTCCAGGGTCCTGAATCTCAATAAAGGTAACAATGATGGTATGAGGCATGAGCTGGCTATGACAGACTGTGAAACATTACTGAAAGGAAGGACAATGGGCAGGCAATGGCAGGCATTCAAGGAATGAATAGATGAACTCCAAATGTTGTTTATTCCAATTTGGCGCAAGGGTAGAAAGGGAACTATGGCAAAACTATGGCTTACAAGGGAAATTAGAGGTAATATTAGATTCGAAGAAGCGGCATACAATTTAGCAAGAGAAAGCAATAGTCTTGAGGATTTGGAACAGTTTAAAATTTAGCAAAGGCAGACCAAGGAATCGATTAAGGGGAAAATACAATTTGAAGGTAAACTAGCAGGGAACATAAAAACTGATGCTAAAAATTTCTATGGTACTGTTATGGGTCAGGGTTTAGAGAACCCCAAAGTGTATCATGGAGTTCACCTGACCCACAACTTTTAATAGATTGTGGTATGGGGAGCACACGGCCCACTCTACATGTGTGGTACAGCAGAAATGGAAAAGTATTTTTTAAAGCAAAACAATGTTTATTCTATGAACTCAAGTTAACCTTTTTAAAACATACAATGAACATCTTAGCAACCATCAATTCAAATACAAACCCCAAAGAATACAACACTAAGTAATCCTTAAGCTGTCCTTTTAACATCCATAGGACTTTTAAAAAAAACTTTAAACAGAAGCACATCAGGATAAAGTCACTACTGAGAGCAGTTATTAGTTTTAAATCACCAAAGGATCGATTTACAGTCTTTAGATTACAGAGAGAGAGACTCATACACCTTCTGGCTGTGACTGCAGCTATCCAACTCTGAAAACGAAACTAAAACACACCCTGCAGCAAACAGCCTAAAATGAAAGTAAGAAGCTGACAGACAGCCCAGCTCCACCCACACTCTGACATCACTGTTAAACACCCATTTCTTAAAGGTACATTTCTTAAATACTCATTTCTCAAAGGTACTCTCACATGACAGTACGTAAAGAGAAAAAGGTTGCTAAAAACTAATGTAGTCCCCTTACAGTAAACAACGGGGGGTTCATAACAGGGAACAAAGAAATGGCTGAGTATCTAAACTCGTACTTTGCTTATGTCTTTACAAAGGAAGGCATGAATAATGTACCGGAGGTTCTGAGAAACACAGGTTTTAGTGAGGAGCTGAAGGTAATTAATATTAGTAAAGAAATGGTTTTGAGGAAGTTTTTTTTCAGAGTGCCCAATTCTTTTTTTTCCCAATTAAGGGGCAATTTAGAATGGCCAATCCACCTACCCTGCACATCTTTTGGTTATGGGGGTGGGTAAGACCTATGCAGACATGGGGAGAATATGCAAACTCCACACGGACAGTGACTAGGGATCAGAATCCAACTTGGGTCCTCGGTGTTGTGAGGCAGCAATGCTAACCACTGTGCCATCGTGCCGCCCTAGGTTTTGGGGAAGTTAATGGGATTGAAGGCTAATAAGTCTCTAGGGCCTGATAATCTTCATCCTAGAAGTGGTCCTAGAAATTGGTGGTAAATTTCCAAAATACTTTGAACAATAGAATGGTTCCTACAGATTGGAATGGAGCGAATGTAACCTCACTATTCAAAAAGGGAGGTCGAGAGAAAACTGAGAACTATAGACTAATGACCCTGACGTCGATAGTAAGGATGTTGCTGGAGTCCATTATCAAGGATTTCATAGCATAGCATTTAGAAACCAGTGGTGGAATCAGACAAAGTCAGCATGAGTTTATGAAAGGAAAATCATGCTGACAAATCTACTAGAATTCTTTGAAAATGTAACTGGTAGAATTGACCAGGGAGAACCGGTGAATGTGGTTTATTTAGACTTTCAGAAGGTTTTCGACAAGGAGATCATAGCATATTAATATGTAAAATTAAAGCACATGGGATTACGGGTAGTGGCTTGAGATGAATAGAAAACTGGTTAGGAGACAGGAAGCAAAACGTTGGAATAAATGTGTATTTTTCTGATTGGCAGGCAGTGATTAGTAGGGTATCGCAGGGATCTGTGATAGGACCTCAACTATTTACATTATATATTAATGATTTAATGTGGGAACTCAATATATTATCTCCAAATTTGTAAATGATACAAAGTTGGGTAGGAGGATGAGCTGTGAGCAGGATGCAGAGATGCTTCAGCAAGATTTGGCCAGGCTGAGTGACTGGGCACATGCATGGCAGATACATATAATGTGAATAAATGTGAAGTTATCCGCTTCAGTAGCAAATTTCACAGGATTAAATAATTTAAATGATTTGCGATTTCTGTTATTGATACTGTAAAGGGTCTGGTGATTGACACTGCAATTGCCTTGCAGTGAAATGACTTTCTTTTAATATCATGGAAAGGAATGAATGACTTTTTTCAAGTTTCTTATTTACATGCCTGACTGTTACTGTAGGGTTAATTTGTTCTATAGAGTGTATAGTGGGTCAATGGGCATGGAAGTGCCATAGCTTGACATAGGAGCCATGAGGAAGTGCTAGGTTGGCACAGCTTGGAATAAGGGGCATCAAGGGCCATGGGGATGGTAGGGGATCTTAATTTGGCATGAAGAGCATGAAGAGGGCCTTTGGACCTCACCTTTTAAAAGCTTCCCTCATGCCAACTGAGGTTCACAAGTCCTCTGAGGGGCGATGCAAAGAATTTATAGTGCAGAAGGAGGCCATTTGCCCATCGAGTCTGCACTGCCCCTGGAAAGAGCACTCCACCCAAACCCACACCTCCACCCCATCCCCACACCTCCACCCCATATTCACACCTCCACCCCATCCCCACACCTCCACCCCATCCCCACACCTCCACCCCATATTCACACCTCCACCCCATCCCCACACCTCCACCCCATCCCCACATCTCCACCTCCACCCCATCCCCACACCTCCATTCCCACACTCTACCCCAAACCCATCCCCGCACCTCCACCCCACCCCATCCCCACACCTCCACCCCCACCCCATCCCCACAATGATGAACCACAACTCTTTAAAAACCTGCCTCCATGAAACTTGCAGAGGATTAGGACATTCCTATCTCCACAATGGAGTCAGGGGTGCTGACTGCAGGTTTTGCCAGAAATCAGCCTGCACCCTTTAAAGGCCCTGCGAAAGGTCAGGTAGTCCAAGACTGGGGTCAAGAATTCCAGAATTGGGACCCACTTATCATTTTTAAAGGGCTCCGACTTGGTGGAAATTCAGCCCATGAGATTCACAGCAGTTAAATGCAGAGCCGGGGGGAGAAGGAGGAGAGATCAGAAATGTAAATTGGAGCAGGTTAGCTGGGGAGATGGATCAAGACTATGAAGGAAGTGGTGGAGAACAAAAGAAGAGAAAGATCATTGAAGTCAGAGACATGGACAGAGAGCTGAGAAAATTAATATTAAATCAACATTGCTGTCTCCTCTTCTGTGTATTTTCTAATTAATTAAAATTTAAAGAGCTAGCTGCTGTAAGGCTGCCACCTATGGGTACATGCAATGTGGTCCTATATTGTAATACAGAAAAAGATTTTCCATTCTGTTTCTTAAACTGGTCTTTGGGATTTTCTCAGATGAAAATGTTTGTCAGGTAGTATTCATTGCAGGGACTTAATGCACAAGCAAAAATCGCAATTGATAAAACACTCATTCATCCAATTATTCTCATGCTATATAGCCATGATGCAGCTATTAGAAACACTGTGAATGTTCATTTTGGGCATTGCTGCATCTCGACTTCAGAAACCCAAGTATACAAGCAACACTGCTTGCCTGTTCCCCATTCTCATGGTCCATCCCTGGTTTCATCACTCCCTTGATCTCAGCTTTCTTTGATGTGGGCCATGTGTCGTAAAATGGTGCGTTTTTGAAATGAACAAATAAGAGTCAGAGAGGAAAAATAATTCCCTCTGCTCTGGAATCATGCTACTTTCTTCAAAGGATTATTTTCTTTGCAGCCTCAGCATGACATATTTTAGCTATTTGGATTTTCCATGTCTGCATACATAATATCCTGATCCGGTCCAGTCCACTTATACATGTAAATCAGGCAGGCCAGATCTAAAAACTAGTGAGAAGTCTGTTATACCAGATCTCAGCCTCTTTTATTCCAATTCCAAGAAGTGCCTCTCCATATATAGGCAGTTGAATGCAAATGAGAAAAACACAACACAATTTCCACCTGATTTGTCATCCTGTTTGAAACAGACATTCCAAGATTTCTTGGCATTTGTCAGAAAGCAGTGCAACTCAGGGACATTAGTGAGTATAATTTCCCAAGCTGATTTCAAACTTGCTTTTGGAGCACTTATTTTGCTGTTGTCAACTAGTCTGGCAGCTGTTGGGTGTACACGATAGCCCATAGTTGGAAAGGAGCTGAAGGCAAATTTCAGAAGATGTAAAAACAATAGATGATGAATGATAGCTATTGTCTATTTATCCTAAATAGATTGGGGGTGGGGGAGGGGAGGGGGGACAGTGGAAAGGGCAAGGAGAGGGCGACATTCATGACATGTGTACAGGAAAACCTTTTTCATCGGCATGTGCCCAGCTCAATGAGAAACAAAGCATTGTTGCATTATGTTCTGGGGAATGAAGTGAGGAAACTGGAATGCGTTTCAGTGCAAGGACATTTATTAAAGAATGATCACATTATCATTAAATTTGGAGCAGTTATGGGAAGGAACAAAGAGTAATCAGGATAAAAGCAAATACTGTGGATGCTGGAATCTGAAACAAAAGAGAAAATGCTGGAAAATCTCAGCAGGTCTGGCAGCATCTGTAGGGAGAGAAAAGAGCTAACGTTTTGAGTCCGATGACTCTTTGCCAAAGCTGTCGAATGATGCGAAGGATGAAATGAAACTGGGGACAGGGGAAAGAGTAATCAGGGATGAAGATGTTCAACTGTAAGTGAGCTAATTTCAGTGAGCTATAAACAAATCTGGCCCAGGTGAAATGGAAATAAATATTGGAAGACCTTCCAAGAGGAAATGTTTAGATACAGACTAGACACACCCCTGTGATAGAAAGGACATCCAAAAGGAGATAGAAAGGTCATCCAAAGCTTCAGCTTCCTGGATGACTAAATATATAGAAATTGAAATCAAACAAAAATTAATGATGATAATTCAGCTGATCCAATAATGGGATATGGGACATAACCTGGCAACATTGTTCCTTTTTGGCCAGCAAAATGGCAGAGTGAAGTTTAAATAATTGAGTGAAGGCATGTGCTGTGACTTCCTGGCAGTGTTGTACTTAGGGAGTCAGCTTTGTCTTCTTCTGGCACATATAGAGGAAGAGAGAAGTGACATGAGATGGCTCAGTGATAGTGAAGTGAGATGGATGCCCACCAAAGAAGAGAAAGTTTCTTTCAGAAAAGTTAGAGTTAGGTCCCTTCACACTGCAGGCTGAGGGTAACATGGTGAAGGCAAACATTAAGTTCTGAGGAACTTTGAGGCCATAGCTTCTTAATTTTAAAATCCTTCCCTTTACTTCTCTCTAGAATACATGTGTCTAACCTCTCAGACTCTCTTATCTATTACAGCAATTAAGCCTTTCACAGCAACTGAGTTAAAAGCTTTCCTCCTGTGCAAAAATGTCGTATTTTGAAGATTAATTAAGTTGCAGTGATCCTATAACCTATGAATTAAGATAGCTTGTGATCCTAATATGTGCTTAAAGATTTCCCAATCAGTGGCCAAATATTGCTACAATTTTGGCAAGCTGAAAAAGGTCATTGCTTAAGACATAATTGATTGTATGCTCCTGAGCAGCAATGGATTCCAAACAGAGGAGAAATCTGGCTGACAGCCCAACTGGTACATTTTAATTTTAATTTAATTTAATCCAAATGTCATCCTTATTCAACGTAAAGAAAATGAGTTTAGTCTTAGATGATTTAATATATTGGTTTCTTAGCATTTCTATTAACTCCTAACACAGTTCTGCTGCATCACATTTGGAAGCACAGCTGGAACTCTATTAAGAACCAGACACTACCCAAGTTATTTTGCGTGAATTGTGTGTATCCATAGCCTTCAGCATGTGCACTAGTTCATTACTGTATATGATCAATGTAAAATAGAAAATGATTGAAAACGGCAGTAAGTCAGTCTGCATCAGACAAGATAAAAGTTTAGTATCCTACCTTTACCACTTTGTTAGTTATACCTGAAGCATTGCACTTGCATAATGAAATATGATGAAGCATTAACCCATTTCCTTTCTTTCAACTGTTAACCAACCTGCTGTGAATTCCAGCATTTTTGACCTTGCAATAGAATTGATTTCAGGCAAGCGCATGGATCATTTAAGTCTGTACTGTACAGTGGCCACTCCTACCAATACTGCCATAGATAAATGCATCTGCAACAGGCAGATGAGGAGTCAGGTAGGTTTTTCCCGCGTGTTGGTTATCTTAGCATCTTCCGCAGACCCAGTACGACAGCCCTCAGGACTTGGGCAGCTCGTTCAGTAGTGGTGCTACTGAGCCACTCTTGCTAATGGCCATTAAAGTCCCTTTCCGAGAGTACAGTCTGTGCCTTTGCTACCTTCAGTGCTTCTTCCAAGTGATGATTCATGGCTGAGGGCTGTAGGTGGTGACCAGGAAGAAACTTCCTTGCACATCTTTGACCTGATGACATGAGACCTTTTGGGATCTGAAGTCAATGTTGAGGACAGAGCGTGCAGGAAGAAATTGATGGGGTGTGTAAGGCCTCGATAATCATGGGTGGCTTTAATCTACATGTAGATTGGGAAAATCAGACTGGTGGAAGTAGCTTGGAGAATGAGTTCACAGAGTGTTCGCAGAACATCTTCTCAGAGCAGTACATTCCAGAGCCAACCAGGGAGCAGGCGATCTAAGACCCACGCAGTGTGAAATGAGACAAGACTAATCAATAACCTCATGCTAAAGGAGCCTTTAAGCTGTTGGCAGTTTGAAAATCACTAGTTTTATTGTGACCATCATTTTGTAGTTTGAATTAATATGTTCTGAAGTATTTTCTGCTAAAATTGCCATTTTAATAAAAACTAAACCAGCATTATTGAAAACCAGCCAGATTAGTTAAGTGAACAGCCTTAACTGTGAGATAATTAAAGAATGAATAATTCATTAATAGATTGTTAGAAAAGCTGAAAATATAATTTGGAACACAAATGTTCATCACTTTTATAATTATAAACATATTGTTAACACTTGATTATTAATACCGACTCTTAAAGTGGGAATGAGATTATTGGCTGGGACTCTCTATTCTGGAGCCTATGTTCTCCCACAAGTGGAGTATCGCTACTGGTCTCCGCTGGTGCTGGAAGTGGGGCCCGGTATGTGAGTCTCACCCCTTTACCATGCTAATTTGTGCATGGGGAGAGCTTGCTGAATTCCATTGGAATTGGGGCATCGGGCCGTCATTTGGAGCAGGCTGCCCGTTACCGAGGTCTGGCAGCGAGCCCCCTTTCCCCCCCCCACCACGCAATGCAAATCCTACCCCCCGGCAGACAAGTAGGGGAACCTCCCCCTCCCCATCATGGGAATAACAGGTCACCCCCCCCCCACCCGCAGCACACATGCATGAGAGCAACCCAACCCCCAAATTACCCCCCCCAGACGTCCCCATCAGACTCCCAACAGATTCCCCCATCAGAACCCCCAACAGAGACCCCCATCAGGGATCCCTATCAGAGACTCCAGAAGAGACCTCATCCCTGCCTGAAAGCCGAAGAGCTGTCCAGGTAGTAGAGTGAAAGATCATTGCATTTTCACTTACCCTTCTTCAGCATCTGCTGCCTCAGACAAAAGTGTTTAAAGCAGCAGCTGTTACCAGTTTATTTTTTCTTTATTCGTTCATGAGATTATGAGATGTGGGCATCGCTGGCTGGGTCAGCATTTACTGCCCATCCCTAGGGGAATTTAAGAGTCAACCGCATTGCTGTGGGTCTGGAGTCACATGCAGACCAGACCAGGTAAGGATGGCAGATTTCCTTCCCTTAAAGACATTAGTGAACCAGATGGGTTTTTACGACAATTGACAATGGTTTGATGGTTATCATTCGACTTTTAATTACAGATTTTGATTGAATTCAAATTCCACCATCTGCCCTGGTGGGATTCAAACCTGGGTCCCCAGAGCATTTCTCTGGGACTCTGGATTAGTAGTCCAGTGACAATACCACTATGCCACTGCCTTCCTGGAAAGCCAAGTAGGCTTTCAAAGAGCTTCAAATCTGTTGACAGCCATTGAAATGCAAATTTTCCTTTCAAATACACAAAGCAATGCATTCTAGTAGCCAGTGATTGAGAGTTTTATTGGTCCAGACCCAGCTATTTAGGGGGTGTTTATTTATCTTTCCCTTAATGCTTGAATGCATCTCAAGTACCCTCCAGTAATGCTAACTACAATGTTTATAAAAACTCTTGCTCTGATTGACAGCTCCTCACCACATAAAAGTGCTTTCACTTTAACAGTCACTGAATAGATCCAGGTACAGCACCAGTTTTACTACTATGGAAGTCCAATACGTTACCTGTATTTAGACATAGGGGAAGATTTTTTTTGCTCCTGTTTTCAGAAGGGTTAGATTGGCAGCAAGAGCAGGAAATCCCGCAGAAGTCCCAAAACGAGATTAATGACGGTGGGAATTCCAGTTCCAATTCTTCCTGAAACCCAAAACTCCACACCCGTCAATAACATAATGAGAATGAACATCGGGATTCCCGTTTGAATAATTTAAATGTAATTATCAGGCCTTTACACCTGATATTCCACCTGATAGATTGCCCATTCAAGGCAGTTTGAGGAGTCACAACAGATCTCCCACAGTTTGTACCTGGCGAGCAAAATCTGCCAGAGGAGTTCAGGTGAGTTCTATGCTCAGGAGGGAGATGGTCCCAGTGCCGGGGAAGTGCCAGGGAGCAGTACCAGGGGCAATACCGGGAGCAGTACCTGGGGCAGCGCCCAGGGGCAGTGCCGTGTGTGTGTTCCGTGGGAAGTGGTGGGTGGGTGTTTGTGGGGAATGTTCGGTTACATGGGGGGAGTGTTCCATTGCATGGGTGGTGTTCCGTGGTGGGGGTGTTCTAGAACATAGAACATAGAACGATACAGCGCAGTACAGGCCCTTCGGCCCACGATGTTGCACCGAAACAAAAGCCATCTAAACTACACTATGCCATTATCATCCATATGTTTATCCAATAAACTTTTAAATGCCCTCAATGTTGGCGAGTTCACTACTGTAGCAGGTAGGGCATTCCACGGCCTCACTACTCTTTGCGTAAAGAACCTACCTCTGACCTCTGTCCTATATCTATTACCCCTCAGTTTAAAGCTATGTCCCCTCGTGCCAGCCATTTCCATCCGCGGGAGAAGGCTCTCACTGTCCACCCTATCTAACCCCCTGATCATTTTGTATGCCTCTATTAAGTCTCCTCTTAACCTTCTTCTCTCCAACGAAAACAACCTCAAGTCCATCAGCCTTTCCTCATAAGACTTTCCCTCCATACCAGGCAACATCCTGGTAAATCTCCTCTGCACCGCTCCAAAGCCTCCACGTCCTTCCTATAATGCGGTGACCAGAACTGTACGCAATACTCCAAATGCGGCCGTACCAGAGTTCTGTACAGCTGCAACATGACCTCCTGACTCCGGAACTCAATCCCTCTACCAATAAAGGCCAACACTCCATAGGCCCTCTTCACAACCCTATCAATCTGGGTGGCAACTTTCAGGGATCTATGTACATGGACACCTAGATCCCTCTGCTCATCCACACTTCCAAGAACTTTACCATTAGCCAAATATTCCGCATTCCTTCCAAAGTGAATCACCTCACACTTCTCTACATTAAACTCCATTTGCCACCTCTCAGCCCAGCTCTGCAGCTTACCTATATCCCTCTGTAACCTGCTACATCCTACCACACTATCGACAGCACCACCGACTTTAGTATCGTCTGCAAATTTACTCACCCACCGTTCTGCGCCTTCCTCTAGGTCATTGATAAAAATGACAAACAGCAACGGCCCCAGAACAGATCCTTGTGGTACTCCACTTGTAACTGAACTCCATTCTGAACATTTCCCATCAACCACCACCCTCTGTCTTCTTTCAGCTAGCCAATTTCTGATCCACATCTCTAAATCACCCTCAATCCCCAGCCTCCGTATTTTCTGCAATAGCCTACCGTGGGGAACCTTATCAAACGCTTTGCTGAAATCCATATACACCACATCAACTGCTCTACCCTCATCTACCTGTTCAGTCACCTTCTCAAAGAACTCGATAAGGTTTGTGAGGCATGACCTACCCTTCACAAAGCCATGCTGACTATCCCTGATCATATTATTCCTATCTAGATGATTATAAATCTTGTCTCTTATAATCCCCTCCAAGACTTTACCCACTACAGACGTGAGGCTCACCGGTCTATAGTTGCCGGGGTTGTCTCTGCTCCCCTTTTTGAACAAAGGGACCACATTTGCTATCCTCCAGTCCTCTGGCACTATTCCTGTAGCCAATGATGACATAAAAATCAAAGCCAAAGGTCCAGCAATCTCTTCCCTGGCCTCCCAGAGAATCCTAGGATAAATCCCATCAGGACCCGGGGACTTATCTATTTTCAGCCTGTCCAGAATTGCCAACACCTCTTCCCTACGTACCTCAATGCCATCTATTCTATTAGCCTGGGCCTCAGCATTCTCCTCCGCAACATTATCTTTTTCCTGAGTGAATACTGATGAAAAATATTCATTTAGTATCTCGCCTATCTCTTCAGACTCCACACACAACTTCCCATCCCTGTCCTTGACTGGTCCTACTCTTTCCCTAGTCATTCGCTTATTCCTGACATACCTATAGAAAGCTTTTGGGTTTTCCTTGATCCTACGTGCCAAATACTTCTCATGTCCCCTCCTTGCTCGTCTTAGCTCTCTCTTTAGATCCTTCCTCGCTACCTTGTAACTATCCATCGCCCCAACTGAAACTTCACACCTCATCTTCACATAGGCCTCCTTCTTCCTCTTAACAAGAGATTCCACTTCTTTGGTAAACCACGGTTCCCTCGCTCGACGCCTTCCTCCCTGCCTGACCGGTACATACTTATCAAGAACACGCAGTAGCTGATCCTTGAACTTGCTCCACTTATCCAGTGTGCCCAACACTTGCAGCCTATTTCTCCACCTTATCCCCCCCTAGTCACGTCTAATGGCATCATAATTGCCCTTCCCCCAGCTATAACTCTTGCCCTGCGGTGTATACTTATCCCTTTCCATCATTAACGTAAACGTCACCGAATTGTGGTCACTGTCCCCAAAGTGCTCTCCTACCTCCAAATCCAACACCTGGCCTGGTTCATTACCCAAAACCAAATCCAACGTGGCCTCGCCTCTTGTTGGCCTGTCAACATATTGTGTCAGGAAACCCTCCTGCACACACTGTACAAAAAATGACCCATCTAATGTACTCGAACTATATCTTTCCCAGTCAATATTTGGAAAGTTAAAGTCTCCCATAATAACTACCCTGTTACTTTCGCTCTTATCCAGGATCATCCTCGCCATCCTTTCCTCTACATCCCTAGAACTATTTGGAGGCCTATAGAAGACTCCCAACAGTGTGACCTCTCCTTTCATGTTTCTAACCTCAGCCCATACTACCTCGGGAGATGAGTCCCCATCTAGCATCCTCTACGCCACCGTTCTACTGCTCTTGACTAGCAGCGCCACACCTCCCCCTCTTTTGCCTCCTTCTCTGAGCTTACTAAAACACCTAAACCCCGGAACCTGCAACATCCATTCCTGTCCCTGCTCTATCCATGTCTCCGAAATGGCCACAACATTGAAGTCCCAGGTACCAACCCATGCTGCCAGTTCCCCTACCTTATTTTGTATACTCCTGGCATTGAAGTAGACACACTTCAAACCACCTACCTGAACACTGGCCCCCTCCTGCGACATCAAATCTGTGTTCCTGACCTCTATACTCTCATTCTCCCTTACCCTAAAACTACAATCCAGGTTCCCATGCCCCTGCTGCATTAGTTTAAACCCCCCCAAAGAGCAGTAACAAATCTTCCCCCCAGGATATTTGTGCCCCCCAGGTTCAGATGTCGACCATCCTGTCTGTAGAGGTCCCACCTTCCCCAGAAAGAGCCCCAGTTATCCAGAAATCTGAATCCCTCCCGACTGCACCATCCCTGGAGCCACGTGTTTAATTGCTCTCTCTCCCTATTCCTCATCTCACTATCACGTGGCACGGGCAACAACCCAGAGATAACAACTCGGTTTGTTCTAGTTCTGAGCTTCCACCCTAGCTCCCTTAAAGCCTGCCTGACATCCTTGTCCCCTTTCCTACCTATGTCGTTAGTGCCAATGTGGACCACGACTTGGGGCTGCTCCCCCTCCCCCCTAAGGACCCGGAAAACACGATCAAAGACATCACGTACCCTTGCACCTGGGAGGCAACATACCAAACGTGAGTCTCTCACGCTCCCACAAAATCTCCTATCTGTGCCCCTGACTATCGAGTCCCCAATTACTAATGCTCTGCTCCTCTCCCCCCTTCCCTTCTGAGCAACAGGGACAGACTCCGTGCCAGAGGCCCGTACCCCATGGCTTACCCCTGGTAAGTCGTTCCCCCCCCACAAGTATCCAAAGCGGTATACTTGTTTCTCAGGGGAACGACCGCAGGGGATCCCTGCACTGACTGCTTCTTCCCAGTCCCTCTTACAGTTACCCACCTATCTACAATCTTTGGTGTAACTAATTCCCTGAAGCTGCTATCTATGACCCCCTCTGCCTCCCGAATGATCCGAAGTTCTTCCAACTCCAGCTCCAGTTCCCTAACTGGGTCTTGGAAGAGCTGGAGATGGCAGCACTTCCTGCAGGTAAAATCAGCAGGGACACTAACGGCATCCCTCACCTCAAACATCCTGCAGGAGGAACATTGCACTCCCTTCCCTGCTATCCCTCTAACTTTCTACCAAGATCTGGCTCACAACTAAATTAAATTAAAAAAAATAAATAATAAAATATGGTACTTACCTCACTCCAATGGGTTTTAGGAGGAGGGCGGGCGGGAGACACTACACGTGTAGTGTCTCGGGTTTCCTCTCCACCAGAATTTATTGGTGAGGGTCTTCCCAGAAGTCCGCGGGCCGAACTTCCTGTTCCCGCCTTAAACACTAATTTTTTTTTTTTAAAACAGCAAAGAGGGACCGTAAACGGGACCAGGTAAGTGTTTACCGCTGAAATTGACTAGCCTGCTCCTGTGAAGGTCTCCCAGAAATCACTAACGCACTGCTCCCGCTGAAATCAACTGGCCTGCTCCTGCAAAGACAAGTGTTTTTAAAGGATACACTTACCTCCCAGAAATCACTTGCGCACTGCTCTCGCTGAAATTGACTAGCCTGCTCCGCTCCCGCTGAAATCGACTGGCCTGCTCCTGCAAAGACAAGTGTTTTTAAAGGATACACTTACCTCCCAGAAATTACTTGCGCACTGCTCCCGCTGAAATTGACTAGCCTGCTCCGCTCCCGCTGAAATCGACTGGCCTGCTCCTGCAAAGACAAGTGTTTTGAAAGGATACACTTACCTCCCAGAAATCACTTCTGTCAGGAGGATTTGGGGAGGGTTGTGTTCTTTGATGGGAGGAGGAGGTTCCGTGGAGGAGAGAGAGCGTCACGGGGTTTTCAGACTTTCAATCCAGCCCACTGCCCCCCTCCCCCGCGAACGAAAATCCAAACCTCTGGGCCTATTTTTTCCGGGTGATTTAATGGAGTCGGAAATTGTCGGACTCTATGACCCAACCCAGGAACAAAAGCAACTTCATTGTTACTTTTCTAAATCGTGTGTGCTTTTTTTAACCCAGCAATGCATGATGAAAATGTTGAGACAGAATAACCATTTCATATGAAGTGCTCTCGAAGGACCAGAGTCAAGTTTATAAGCAGACTTTTCAAATAAATGAAGGCAAACTGTACAGGTCTGTGGCAAAAATGACTGTGTGCAAGGTTTTTATTATGCCTCACCGGATTTAACGAACATTCGTAACTTACAACGCTTAAACAACTTACTATTTATATAAACAATTCTGTTTGTCCAGCACTGACAAAAGACTGTGCTTCCGAATGTGCTTCTGGACTTAGCATACACTTAAATGGAAATAGGGTCAACTAATAAATTAATACATTTTTCCTATTTGTGGTTGTATCTTAGGAAATAGATTCAGTGGATGATCAGTGAAGAACAAGTTCGTCATACAATTGTATGAAATGTTTATATTTTATTCCCATTTTGATGCTATTATTATAGCATTTAACATTACTTTATGTATTCTTCCAAAATAGAAATGGCGATAAATACAATGGGCGCGATTCTCCGATGCCGCGCCGTTTGGGAGAATCGCCTGGGGCGCCATTGTTTCACGCGACGCCGGTCCAACGTCCTCCCCGCGATGCACCCAAGCGGCGAGATCGGCATGGCACAGTCCGGTGAATCGCCCGGGACACCCAAAATGGCGATTCTCCGCCACCCCCGCTATTCTCAGGCCCGGATGGGTCGAAGTCCCAACGGCGTGAATCCAGTTCACGCCGTCGCCGTTCACACCTGCTATTTAAAGTCGCCAACTAGTCGTCCTGGCTGACGCTGAGCAGTGAGGAGGTGAGCGGACTGTTCCACAGCTCCTGGAGACTGGGTCGGCTTCCGTGAGAAGGCTGCGGTCAACGGGGGGGTGAGGGAGCGGAGTGCAGGTGGGAGGGGGGGTGAGGGAGAGTGTGCAGGTGGGTGGGGGGTGAGGGAGAGTGTGCAAGTGGGAGGGGGGTGAGGGAGCGGAGTGCAGGTGGGAGGGGGGTGAGGGAGCGGAGTGCAGGTGGGAGGGGGGGTGAGGGAAAGTGTGTAGGTGGGAGGGGGGTGAGGGAGAGTGTGCAGGTGGGAGGGGTGTGAGGGAGCGGAGTGCAGGTGGGAGGGGGGTGGGGGAGCGGAGTGCAGGTGGGAGGGGGTTGAGGGAGAGTGAGCAGGTGGGAGGGGGGGTGAGGGAGCGGAGTGCAGGTGGGAGGGGGGTGAGGGAGAGTGTGCAGGTGGGAGGGGGGTGAGGGTGCGGAGTGCAGGTGGGAGGGGGATGGGGGAGCGGAGTGCAGGTGGGAGGGGGGTGAGGGAGAGTGTGCAGGTGGGAGGGGGGTGGGGGAGCGGAGTGCAGGTGGGAGGGGGTGAGGGAGAGTGTGCAGGTGGGAGGGGGGTGAGGGAGAGTGTGCAGGTGGGAGGGGGTGAGGGAGAGTGTGCAGGTGGGTGGGGGGTGAGGGAGAATGTGCAGGTGGGAGGGGGGTGGGGGAGCGGAGTGCAGGTGGGAGGGGGTGAGGGAGAGTGTGCAGGTGGGAGGGGGTGAGGGAGAGTGTGCAGGTGGGTGGGGGGTGAGGGAGAATGTGCAGGTGGGAGGGGGGTGGGGGAGCGGAGTGCAGGTGGGAGGGGGGGTGAGGGAGAGTGTGCAGGTGGGTGGGGGCTGAGGGAGAGTGTGCAGGTGGGAGGGGGGTGAGGGAGCAAAGTGCAGGTGGGAGGGGGGTGAGGGAGCGGAGTGCAGGTGGGAGGGGGGGTGAGGGAGAGTGTGCAGGTGGGAGGGGGGTGAGGGAGTGGAGTGCAGGTGGGGGGGGGAGCGGAGTGCATGTGGGAGGGGGGTGAGGGAGAGTGAGCAGGTGGGAGGGGGGTGAGGGAGCGGAGTGCAGGTGGGAGGGGGGGTGAGGGAGTGGAGTGCAGGTGGGAGGGGGGGTGAGGGAGAGTGTGCAGATGGGTGGGGGCTGAGGGAGAGTGTGCAGGTGGGAGGGGGGTGAGGGAGAGTGTGCAGGTGGGAGGGGGGTGGGGGAGCGGAGTGCAGGTGGGAGGGGGTGAGGGAGAGTGTGCGGGTGGGAGGGGGGTGAGGGAGAGTGTGCAGGTGGGAGGGGGGGTGAGGGAGAATGTGCAGGTGGGAGGGGGGTGGGGGAGCGGAGTGCAGGTGGGAGGGGGGGTGAGGGAGAGTATGCAGGTGGGTGGGGGGTGAGGGAGGGTGTGCAGGTGGGAGGGGGGTGAGGGAGCAAAGTGCAGGTGGGAGGGGTGTGAGGGAGCGGAGTGCAGGTGGGAGGGGGGTGAGGGAGAGTGTGCAGGTGGGAGGGGGGTGAGGGAGCGGAGTGCAGGTGGGGGGGGTGAGGGAGTGGAGTGCAGGTGGGAGGGGGGGTGAGGGAGAGTCTGCAGATGGGTGGGGGCTGAGGGAGAGTGTGCAGGTGGGAGGGGGGGGTGAGGGAGCGGAGTGCAGGTGGGAGGGGGGGGTGAGGGAGAGTGTGCAGGTGGGAGGGAGGTGAGGGAGCAAAGTGCAGGTGGGAGGGGGGTGAGGGAGCGGAGTGCAGGTGGGAGGGGGTTGAGGGAGAGTGTGCAGGTGGGAGGGGGTTAGGGAGCGGAGTGCAGGTAGGAGGGGGGTGAGGGAGAGTGTGTAGGTGGGAGGGGGTGAGGGAGAGTGTGCAGGTGGGAGGGGGGTGAGGGAGAGTGTGTCGGTGGGAGGGGGTGAGGGAGAGTGTGCAGGTGGGAGGGGGTGAGGGAGAGTGAGCAGGTAGGAGGGGGGTGAGGGAGCAGAGTGCAGGTGGGAGGGGGGTGAGGGAGAGTGTGCAGGTGGGAGGGGGGTGGGGGTGCGGAGTGCAGGTGGGAGGGGGGGTGAGGGAGCGGAGTGCAGGTGGGAGGTGGGTGAGGGAGAGTGTGCAGGTGGGAGGGGGGTGAGGGAGAGTGTGCAGGTGGGAGGGGGGTGAGGGAGATTGTGCAGGTGGGAAGGGGACGGGGAGCGGAGTGCAGGTGTGAGAGGGGGTGAGGGAGATTGTGCAGGTGGGAAGGGGAGGGGGAGCGGAGTGCAGGTGGGAGGGGGGGGTGAGGGAGCGGAATGCAGGTGGGAGGGGGGGTGAGGGAGAGTGAGATGGTGGGAGGAGGGGTGAGGGAGAGTGTGCAGGTGGGAGGGGGGCGAGGGAGCGGAGTGCAGGTGGGAGGGGGTGAGGGAGAGTGTGCAGGTGGGAGGGGGGTGGGGGAGCGGAGTGCAGGTGGGAGGGGGGGTGAGGGAGAGTGTGCAGGTGGGTGGGGGGTGAGGGAGAGTGTGCAGGTGGGAGCGGGGTGAGGGAGCAAAGTGCAGGTGGGAGGGGGGTGAGGGAGCGGAGTGCAGGTGGGAGGGGGGGTGAGGGAGAGTGTGCAGGTGGGAGGGGGGTGAGGGAGCAGAGGGCAGGTGGGAGGGGGGTGAGGGAGTGGAGTGCAGGTGGGAGGGGGCTGAGGGAGAGTGTGCAGGTGGAAGGGGGGGTGAGGGAGCAGAGTGCAGGTGGGAGGGGGGGGAGCGGAGTGCAGGTGGGAGGGGGTGAGGGAGAGTGTGCAGGTGGGAGGGGGGGCGAGGGAGCGGAGTGCAGGTGGGAGGGGGTGAGGGAGAGTGTGCAGGTGGGAGGGGGTGGGGAGCGGAGAGCAGGTGGGAGGGGGGTGAGGGAGAGTGCAGGTGGGTGGGGGGTGAGGGAGAGTGTGCAGGTGGGAGCGGGGTGAGGGAGCAAAGTGCAGGTGGGAGGGGGGTGAGGGAGCGGAGTGCAGGTGGGAGGGGGGCGAGGGAGAGTGTGCAGGTGGGAGGGGGGTGAGGGAGCGGAGTGCAGGTGGGAGGGGGGTGAGGGAGCGGAGTGCAGGTGGGAGGGGGGTGAGGGAGAGTGTGCAGGTGGGAGGGGGGTTGAGGGAGCAGAGTGCAGGTGGGAGGGGGGAGCGGAGTGCAGGTGGGAGGGGGGTGAGGGAGAGTGAGCAGGTGGGAGGGCGGGTGAGGGAGCGGAGTGCAGGTGGGAGGGGGGTTGAGGGAGCGGAGTGCAGGTGGGAGGGGGGGTGAGGGAGAGTGTGCAGGTGGGTGGGGGCTGAGGGAGAGTGTGCAGGTGGGAGGGGGGTGAGAGAGCGGAGTGCAGGTGGGAGGGGGGGTGAGGGAGAGTGTGCAGGTGGGTGGGGGCTGAGGGAGAGTGTGCAGGTGGGAGGGGGGTGAGGGAGCGGAGTGCAGGTGGGAGGGGGGGTGAGGGAGAGTCTGCAGGTGGGAGGGGGGGGTGGGGGAGCGGAGTGCAGGTGGGAGGGGGGTGAGGGAGAGTGTGCAGGTGGGAGGGGGTGAGGGAGAGTGTGCAGGTGGGAGGGGGTGAGGGAGAGTGAGCAGGTGGGAGGGTTGGTGAGGGAGCAGAGTGCAGGTGGGAGGGGGATGAGGGAGAGTGTGCAGGTGGGAGGGGGGTGAGGGAGATTGTCGAGGTGGGAGAGGGGTGGGGGAGCGGAGTGCAGGTGGGAGAGGGGGTGAGGGAGAGTGTGCAGGTGGGAGGGGGGGTGAGGGAGCGGAATGCAGGTGGGAGGGGGGGTGAGGGAGCGGAGTGCAGGTGGGCGGGGGGTGAGGGAGAGTGTGCAGGTGGGAGGGGGGGTGAGGGAGCGGAGTGCAGGTGGGAGGGGGGTGAGGGAGAGTGTGCAGGTGGGAGGGGGGTGAGGGAGAATGTGCAGGTGGGAGGGGGTGAGGGAGCGGAGTGCAGGTGGGAGGGGGGTGAGGGAGAGTGTGGAGGTGGGAGGGGGGTGAGGGAGGGAGTGCAGGTGGGAGGGGGGTGAGGGAGAGTGTGCAGGTGGGTGGGGGGTGAGGGAGGGAGTGCAGGTGGGAGGGGGGGTGAGGGAGAGTGTGGATGGTATCGTCCATCCGCGGATGCCACATGTCAACCGCCCCGATATGGCAGGACGGTGACGAGGACACGGCCGCAGGTTGTCGTGTGGCTGATAGACACAGGCGACTGGCACACTGGTGAGGAGGACGGTGTGAACTGACCGTTGGACGCAGACAGTGACCAGATGTTAGGCTTGCTGCGTATCTGCAGTGCGACCAGGCCACCGGGGCGCACAGGTATCCCATGCAACCCGGCTGCCAAGGTGTGGAAGAACCTCCGTTTAACATGTCGTTTCTCTGCCCCCCACCACCCTCCTGCAGGTTACCATGTATGCCAACCAGACAGCGATGTTTACTGCCGTGGTTGGAGCCGCAGCTCTGGACTTTGCCATCCGGCAGCGTAGACTCAGACGGCCCACAGTGGCTGCAGATGCAGCGGTTGCCGGTGCAGCAGAGGGGATGGCCGCAGAGTGGCCCGTCGTTGCCGCGCAGGCCGCAGGCGCTCAGGTCCGGAATGTCCAGGGGGATGCCGAGGGGAACATTGACCCCCTGACGGCGAGGAATACAGAGGAAGTGCTTGGGGGGGAAGAGGAGGAGGAGGAGGAGGAGGAGGAGAAGGAGGATCCACTGATGGTGGTGCTAGCACGCCACAGGCATCCAGCAAGGCCTAGAGTGTACCGTGACAGAATGTCATTCGAGGCCCTAACGGACATCACATGCAGGAGGAGACCACGGTTCAGCAGGGAGATGGTCACACATATATGCCACCTCGTGGCGCACCTCGCACCATTTGGAACGGATGGAGGACACGCTATACCAGTCTCCGTCAAGGTGATGGTGGCCCTAAACTTTTACGCTACTGGTTCCTTCCAGGCGCCGAGCGGGGACCTATCCGGGATCTCACAGGCATCGGCCCACAGGTGCATCCGGGCCATGACCGACGCCTTGTACGCCATCGCGGACAGGTACGTAAAATTCCCCGAGGACCAAGCACAGCAGGAAGCACGGGCACGTGGATTCGCCAAGGTGGCCGGGATACCAATGGTCCAGGGTGTCATCGATGGTGTGCACGTCCCCATGCACCCACCTGCAGACAACAGGGAAGTGTTCAGAAACAGGAAGGGCACATACTCCATGAACATTCAGGTGGTGTGGGGCTGGTTGCTGGGCGACAGGGGCTGTCCGTTGAGGTCATGGCTGATGACGCCAATACGGAGGCCTCAGACCAACGCGGAGAGCCTATACAACGAGGCCCATGCAGCAACCAGGGGTGTGGTGGAGCGGTGCTTCGTCCTGCTGAAGATGCGATTCAGATGCCTGGACCGATCCGGAGGGGCCCTGCAGTACCGGCCCGACAGAGTCGGTCGCATAGTTGTGGTCTGCTGTGCGCTGCACAACATTGCCATGCAGAGGGGAGATGCACTGGTGGACTGATGCGACGGCACCGGAGTTAACGCAAACGAGAGGGATGGGGAAGAGGAGGATGCGGAGGAGGAGGATGATGGCGCGCATAAGGGTGGGGGGAGGGGCGCAGGACACAGACACTGCCCGGGTGCTGGTTACGTCCAGGAGGCTGCACGACGGCACCGTTGAGGACAGTGGGCACGCGACACATTGGTGGCCGCACGGTTCACGGGTGGGGTGGGATTCGCTGAACACTGCCACTTGCACCGTCAGTCCTGCACACGGGCACTACACAGCACCCACATTGGTGGCCCGGGTGTATGGTGGTGGTGGGTGCACAGTGTGAGGGGGGAGGGGAGCGAGGGTGCAGTGGCCAGAGTGTGAGGGGGGGAGGGGAGCGAGGGTGCAGTGGGCAATGTGTGAGGGAGACGATGACGGGTTGGGGGGGGGAGGTGAGGACATGCAGGGTTCTCTCACTTGCTTCTGCGCCTCCGACCTGGCATGTCGCGACCTCCCGAGTGACGGAGCCCCCAACGAGGTCCAGAGCCCTCTGCTCATGGACATTTATCGGGTGCAGCACAGGGGAACCCCCTCCGGTTCTCAAATGTTCGCGTTGGTTGTGAGCTGTCTTGTCCTGGGGTGGGGGGTATCATCAGGGCGTGCAGATATAAACTACATTTATGCTGGTTCAGGAGACAGCACGCCATGGCATCACTCCAGGGGTGGACCCGGGGCTCATGTGGGTCGAGTAAAACTTTGTGCACCCTGACCCCCCCAATACCCCCCCCGACCCCCCACCCCCCCCCTGATGCCCCAACCCCCCCGACCCCCCTGGCCCCCCACTACCCCCCCTGATGCCCCAACCCCCCCTGACCCCCCTGACCCCCCCCACCCCACTTTCCCCCCTCATGCCGGGGGGTGGGGGGGGCACCCGCATGACACTTACCCTGGCAGCCTGAGTGAGGTCGTGCAGCTTCTTTCGTCACTGCTCCCAGGTCCGGGGGATCTGCCCCACAGCACTGACATGGGTGCCAACCGCGCCTCACCGCGCTGGATGGCTGGTGATGCCCACGTCTTGGGCAGAGGGTGTCCCTTGTGTGCTCCACCTCATCCAGTAGGGTGTCTGAAATGCATGAATAGGAGTCAGCGATCCACACAGTTCTGGGTCAGTCCCATACTGACATTGAGGACCGTATAATTCAATCCTTCATATCCTGTTAATTTTCTTCTCTTTCTTGGGTTATCAATTTTTAACGCATCTCAAAGTTTTGTCGGTTTTCTCCAATCTCTCAATTTTGCCAGGTTTCTCCTCTCCCTCCATTTCACAATCCTGTCCAATTTCCCCCCTCTCTTTCGATACTGTCAACTTTCTCTCTCTTTCTTGATCCTATAATGTTCTTGTCAGATGGCCTGATTTATATTAGAAGCTAACGCTGTAAACGATTTCTGAACATTAACTGTGGGTCAGCTATATACAAAACGACAGATGAATAACAGTATGATCATGCACAAGCGATCTCTCTCTTGGGCAGAGGGTGTCTCTTCTGTGCTCCACCTCATCCAGTAGGGTGTCCAGGTCCGTGTCCCTGAACCTCGGTGCGGCTCGTCAGGGCTCAGCCATCTCTTCCTCCTTCTTCTACTCCGGGTCCTTCTGTGCGCGGATCGCGCCATTTATGATGCAGCGCCGCGTCATTCGGGCATCGCGCGGTGATGACGCAGCTTTCGCGACACCCGCCCCCCCCCCCCGAGTTTCTCGCGGCCCCGATCCTAGCCCATTTTTGGGCCCTGAATCGGTCGGGATCGGGGCCGTTTCGCGCCGTTGTGAACCTCGACGGCGTTCACGCCGGCGTGGGCACTTCGGCGCGGGAGCGGAGAATCGCGCCCAATGTTTGGAAGTTATGCTTTAGCATTCCTTCTCTCAAAGTATTAATAAGCTTTTTAATCTCCATGCGTTAATGTCTGCTACAACTGCAAAAATCAGAATCCTCGACTTCTCCCTAATTTGGAACTCTTGGTGAAGTGAGGTGTTCGCCGGGAGCAATGCTCAGGAATCCAACTCTTATATTATGTATCTTGTGATTGTGGCAATTAGAAACTTTATGGAGAAGGTGATCGTCAACAGTTTCACCATTCACGTCCAAAAGAGATTGGCAGTAGGATGTAAGGGCTACTGATGAGCTCACTGCTGCAATAGGAAGCTCACCATTACAGGCTTCGTACAGTAGATTATTGAGGTGAAAACTTTGAATAATTGGCCTGAATGGTATGCTCCTCCAGCAGCGGTATTTTTTGGGGTGGCGAGTGGCGGGAGGGGGGGGGGGGGGGGGGGCAGGGGGGCGATTGCAGGGATGTGATTCCCTCAGTGGGGGAAGACCAAAAAGAATCAGAGTTAGATCTCAGGTGGGAAGGGTGGGGGTGCGTGCCTCCCTCAGAAGCCTCCTTCTGCCTGGAGATATTTTTCCTTAAGGCCCATTGGCCAACAGGATTCCCATCTCCTCCATCTCCCCCCAGAGACCCCATCAACCCCTACTTGTGACATCCCAGGCCTTTTCAACTCTCCCCACCGAGTTAGTGTTACTACTGGACAGAAAGGTCCCAGAATGGAACCCTGGCTCAGAAGCTGGTAATGTTTTTCTATTTAAGAAAAAAAATGGAGGAACAGAGAACATGACTGCTAATTAGTTTTAACAACAAGAAAAATCATTAATTAAACATGAAAAGTTTTGTTCTGTTACAATAGTCCTTTACTCCCCCCCTTAATTCACCAGTGTACACAGTGTACACAGTTTTCAAAGATAACACCCACTCTGAAACCAAATGGCCATTGCTAAGCTACCAATCTGCCATGGATTTCTTCTAAAGGTTCCTCCAGATGATTGTCACATGAGTGTTTCCAAACTCCACTCCCAAAAAGATATGCTTTAAAATCTTTTTTCAAACAATACTTTCCATCCGCTGTTTTCATTAAGAATTTAGCTCTGGATTTTCTCAACAATCCTTTCAGGCTTCCTTTTACAAAAATGCTTTTACACAAACTCCGAGATCCAGCCATCGATTTCCACAGTTATTTTAAATAATGTTTCACAAACTCTTGTAAGATCTCCCAACTTCAGATATCTTTCTGGCCTCTCACGATCCAAATCCTTTCAGATCTCTGACTTACTGAACACTGTCCTGTTCTTGTCACTGTTCTTCTGTTCCTTTGACTTCAGCCTTCTTGGAAACTTCTGTTCATTTTTACAGTTCCCTTAGCTGTTCATTAAGTTTCTGGCACTAGTTCATTTCACCATAAACCCATGATATGGCTTTTCTTTTATAAAAGCTGAGAGAGATTTCCCACCTCTAGCTTCCTGTAACCAACTGTTGTGAATTCACTTAAAACTCATCTTACTATCCTACAGGTTCCCCTGGTTACTAAGCAACAACGTTTCCCTTCTCCAAGTTTTTATTTACTTTTAACACCACAACCTCTCTAAGCACAATAGAAGTACAGCTTGAACTGATCAACCCCCATACATGCAAAAAACTTTGTCTGACACAAATCTAACTAGAGTTTTACTTTTCTTACATAGAAGCATTAAATCAAACACATGTAAATCCATATCTTATTTCTAATATTTAACAGTACAAATAACTTAAAATTATCTCTGTTTTCCTGACACTGACCATGTCTTTCGGCTACGGCACTTAGGCTGAGAAATGTTGGTGTGGTTCCTCTGCTGCCCACTGCAGTGCTATTCATCAATATGTAATTATCATGCAGGTCTTGGTCAGGTACCCGGGCAGCAGCTTTGATTCGTACATACTCAGGAACTCCCGGGTGCCAGAAACGTTCACTGGACCTGATGGTTTAAGAGATTGTGCTGGATGACACTGCTTTTCATTGGCCGATTTGTGTATTATTTACAGTCCTGAAATGCATGAATAGGAGTCAGCGATCCACACAGTTCTGGGTCAGACCCATACTGACATTGAGGACCGTATAATTCAATCCTTCATATCCTGTTAATTTTCTTCTCTTTCTTGGGTTATCAATTTTTAACGCATCTCAAAGTTTTGTCGGTTTTCTCCAATCTCTCAATTTTGCCAGGTTTCTCCTCTCCCTCCATTTCACAATCCTGTCCAATTTCCCCCCTCTCTTTCGATACTGTCAACTTTCTCTCTCTTTCTTGATCCTATAATGTTCTTGTCAGATGGCCTGATTTATATTAGAAGCTAACGCTATAAACGATTTCTGAACATTAACTGTGGGTCAGCTATATACAAAACGACAGATGAATAACAGTATGATCATGCACAAGCGATCTCTCTCTTCCAGCTCGACAGTCAGTCTGAGGTCACCTGACTCTAATATTCACTTATATACTAATGAGACTCCTAGTGGTCTTTCGGTGAACTACAATACAACTATGATATCATCACAAACAATGCCAGTTTTCCCTCCTCTCCCTCTCTCTCTCAATCCTGTTAGTTTACTCTCCTCTCTCAGATACCTGCCTGTTTTTTCTCCTCTCTCTCGACCTTGTCAGTTTTTTCTCCTCTCTCTTGATCCTGTCGTTTTCTCTCCTCGCTATCTCTCTTGGTCCTGTCAGTTTTCTCTCCTCTTCTCAAACCTGTCTGTTTCCTCTCCTCTCTCTCAATACGGGACTTCTTACAGTTTCCTTCATAGAACGATACAGCGCAGTACAGGCCCTTCGGCCCACGAAGTTGCACCGAAACAAAAGCCATCTAACCTACACTATGCCATTATCATCCATATGTTTATCCAATAAACTTTTAAATGCCCTCAGTGTTGACGAGTTCACTACTGTTGCAGGTAGGGCATTCCACGGCCTCACTACTCTTTGCGTAAAGAACCTACCTCTGACCTCTGTCCTATATTTATTACCCCTCAGTTTAAAGCTATGTCCCCTCGTGCCAGCCATTTCCATCCGCGGGAGAAGGCTCTCACTGTCCACCCTATCTAACCCCCTGATCATTTTGTGTGCGTTAAAGCTGGAATGAATCTTTCCAGTGCATTAAATTGAACAAGGTAATCAGTGAAAATAAATACAACCAAGCCAAGATAAGCACTAGAACTGAGACAAAATGTACAAGAAAGTTTTCAAAGCATACATAAGCAGGGGCCAGGAAATGTAAGTGTAAATTCAGTGAATCCAAGCTCTCAGTGTTCCATCATTGAAATGCAGCAGAGGGCAGAGAACTAGACCACACTGCTGTCTGCACAGTACTCAGGTCAAGTTTGAGTCAACGCTGGGAGCTGTGGGTTACTGAATTTACCTGAGTGACTGTGTTTACTGATTCCGTATTCACACAATACGCTCAGGGTGACCTTCAGGCATTCCAAGCTCAAATCATAGCAAGGTGGTGCCAGGCTGCAGGGATCGAACAATATGGAAAATCCGACCACTCTGTTTCATTCTGAATAGTGGCAAGATCTGTCAGTAGTTTAGTGGGTAGATCGACGATGTAATGGTGTACTAGCTGAATTACTGAGACTAGATTAATCACAGATTCAATCCCTGTACTGAGCTGGGCTAACAGCTTACATACTCCTGGAATAGAGGGTGAGAATAAAAAATAAAAAAGGATTCCTAGGACCTCTGCGGTTGTTCCACCTATGACTCTTTTCCATGGGTCAATTATCACGTCAGCCCTTCCAGCAGGACTTCTGCTTCCAGGAGTGTACTCACCCAATGGCTGGATTCACAATCTCAGAAATTCTGCTGTGGCATCACTACTCACAGCAACAAAATAAGTGGCTGGACAGTTAAAGGGGTAGAGAGGCCCAAAGATTGGCAGACAACAAAGCCTACAAGAGAAGGTAAATGAGAAGTACCTGAATGATCATGTTCACTCCAGTGTGAGAGAGCAGGAAAATCTATGGATGACGGCATTCAATGTGGGAAAGAGTGATTCATTTGAGATACAAAAAAGACAAATCAGAATATTTTCTTAATGGCGAGAGACTAAGAACTGTGGAAGGGCAAAACGATTTAGGTATCCGTGTACATAAATTGCCAAATGATAGTGCTTAGTTATGAAATGTAATCGAAAATGCGAATGAAATGTTTGGCCTTTATTTCAGGAGATTCAGATTCAAAGGTGACGCTTCAGTTCTTCCAATGGAAAGTTCAAACATGGTTCAGTGCTGGGAACTTCATTAGCTGAACCTACATGAACCTTAGTTACACCCTATTTTAAGTAATCTGTTCAGATTGAGAAACAGAATCACAGGAAAGTTATGTTGGCCATGAAGTGGGTACGGAGCAGATTCACCAGATTGATACCAGTGCCTGAGGACAGATTCTATCAGTTTGGTTTGTCTTCACTTAAATTTGAAAGGATGAGAAATTATCTAATTATGATGAACTGTTTGACATGAGAAAAGTATTCAGCGGGATTGGTAGAGAAATTGTGGGCGGTGTTTAGTTTGTTCAGTGGAGGGAAGATCCAGTGGGTGTTGCTTTCCTCTGGGAGGGCCGGTTCTACTTGGGTTCCATCAGTCTCTTAGCTGGACAATGACAGGCCTTCCACTCGATCAAAGCAGCCACCATATCTTACTGTTGTTGCTGGTTCTCCAGGTTTCAGAACCTCTCCAATACCTGCCCAAGGGATCTATCTCAATGAAAGAACTTGAATAATGATTACCAGCAGCTGATCAAACATGAATAGCATCACAACCAAGTTGAAATCTCTCCTTGCCAGATATCTGCTTCTCTGGTAAATAATAATGAAGAGCAATAATCTTTCTTTTTCATCCAGTTGGGTGGAAAATCCAAACCCGAGGGTTACTGACTAATCGAGAATAGTTGCTCACCCGGACAAGCATCATGAGCGAGTGGTGGCTGCTGCCGGTAATGCATTGAGATCTTCACAAAGGATTGTAGCGCACAAAGACTCACGAGAGACGAATAGAGATGAAGTCGATGAGGCTTTATTAAGCGTGACTTGTTCCCCGCAGTTCAGTAACAGACTGGCCTGCGGGGGAGAACTCCTGGTTCTTATACTCCGCCTTCAGGGCGAAGCTAGAGGTCATCAGCCAACCAGGACCCGGGATCTGTCAGCCAATGACATCACGGCTTCACAGTCCCACATGACCCCTAATGCATACTACCACATTCACCCCTTGTTAAAAATGAACCCGGGGGGTGGTGCTTCGCATGGTGGTAGGGGTTTACAAGGCTGGTCCTGGGAGGAAAACTTTTGCATGTCATCACAGTATGTACAGGGTGTTTTTTTGTTTTGCACTATTTACAGTAGTCGTAAGGGGGAAAAGAAAAAAAAGTTCTCGTTAAAGTCCACAACATTGTAGTGTTACATCGATGCCACGAGTCGGTCGGGCGGTCTGGTCGTCCTTGTCGATCGCCTCGGCCCCGGTGGTGGTGCTTGTTCCAGTGTTGTCGTCTCCGGGAGCCTTACGGTTTCTGCTTCAGCTTCACTTCTGGTCGGACCTGGGAGGAGGACCGATCCTCCCGGGAAGGGGGCGGTGGCGGGGTGCGCCGGTGGCAGGGAGGGGGTGATTGGTGTCAGGGGGGTGTGCGTGTTGCCGGCGGGCGCCAGATCTCGCAGGGAGACCGTGTCCTGTCGGCCGTCGGGGTACTCCACGTAAGCGTACTGCGGGTTCGCGTGGAGGAGGTGAACCCTCTCGACCAACGGGTCCGACCTGTGCGCCCGCACATGTTTTCGGAGCAAGATGGGTCCTGGGACCGCCAGCCAGGTCGGCAGCGACGTTCCAGAGGAGGACTTCCTGGGGAAGACAAGGAGGCGCTCATGAGGCGTTTGGTTAGTGCTAGTACACAATAGCGACCGGATGGAGTGGAGAGCGTCCGGGAGGACCTCCTGCCACCGTGAAACTGGGAGGTCCCTGGACCGTAGGGCCAGTAGGACGGTCTTCCAGACCGTGCCGTTCTCCCTCTCTACTTGCCCGTTCCCCCGGGGGTTGTAGCTGGTCGTCTTGCTCGAGGCTATACCGTTGCTGAGCAGGAACTGGCGCAGCTCGTCACTCATGAAGGAGGACCCCCTGTCGCTGTGGACGTATGCGGGGCAACCGAACAGTGTGAATATGGTGTTAAGGGCTTTAATGACTGTGGCCGCTGTCATGTCAGGGCAGGGGATGGCGAAGGGGAAACGGGAGTACTCGTCCACCACATTCAGGAAGTATGTGTTGCGGTCGGTGGAGGGGAGGGGCCCTTTGAAATCCAGACTAAGGCGTTCAAAGGGACGGGAAGCCTTGATCAGGTGCGCACCATCCGGCCTGAAAAAGTGCGGTTTGCACTCTGCGCAGATGTGGCAGTTCCTTGTGACTGTATGGACCTCCTCCACAGAGTAGGGGAGGTTGCGGGACTTTATAAAGTAGTAGAACCGAGTGACCCCCGGGTGGCAGAGGTCCTCGTGGAGGGTTTGGAGGCGGTTAATTTGTACGTTGGCACATGTGCCGCGGGATAGGGCATCGGACGGCTCGTTCAGCTTTCCGGGACGGTACAGGATCTCATAGTTGAAGGTGGAGAGCTCGATCCTCCACCTTAAGATCTTGTCGTTTTTAATTTTGCCCCGCTGTGCATTATCGAACATGAAGGCTACCGACCGTTGGTCCGTGAGGAGAGTGAATCTCCTGCCGGCCAGGTAATGCCTCCAATGTCGCACAGCTTCCACTATGACTTGGGCTCCCTTTTCCACTGAGGAGTGGCGGATTTCTGAAGCGTGGAGGGTTCGGGAGAAAAAAGCCACGGGTCTGCCCGCTTGGTTAAGGGTGGCTGCTAGAGCTACATCGGAGGCGTCGCTCTCGACCTGGAAGGGGAGGGACTCGTCGATGGCGCGCATCGTGGCCTTTGCGATATCCGCTTTGATGCGGCTGAAGGCCTGGCAAGCCTCTGTCGACAGAGGGAAGGTCGTGGTCTGTATTAGGGGGCGGGCCTTGTCTGCATACTGGGGGACCCACTGGGCGTAATATGAAAAGAACCCCAGGCAGCATTTTAGGGCTTTGGAGCAGTGAGGGAGGGGAAATTCCATGAGGGGGCGCATGCGTTCGGGGTCGGGGCCTATTATCCCATTGCGCACTACATATCCCAAGATGGCTAGCCGGTTTGTGCTAAAAACGCACTTGTCCTCGTTGTATATGAGGTTCAAGGCTTTAGCGGTCTGGAGGAATTTTTGGAGGTTGGCGTCGTGGTCCTGCTGATCGTGGCCGCAGATGGTTACGTTGTCGAGATATGGGAACGTGGCCTGCAACCCGTGTTGATCAACCATTCAGTTCATCTCTCGTTGGAAGACCGAGACCCCGTTTGTGACGCCAAATGGGACCCTTAGGAAGTGGTATAATCGCCCGTCTGCCTCGAAGGCTGTGTACTTGCGGTCACTTGGGCGGATGGGGAGCTGATGGTAGGCGGACTTGAGGTCCACGGTGGAGAAGACCTTATATTGGGCAATCCGATTGACCATGTCGGATATGCGGGGGAGAGGGTACGCATCTAGTTGTGTGTACCTGTTGATGGTCTGGCTATAGTCTATGACCATCCTTTGCTTCTCCCCTGTCTTTACTACTACCACCTGTGCTCTCCAGGGACTATTGCTGGCCTGGATTATGCCTTCCTTCAGTAGCCGCTGGACTTCGGACCGAATGAATGTCCGGTCCTGGGCGCTGTACCGTCTGCTCCTAGTGGCAACGGGTTTGCAATCCGGGGTGAGGTTTGCAAACAAGGATGGGGGCTCAACCTTGAGGGTTGCGAGGCCGCAGATAGTGAGTGGGGGTATTGGGCCACCGAATTGGAAGGTTAGGCTCTGCAGATTGCACTGGAAGTCTAATCCCAGTAATGTGGGCGCGCAGAGTTGGGGAAGGACGTAGAGCCTGTAGTCTTTAAACTCCCTCCCTTGCACCATTAGGGTCACTATGCAGAAGCCTTTAATCTGTACGGAGTGGGATCCTGCAGCTAGGGAAATCTTTTGCGCACTGGGACGGATGGTCAAAAAACAGCGTCCTACCGTGTCGGGGTGGATGAAGCTTTCTGTGCTCCCGGAGTCGACCAGGCATGGTGTCTCGTGCCCGTTTATCAGCACCGTTGTTGTCGTTGTCTGGAGCGTCCGGGGCCGTGCTTGGTCCAGCGTCATTGAGGCCAGGCGTGATCGTAGTGCTTGAGCGTCTTCCTCGAACCCCATGGAGCCGTCGACACTGGGGTCCGTTGTTGCCGTCCAAGATGGCGGCGGGGGTAAACAAAATGGCCGCCCCCATGCATCGCACATGGCTGGGGGGTCACAAGATGGTGGCGGGGGTGGACAAAATGGCCGCCCCCATGCGTCGCACAGGTCTGGGGGATCCCAAGATGGCGGCGCCCCTCCTCCCCTCGTGGTGGCCGGGACCCAAAATGGCGGCGCCTGCGGGTCGCACATGGGGCGCTGGGGGGGTTGGGGAGCGTTAGAAACGCGCAGGACACCTTGTTCTCCGGGGACAGCGGTGGCCGGGACCCAAAATGGTTGCGCCTGCGGGTCGTACATGGGGCGCTGGGGGGGGTTGGGGAGCGTTAGAAACGCGCAGGACTCCTTGTTCTCCGGGGACAGCGGCGACCTCCCGGGACCGGCACACAGCCGCGAAATGGCCCTTTTTCCCGCAGCTCTTACAAATCGCTGCGCGGGCCGGGCAGCGCTGCCGGGGGTGTTTCACCTGGCCGCAGAAATAGCAGCGGGCTCCCCCGGGACAACTTGGCGTCTGAACCGCGCAAGCCTGTGGGGTGGGGGGGGGGGGTTTGTCGGGACGGGGGTCCACGGAGCCCAAGGGGCTGCCGCGCGGTCGGGGCCGTAGGCGCGGGCGTTTCGCGCGGCCATATCCAGGGAGGCTGCAAGGGCCCGTGCCTCTGAGAGTCCAAGCGACTCTTTTTCTAAAAGTCTTTGGCGGATTTGGGAAGAGTTCATACCAGCCACAAAAGCATCGCGCATTAACATGTCCGTGTGTTCAATCGCCTTTACCGGCGGGCAGCTGCAGGCCCGTCCCAAAATTAGCAGCGCGGCGTAGAATTCATCTATCGATTCTCCGGGACTTTGCCGTCTCGTTGCGAGTTGGTAGCGTGCGTAGATCTGGTTCACTGGGCGAACATAGATGCTCTTTAGTGCTGCGAACGCCGTCTGGAAATCCTCTGCGTCTTCAATGAGAGGGAAAATTTTCGGGCTTACCCTCGAGTGCAGGACCTGTAGTTTCTGGTCTTCTGTGACCCGGCCGGGGGCCGTTCTGAGGTAGGCCTCGAATCAAGTCTGCCAGTGTTTGAAAACTGCTGCTCAGTTCACTGCGTGGGGGCTGATCCTCAGGCATTCCGGGATGATCCTGAGCTCCATAGTCCTTTAAGCACGCTTAATAAATTGTAGCGCACAAAGACTCACGAGAGACGAATAGAGATGAAGACGATGAGGCTTTATTAAGCGTGACTTGTTCCCCGCAGTTCAGTAACAGACTGGCCTGCGGGGGAGAACTCCTGGTTCTTATACTCCGCCTTCAGGGCGGAGCTAGAGGTCAACAGCCAACCAGGACCCGGGATCTGTCAGCCAATGACATCACGGCTTCACAGTCCCACATGACCCCTAATGCATACTACCACAAGGATCAACACTGGTTGCCTGGAGACAGGGTTGGGGTGGGGGTGGGGGTCATGGAAAAGATGTTGCTGGTGTCTCGAGGGGGACGTGATAGCGATCAGATGCAAGGTCAGTTGGTTGGCTTTCACCGGCTATGCCTCTCCACGCCCTCTGCTTCCCAATGCTGGGTCCCTTGATGCACGGAATGTCTGTGAACAAGGATTTCCCCCAAACCAGTCTGCAAGTAAACCTGACAGATCAACCACGCTAAAAGCATTTTATATGGCAGGATGCCGGAATCTGAAACAAAAACAGAAAATGCTGGATAATTTCAGCAGGTCTGACAGCATCTCTGGAGAGAGAACAGACTAACGTTTTGAGTCTGGATGACTTTTGTCAAAGCTAGAGAGAACTGGAAATAGGACCAGATTTATACTATTGGGGGGGTATGTGGAGCAGGGGGCAGGATAGAGGGTCAGCGACAGGTGGTGATTAACAAAGATGTTGTTGACAGAAAGACAAAGGAAATGTGATGGTGGAGGTAATGACTAAGAAGCATGCTGATAATGCCACATTAAGAGATCATAATGTGTTAATGGCAGGGCAGAGGTAAGCAATGTGCCAAACGACAAGTAGGAACAGGGCACAGATGGCCCTAGAGGGGTATGTTCTATGTTCTAACTGTGAGGGAAAAACCGATCGATGGAAGAAATGAAAATAAATGGATAGAAATTGATCAACATGTTCTTATTAAATGATGGATCTGGCTTGAGGGGCCGAATGGTCTACTTCCACTCCTATTTTCTACGTTCCTGCGCCAACTATAATCCCTGGAGCGAATAACAAAGTTGTGGTTGTTTGCTGTGTCATCCACAACATTACTATCGTGAGGGCACAGAGATCAGTCAGCCGACATCTGGAGGCCACCTTAGTGGTAGGAGGAGGCGGAAGAGTTGGAGGCAGGGAGGAGGTTTCTGGGATCCCTTCATTCTGGATGGATTGTCCGTTGTGCCTGTTCAGGAAGACTGTTGGACTGCTGCTTGCCTCTTTGTGCATTGAGATCTACAGCCATAATGGTGGAAATCCAAGCTAATCCAAGGTAATGTTCTGTGGACCTGGCAGATGGTGGAATCTATAGTCAATAAAACAAAATCTGGATTAACCAAGAACTGTCAGCATGGTTTTTTGAATTTTTCGAAGAGGCGACCAGATGTGTAGGTGAGGGCAATGCATTTGATGTAGAATCATAGAATATACCATGCAGAAGGAGGACATTTGGCACATCGAGTCTGCACCAGCCCTTGGAAAGAGCAACCTACTTAAGCCCACGCCTCCACTCTATCCCCAAACCCAGTAACGCCACCCAACTGTTTGGACACTAAGGGGCAATTTATCATGGCCAATCCACCTAACCTGCACATCTTTGGACTGTGGGAGGAAACCGGTGCACCCGGAGGAAACCCACGCATACACGGGGAGAAAGTGTAAAACTCCAGCCAGACAGTCACCCGAGGCCGGAATTGAACCCGGGTGCCTGGAGCTGTGAGGCAGCAGTGCTAACCACCATGCCACCCATAGTCTACTGGACTTCATCAAGGCTTTTGATAAGGTCCCACATGGGAGACTTACAGTAAAGATAAGGGCCCATGAGGTCCAAGGAAATTTGGATCCAGAATTGACTGAGTGTCAGAAAGCAGAGGGTGATCATAGATTATCTTAGAATTTACAGTGCAGAAGGAGGCCATTCAGCCCATCGAGTCTGCACCGGCTCTTGGAAAGAGCACCCTGCCCAAGGTCAACACTTCCACCTCCTATCCCCATAACCCAGTAACCCCACCCAACATTAAGGGCAATTTTGGACACTAAGGGCAATTTATCATAGCCAATCCACCTAACCTGCACATCTTTGGACTGTGGGAGGAAACCGGAGCACCCGGAGGAAACCCACGCACACATGGGGAGGATGTGCAGACTCCGCACAGACAGTGACCCAAGCCGGAATCGAACCTGGGACCCTGAAGCTGTGAAGCAATTGTGCTATCCACAATGCTACCGTGCTGCCCAATGGTAGAGGGGTGCTTTTCTGACTGGAAGCCTGTGTCCAGTGGGGCCCAGCAGGGACCAGTGTTTGGGCCCTTGCCATTTGTGGTTTATATAAATGACTTAGACATGAATGTCGGAGGGTTGATCAGTAAGTTTGCGGGGTGATAAATAGTGAGGAGGATAGCCTTAGATTACAGGAGGATATAGATGAGCTGGTCAGATGAGCTGATCAGTGGGAAATTGAATTCAATCTGGATAAGTGTGAGGTGGTGCACTTGAGCAGAACAAGCAATGCAAAGGAATACATGATAAACAGCAGGACCTGGGAAGCACCGAGGATCAGAGGGACCTTGATGCGCATGTACAGCGGTCCCTTAAGCTAGCAGGGCAGATGGATACTTGCTTAGGGATGGGCAACAAATGCTGGCCCAGTCAGCGATGCCCAAATCCCATGAATGTAGAATATTTGTTTTTAATGCTGCCCTATGCTGTATCAAGGTTGGGTGTGCAATGCAATCATGGGGTTGTCCACCAATTCCAAGATGGCGATAATGAGGTCCAGCTTCTTCAAACTGTCCAATGCCACTTTGCAGCCAGGCTGCTCCATACTCCATGAGAGTGACAAAAGACTGTCTGGGAGGCCTGTCAATGCAATAAGGAGCTCAGTGTTCATGCTGATCACCTGCAGCTGAACCCATGTATGACATTGCCCTCTGATGAACTGTGACATTAAATTATGCTCTTCCCTTGGTCTGACTACAGCCAACACGATCAGTGATTCACCAGGTGCAGATACTGACTCCAAACTACTCTCTCCAGTAGATGCTGTGCCAATATTTAAGCTGATCACTGCTGGTGTCAGGTCAAGTGGCTGTGCTTTGGGCAGCATGGTGGTGCAGCGGTTAGCACTGCTGCTTCATAGTGCCGAGGACCCAGGTTCAATCCCGGTCCCAGGTCACTGTCTGTGTGGAGTATATGCATTCTCCTCGTGTCTGCGTGGGTCTCACCCATACAACCCAAAAAATCATGCAGGTTAGGTGAATTGGCCACACTAAATTGCCCCTTAATTGGGTCCCAAAAGAATTGCATCATCTAAATTTATGATATATTTTTTTTAAGTGGCTGTGCTTCTTTGTCAGTGGTGTGGTGTTGCTCTCGCCCTTTCTCCTTGCTTTTACTCCCGGCTATTCTCGGATGGCTGAACGCAGAAAATTAGAAGGTGATGATTGCAGCTGTGAGGACACTGCAGCTTGCACTTCATATGACAAAGCAGGATGATGTTGAGGCAGGAGTTAGAAGGGTGGTCAAGCCATCCTCCATGTTCTCAATGGTGCCAGTTGGAACGGGCTACAGCTGGCACCATGTTGAGGAACCATTGCCACCAAAGAACTCAGATGATGCAAATGTGGCTGACTCCCCCCACGAATACTCTGTTACTGGCAGGTATGGGCAAGTCTGGAAAGAGAGGGAAGAATGTCATTGAGGGTGTTTGGTTGTTATTCTTGACAAAGCTGAATAGCTAAGGGTTTTTGGAGGTAGAGAGAGTTCGATCTGAGGCTTAGAAGCTATGTGGGCTTGAAGTGGAGTATCTGAATTTTAGGCCTGAGTCTTGACTGCTCAGATCCACTGCTGGGTGAGTGATGGGAGTGTGGAATATTGAGCAATGTGAGAGGTCAATAATGCAGTGGGAATAGATACATTTGTTGACCATGACTACCTGCCTGAGGTGTCTGAACCTCTTGTGGCCCTGTGACCAGCATCTCTGGTCCAGGCTCTGAGAGTGGAGTTCCCTGGCCACCTGCTCCCTCTTTGATGGTCTCCTGCCCCTTCCACAGAAACATGGTCTCTCTCCTCCTGTAGTCCTGTAGACTGAGGCTTCCAGTACCGTTTCCATGAACCTGGGAGCCCTCCCTCTTCCCTGATGCTCTGTTAGACTTCAGTCAGTTAGTCCCGTGCTGAAGTATTATGTATTTTCTTAAGCAGCCCCTCGGAGTCGAGGATGACTTGCTTCCACACTAAAAATGTGTTCTCAGGTGACTGAGGAATCCATACTCAAAAATCAAAGGCGCCTACCGTTCCATTCCCCGACCGCACTTTGGGAAATCAGACCATAAGACGGTGCTCCTTCCCCGGCATACAAGCAGAAACTCAAGCGGGAGAATCCAACTAAGAAGGTCATGCAGTGCTGGTCCGAGGAAACAGAAGAGCTCTTCCGTGACTGCTTAGAGACAGTGGACTGGTCCATATTTATAGAACTCAGTGACCAACTTAAATGAGTATGCCGCCACCGTCACAGACTTCATCAGCAAATATGTGGATGACTGCGTGCCAAAGAAAGCAGTACGTACGTTCCCCAACCGGAAACCATGGCTCAGTCGTGAGATTGACACCCTACTGAAGGACAGATCTGAGGCATTCAAGTCAGATGACCCTGACCTATACAAGAAATCCAGGTACGACCTCCGCAAAGCCATCTGAGATGCCAAGAGAGAATATCAAACCCAGCTGGAGTCACAGACTCTCGGCAGTTGTGGCAAGAACTAAACAACATAACGGGCTACAAAGCGAAGCTGAACAGTATCTCCAGCAGCAGCGCACCCCTCCCCGATGAACTCAATGCATTCTATGCTCGGTTCGAACAGGTAACCAACAATCCGCTGTCGAGTACCCCAGCGGCTCATAACTCACCCATACCCACCATCACACCTTCCGAAGTCGGATCGGCCTTCTTGAAAGTGAACCCTCGGAAGGCGACAGGCCCGGACGGGATCCCTGGTTATGCACTCAGAGTCTGCGCAGACCAGCTGGCAGAGGTGTTCGCGGACGTCTTTAACCTGTCTCTACTCCACTCGGAGGTCCCCACCTGCTTCAAGAAGACCACCATCATATCGGTGCCAAAGAAGAACCAGGCAACATGCCTCAATGACTACCCTCCGGTGGCCCTGACTTCAGTCGTAATAAAGTGCTTCGAGAGGTTAATCATGAAGCTCATCACCTCCATACTCCCAGAACGCCTTGATCCACTGCAATTCGCATACTGTTGCAATCGGTCCACAGCAGACGACATTTCCCTGGCCCTACACTCAGCCCTAGAGCATCTCGACAATAAGGACTCCTACATCAGACTCCTATTTATTGACTAAAGCTCCGCCTTCAACACCATAATCCCAGCAAAGCTCATATCAAAGTTCCAAAACCTAGGACTTGCCTCCCCACTCTGCAACTGGATCCTGGATTTTCTGACCAACAGACCACAATCAGGAAGAATAAACAACAACACCTCCTCCACAATAGTCCTCAATACCAGGGCCCTCAAGGTTGCGAACTTAGCCCCCTACTCTACCCCCTGTACACACACGACTGCGTGGCAAAATTTGGTTCCAACTCCATCTACAAGTTTGCTGATGATACAACCATAGTGGGCCGGACCTCGAATAATGACGAGTCAGAATACAGACGGGAGATAGAGGACCTAGTGGCGTGGTGCAGCGACAACAATCTCTCCCTCAATGCCAGCAAAACTAAAGAGCTGGTCATTGACTTCAGGAAGCAAAGTACTGTACACACCCTTGTCAGCATCAATGGGGCCAAGGTGGAGATGGTTAGCAGTTTCAAATTCCTAGGGGTGCACATCTCCAAAAATCTGTCCTGGTCCACCCACGTCGACGCTACCACTAAGAAAGCACAACAACACCTATACTTCTTCAGGAAACTAAGGAAATTAGGCATGAACCCATGAACCCTTACCAACTTTTACAGATGCACCATAGAAAGCGTCCTATTGGGCTGCAACACAGCCTGGTATGGCAACTGCTCGGCCCAGGATCGTAAGAAACTTCAGAGAGTCGTAAACACCGCCCAGTCCATCACACAAATCTGCCTCCCACCCATTGACTCCATCTACACTTCCCGCTGCCTGGGGAAAGCGGGCAGCATAATCAAAACCCCCCCCCCACCCGACTCACTCACTCTTCCAACTTCTTCCATCAGGCAGGAGATACAGAAGTCTGAGAACATGCATGAACAGACTCAAAAACAGCTTCTTCCCCGCTGTTACCAGACTCCTAAATGACCCTCTTATGGACTGACCTCAGTAACACTACATCCTGTATGCTTCATCCGATGCCGGTGCTTATGTAAGCTGTCTGTGCGGAGTCTGCACATCCTCCCCGTGTGTGCGTGGGTTTCCTCCGGGTGCTCCGGTTTCCTCCCACAGTCCAAAGATGTGCAGGTTAGGTGGATTGGCTATGATAAATTGCCCTTAGTGTCCAAAGGTGCCCTTGGTGTTGGGTGGGGTTACTGGGTTATGGGGATAGGGTGGAGGTGTTGACCTTGGGTAGGGTGCTCTTTCCAAGAGCCGGTGCAAACTCGATGGGCCGAATGGCCTCCTTCTGCACTGTAAATGCTATGCTATGCTATGAAATTGTATATGTTGTGTTGCCCTATTATGTATTTTCTTTTATTCACTTTTCTCCCCATGTACTTAATGATCTGTTGAGCTGCTCGCAGAAAAATACTTTTCACTGTACCTCGATACACGTGACAATAAACAAATGCAATCCAATCCAATACACCACTTTATTCCAGATGTGGCAGATGGTGGTTGGAGGAGCGGATGGGTGGAGTTTCTAGGTTGGCACTCGCTCATTTTGCTGTCGACATTTGGCTTCAGCTTGTTCTCACTGAGTATCGTGTACAATTATTAGTGCCAAACTATAAGAAGAATATGAACACATTGGAAAAAGTGCTGAAGGAATTTACAAGAAACGTTCCAGAGATGAGAAACTTCATTGAAGAGGATAGATTGGGGAGGTTTGTTCGTCCCAAACAGAAGAAGGCGAAGAGGAGATTTGATCGAGATGTTCAAAATCATCAATGGGCTGGACACAGTAGATAGGGAGAAATTGTTCCAGCTTGTAAATGGATCAACAACAAGAGGGCACAGATTTAAGTGACTTGACAAAGAAATAATGTGATGTGAGAAAAGTCTTTTTCACACAGTGAGTGGTTTGGGTCTCGAATGTACTGCCTAGAGGTGTGGTGAAGGCAGGTTCAATCGAGGCACTCATGAAGGTATTAGATGATAATTTGAATAGAAACAATGTGCAGAGAAACGGGAAAAAGGCAGGGGAATGGCACTGAGTGACAATGCTTATTTGGAGAGCCAGTGCATACACAATCGGCCAAATGGCCTCCTTCTGTGCTGTAACAATTCTGTGATTCTGTGAATCTGAATCTGAACCAATCATTTTGTTTCCACTTGCAGTCAATCCCAATTCAAGCAGTCAGCAGGAGCTTTCGTCTACTGAGTACAGCTCCTCTTAAGAGGGATAGGGTGCCTTTCAGAGCTGGAGATGAGCTGCAATATGCGCTAGCCTCGCCATCTGTTGGGTTCCCTGCTGAGCGTCCAGCCAGCTGAAAGTGCTGGTCAAATTTTGCTGAACGCTACAATTATGGAAATGAGGTAACAGCACAATGTTTGTAAACTGCCTGCACTCAATGGGATTGGGCATGGGCAGATCACAAATCATGACCCTCCACAGCTAAAGACAGGCGTAGAGGAATTTTTAGGCCTATCAAGGAGTCGGGTGACCTACTCCTGCTTCGTACGTTCGTATGCATGTTCGTATATAGAAAGGATAGTAGCTAAACGTACATAGAAAATAGAAACAGGAGGCAACCATTCGGCCCTTCGAGCCTGCTTCGCCATTCATAATGATCACGGCTGATCATCGAGTTCACTACCCTGATCCTGCCTTCTGTCCATATCCCTTGATCTCTTTAGCCCCAAGAGCTATATCTAATTCCTTCTGGATATCACACAACATTTTGGCCTCAACTACTTTCTGTGTTAGTGAATTCCACAGATTCACCATTCTCTGGATGAAGAAATTTCTCCTGACCTCAGTCCTAAAAGGTTTATCCCTTATCCTCAAACTATGACCCCTAGTTCTGGTCTCCCACACCATCGGGAACATTCTTTCTGAATCTACCCTGTCTCAAGGTGGTCCTTTAGCGGCAAAGGCAGGAAGAATTAACATGAGGAATGAAGAAATGGCAGAGATGTTGGACAAATATGTGTCTTCAAACTCGAAGGCGCAAAACTATTTCACAGAAATGGGGGGTTAAATGAAGTGGCGAATAAGAGTGAGGAACTTAACGTAGTTAGAGAAATTGAAGGGCTAAAAGCCAACAAATTCCCAGGAACAGCCGGCCGACAGCCTGGGGTTCTAAACGAGATAGCTGCAGAGATAAAGGGTACATTGGCCCTGATTCTCCAAGATTCCTTAGATTCTAGAATGGTCTCAGCAATTGGAAGTTATCAAATGTAACAACGCTAATCAAAATAGAATGGAGAGAAAGAGAATTACAGACCAGTTAGCTTACATTTGTCATCAGGAAAATCATGAAGTTTCAACAATACACTTAGAAAACGGTCGGAAGATCAGACAAAGTCAACATATTTTTAAAGTTGTAATAATAGTGCAGAATAAGGGGAGCCAGTAAATGTAGAATGCTGGGATTCCTAATAGGCATTCAAAAAGGTGCGTATCAAAACATTAATGGAGAAGATAGTATGGTGTTCTGTAAGGATCGATGCTGGGTCCCTTGCTGTTTGTAGTGTACATTAATGATCTGGACCTGAATGTAGGAGGTATGATCAGAAAGCTCGCAGGTGGCAAAAAATTGGTGGTGTGGTAAATAGTGAAGAGGAAAGCCTTAGATTACAGAATGATATACCCAGGCTGGTCAGATGGGCAGAATGGTGGCAAATGGAATTTAACCCTGAAAAATGTGTTTGAATTAATGCATTTTGCTAGGACTAACAAGGCAAGAGAATACACAATGAATGGGAGGAAGCTTGGAAGTACAGAGGATCAGAGGGACCTTGGTATGCATCTCCATAGATCCCAGAAGGCAGCAGGACAGGTAGATAAGATGGTTAAGAAGGCATATGGGATAATTGCCTTTATTAGGCAAAACATAGCATATAAGAGCAGTGAGGTTATGACTGAGCTATACAAAATACTGGTTAGGTCACAGCAGGAGTATTGTGTGCAGTTCTGGTCGTCACACTATAGAAAGAAAGTGATTGCACTGGAGGGGGTGCAGAGGAGATGCACCAGGATGTTGACTGGGCTGTAGCATTTGAGCTATCAAAAGAGACTGAATAGGCTGGGGTTGTTTTCCTTGGAGCTGAGAAGGCTGAGACGGCCCTGATTGAGGTGTATAAACATATGAGGGGCATAGATAGCGTGGACAGGAAGGAACTTTTCCACTTAGCAGAGAGGTCAATAACCGGGGGCATAGATTTAAAGTAAGGGGCATGAAGTTTAGAAGAATGTGAGGGAAATCTGTTCATCCGGAGGGTGGTTCGAATCTGGAACTCACTGCCTGAAAGTGTGGTAGAGGTGGGAAACCTCACAACATTTAGGAAATATTTAGATGAGCACTTGAAATGCCATAGCATACAAGGCTACGGGCCATAAGTGCTGAAGAATGAAAAAATGAAATGAAATGAAAATCGCTTATTGTCACAAGTAGGCTTCAAATGAAGTTACTGTGAAAAGCCCCTCGTCGCCACATTCCGGCACCTGTTCAGGGAGGCTGGTACGAGAATTGAACCGTGCTTCTGGCCTGCCTTGGCCTGCTTTAAAAGCCAGCTCTTTAGCCCTGTGCTACACCAGCCCCCTGGGATTATAATAGGATTAGAGTAGATAGGTATTGATGGCCAGTGCGGCCATGATGTTCTGAAGGGCCTCTTTCCATTATGTAAAACTCTATGACTCGATGAAAGGGCTCATGGAAATGGGAGTAATATATTAGCCTGCATTGAGCATTGGATAACAGATTGGAAACAAAAAATCATCCAGGCTTGAAACGTTAGCTCCCTTCTCTCTCCACAGATGCTGTCAGACATGCTGAGATTGTCCAGTATTTTATGTTTTTGTTTGAGATAGGAAACAGAGTGGTGATAAATAAGATTGGCTAAAACAAGTCGAGTGCCACAAGGAGCAATGCTGGGGCCTCAACTATTTACAACATATATTTGTAATTTAGATGACGGAACTGAGAGCGATGTGTTGCCAATCATACAAATCGTGATGCAAGTGGAAGTTTTGAGGAGAATGCAAAGAGGCTGCACAGAGATATAGACAGGTTTAAGTGACTGGGGAACAAGTGGTAGATGAAGTTGTTTTAAAAATTCATTCGTGGGATGTGGAAGCTTTATTGGCTCGGCCAGCAACTCTCCTTGTCTGGATGAGTGCAGCTCCAACAACACTCAAGAAGCTCGACACGTCAATCGGATTGATTAGCACCCTGGATGGGATTCTCCATCCTTTTGCGGCAGCGGGTTTCTCCGATACCACCGGAGTGAATGGGAGGTTTGGCTGAGAACCAAATGCTCTGTCCTCACTATCAGCGGCAGCGGGGTGGCCTCGCTACGGAGAACTCTGGTCTCCACCTTCAAGCATCCAGTCCCTCCACCACCGATGCACAGTGGTGGCATAAATGGTAGCCTGGCCCTTCAGAACTTGGTGATGTGCTGCCTTCTTGAACCACTGCAGCCCTTGATTGTAGCTACTCCAACAGTGCTATTAGAGAGGGAATTCCAAGATTTTGACCCAGTGACAGTGAGGGAACAGCGACATATTTCTACTGGCGCTGCTAGTCCTGGAGACCAGCTCCCATCTTGACCAGGGTCTCAATGATCGCAGAGGGACTGGGCCACCTCCCTCTGGAACTGTGACATGTCCCTCCGTGGCTGGTTCAGGTCTGCCAGCGCCCGGACAATGCCTTTGATGCCCGCAGTCTTGGCCCGTTGTGAATGGGCCAAGCTCTGGAGCCCCACAGCAACGTCCAGATGGCCCTGATACATGGCAGCCTGTGACAGGGGCCGCCCTGTAATGTGCTTCGGCCACAGCCCGCAAAGAGTGTCCCAGGCCTTGGACATCCTGACCCTGACTCCTCCAACTGCATCTGCAGGCACTGGATGGTTGGTGGATGCAGTCCCTGGCACTATGTCTGCATCCACAGAACTGATGGGACCATCCTTTCCAGAAGCCTGAGATCCATCTGGACGGCAGCTAGCCGCTAGGGTCAGGGATCTGTAGAGTGAAACAGAGTTAATGTTTTGGATCCATGATCCTTCATTAGTGAAATTTTGTACTGATGATGTTCAAAAAGACTTTGGTGTGCTTGCACAAAGAAAGTTTACAGCAAGCAATTAGAAAGGTCAATGGCATGTTGGCCTTTATTGCAAGGGGATTGGTGTAAAGAAATGAGGAATTTATGCTGCAATTATATAAGACTTTGCTGACATGATACCTGAAGTACTGTGCACAGCTTTGCTCCCCATTTCTCAGGAAGGATATACTTGTCTTGAAGACAGCACAGTGAAGGTTTAGTGGAGTAGTTCCTGGGATGAAGGTTGTCCTAGGTTGAGTAAATTGGGCCTATATTTGACCCCGGTGCCCACTAATCTCCAGTGCCTCCTGGTCAAGCAACATTTCCATTTAAAAATTCTCAACCCTATTTTCAAATTCTTCTATTGGCCTTGCCCCTCCCTATCTCTGTAATTTCCTCCAAATCCACCATCTTCTAAGATATTTGTTGTCAGCTATTTTTGGCCTCTTGAACATTCCCATTTTTAACTGCTGCCCCGTTGGTGGCTGTGTGGCCTAAACCCTAAGCTCTGGAATAAAAATAAGTGTTGTTGGATAATGCAATTTTATGGACCAATTGTTTTACTGGAGTTCATTAATGTCAATTTGTATTAAATGAGTGCAATTAACACTCATGGATATTGATATCATCAATTGGTTCGTGAAATGTTCTTGATGTGTGTGTGGGTCATGAATCATGGAAATCCATTAATTTGTCGTTAGTACACTTAGTCCAGAGAAGAAAACAGCTGCTAATTTGCCTCAGAAGCAATGACCTTGCTAACATACCCAACCTCATATCCTGTTTCAATTTGTATTCATTGGCAATGTACCTTAAGTTATTTTGCAATCATGCACTCAAATTGTTACAATTGTATATTTTATCAGGTGTCAAAGAAGTTTGTTTTAAAGGAGTTATTTTGATTTTGAACTAGTTGTATTGCTCTATTAATACAGTATCCTTATAAAGATTAATTTTCTGAGTGTGTGCTCCCTGTGTGAAACCTCTTCTGCCAGAAGTTGTATATTGAGGCATCGTGGCCACTGTGACATTATGGGAAATGTTCAGAATAAAAAGGGTTAATGTCATATCATAATTAACCACTAGATGGAGCTAGATGCAGAACTATATAAAGCACTGACTCACAGACTCCTGGGAGAAGGGTGCAGAGGAGAAGTGAGAGAGATCAGAGTAATGAGAGAGATCAGAGTAATGAGAGAGATCAGAGTAATGAGAGAGATCAGGGTAATGAGAGAGATCAGGGTAATGAGAGAGATCAGGGTAATGAGAGAGATCAGGGTAATGAGAGAGATCAGGGTAATGAGAGAGATCAGAGTAATGAGAGAGATCAGGGTAATGAGAGAGATCAGAGTGCAGGTATAGATAGAATTTAGAGACTAGTGTTAGTTGAGTGTAGATTACTAGATTATTATTTGCTAGTAAGTGGTCGAGCTTTAATAAGCAGTGTGAAATAATGTTAACTTTGTTAATGAACTTAGCTTCTGGGGTCTTTGTGAACACTACAACATCCATCAAGAGAACGGGAATCACAAAGAACAGCATAGGCACCTTCTTCACAATTATGTATCTGTTTGTTTTAATAGAGGGAAAATAGTGGGGAGTACACTCCTGATTCATCGATATACACTCTTGACAGATGAACCTCTAAATGTTTAGAAAATCCCAGTAATCCAAACTAGACACCGGGGGCGGGCGGTTGGGGATGGTCACCATATTCAACAAACCTTTTTTGCAGGAAAATATTTTGGCAAGGAAATTAATGTGGAAGTTGTTTAGTCATAATATACATCAGTACATTCTGGTGCAATCACATACACACACTGATGGACATGTTTGTGAACCAGAACACCCAACACAACATGGTACAAGGAGTGGCCGCAATCTACCACTTGTGAGACCTACCTGCAACTTCTCAGCATTCCGGCATCCTACAGCATGGAGAACATCAACCCGCTGCTCCGCATTGCTGGCAATCTCAGGGCAAATATTTAAACAGCATTTCCAGCTCTTCCTCGAGGCCATGGACAGGGAGAATGCATCGGACACCAGGAAGATAGCCCTTCTTCTCTCCACAGCTGGGCAACATGCCATCCACATCTTTAACTCCCTGACATTCGCGGACGACGAGGACAAGACCAAGTACAAGACGGTGCTCCTCAAATTCGACACACACTTCAGTGTTGAAGTCAACGCAAGCTTCGAAAGGTACCTGTTCCAGCAGTGCTTGCAGGGTAAGGCCGAGCCTTTCCAATCCTATGTAACACACCTCCGAATCCTCACGCAATCCTGCGGCTACGGGCTCCGACTCCATGATACGCGACCAGATTGTTTTTGGGGTCATGTCGGACACCCTGCGTCAGCAGCTCCTTAAAGTTAAGCAACTAAACAATTCTTCCATCCAATTGCCAACTGGTCGACTATAATGGTAACGTCATCCCAGCCACTGCGTCATGCCAACTCGCAAAAAGTCACCCTACCCTTCGACATCGTGGGCTCCTCAAAGGACTCCCTGCTAGGCGCACAGGCGTACAAGCTCCTCAACCTCGTGCAGCGCGTACATTTCCTCTCTCCAGAGGACACGTCTGACTTCCAAGATGCGGACTTCAGGGCGCAACTAAGTGCCATCATCACTCAACACCGAGATGTCTTCGAAGACATGGGCACACTTCCCTACACATACAAAATCCTGCTCAAACAGGATGCCACGCCTGTGGTTCATGCACCTCGCAGAGTCCCAGCACCCCTCTAGGACCGCCTCAAGCAGCAGCTGCAGGACCTCCAGGACCAAGGAGTGATCTCCAGAGTGACAGAACCACCGACTGGGTCAGTTCCACGGTGTGCGCCAAGAAGCCTTCCGGCGAGCTCTGGATCTGTATTGACCCAAAGGATTTAAATCGTAACATCATGCAGGAGAATTACCCTGTCCCCAAGCGTGAGGCGATCACGTGCGAGATGGCTCGAGCCAACATATTCACCAAGCTGGATGCATCAAAGGGCTTCTGGCAGATTCAATTGGACAAGTCCAGCAGAAAGCTGTGTACTTTCAACACCCCATTTGGCAGGTACTGCCATTTGGAATCATATCAGCATCTGAAGTGTTCCACCGCATCATAGAGCAGATGATGGAGGGCATCGAGGGTGTGCGCGTCTATGTGGACGACATCATCATCTGGTCCACCGCCCCGCAGGAGCATATCAGTCACCTCCAACGCGTTTTTAAGCGAATACGGGACCAAGGCCTGCGCCTCAACAGAGCCAAATGTTCTTTCGGCCAGACCAAACTCAAGTTTTTAGGAGACCACATCTCCCGGTTGGGTGTGCGGCCTGATGCGGACAAGGTGTCAGCCATCGCGGCTATGCAGAAGGCTGTGCTCCGGTTCTTAGGAATGGTCAACTTCCGAGCAAAGTTCATCCCTAACCTCGCTTCCCACACCACGGCTCTCTGCAATCTAGTTAGGAAGACGACGGACTTCCAGTGGCTTCCCGTCCACCAGCGTGAATGGGAGGTGCTCAATGTCAAGCTGACCACCGCCCCGATATTGGCGTTTTTCGATCCTGCAAGGGAGACGAAAATATCAACGGACGCTAGCCAATCTGGCATAGGGGCGGTGCTCCTGCAACAAGATCACGCCTCGTCATGGGCCCCTGTTGCATATGCGTCACGGGCCATGACCCCCACAGAGCAGCACTATATGCAAATCGAGAAGGAGTGCCTAGGCCTGTTGACCGGTGTCGACAAGTTCTATGACTACATGTATGGCCTTCCCCAGTTCACTGTGGAGACCGACCATCGCCCGCTGGTCGGCATTATCCAAAAAGACCTCAATGACATGACCCCTCGCCTACAACGCATTCTGCTCAAGCTCCGGAGATACGATTTCCAGCTCGTGTACACACCGGATAAGGACCTGATCATAGCCGACACTCTGTCCAGGGCAGTCACCACTCCGTCCGACCCAGAGGGGTTTGTTTGCCAAGTCGACGCCCATGTGGCCTTCACGGCCACCAATCTGCCGGCCACGGATGAACGCCTGATCCACATTCGCCGTGAGACCGCGGCTGACCGCCTGCTACAACGTGTGATGCGCCACATGATTGACGGATGGCTCAAGGGACAATGCCCGCAGTTCTATAATATTCGAGACGATCTGGCAGTCATTGATGGCATTCTCCTGAAGCTGGACCGCATCGTGATCCCACACAGCATGCATCACCTGGTTTTAGAGCAGCTGCACGAGGGCCATCTCGGCGTAGAGAAGTGCCGACGGAGGGCCCGAGAGGCTGTCTACTGGCCTGGCATAAATGAGGACATTGCGAACACTGTGCTCAATTGCCCCACCTGTCAGCGGTTTCAGCCGGCCCAACCACGGGAGGCCCTTCAGCCCCACGAGTTGGTCACGTCCCCTTGGTCTAAGGTAGGCGTGGACCTGTTCCATGCGCTCGGCAGTGACTATGTTCTCATAGTTGATTATTTTTCCAGCTATCCCGAGGCTGTATGCCTGCACGACATTGCGTCATCGGCTGTTATCCGTGCCTGCAAAGAGACCTTTGCTCGTCACGGCATCCCACTCACTTTGATGTCGGACAATGGCCCCTGCTTCGTGAGCCAGGAATGGTCTAACTTCGCCAGCAGGTACAACTTTGTACACGTGACATCCAGTCCCCTGCACCCCCAGTCAAATGGCAAAGCAGAAAAGGGTGTCCACATCGTAAAGAGGCTCCTCTGCAAGGCAGCTGATGCAGGATCTGACTTCTGCCTCGCCTTGCTGGCCTATCGCTCGGCTCCACTGTCCATGGGCCTGTCACCAGCCCAGCTGCTGATGGGTCGCACCCTCAGGACCACTGTACCATCCATTCACGTCCCAGACCTCGACCACGCTCCGGTCCTTCAACGGATGCAACAGTCTCGCGCGCAGCACAAGGCGGCGCATGACGCTCGAGCGACTGATCTTCCTGCTCTGGCGCCAGGTGACAATGTCCGAATCCATCTTCCGGAGGGTGGCTGGTCTGCGACTCCTGTGGTTCTTCGGCTGGTGGCTCCCCGCTCATTCCTGGTTCGTCTGCCTGATGGCTCCATTCGCCGCCGCAATCGGCGTGCCCTTCGTCTGGTTCCACGTTCGCTACGCGATCCTCCACCGGTGCCAGGCCCTCCTGTTGTCCCCGACCTGGACTATGTGGAGATTCCGAATACTCTGCATCCTCCTCACTTGGCCGTGGCCCAGCCCGATCCTCAGCCGGTGGCTCCTGACCCACCCTTGAGGCGGTCAACCCTAATTCGTCATTCACCTCAGAGACTTGATTTATGAGCCTTACAATGTTGGACTCAATGCTTTCTTCTTTCATCCTGTTTCAGCATTTCACTCGTTTGTTTATAGCATTCGTTATTAGTTTTGTTGTTGGTGTAACACCTTGTTTTTCTTTTCTCTGCACCGGGCACCTTCCCTTGTATATAGACTAGCCACATGTACATAGTTATGAACATGGTCAGATACACTCATTACACGTTATTTATTCTTACATAGGCACATGTTCTTTGTAAAAAAGGGGGGTGTCATAATATACATCAGTACATTATGGTGCATCACATACACACACTGATGGACATGCAGTAGGACCAACCAGCATACATAACACCGCAGCCAATCACCAGTGAGAGCACAAGCACTATAAAGACAGGGGACAGGAGAGTTCCCGCTCATTCTAGCAGCAGCCAGCTCAGAGCACAGAGCTCACAGCCTGCATCACAGTCATTCACCATGTGCTGAGTGCCTCACCATAGCTAGTGATAGGAAAGGGTCCACAGTTAAGCTGGTATTGCTTATACCCACATTTACAGTATGTTAGCATAGTTGAACAGTTAATAAAATAGCGTTACACCACTTCCAGCATTGTTGGCTTGTTTGTGAACCAGAACACCCAACACGACAGTTTGCGTTGGTTGCGTGGCAGTAAAATAACAATTTGATATCAGTGAAGTTGCAACATGCTGCATTGTTGACTGCAGTGAAAAAGATCATAAAATGTTACTCAAAATGATGACTGGTCAATACTGAGCAAGGTGGCTCATTTCCTCAGAGACTGATCTCTGAATGCGCTCACCGAATGTTGTTTCTTGAATATTCACCTTTAGGATCTAGTGCCCATTGCATCTGAATTCCATAGTTGCTCAAGGAGAAGCAACATTTTAGTCCTTCTGGGAGGCTGGCTCATATTGATTCCTACTCTATTTGCATTTTAATACCATTTACACTATTTCTGGGTGTTTCCACAGATCTTCGGCTCATGTTATAGTGGGGAAGTGAAAAAGCCCTGTAGAAATTCTCCTCCATAGAATCATAGACTTGACAGTGCAGAAGGAGGCCATTCAGCCCATCAAGTCTGCACTGGCCCTTGGAAAGAGCAGCCTATACAAGCCCACACCTCCACCCTATCCCCATAACCCCATGCAACCTAACCTTTTTGGACACTTAAGGGCAATTTATCATGGCCAATCCACCTGACCTGCACATCTTTGGACTGTGGGAGGAAACCGGAGCTCCCAGAAGAAAGCCACACAGACACGGGGAGAACGTGCAGACTCCACACAAACAGTGATCCAAGCCGGGAATCGAACCTGTGACCCTGGAGCTGTGAAGTAACTGTGCTAACCACTGTGCTACCCTTCCGGTTTTGCAGATCAAGGGGATGAAAACAAAGCAGTTCAGAATTCATTAATGTGCAGTATATATAACAACAAACCAGATGTGACATAGCCCAAGGATGCAGAAACAGGAGGTGCAAAAAGCAAGTGGCAGAAGGGGAAATAAAGAGTGGGCAGGGAGAACCAAGGATCATCTTCAACAGGAGGAATGAAAACTCTGAGACTAGACTACAGGCCTCCCCACAGTAAATGGAGGCAAATAAAACATAAGCAAATTCAAATCAAAATCTAAAAAGCAAGGAGCCTGTTTATTTTGTTTGTTGGTTATTCTCTTGTCATCACTCTTTCCCACTCTCCACCCCCTACTCTCATTCTCCCCTATTCCTTCATCCCTTCTCCGCTCTCTTTCTCCATACCCCTTCCCTAACCTTACATCTTCTCCTCCTCGCTTTGCTGTTCATTTCCTTTCCTTTCCCTCTATTCTCTCTACATTAGCACCTTCTCCACCCACTCACCTCTCCTTATGACCTCTGCAATTACATTTAAAATGCTCTCCATCTCTGTTTCCAACCTGCATCTGGCCAACTCTCAATGTTGTTAAAATTTTTATTAAAATGTCATCCATTTTGTAAAAATTTCTGCCAAACATCCACCTTTCAGTTTTGTTTCACATTTTAATCTTACTTCCCGAAATTGAATCATTAACAGAATCAAGGCCTATGGCGGAAAGTGGAGGTGAGGATTATATCAGATCAGTCATAATCTCATTGAATGGTGGATCAGACGCAATGGGCCAAATAGCCTGTTTGTGTCTCTGGCCCTCTCTTCCTTATTCCGAAACGATTCATCTTTTGGTCTTGCATCCCATGCACTGCAGTCACGTGCTCTGGGCGCAAAATTACTGAGGAGAGATTCCACCATTTTGGTAGCTGCTACCAAGCGAGCAACAGGACTGTGTGAAGAACTGAAGATGAATCGTTTCGGAATAAGGAAGAGAGGGCCAGAGACGTAAATAGGCCAGGATCTCACAACTAAATCTGCTGGAGAGAGCTTCACAGGAGCGTCTACGGCAGGACAAAGCAGTGCTGGTGTGAGTACCAGGACCTCTGATGAACAACCCATACAGAAATGTAACATTGAATGAAAAAGCAAGTGAGATGGTGAGGACCAGGCAGGCTCACCTGTCACATTAAAGGTAAATGAAAATGGTGGGTCGAGAAGTTTGGAAGGTGTGAGTCAAGAGGTTCGGGCAGCGTGGGTTGAGAAGATCAGTTGGTCTATACCAGTATTTTTCAAACTTTTTTTCTGGGGACCCATTCTTATCAATCAGCCGTCCTTCGGGACCCATGCCAGCCGGCCTTCGGGACCTACGCTGGTCGACCTTCATGACTCACACCAGCTGATCTTCTCAACCCACGCTTCCCGAAACCCTTGACTGAACTAAACAAACATTTTAGTGTTTTCACATTGGTATTCGATATAACAGAATCTAAACAAGTATAATTGGTTTAGAAAATGGCCGTAGTAAATATATAATGGTAAAGTAAACTTTGAAAAGTATTACAAAGCAGATAGTCTTTGTCATTCTTTCACCCAGATAAGCATTCATCCATTACACAGACACACCTCCTTGTCTTTCTCTGAATGCTTTCCTGGACAGGAATGAAAATTGTCTATTATAGTAGTCAAAAATGTTTCTGACATCATGTTACATTTTAAAGCAACTGTCAAGCCATCAAGATAAAGTACAGTGTTCATCCTTGGAGATGCCTCCTCACCTTTTTGATGTTACTACCCTAGCTTCAGCTGGTGTTGACAATGTCCTTGTACAATCAGTATGAGCCGTGCTGCTATTGTCAGTTCTTACACAGGATGTTAGATGTTGCTGTCTAGAGTGAATGATGGAGCCCAAGCCAGGTCATTATCTATTTAATCATATCACTATGTGATGCATCCCTGCATTGGGCTGGGGCCAGACACTTAGGAAATTGTGAAATAGAGCAGTTATATGGTTTCTGTTTTGGTAGCTGGGGTGTGGTCTGTTTAAGATCCCCGGCTTAAATGTAGTTGGAGAAAGGATTTTGCATTCCTTCCAGGATAGAAATTCTAAACACACCCAAAATGTGACAGATCGGGTGGAATTTAATCCTGACAACTGGACTCTTGATCACAGATTGGAGAGCAGGTGACATCCCGAGTCACTCCATTGGGGAAGCCCTCCTGTAATGAGTGCCCAGCAAGCCATTGTCAACCATTCCCAGAATTAAGGATCCTGGAGGCAGAATTTCCCCTCCCCCCCCCCCCCCCCCCGCTCCCCCCCACTCTGACAGCTGTCAGCCAGACGTGGGGCAGCACCTCTCCATTGCAGGCAGTGCCAGCAGGGTATCGATGGTAACTGTGAGCAATGAAGCCCCTGGAAACCCAGAATCAGCGATGGACCTGAGGCTAAAGTTGAGGGAGGATAGGACTGGGACCGCGGTGAGGGTGTCATGGGAGACAGGTCGGAGGCAAGGGCAAGGAGGGTGGCTTCCAGTGGGCCCCTTGATCAGACACTCGAGTGCCCACTTGAGTGCCTGAATTAGCATCCAGGCGGCAAGGCTATCCATGAGCCTCCCTGAGGATTCCATCGGGCAGAAGTGGGAGGGTGATGAGGTCCCTCCCATCCAATCAAATCTCTCCATATCTCCAAAATCTGAAGCTGTTTCTGTTCCAAAGAAATAATTTTGGTGCACATCTGTAAAAATACATCTTTTCGATATGACATTAAACTGAGGGCTCATCTGGCCTCTCATGTGAACATAGACAATGAAAATATTTGGTGTTCTCAATAATGTTTCTCAATCAATATCATTAAAATAGATTGTCATTCTCTCATTGTTGTTTATGGGATCTTGCAAATTAAAGAAAGTCTCAGAAAGTGCACATCTCATCCCATAGAATTTGGCAATCTTTAGCTTAGAAGGGTGAAGTTAAGGCTTATGGCATTCATTGTTAGGATTGCCAACTGTAATTAAATGTATTGCTGGAGGTTTCCTCATCTGGCTTTCACCCACATTCCAGCCTTAGTTGGCCAACACATCCATCTCTTTGATGTACTGCCTTCCTGCAGAATTTGGAAAGCCAAAACATTTATTATTCAATTGGATGATGCGTGACTGTCAGCTAAACAGCCTTTTACATTCCCATTTTCAACATATTTATGTCTAATAAAGAGAAATGTTCAAAGAAAATGGAGAAAAAAATATTTTTATGCCCCAATGATGTTTCTTCAGCTTTGCACAGTGATGTGTCCCTGTCATGTGAGAGTACCTTTAAGAAATGGGTGTTTATTACTGCAGTGATGTCAGAGAGTGTGTCATGGAAATCATAATAAAGACAAATTCCTCGAGGTTCGATTTAAGGAAATTTATTTACACAAATATATTTGCGGAGAGAGAATGTTCTAGCTGCAAAGCCAGTGCACTGCACTCTGAGATTCGATTGAAGACTGCATATTTTTATAGTCTGGAATAACAGCTTGAAATAAACAGGCATGTTTATATTAAATAGACCTTGGAAAGTACGTATGATGAAATACGTAGTACGTATGTTCTTGCCCTTGGCTAAAAACAACTCGAGTACACATTTTGTTATCTTTCGGAGGACAATGTGTTTTCATAATAAGGCCGAGACTAGAATATTAAGCAGTATTTCATTTATGTTACCTGACCTACTTATTTTCATTCAAAAGCAGTGTTGAACTATAGTCAAGCATTTCCCAGCATGCTTCTAAGTTGGCAACTCATGTACTACCCCAAAAGCGGATCGGGAATCATATAACTATAGGCTGTTTTATTTTTAGCTAGAATACATGCTTTAGTAAGGGCAAACTATTCGGGCGCTTGAGCAGAGGTTCCCGAAGGCAGAGCAAAGGCTTCTGTTGCTAACATTCTCCTTGGTTCAATTGCTCTGTTTTATTACCTTTGCTCTCGAGTCGTCAGGTATCTTTATGATACCGCCACGAGGTTCAAGTCCGAGTAACAAGCAATAACCCAATACACCGATTAGTAAGATTCAAATCAAAGCACATTTATTATACACAGTAATTGCTACTCATGCACAAATTCTACGTCTAAGCTACTTCTACAACTAACAGGCCTATACTTAACTTCGGACTAGCTCACCAGGTCAGGGGAACAAATGGCCTTTCATTCGGGTTCTGAGTCTGCGGGATTCGAAGTTGGTGCGGATTGGTAGCTAGGAGCGCCTATCTCGTAGCGAGCGTTGAATTAAGACTTACCTTCTTCGGTGGTCACTGCACCGGTCACGGTCAATGTTGGTTCGTGTTGCTGGGTGACCCGGGTAGGACGAAGAGGCGAAGAGAGCTATTTGAACTTGGGGCTTAACTCTTATAGTCCCCAGGGGCTTCCCGCCTTTCGGGGCGGACCCTGTACCTGGTCCCAAGTGATTGGACTTTGTCCCAATCACTTGGTTCGATTTCTCCAATACTGGAGCGGTTCCCTGATCGATGGGCGGTCTTGAGGTGCTCGTTCACCTCCTTTGTGTTGGCTTCTGCTGGCGCCGAGGAGTCTGGCTTTGCTTTGTGTGTCCAAAATGTTACTTATTGTTCCCGGGGATTGCTCATCAGTATGCAGATGGCTACTATATTGTTATGGTGATGGTCGCTGGTATCGATGTTGTCTGGCCTTTTGCAGAGTTTTAATACACAGCAAACCTGAACCTGCCGGTTTCTGTCTTGTTGGCTGACTTTCCCATCAGCCTTTGCCATTCGCCATTTTAAATCGGGAGTTGGCCAATTTAGCTGGCTACACACCCTCCTTGTGATCCTAATGTGAAGCGTGAAGGATCACATAACTACGATGCTTTCATTCTCTGACGTGGGGAGCACTTCTTTCATGGCCTCGACACTGACCATAACTATGCAAAAAATTTTAACTGACAATTCTAAGGGCCCTATGTCAAACAGGGACATGCATTACAAAACAAAAAAATTGGGAGCCTCTAACTATTCTTAATACACTGCAACATTAAACTTAAACATTTCATCACTCTAACTTCCTCTACCATACAAACAAAATCATAGCAGTTTATACACATGTTTCCTCGCTTGGCAGTCAAGCTCAGGATCGTACAATTGCTCATGAACAATTCTGAACATTTCTTTATTTACAACAAAAACGCAAATGAATTCTCTTTATTATAGATCGCGGGGGTCGGGGGTCTGATCGTATCCAAAAATAGGGGATCTGATCCTATATACCGGGGTGCGAGTGCGGTAGGCTCTCCTTCTCCATTTTCTTAGATGCATAGTCTGCACGATGCAGCAGAGTATCGCCAATACCAATAAGGATTCTATTACGTAGGACAGGGAATACCAGATTATAAACCTGGCACACCAATATGGTGCGGTGTCGCTGGTGACTGGGTTCTGGGTACCGTGGGGAAGTGAATCATTAACGGCGGGGGGGCTTGAGGTCATGGGGTTCGCGTTCACGCGCAACCAAATGTCCATTATCACGATGCACAATCCGGAGGATGTCCTCATGGTGCGTCTTCTTTCACTTCTCTTCTCTTCTCTTCCCTTCTCTTCTCTGGTCCTGGAGCTTCTGGAGTTCTGTGGAAACAAGCAAAGTGTCTGTAACCATCTTGGTTTAACATCTCGTACGATAGTCTGTCTGTCCTTTAGTGTCAATTACTCCCTTTATAATTGGTCACTATGTGCGACTCCCTAATTTTTTTTTTCAAAAACCGAATTTTAGGACAAGACACACTTGCAAATAATGAACCAGTGCGAGCCGTCTCGCAGACTGTACGATTTACCATCCAAAGGTTTCAGGATGTAAATAGCATGTGGTTGGCAACCTAAGGGTTACCTGAAATAAAACAAAACTTTTTGAACTAAAATTTCCAAAATGAGGTGCGCATGGGCCGCGACGGGTAAAAGTTGGATGGAGTCCCCGGGTAGGACGGTTACCAATGCCGTGTGTGCCCTACCCGAGCGTAGTTGACCAGAGGGGGGGTTCCCAGGCAGGGCGGGTCCCAAGCCGTTTCTCCACTGCCTGAGCAACCGACAAGAACGGGCAAGAAATGTAGTCAACGTGGTGGGGCTGCCGTAGTGGTTCTACCTTCGAACCAGAAGGGCAGTTACGAACGGGCATCTGTCGACAGACGAGTTCCGCTGAACTGGCGTCTGGGACCTTAACAAGTCTCTGTGGGCAAGTCCTCAGAGGTTTCGGCCGAAAAGGCATGGGGCCGTGAAATTTTTTTTTGTTCTAACATACAACATTTAACAAACACTACAAACAACATAAAACATGCTGCAGGTTCCATCAGAAAGGACACCGTTTTCTCCAAAGCGGTTCCTTGTAAAACATCATCTGGACACCTCAGTTATCGGTTGCGAACAGGGTCACAAAGGGGTTCTCGTTTTGGGAGTCAGACTCAAGGTCATCATCTTCTCCCGGATGCCAAACTCTTGAATGTATTAAAGTTGATAGGGCTGCATGGTGTGATTTGGGGTCGCTCTTGTCATTTCGGACGAGTCTGTATGAGTTGTCTCTGTGCCAATAGGTGGTGTCTAGTTGTGTGGGGAAGGAATCGGGGTAGTCATGGTAGGTCGGTGGTCAGTGGTGGGGTTTGTTTAGGAAAGTGATCATGAAGGGATCACTCGAATCGTAGTCGGATTCGCTGGGTGTGGGTCCTGGTGCATGGGGATAGTAGGGAGGCGTGCTGTGGCTATCGTCCGAGTCACAGTCACTGTCTCTGCTGCTGCAGTCGGCGGGCGTTCCGGGGCGAGTGTATATTTCGGGGGTGGAGTTGAGGTCGAGTCCGTGTCTGAGCTGGACGTGGTGGGGGATGGTAGGTGTACGTTGGCTGTGGGCGGGGTGTGGTGTGCTGCTTCGAGCATGATGTGGTGTGAGTGGTTAGACTGTGTTCCATATGCCTTCAGCTGGTTGATATGGAACCACGCAGTCTTTCCGTTGGGATACTTTATCCTGTATACGGAAGGGCTTACTTTGTCCGCAATGGAGTACGGACCCGAGTACTTTGGTGACAGGAATATGCTGGGGTTGTATACGGAGAGCATGACCTGCTGTCCTACATTGTACTCAGTCGCGTGCACTGTCTGGTCGCAACAGGCCTTGCTCTGTTTCTTCCTTGTGCCCAATTTCACTGCGGCTGCTAGCTGAGCTGTTTTAACATTTTCCACTAATTGCTCTACTGCTTTCTCGAGTGTGAGGGCCGTCATTTTGGGGCTGGTCAAGTCTAAATCAAATAAAAATTCTGTGCCTTTCATGGGGCGTCCGGTCATGAGGATGTGTGGGGTGTAACCTCTAGAAGTTGAAACTGTATTGCGCAAAAACATCAGCGCAAAAGGGAGGACTGAGTCCCAAGTGGTGTTGTTTTGCTGGACCATTTTCCTGAGGGTGGATTTTAGGGTCCGATTCATGCGTTCCACTATACCACTCGACTGTGGGTGGTATGCTATGTGGAATTTTTGGGTAATGCCAAATATCGTGAGGACGTTCTGCATGACACGTCCCGTAAAATGGGAACCTTGGTCAGATTCAATGCTGCGGGGGAGTCCCCATCTTGTAAAGACGTGGTGGGTCAAAACTTTGGCTGTGGTCTTTACAGTGTTTGTCCTGGATGGGAATGCTTCCACCCATTTTGTAAACGTGTCTATCACCACGAGTACATATTTATAACCATTCCTGCAAGGGGGCAATGGTCCTATAAAATCAATCTGGAGGTTAGTCCAGGGGCCATTAACGGGTCGGGTGTGACTAAGCTCAACCTTTTTGGCATATCTGTCCGGATTATTCTGGGCACAGATAAGACAATTCTCGATGTAGTGATTTACATCATCCTTTAGATTCGGCCACCAACAAAGCTGCTTGAGGTGGGCTGTAGTGGGATCGATTCCCTGATGTCCATGACCGTCATGGAATAAACAAATCAGTTGATTCTTGTCCTGTTCAGGAACCACATAAAGGGTGTCTTTTAACACCACACCGTCATGTGTGGTCAGAGCATTTTTAAATCTCTCGTAGGGTGCTGGATAGTTTCCTTTTAAAATCTCCCTGAGATTGCTGTCCTGCTTCTGGGCCTCCACTAGATCCTCAATCCGAGTCTGTGAGACCTGAACTGCATTCACTGGTGCGCTTTCGGGGGGTGTCCAAAAATATCCATGCCTGGAACCAGCTTTAGCCAGTGCGTCGGCTTTCACATTTCCAGGGGGTGGTGGAACGATGGTGACTTCGAACTTTGACTATCCCAAAAGTCCTGTTCTGCGCTCTCTCTAAGATGTGACGGAGCAATGTGGCTGAGGGGAGGGGTTTTCCGTCTGTGGAAACAAATCCTCTTGCTTTCCACAGGGGCAGGAATTCCGTGAGGCTTTTGCAGACAAAGAGGCTGTCCGACTATATGTCTGCTGGGCTGGGGAAGGAATTTGGGTGTTCCACTATATATGCGATGGCCGCCGGCTCTGCTGCCTGCGCGCCTAAGTGGTCTGGAAGTCTTCATGATATTTCCTCTAGGGTGCGTCCCTACGCGTCCTCGACATAAATACCGCAACCTGTTATGCGCTTCCCATCCAATACTGTGGAAGATCCATCCACATATATCCTTATGGGCTCACACGTGTCTGTGTGCTGGGGGCTCTGGGTTAAACTACCTATCTTTCTGGGGGGGGTTTTAGCAATAAAGGGGCCTGTGTTGTGGTGTGGCGAGATAATTTCACATTCATGGGGGGTTCCGGGGTACTGTAAGTTGTCCGCTAAAAAAGTGTGGGTCTTTGTCCGTTTCACAGTGATGCCCCGTCCCTGCAAGAGAAGGGTCCATCTGGCTGCTCTTATTTGACTGACTGTACCGTCCTTGAGTCGTCCGTCCAGTAAATGTTGGGTGGGGGTGTGTTCTGTGAGGATCGTGATGGGGTTCAGTCCGGTAATGTACGAAAAATACTGAACTGCCCAAAATACTGCGAGCAGGTGCCTCTCACAGGCTGAAAATCCCTGCTCCACAGCATCTCCAATTCTGGAGGCGTAAGCTACAGGCCTTAACTGGTCGTGCTGTTCCTGGAAGAGCACGGCCGAAAGGGTGCGGTCTGTGGTTGCTACCTCTATAGCGTAAGGAGAAAGCGGGTCTGGAACTTGTAGTGCTATGAGTGATTGTTTCAACGCATCAACAGCATCCGTATGTTGAGGAAGCCATTCCCAGGGGGCTCCTTTCTTTAGGAGGTCTGAGAGGGGTGCTGCCTTGCTGGCGAAACCGTCAATGTGGTTTCGGCAGTAGCCAACCAGTCCTAAAAATGACCGGAGGGCTGAAATGTTCTGGGGAAGGGGCAATTTAGCAATCGAGTCAATCCTTTTATGCTCGATCTCGCGTTTACCATGTGTGATAATTGTTCCCAAAGATATCACCTTATCTTCCAAAATCTGGGCCTTTTTGGGGTTGGCTTTACAACCGATTAAGTGTAAGAGTTCCAGGAGTTCAGACAGAAGCTCAATGTACTCTTCCTTGGTGTCTGTCTGCAGTAGTAGGTCATCTACGTACTGGACCAGACAATCGGGCCAAGAAAATTTGGCTAAACCATTTGCCAGCTGTTGGTGGAAAATGGAGGGGGAGTCGTGGAATCCTTGTGGAAGGCATGTCCACGTGTACTGCTGATTAATAAGCTTTCGATTACTTTTGCGATTAATATTACGTACTGGAATGGCCTCTGGAAACCTAGTAGACACATCCATTATAGTCAAAAGATATTGATTCCCACTTTTTGTTTTGGGAAGCGGTCCTACGCAATCAATTAGGACCCTTGTAAAAGGTTCCTCAAATGCTGGAATGGGTATTCAGGGCACTGGTTTTATCACTGCTTGAGGTTTCCTTATCACTTGACATGTGTGACATGATTGACAAAATTTAACTACATCTTTATGTAGTCCAGGCCAACAAAAATGTTTTTGGATTTTAGCTTGAGTTTTCCTTATTCCCAAATGACCTCCCACTAGTACCTCATGTGCAACTCGCAAAACCTTTCTATACCCTACCGGCAAAACTACTTGATGAAATTCTGCCCATTTTTCATCCGCCTGCATGTGTAAAGGTCTCCATTTTCTCATCAAGACATCACTTTTATGGTAATAACACTCTGGTATACACGCAGATTCCTCTTCCGTGTATGCTTTCTGATACATCCAGTTTATTTCTCTATCTTTTTGTTGTGACTCCGCCAATTTTCCTGAACTAAAAATATCCGCATCATCCGCCACCTTTTCTTGTTCTTTATCAACCATCTGATCAAAAATCTTTACTGATAATTGCACTTCAACTTCATCTTCACTCTTTGATTTCTCCTCTGTGACTTTGCGACCTTATTACTACACAATCCGGAAAAATCCCAGGATATTCGTCCTTCAATACTTCAGTTGTCTGATTCTCCACTGGCTTATCAACCATAGTAGGCATCACTCCCACCTGCGATCCAGCTATATCATTACCCAAGATAAACTGTTTTCCTGGACAAGATAGTTTCTCTATTACTCCTACTACCATTTCACCACTCTTCACTGGACTTTCCAACCTTACCTTATATAATTGAACACTACTCCTCTCACCCTGAATTCCACATATTATCCCATTTTCTGGCAATATTCTTCCCAAACTACTTAACTCATCATCTCTTACCATTAAAGATTGACGAGCTCCCGTACCTCTTAAAATTGTGACATCTTTACCTGCTCCTCCTGATACACATGAGTAAACTTTGCCCACACAAGTAATTTCTTTAAAGAGATCTGGCACCTTCTTATCAATCACCTATTGATCAGGCTGTACAACCTTTTGCACCTCCTTCACTTCACTTGGGCTTTCCTTTACCACTTTAACAAACCCCACTGTCTTATCCTGTTTTACCACATCAGCCTTCCCAGTGCTTTTCTTCAACCACCAACACTGTGACTTTACAGTGAAAACATTTGACATTTTTCATTTCTTTTCCACCATCCTGGATTTCTTTTTTAATCTGAGGTACACTCTCCTTATTATCTCCCATCAGATGATCTTTACCTTTACCACTTGAGTACTTCTCATGTCCCCAGTTTCTATCCCTCACAGGCTGAAACTGATGTTGGAAACCAAGCTTTCATTTATGAACTAATTCATAATCATCTGCCATTTCTGCTGCTAATCTCACAGTTTTAACCCTCTGCTCTTCCACATGAGTTCTCACTATATCAGGAATTGAATTTTTAAACTCTTCCAAAAGTACAATTTCTCTGAGAGCTTCATACGTTTGGTCTATTTTCAAAGCCCTTATCCACCTATGAAAATTACTCTGCTTGATCATTTCAAACTCCGTGTATGTTTGACCAAATTCTTTCCCTAAATTTCTAAACCTTTGTCTGTAGGCTTCAGGCACTAGTTCATCAGCACCTAAAATGGATCTTTCCACCTCCTCCTACGTCCCAGACACCTCCTCCGGTAGTGATGCAAACACTTCACTGGCTCTACCGACCAGCTTTGTTTGAATCAGCAATACCCACATGTCCTGTGGCCATTTCATTTGTTTAGCTACCTTCTCAAATGAAATGAAAAAGGCTTCTACCTCCTTCTCGTCAAACCTTGGCAATGATTGGACATATTTTAATAGATTCCCACCAAGCCTTCGACTATGATGCTCTTTCTCACTATCCTCATCACTATCCACCAACTGTACATTTCCCTTTACGTCTGCCAATTTTAACTGACTGTCATGTTTCATGGCCATTTTCTGAAGTTCAAACTCTCTCTCTCTATCTTTTTCCCTGATCTGTATCTCACTTTCTCTTTCTTTTTGGTCTGCTAGGGCTATTCGTTCTGTTTTCCTTTCTTCTCTCTCTTTTTCCTCTTTCTCTCTTTCTCTTTCTTTTTCCTCTTTCTCTCTTTCTCTTTCTTTTTCCTCTCTCTCTCTTTCGTATATAAGCTGCTTTAATTCTTTCTCATGTTCCATTTGTTCCATTTGTAACTGAAGTTTTGCCATTTCCAATGAGTCAAACTGTATTTCAGGCAACTTTAAATGCTTAGCCTCCGCCATAATTACCTCATCCTTTCGCATTTTGTCAGGTAATGTTAACTGCAATGTTTTTGCCAAATCTAACAGTCTGCTTTTAGTCTCTGTCCGTAAGGTTCTGCGTGTGACCGTCTCCATCCCCCAAAACTTCAGAGCCTCTGAAAGAGCCATTGTTCACAACACATTCCCGACTTAAACGAAAATACCACACCTGAAAAGCATCCACAATATGCTCACCCCTCACTGTCTTTACGTTCACTAAGCCAATCCAATAGATCGACTTTTATCCCCCTCGAGCCCCCAATTTGTTATGGGCCAGGGTTTAGAGAACCCCAAAGTGTATCTGGAGTTCACCTGACCCACAACTTTTAATCGATTGTAATATGGGGAGCACACGGCCCACTCTACAGGTGTGGTATAGCAGAAATGGAAAAGTATTTTTTAAAGCAAAACAATGTTTATTCTCTGAACTCAAGTTAACCTTTTTAAAACATACAGTGAACATCTTAGCAACCGTTAATTCAAATACAACCCCCAAAGAATACAACACTAAGTAATTCTTAACTTCCCAAACAACATCCAGAAGACAAAAGAAACACCTTTTAACAGAAGCACATTAGGTTTACATTCACTACTGAGAATATTTATAATTCTGAATTCACCAAATGATCAAGAGATAGTCTTTTCATGGCAGAGATATCAACAGTACACCTGCTCTGACTGGCTTCAGCTCCAACACTGAAAACAAAACTAAAACACACCCTGCAGCAAACAGCCTAAAATGAAAGTAAAAAGTTGACAGAGAGCCCAGCTCCACCCACTCTCTGACATCACTGTTGTAAAAAACACCCATTTCTTAAAGGTACTCTCACTACAGATACTTACATACACACCCATTTATAAACACGCATTTCTTAAAGGTACTCTCACATGACACCTCTCTCTCCCCTGTTTAAAATGATCTCTTACCTCTCTCTCCGCTATTCAAAGTGAACTCTCACCTCTCTCTCTGCTGTTTAAAATGAACTCTCACCACTCTCTCTCTGCACTATTTAAAATGAACACTCATCTCTCTCTCTCTGCTGTTTAAAATGAAGTCTCACCCCTCTCTCGTCACCATTAAAAATGAACTCTCGTCACTCTCTCTCTGCTGTTTATCCCTAATACAATTTCACTTAGAGACGTCTTATTCAGTTGAACTGCATTCAATTGATACAGTGCACGCTCTTCTTCAGAGCTCTCCTCCACTATGTTCAGTGGCACTGTAGACTGCCGCTCTGTTTCTTTTGCAGTGGCGTGCTTTGCCTTGCATGGTGACATGCTTGAATATGCCGCCTTTGGTTGCAACAGAGGCACAGAAAACTCCGAGCACAGCAGGCCTCCTGGGAATGGCCTCCCCACAATGTTAGCAGTCCACCTCAGATTCATTTTGACACCCCGATTCCTTCCCATTTCTTGGGTTCCTGTCCTGTACCGAGGATTGTCACTGGCTCTGAGCTGCCTGTTGATCCCACTGCAGACTTTGCGGCTGTACCCCTCCATACTTAGTTAATCTCCCCCTCAGCCACGCTTTGAAGCTCAGCGCTGCCTTTTTCAGCGCACTCCATCGCCTGAGCTACCTCAATGCTTTTCCCAGCATAATTGTCCTCTCTGCCAGAAGCTTCTTCTGGGTATTAAGGTTGTGGATCCCACAAAGCAGCCAGTTGTGCAACATGCCGCTAAGCAAAGTCACAAACTCACAGTACTCAGCAAGCTGGTGAAGCCTGGTTATGAAGGCTGAGACAGAATCTTCATGGTCCCCCACTGCAGAGTTACACTTATAATGTTGGAAGATAATCGAGGGCCTTCGGTTGTAATGTTCTTTTACCAATTTCACTAACTGGTTAAAGGACTTCAAGTCGGTGCCTCCGAAGACGTGAGGTTCCTAATCAAATGATACGTTTGGGTCCTGCCTGTTCTCGCATGTGATCTCATTCATGGGAAAGAAGAAACGGAGCCGATCAATATACTGACTCCATGACTCAATCCCTTGGTCAAATGGGTCTAGTTTCCCAATGATAGACATTTTCACTAATGGTTTAAATGATTCTGACTCTCGCTGGAGCTTCTCTACTTTCTCAACTGTTCCTTTCTTCTCCCTTTGATTCACAATGACTCTTGGCTGTGATTGAAACCTTTACCTCGTCATCAATGTGGTAGCTCGAGACATACACTGGAGGCTTCCAGTAATAAACAAAGGGGTTTATTTATGAAAGACAAATGCAGTTAGATAACAGGCACAGAACACGACACAACAGGTCTTTACGCTTCAGCTCCCTGGTCCACACTGTCTGGGGTTTGCTCCCAGGGCCCTGTGCAAACTCCCCATTGACGGGGTTTGTGCGCTCCCTCATGCGGTCTGTGGATGCCACTCCTTAAAAGCCTCGTTCTTCTCTTGTGGTGGCAGGAGTTTTATTAGGGGGGGTGGTGGTGACACAGAAAGCTGGAGAAGGGAACAAGCAAAGGGCAAAACAATAATGAGCTGGATTGGACAGTAAACCAGCTTTTTTTACTGTTCAATAGAATTGTGTTTTTCATGCATAACATTTGGCAGAAATTGAATAAAAGATAGCTGCAGCAGTGTGATACCTGGTCAAGGGATCAATCTTAGGACTGCTGCAAATAGTTAGATCAGATTGGTAACATTACAAAGACAGACTCACTTTACAAACAATTGTCAAACCACTGGTCTAAAAAAGGGGATGGCTAGTCGACGAGGGGGGGGGGTGTAAAGTGCCCCCCAACCCGGTTGATCACGTGGAATGTGAGAGGGTTGAATGGGCCGATTATGAGGGCAAGGGTACTTGCGCACCTAAAGAAGCTAAAGGCAGACGTGATCATGCTTCAGGAGACGCACCTGAAACTGGCGGATCAGGTCAGATTAAGGAAAGGATGGGTGGGACAGGTATTCCACTCGGGCTTGGATGCGAAAAACAGAGGGCTGGCAATACTGGTGGGGAAACGGGTATTGTTTGAGGCGAAGAACATAGTGGCGGACTGTGGGGGTAGATACGTGATGGTGAGTGGCAGACTGCAAAGTGAGGCGGTGGTGCTGGTGAATGTGTATGCCCCGAACTGGGATGACGCGAACTTTATGAAGCGTATGTTGGGGCGCATCCCGGACCTGGAGATGGGAAAGTTGGTAATGGGGGGGGACTTCAACACGGTGCTGGACCCAGGGCTGGACTGGTCCAGATCTAGGACTGGGAGGAGGCCGGCAGCGGCCAAGGTGCTTAAGGGCTTTATGGAGCAGATGGGAGGAGTGGATCCCTGGAGATTTACTAGGCCAAGGAGTAAAGAGTTTTCCTTCTTCTCCCATGTCCACAAAGTGTACTCCCGGATAGACTTCTTTGTCCTGGGAAGGGCGCTGATCCCGAAGGTGGCAGGAACGGAGTATTCGGCTATAGCCATTTCAGATCATGCCCCACATTAGGTAGATTTGGAAGTAGGAGAAGAAAAGGAACAGCGCCCACTCTGGAGATTAGATATGGGACTGTTGGCGGACGAGGGGGTATGTGTAAGGGTGAGGAGATGTATTGAAAGGTACCTAGAGACTAATGATGACGGAGAGGTCCAGGTGGGAGTGGTCTGGGAGCCGCTGAAGGCGGTGGTTAGAGGGGAGCTGATCTCCATAAGGGCCCATAAGGGGAAACAAGAGGGTAAAGAAAGGGAGAGATTGTTGAGGGAGATTTTGAGGGTGGATAGGCAATATGCGGAGGCTCCAGATGAAGGGCTATACAGGGAAAGACAGAGATTGCACACGGACTTTGACTTGTTGACTACGGGTAAGGCGGAGGCACAATGGAGGAAGGCACAGGGAGTGCAGTATGAATATGGAGAGAAGGCGAGCCGGCTGCTGGCCCAACAACGTAGGAAGAGGGGGGCGGCGAGAGAGATCGGAGGGGTTAGAGACGAGGAGGGAAAGATGGAACAGGGAGCCGAGAGGGTGAACGGGGTGTTTAAGGTATTTTACGAGAGGCTATAAAAGGCTCAACCTCCGGAAGGGAAAGAGGGAATGATGCGTTTCCTAGACCAGCTGGAGTTCCCGAAGGTTGAGGAACAGGAGATGACTGGACTGGGAGCGCAGATTGAGGTGGAGAAAGTGGTAAAAGGAATTGGGAACATGCAGGCAGGGAAGGCCCCGGGACCGGATGGGTTCCCGGTGGAGTTCTATAGGAAATACGTGGACCTGCTGGCCCCACTTCTGACGAGAACCTTTAATGAGGCTAGGGAAAGGGGGACACTACCCCCGACGATGTCAGAGGCGACGATATTGTGATCCTTAAAAGAGACAAAGACCCGCTGCAGTGCGGGTCATACAGGCCTATTTCCCTCCTGAACGTAGATGCCAAGCTTCTGGCCAAGGTGATGGCGACGAGGATGGAGGACTGTGTCCCTGGGGTGGTGCATGATGATCAAACGGGGATTGTTAAAGGGAGGCAATTGAATGCTAATATACGGAGGCTGCTGGGGGTGATGATGATGCCCCCACCGGAGGGGGAGGCGGAGATAGTGATGGCGATGGATGCAGAGAAAGCATTTGATAGAGTGGAGTGGGACTACCTGTGGGAAGTACTGAGGAGATTTGGATTTGGAGAGGGGTTCATTAGATGGGTTCAGCTCCTGTACAGGGCCCCGGTGGTAAGTGTGATCACAAATAGGCAACGATCTGACCACTTCCGACTATATAGGGGTACAAGACAGGGATGTCCCCTGTCCCCGTTACTGTTTGCGTTGGCAATTGAGCCATTGGCCATAGCGCTGAGGGGCTCTAGGAAGTGGAGGGGGGTACTTAGAGGAGGAGAAGAGCATCGGGTGTCATTATACGCGGACGATTTGTTGTTGTATGTCGCGGACCCAGTGGAGGGGCTGCCTGAGATAATGCAGACACTCAGGGAGTTTGGAGAATTTTCAGGATATAAACTGAATACGGGGAAGAGTGAACTGTTTGTGATGCACCCCGGGGAACAGGGCAGGGGAATAGACGATTTACCGTTGAGGAGGGTAACAAGGGATTTCCGGTATTTAGGGATCCAGGTGGCCAGGAACTGGGGAACCTTGCACAAGCTTAACTTGGCACGAGTGGTAGAGCAGATGGAAGAGGACTTTAGGAGGTGGGACATGGCGCCCCTGTCATTGGCGGGCAGGGTGCAGGAGGTTAAAATGGTGGTCTTCCGAGGTTTCTTTTCGTGTTCCAGTGCCTCCCTGTACTGATTACAAAGGCCTTTTTTAAGAAGGTGGACAAGAGTATTATGAGCTTTGTGTGGGCTGGAAAGACCCCAAGAGTAAAGAGGGAGTTCCTGCAGCGCAGTAGGTGTGGTGTTGGGTGCTCTGGTGCACAGATGAGCCAACACAGTTGTATGTGGTACAACTCTATTTTATTATAACTCTTATAATACAGTTCGTTCTGGATACTCTGCACGTGCTGTCTCCCTGAGTGTGTTTGGTAACCAATGTGTCCTGGTTCTCCTCTGCAGCTAATACTGACCACCGGGGGTCGTGTCTGTGCTTTTATATCTTTCTGTCATTGGTTGTGGTGTTGTGTGTTCTGATTTGTCTGTTGGTGTGTCTATCATGATGTGTGTGTTTGAATATCATGACAGTAGGGACAGAGGGGGACTGGCACTGCTGAGTCTAAGTGATTATTATTGGGCCGCCAACGTGTCAACGTGATATGTAAGTGGATGAGGGAAGGGGAAGGAGCGGCATGGAAAAGACTGGAGATGGCGTCCTGTAGGGGAACTAGCCTAAAAGCACTGGCGACGGCGCCGTTGCCTTTCTCCCCGAAAAAATACACCACAAACCCAGTGGTGGTGGCAACTCTGAAAATTTGGGGGCAGTGGAGACGACATAAGGGAGTGACAGGTGCCTCAGTGTGGTCCCCGATAAGGAACAATCATTGTGTCGTCCCGGGAAGGATAGATGGGGGATTTAAATCTTGGCAGCAAGCAGGAATTGCGAAACTGAAGGACTTGTTCTTAGACGGGACGTTCGCGAATCTGGGAACACTGACAGAAAAATATGGGCTGCCACCGGGGAATGCATTTCGCTATATGCAAGTGAGGGCATTTGTGAGGCAACAGGTGAGGGAATTTCCGCAGCTCCCGGCGCAAGAGATCCAGGACAGAGTGATTTCGGGGGCATGGGTGGGTGATGGCAGGGTGTCAGATATATATAGGGAAATGAGAGATGAGGGGGAGACGATGGTAGAGGAGCTGAAGGGAAAATGGGAGGAGCTGGGGGAAGAGATTGAGGAGGGGCTGTGGGCAGATGCCCTAAGTAGGGTAAACTCTTCGTCTTCGTGTGCCAGGCTCAGCCTGATACAATTCAAGGTTCTACACAGGGCGCATATGACTGGAGCAAGGCTGAGTAGATTTTTGGAGTGGAGGATAGGTGCGGGAGATGCGCGGGAAGCCCGGTGAACCACACCCACATGTTCTGGTCATGTCCGGTATTGCATGGGTTCTGGGTGGGTGTGGCAAAAGTGATTTCAAAAGTGGTGGGGGTCCGGGTCGAACCAGGCTGGGGGTTGGCTATATTTGGGGTTGCAGATGAGCCGGGAGTGCAGGAGGCGAGAGAGGCTGATGTTTTGGCCTTTGCGTCCCTAGTAGCCCGGCGAAGGATTCTACTTATGTGGAAAGAAGCTAAACCCCCGGGCGTAGAGGCCTGGATAAACGACATGGCAGGGTTCATAAAATTGGAGCGGATAAAGTACGCACTAAGAGGTTCGGCTCAAGGGTTCACCAGGCGGTGGCAACCGTTCCTCGACTATCTCGCAGAGCGATAAGGGAAAATAGGAAAGACAGCAGCAGCAATCCAGGGGGAAGGGGGGGGGGAGGGAGGACTCATGTGGGTCCTCAGGGGTTCTATGTCTGTGTTTATATATTCGTTATTTATATTGATTTTACGAAGCTACTATTTTAGTTACTATTTCTGTTATTTTTATTTTGTTGTTGGCAGTTGCCGTTAGTTAGTATATTATTTATTTAAAAACGATCAATGTATATATTATTACAAAGTTGTAAAATGGGAATTTTTTTTTTTGTTTGATCGAAAAACTTTAATAAAATATATTTTTTTTAAAAAGGAAGGGAGTTCCAGGATTCTGACCCAGTGACAATGAAGGAATGGCAATATAGTTCCAAGTCAACATGATGTGTGACTCGGAGGAGTATTTGCAGTAGGTGATGTTCCTATGTGCCTCCTGCTCTTGTCCTTCTAGGTGGCAGGGGTCACAAGTTTGGAAGGTGCTGTTGAAGGAACCTGAATTGCTGCAGTGCATCTTGCATTTTGTACATGCAATGGCAGTGGGAATGAGTACTTAAGTTGGTGGATCAGGGGCGAAATTCTCCCCCAACGGCGCGATGTCCGCCGACTGGCGCCAAAAACGGCGCCAATCAGACGGGCATCGCGCCGGCCCAAAGGTGCGGAATGCTCCTCATCTTTGGGGGCCGAGCCCCAACATTGAGGGGCTAGGCCAACGCCGGAGGGATTTCCGCCCCGCCAGCTGGCGGAAATGGCGTTTGTTGCCCCGCCAGCTGGCGGAAATGGCGTTTGGTGCCCTGCCAGCTGGCGCGGAAATGCGGCGCATGCGCGGGAGCGTCAGCGGCCGCTGACAGTTTCCCGCGCCTGCGCAGTGGGGAGAGTCACTCCCTCCTCCACCATGGTGGAGACCGTGGCGGAGGCGGAAGGGAAAGAGTGCCCCCACGGCACAGGCCCGACCGTGGATCGGTGGGCCCCGATCGCGGGCCAGGCCACCGTGGGGGCACCCCCCGGGGTCAGATCGCCCAGCGCCCCCCCAGGACCCCGGAGCCCGCCCCCGCCGCCTGGTCCCGCCGGTAAATACCAGCTTTGATTTACGCCAGTGGGACAGGCAATTTCTGGGCGGGACTTCGGCCCATCCGGGCCGGAGAATTGAGCGGGGGGTCCCGCCAACCGGCGCGGCCCGATTCCCGCCCCCGCCCAATCTCCGGTACCGGAGGCTTCAGCGGGGGCGGGGGGGGGGGGATTCACGGCGGCCAACGGCCATTCTCCGACCCGGCGGGGGGTCGGAGAATGACGCCCCAGGTGTCTATCAAATCATTACTTTGTCCTGGATGATTTAAGCTTCTTGAGTGTTTTTGGAACTGCACTCATCCAGCCAAGTGGAGAGTATTCCATTACACTCCTGACTTGTTCCTTGGAAATGGGGCACAAACTTTGAGGTGTCAGGAGCTGAGTTCTTCAACACAGAACGTTCAACCTCTCCCCTGCTCTTGTAGCCATTTACATGGCTGGTCCGGTTCAATTTCTGGTCAATGGTAACCCTCAGGATGTTCATAATGGGGAATTCAGTGATGGTAATGCCATTGATTGTCTCTTGTTCAAAATGGTCATTGCTTGCCGTTTGTGTGGCATGATTGTTCCTTACTCGCCTGTGTCTGAATGTTCTCCAAATCTTGTTGCATATGGCCACAGACTGTTCCAGCATCTGATGAGTTGCAGCTGCTATTGAACATTGTGCAATCATCAGTGAGCACTCCCACTTCTGGCCTTAAGATAGAAGGAAGGTTATTGATGAAATAGTTGAAAATTGTGGGGTTGTTGGGCCTAGGACAGTTAACAACTCCACTGATGTTATATCCAGAAGGGTAACTTGGAACACTGGTTCTTAAGAGTGTGCTTTTTCAATTTGATATAATGTGAGGAAAGATATGCAAACCAGTGAGGTTAAGGTCCAGCCTTCTCATTACCATTCAAATAAAATAATTTTTATTAACATGTAAAACACACAAGAAGCAAAGCTGCAATGCAAAATAAAGGTACACATATCTACAATAATGGCTACACATGCACATTATATTCTGGGATTAACCCCGTTCCCATCTATCTGCGTCCCTGAATTCTGAAAAATGTCCCTTGTCCCAAAACAACATCCCATATAGTATAACTCTATGAGCTAAATCCAGTAAATAGTTACCAATCAAGAGTTGCCTTTAAGTTTAGGAAGCCTTCTCTGCCTCACGACATCAAGGACCCGGGTTTGATCCTGGCTCCGGGTCACTGACCATGTGGAGTTTGCACATTCTCCCCATGTCTGTGTGGGTTTCACCCCCATAACCCAAAAAGATGTGCAGGGTAGGTGAACTAGCCACACTAAATTGCCCCTTAATTGGAAAAAGAAAGAATTGGGTACTGTAAATTTATATTAAAAATGGTTTAGAAAGCCTTTCTTCGATTCAGCATAGTTTTTCTCTGAGGTTTTCAAATCAGCAGCTTCTAGCCTACAATTCTGCTTTTTGAGAGAGTTTCTCTTTACAGTTGGGTGTACCCAAGGTTGTAACTGCTTACCAGCTGCTTCCCTTCTCTCTCATCAGTGGCATGTATGTCACGCTGCGAGCAGCGGGGCATCAGGGAATGCCATATATTAACAGGAAGGGGTTCCACTCCCTGAATGTTCTGATCGTATGGGACCACTGCCTGAGGATAATGCACATGTGTGACCTCGGAATGTGGCGACTAGGAGCTTTTCACAATAACTTAATTGAAGCCTACGTGTGACAATAAGCGATTATTATTATCTATCCTGGGAGCATGAATGACAGCCACATCCTGGGGTACTCTGAGATTCCCGATGTCTTCCTGGACCATCCTAGGATGACAAATTGGCTCTTGGGGGACACGGGAGACTCGCTGAGGTCATGGCTGATGTCTCTAGTGCAGAGGCCGGAGACCGAGGTGGAGACCAGATACAATGAGGCCCACATTGCCACCCAAATTGTCATTGAACGGTGCATTGGGCTGCTCTGGCGGGGTCCTACAGTATAGCCCCCAGCGAGTCTCCTGCTTTGTGGTGGACTGCTGCGCCCTCCACAATCTGGCACAGCAGCAGGGCAACATGCTGGGTGAAGAGGAGGACCAGAAGGGGTTGGTGGACAGGCCTGAGGAGGAGCTGGGGGTAGAGGTAAGGAGGCGGCAAGGGACCGACATGCCAAGAGGACCAGAGAGACCCTCATCATCTCCAGATTCTCCTGAATGAGGCTGTGTCCGTCAGCTCACCAACTCTCCCCCATCATACCACCCCCTCCCCAACCACCCTGTTCCCTATCCAAGGGTGTATGGAACAACACTCCAGGGCCTGTGTTGGCACTGTCATGTTGGCACATGAGAGTGATGACCACTTGCTGTGAAGCAAGCTTTGATACTCCTCAGGATCTGATAAAGTCTGACTCCTGTATTCCTGCAAATATTACGCTTACACCCATCCTCATAATGGTGTTTTCATCAGGGACTTTTGACCTTGGACCGATGGGGGCGAGGGAACAGGGGTGGGGGTGCTGGCAGGCCCACTGTGAAGACTAAAGTGACAGAGGCGTCACATGTCTCAGGTGTGAAATGTTTTAATGATGAACATTTTACTGTGGCAGATTTCCATTCCCCCTAGCCATGGATAGTGAACGCACCAGTGCTCACTCAGTGCTCCTTACTCTTCTCAATCTCCCGTGGTCTAGTGCTATGACTAGGTGTGTCTCCAGGATGCACATCAGAGGTGGAGACACTTGCTACTTTCTGTGCCCTGCGACCTTTGATGCCATTGGTGGATGTTCTCTGGAGGGCCTCGAGCCAGAGGGCCCCAGCCAACCTATCAATGTCACAGGCATTGATGGCCCCCCTGTTCTGCCTGCTGAACTTGAGATGCACCGGTGGTGTCAGGAGGGGGGGAGGGATTCAGAAGAACTGGAGACGGCCTTCGTGACCTTGGTGGCAAGCCCTGGGGTGGGCTCCAGCATTTCCTCCTCTCTGAGGGTGCCCGAAGGGCCCTGGGTGACTCCATGGGATTGAGGGGCGCAAGTCCCCATTGTCTGTACTACGGGGTCTACACCCTCAGCGATGGTCCTCAGTGATTGGACCACACTCTGGAGCACCTCGACAATGTCCACCTGCATCTGGGACATGTCCCTCATTAACTGGGACATGATACTGAGGCCCTGACCCTTGGTCATCACAGACTGAGCCATGCCTTGGACACCACCACTCAAGGCACTGACATCGTGCTCCAGATTTTCCACTGCAGTCATCACCCTAGCGGCTGTGGTGTTGGGTGCTCTGGTGCACAGATGAGCCAACACAGTTGTATGTGGTACAACTCTATTTTATTATAACTCTTATAATACAGTTCGTTCTGGATACTCTGCACGTGCTGTCTCCCTGAGTGTGTTTGGTAACAGATGTGTCCTGGTTCTCCTCTGCAGCTAATACTGACCACCGGGGGTCGTGTCTGTGCTTTTATATCTTTCTGTCATTGGTTGTGGTGTTGTGTGTTCTGATTTGTCTGTTGGTGTGTCTATCATGATGTGTGTGTTTGAATATCATGACATCCCCCCTTTTTACAAAGATATGTGCCTACGTGGTTGTAAATATAATTGTGTCGTGAGTGCATCTAAGAGTGTGTGTGTGTGTTGTGTACAGCGTGTGTATATGACGTAACTATTTACATGGGGCGATGTCGGATGCGTCACACTAACAAGGTTGTACCATAACAAAACTTGGATGCAAGAGAAAAAAAAAACTTGAACATTGGTCTGGTCAGACGATATCTGGAACAATAAACAACAACAGGTTATAATACAGAAGTGTTTGACTTTTTGAACGTATGAACAGCGTTATAAGTCCAGTCTAATGGGTGACCGCCTCAAGAATGGGCTGGTCCTCAAGCCGGTTCAGCTGTGGAGATTTGGGGTCACACTGGTTCACCTTGGACTGTTGGAGGTGATGCTGTTGCCGAAGTCTCTACTTTACCATTTGTTGTACTTCGTGCAGTGCTTGGTTTTTTCATTCGTGCAAATATAACATTCAACATCTTTGTTAGTGGTGCCTTGGCTGTGGTTTGGTTCTGGTGGCGATGGAAGGGGCATGATCCGTGGCATCTCCACGAAGTCATCCTTGGGAACCAGTGGAGGATCCGGCGTGTGCGTACGGTTCAGTTGCGAGCGTGGAAGGCGGCGCAAAGCCCGCTGATTGCGCCTACGCACCAATCCATCCGCCCTGCATGCCAGGAACAAGGTGGAGTCTGTTTTCTTTTTATGTTTGTGGTGGACGGCATCTTGTAGCCGATGGGTCGTTGCCATCGAAGTAGCACCATCACTAATATCATGCAAGGCGATGACTGTGCCAGATGTGGAAGTTGGCCGAGACCGTGTACGCTGGTTCCGGCCACCTGCTGTGCCGGAAGGGCGACTCCGCAGAGAAACGTCGAAGCATGTCGACTTGGAGAGAGAATTGTTGCTCGCATCAACGTCTGGCGATGGCGCGAATTGGTGTGTCCATCTTGGACCGCCGGTGCTGGTTGCCACTGCCGACCCAGTGGGACTGCCACGCGATCCATTCCCTGTCGCCGTGGCATCCGCCGTCACCCTGAGCGTGCCATCACCGAGGCCGCGACACCGCCCGTCCGGAGCAAGGTCTGGCGTGCGCAAATCAGAGTCGGCGCTTGGCTGCTCCCCATCTGGAGTCCGGTCTGCCTTCCGTCGATGCCCCCCGTCCGGAGTCCCAACAGGTTCACTGGAGGCAGCCGAGATTCCCTGAAGCTGCACTTCTGGAGTCGGAACATGCAGGAATGCACCAACCAGTGGAGAGGGTCGAGCCATCGAGGGTGGAAGCGGTGCGCCGCCACCGCAGTCGTCAGTGGTCCCACCGTGATCGTCGAGTGCCTCGGTACGCACTAGGCGAGGTCTGTCACCTTGCACCTTTTGCATGGGAAGTAGGATGCTGTCGTCACTCGTCTCACATCCCGTGGATAGATCCTCATTAGCAGCTTGCTGTTCACTAGGGTTGGGTAAATTGTCAGAGTTTTCATCTGGTGGTTCACACCATGTCGGTGGACTGTCATTGTCTTGCCGTTGTCCTTCATTTGGGCTTTTCTTCTTTGGAATTTTAAATCTTCCCCCAGACATTGCAGAACCTTGTTTATTACCCCCAAATTCTCCCATAGGTATGGTCTCGAATATAGGATCCAATGTTTCTATCGACATTGTACTATTTTCCAAAGAACATTCCGTTTCACTTTTCTTCTCAGGTGCCTCATATGTATCTTTGTCTAATGTACATGCCTTCATGGTCTCTGGGTCTGATTTTGCTGGGACTGGCATGGGCACAGTCTCTCTTTTACTGTTCTCAATTGCCCACATTATACTCCCCATACATAACTGCTTAATCACTGGGGTTAGTGTGGTACAATGGATAATCGGGTCGACCTTATCTGCATCTTCACCATTAGTGGAAAGCACACTTGGTTCACTTGAAACTGCTGTGGGTTTTAAATTCGTTATCTGGCTACTCGATGTCGGTGTCCTCAGGATTCTTGCTCCAATGTTCTGCTCAATAATCAGTGGAGCGTGTATAGGTTCAATGCAATTAATGTTCCCCTCAAGGTTTGAAGAGTCATTACTGACTAACTGCTGGTCTCCGAAGTTGGGATTTTGCGGTGTTGTGTTGAAGGGAGACATTTGTCCCTGCTGTAGATATGATTCAGGTTGTGTTATTTCCATTACCTGAGGATCAATGTCTTGTCCATTTTTTCGATCCGTACTAAAACACTGGCAATTCTCAGTCTGCTCCTTGCAAGTTAAACATTCAATTAATTTCGTTAGCAAATCCTCAGCATCCTTCTGTGGCCGTGCAGCATTATTAATCTCTGTTCGGCTATAATGATCCTGAAGGTCAGCGCATAAACCTTTTTTCTTCGGGCTTGGACGAGGCGATTCCTTTGGCTTGTCTTCAGTTGGGCTTGAACAGTCTTCAGCGCTGTGCCCTTCATTGTAGCATGAGAGACCGTCATGTTCATGCTGCTGTGTAGTGGAGCATGGTAGGCTGTTATAGCCTTCTTGCTGTTCACGTGAGCATGGCAGACTTGCATCGTCTGCCGCTGGTTGGTCAGGAGAGGTTGCTAGACCCTCATGGTCTTGTTCCTGCAAGGACTGCGCTCTGGAGTCTTGCGTTCCTTCCATCGTGGAGTCCGTCCACGAGCTCTCTGTGGAGGCTTGTGACACTGGAGTCACTTCTTGTTCGTGCAAGGACTGCGCTCTGGAGTCTTGCGTTGCTTCTATCGTGGAGGCTGTCCACGAGCTCTCTGTGGAGGCTTGTGACACTGGAGTCACTTCTTGTTCGTGCAAGGACTGCGCTCTGGAGTCTTGCGTTGCTTCTATCGTGGAGGCTGTCCACGAGCTCTCTGTGGAGGCTTGTGACACTGGAGTCACTTCTTGTTCGTGCAAGGACTGCGCTCTGGAGTCTTGCGTTGCCTCTATCGTGGAGGCTGTCCACGAGCTCTCTGTGGAGGCTTGTGACACTGGAGTCACTTCTTGTCCGTGCAAGGACTGCGCTCTGGAGTCTTGCATTTCTGCAATTGTGGAGTCTGTCCACGAGCTTGCTGTGGAAGCTTGTGACACTGGAGTCACTTCTGGTTCATGCGAGGACTGCACTCTGGAGTCTTGCATGTCTTCTTTCATAGAGTCGGGAATGTTGAGCGGGACGTGGACCACGCTCTGTGTGGCAGCAGGGCACTCTCCGTGTGCTTGCACCGCTCCCTGTCTGTTAATGTCAGGCTGCAGCATCATCCGGTACTGATAAGTTGGAACGTCATATCTGCTGGATTGAAGATCCTCAAATCCGAAAAATGAATCCGCATCTGCGTCGGATTCAATGTGGGGGCCGCCAATGTGCAACACGAAAGGTTCGTCCGAGTCATAGTCATATAGGACCACGGAGCTATCATTGGGCTCGCGAGGTCCGGAAACACTGTAAAGATCGTCATCGAAGTATTCAAGGTCGGAATCATCGGCTTGTGCGTAGGTAACTGCTTGTCGGAGGGTTCTTCGGAGGTCAAATTCATCTCCTGGGTCAATTTGCGGCACTGTGCTGTCATTCCAGGTGAGGGAAGGTTGTTTTACAGCTTTAACAGATTTTTGTTTTTTTGATTTGGGACGTTTCCCTTTTAAATTGGATTTGGGACATTTCCCTTTTAAATTGGTGCAGTCTGGGGCCTCTGACATCCTGACGCTCGGTATGTAGCACGTAGGAAGCGACTGCGCATGCTCAGATCGCTGTTCCTTTACCGATGGCCGTTTTCTTGACTGCGCATGCGCAGCATCTCGCGCATGCGCAAACGAAACATCCGGTTCTGCGCACTGCTCGCGCAACTGTGCTAGCGTTATACCTTTAGCAAGATGGCCGCCGACCTCGACCCAGCCTTCTCTCAGGCCCGGGATTTTGGCTTCTGGGAATTCGGGCTCCGGGATCCCAGCCACGAGGTGAGTGCTGCAGCTTTTCTTTCCTTTATTTGCCGATTGGATTGCGTTTTCTTCACAGTACTTGGAGAATTTGTCCAGGACTGCCTGGTAATCGTACCTTTGCTGCCTCCTGAAGAACCTGAACCTTGTGAATATTTCTCTTGCCCTTGCACCGGCGATGGTGAGGAGAAATTCAATTTTTTCGCTATCATCCAGGTCTTGGAGTTCAGCTGCCACCAGGAACAATTCGAACATTTGCCGGAATCGCCGCCAGTTTTCGCGGAGGTCGCCGTGGCACTGGAGCGGCTGCGGAACCGGGAGCTCTATCATTTTGCCTGGGCACTGCTGGTTGTCTGTGTACACTGAGGTATGCCGGCAGGTATCGATCCACTCCTGTACCATGTGGTGTTGGGTGCTCTGGTGCACAGATGAGCCAACACAGTTGTATGTGGTACAACTCTATTTTATTATAACTCTTATAATACAGTTCGTTCTGGATACTCTGCACGTGCTGTCTCCCTGAGTGTGTTTGGTAACAGATGTGTCCTGGTTCTCCTCTGCAGCTAATACTGACCACCGGGGGTCGTGTCTGTGCTTTTATATCTTTCTGTCATTGGTTGTGGTGTTGTGTGTTCTGATTTGTCTGTTGGTGTGTCTATCATGATGTGTGTGTTTGAATATCATGACAGCGGTGTTGGCCTGAATGCCACGCATTGCCGGCACCATCTGCTGTGGTCTGAAGCTTTGGGACTCCTCCAATCGGCCTTGCACAAGTAAAGAGCAGTGACCAACATTGAGGTTGGCCTGTGCCAGAGCGGATCCACTGCTCCTTCATCCAGATGACCTGCTTCAAGTGAGTTGTTGATGTCCTATAGTTGGAATGTCGCTGACAGTCCATCCTGAATCTAATGGATGTGTCCTATAATCTGCATCAGCTCTGGGAGAACCTTGTCCAGAGGCTCAACATCTGGCTGGGACGAATGAGGATGGCTCCTTGGAGCTCTCCTCTGAGGCCATGTCGTGGGTGGCAGGGGCTGGTACAACTCCAGATAACCCTGCCTCATCAGATGGTGATCCCGCAAGACAATGGACATGTGGTCAGTGAAAGGGAAAGTTCACCTGAGACAGGTCACTTGGATGAAGGAGCAGTGGATCCTCTTAGACAGGCCACCTGGAGGAAGGAGCAGTAGATCATCTCTGGCACAGGCCAACCTCGCTGCTCTTTCCTCGGGCAACCCCGCGATCTCCAGGACCCTTTCTTCAATGGGACCTAGCTGAGTCCTGGGATACAGCAGACCTCCGACTGCTGTCTCCCTTGGATGTTCCTGCCTCCACCTGATGTGCATCAGTAGCTGTGTGGTGCTCATCAGATAGTGCACCCAAAGCCTGCCCACTGATGTCGGCCACCGAGGTGTGTGTCTCTGCGCTGGTGGAAGCTGGGGGTGACAGCTGTGATGCACTGTCTATGTTCTCCTTGGAGCTCTCCTCTGAGGCCATGTCGTGGGTGGCAGTGGCTGGTACAACTCCAGATAACCCTGCCTCATCAGATGGTGATCCTGCAAGACAATGGACATGTGGTCAGTGAAAGGGAAAGTTCACCTGAGTCAGGCCACCAGGATGAAGGAGCAGTGGATCCTCCCTGACACAGGCCAACCTCACTGCTCTTTCCTCGGACAAACCCGCGATCTCCAGGGCCCTTTCTTCAGACGGAGTGAGGACTCGGATCTCTGGGATTCCTTCCTCCCCCTCCATCTCACCCTCTTCCTCTTATTATGGATGATCTTCTCCTGCAGGGACAAAGAGAGGATATTGTGAGCCGCACGCTTGCAGTCAAGGGGGTCTATAGCATGTGTGGCCACTGCACCGAGACATGAAGGGGCTGTGCCGGTGGGTGCCAGGAGATTCTGAGGAACAAACTTGAAGATCAGATGTGGGGAGGGTGCGACGTGTCAGCCAATGGATTGGAGTGGAGAAGTGCAGGAAGGGGAAGTTTGGGAAATTATGGGGTGGCAGGTGGGACTGATGCCACGAGAGAGGTGGCAACTTATCCTTGCAACTCAGTGGAGGTCGTTCGTCTTCTTCTGATTTTGGACGGCGGCCCTCCTGGTCATGCTGCCTGCACCCGCTGCAGCTGTCACTGCCTCGCAGGCGAAATTGCTGACCTTGCTGCTGGTTCTCCGACCATCTGGGGGAACAGGATGCCTCGACTTTCATTCACTGCGTCTTGAAGCCTGGCTAGGTCAGCATTGCCACAGCGAGGAGCAGGTCTCCACATTGCCATCCTCATTTGTAGACTGGGATTGAGTGTTGAGGGAGCATTTAAAAGCTGCTCCCCTTGTCAGCGTTGAGCAGCTGAGGCGCGATCGTGTGACTCAGACGGAGAGGAAGCCAGGCATGATGAGATTCACGTGGGGGGCTAATTTCTTGCACTAAGTGCAGGTGAATACAGGCCATAATTGCTCCATTACAGTCAATGCGAAACATTCCCCCAAATCCACCCAAAATGACACTTGGGAATGTTTTGGGTGAATTGCGCCCCTTTTGCTGCCGAACCCCATATTTTGACTTGCCCGCTTACCCTGGCACAACACTTCTATGGTCAACACATCTTGCAGGTCCACACATTCCCATCACATCTCATCTAATTAGCAAACACTCATCCTATTGTCCTCACACACATGCCTCACAGTCATCTTACACAAATATTATGTTATTCATACAGGTCATCATTGACGCCTATCAGCCTCTGCTTTCTCTCCCCTCAGGGAGAGTCAGAGGCCCCGGGGGAGGAGGTGGGGCCTTCCAGTGACAGACACCTTGATGGCCACTGGAAATGTGTGCTTGCCGGCCCATTGGAAAGGAGTCTTGTTCCAGGAGGCTGCAGATATCAGTAAAGACATGGTTTGAGAGCCTAAACCTTCCATGGTACTGGTGCTCACATATGTCAAAAGAGCTGAGCCTCTACCTATAGAATATGTGTTCGGGGAGGGGGGGTTCACGCAAAAGCAAGTATTTCTAACAAAATGAACCCCACCATGGGTGTCTCAGTTATATATAAATGCTTCATGTAGAAACTCCAGGAATGGAGAGGAAAGCTGGAAAGGCTGCTACACAGATCTCTCACACTTCCCTGCGGGTCCTGCTCTGTGTCTAACCTCTCTGCTCTGTGAAAGAGCATGTGGCTGAGGAGAAGACAGCTGGCATGCTACTGATGTTGCTCTTAGAGGTTCTAGGTAGAGGTGCATAAGTTGCTCTCAACACCATGATGAAGGCTGGCAGCAGAAAAGAGGAGCTGAAGGTGAGTCAAGTGCCAGGTAGGTGAAGTACCTTCAAGAAGGTTGCAATCACCTGTCCAGCAGTAATGTCACTCTCTTATTTGGAGTACTGTGAGCATCCGCCTCTCACCTGGCCATGAATATAGCTCTTCAGTTTCACTGATGAAATACTTCCCAGCCTGTCAGTTTCACTGAATATACTTTTGCCATTGTGCACTGAGTTCCGTGACCCGAGTGCATGCTCCATAGCTCAGGAAACAGGTGGACTGCCTGGTAAATCCAGAAACTTTGATTAAAACAGAACTTAATTTTTTATTAAAATATTCAAGTGCCTTCTCGCCCTCACCAGAGTGAAACCTGGAAGAGGGAGGGATGACGTTGGTATCCTGATTCAATGGCAATTTTGGGGGTTATAACTCCATACACACACTCAAACCCAGCACCCATTGGCTGGAAAAATTCCTTTTGAAGTATTTATTTAAATAATGCATTCAAATGCGAGAGTGATGTTTGAATCCACAGCATTCAAACCCAGATAATAGTGTGATACCAAGTAAATCACACCAAAACTCAAATCAAGCCTACGATCAAATATTTTTCAAATTAATTCCAACATTTTGCCAGACTCATTGATGTTCACTTTCCAATGGAATAATTTAGAACACGATTGGTAATCTCATTGAAAACCTTTCTCGTTTCTATTTCTGCAAACTGACACCTCGTCATTGGTGCCCATGTTTCACATTTCCTGTTTGCACGATGGAACGTTCATAATTTCTTAGTTAATCGAGTGCTCACTTGGCCTTAGCTTCTCAGAGAGACCTCCACCTCTCATCTCATGGTTGCAAACTTTAATTTCTCCAAAAAGATGCAATGCGTGATTCAGAGAACTTGAAAAAGATTTTATTATTTTAGATTGTTGCTCTATGTGCAGAAAAGAATGAATCTCTGAAACTAATTTTTAATTTATGCCTACTACTTGCAACACAATCAGCTGGAAAGGTTTTGATTGTTAACATAATCATTCCACTTTGAAATTGCTTTCTGAACACGATGGTGAAGCAATATTTTTAAAGGACAGTTTATTAAAGGCAAAAAGATGTTCTCACAAAGTCATTTGTTGGGATGGTTCCAAAATTATTTGGATGATGCTCTAAATATTCATGATTTATTCCAGTTAATTTGTCATAGCAACTAGCCATTTCCTTCTTGGCCAATATATTAAATGAGCTGATTAGCAGACAGAAGAATGAGAGGTACTCGGGTCTCTTTGCTATTGTGAACTGTGTTTCTGAAAAGCCCTGTATCAAACAATTAGCCTGATACGTTTTCATTGTGTAAATTTAACAAGGTTTCAAAAACCCACATGTCAGCAATCCATTGGAATATACACAGAATCCAAAATCGTTACAGCAATAAAGTAGGCCATTTGGCCAATTGTGTCTATGTTAGCTCTCTGCAAGAACAGTTTAGCTGATCCTGCTCCCCAACCCATTTCCCATGGCCCTGGAATATTTATTCCCTTCGGGTACTTTTGATTCCCTTTTGAAAGCCACAATTGAATCTGCCTCAACCACGCTTTCAGCGCCTAACCACTTGCTGTATTAAAAATGTTCCTTCTCGTGTTGCCATTGGTTCTTTTGTCAATCAGCTTCTCTGTTTTTCGGCCCTCCTGCCAATGGGAATTATTTCTCTCCATCCACTCTGTCCTGTGGTGAGATTGAGGCACTGGGTCTGTATTCTCTAGATGTTTCAAAAAATGAGAGGTGATCTCAGTCAAAGCTACAGAATCCTTACAGGGCGTGATAGGGTAGATGTGGATAGAATGTTTCCCCTGGCTGGTAAGTCTAGAACCAGAGGGCACGGTGTCAGAATAAGTTAGGATTGAGAAGGGGAGGAATTTCTTCACGGAGAGGGTGGTAAAAGTTTGGAATTCTCTCGTAGAAGGCTGTGGGAGCTCAATCATTGCTTATGTTCAAGACAGAAATCGATACATTGCTGGGTACCAATGACACCAAGGGATATGGGAATAGCGTGGGAAAGTGGCATTGACGTAGATGGTTGGCTATAAGCTAATTGAATAGTGAAGCAGGCTTGATGGGCCAAATGGCCAACTCCTGCTCCTTTGTGCCTATGTCTGGGCTCCTTATGATTTTTAACACCTCTATTAAATCTCCTCTCAACCTTCTCTTCTCCAAGGAGAAGATTGTATATAAATGCTGGCTTGCTCATGACATTCTCATCATATGAGTGAATTTAAAAAACGCTGATCTTGATTATTTTGTACCATATTGTTAGATTCGAGGAAGCGACCACACGGGAGCCAGAGAAGACACAGCCAGAGTGAGACAGCAAAGAGTGAGTTTGGGAATTTGAATCTAGGTGGGAATTCGAAGCTCGGTGGGGAGGAGGTGCTTTTATCCCTGATAAGTTTCTGGTAAGTAATTTTGCTTTTCATTGTCTCATTTATTTATTTTTTCTTTCGTTTTTTGGAATTGTAGTTGTATAAGTTTACCTAAGGTTTAAGACCTGGCAGGAGATCTCAGACCCATGTCATGCTCCTCGTGTGCGATGTGGGAGCTCAGGGACACGTCCACTGTCCCTGGCTCCTTCACGTGCAGGAAGTGTGTCCAGTTGCAGCTCCTGTTAGACCGCTTGACGGCTCTGGAGCTGCGGATGGACTCACTTTCGAGCATCCGCGATGCTGAGGACGTCGTGGATAGCACGTTTAGCGAGTTGGTCACACCGCAGGTGAAAGGTAATGAGGGAGATAGAAAATGGGTGACCAAAAGACAGAGCAAGAGTAGGAAGGCAATGCAGGTGTCCCCTGCGGTCATCTCCCTGCAAAACAGATATACCGCTTTGGATACTGTTGAGGGAGTTGGCTCACCAGGGGAAGGCAGCAGCAAACAGTTTCATGGCACCGTGGCTGGCTCTGCTGCGCAGCTGGGCAGGAAGAAGAATGGCAGGGCTATAGTGATAGGGGACTCAATCGTAAGGGGAATAGACAGGCGGTTCTGCGGACGCAATCGAGTCTCCAGGCTGGTATGTTGCCTCCCTGGTGCAAGGGTCAAGGATGTCTCGGAGCGGCTGCAGGACATTCTGGGGGGGGGAGGGTGAACAGCCAGCTGTCGTGGTGCACATAGGCACCAATGATATAGGTAAAAAACGGGACAAGGTCCGACAAGCTGAATTCAGGGAGTTAGGAGTTAAACTAAAAAGTAGGACCTCAAAGGTAGTAATGTCAGGATTGCTATCAGTGCCACGAGCTAGTCAGAGTAGGAATGTCAGGATAGATAGGATGAATGCGTGGCTCAAGAGATGGTGCAAGAGGGAGGGATTCAAATTCCTGGGGCATTGGAACCGGTTCTGGGGGAGGTGGGAGCAGTACAAACCGGATGGTCTGCACCTGGGCAGGACTAGAACCGATGTCCTCGGTGGGGTGTTTGCTCGAGCTGTTGGGGAGAGTTTAAACTAATGTGGCAGGGGGATGGGAACTGATGCAGGAAGTTGGATGGTAGTAAAACAGGGACAGAAACAAAAGGCAGTAAGGGGGAAAGTGTAAGGCAGAGAAGCCATAGTCAAAAATCAAAAAGGGTGACAGTACAAGGTACAGTGACTGAGGGGAGCTCAGTGAATAGGACCAGCAATACTAAAAGGAATAAAACGAGAAGTAAAAACATGAATGATAAGTGACGCGGCAGACTGTTACATGAAGATATGGGTTCAACGACAAGGAAAATTAAGAGAAAAGTTAAGAGGAAATATAACTGAGGAGAGGTTACTGATCGAGGTGTTAAGATTCAGAGGTAAAAAAAGCCAACATAAGTGTACTTTACCTGAATGCTCGTAGTATTCGGAATAAGGTAAATGAGTTGATGGTGCAAATCATCGTGAATGACTATGATTTTGTGGCCATTACTGAAATATGGTTAAAGGATGGTCACGACTGGGAGTTAAATATCCAAGGGTGTCAAACTATTCGGAAGGACAGAGTGGACGGTAAGGGAGGTGGTGTAGCTCTGTTACTTAAGGATGACATCCGAGCAATAGTAAGGGATGACATCAGTGCTATGGAGGATAGGGTTGAATCCATTTGGGTGGAAATCAGGAATAGTAAGGCAAAAAAGTCACTGATAGGAGTAGTCTATAGGCTACCAAATAATAACATTATGGTGGGGCAGGCAATAAACAAAGAAAGAATGGATGCATGTAGAAATGGTACAGCAGTTATCATGGAGGATTTTAATCTGCATGTCGATTGGTTTAACCAGGTCCGTCAAGGCAGCCTTGAGGAGGAGTTTACAGAATGTATCCGTGATAGTTTCCTAGAACAGTATGTAATGGAACCTATGAGGGAACAAGCGGTCCTAGATCTGGTCCTGTGTAATGAGACAGGATTGATTCAGGATCTTATAGTTAGGGATCCTCTCGGAAGGAGCGATCATAATATGGTGGAATTTAAAATACAGATGGCGGGTGAGAAGGTAAAATCAAACACGAGTGTTTTTTGCTTAAACAAAGGAGATTACAATGGGATGAGAGAAGAACTAGCTAAGGTAGACTGGGAGCAAAGACGTTATGGTGAAACAGTTGAGGAACAGTGGAGAACCATCCAAGCAATTTTTCACAGTGCTCAGCAAAGGTTTATACCAACAAATAGGAAGGACAGTAGAAAGAGGGAAAATCGGCCGTGGATATCTATGGAAATAAGGGAGAGTATCAAATTGAAGGAAAAAGCATACAAAGTTGCAAAGATTAGTGGGAGACTAGAGGACTGGGAAATCTTTAGGGGGCAACAGAAAGCTACTAAAAAAGCTATAAAGAAGAGGAAGATAGATTATGAGAGTAAACTTGCTCAGAATATAAAAATAGATTGTAAAAGTTTCTACAAATATATAAAACAAAAAAGAGTGGCTAAGGTAAATATTGGTCCTTTAGAGGATGAGAAGGGAGATTTAATAATGGAAGATGAGGAAATGGCTGAGGAACTGAACAGGTTTTTTGGGTCGGTCTTCACAGTGGAAGACACAAATAACATGCCAGTGACTGATGGAAATGAGGCTATGACAGGTGAGGACCTTGAGAGGATTGATATCACCAAGGAGGTAGTGATGGGCAAGCTAATGGGGCTAAAGGTAGACAAGTCTCCTGGCCCTGATAGAATGCATCCCAGAGTGCTAAAAGAGATGGCTAGGAAAATTGCAAATGCACTAGTGATAATTTACCAGAATTCGCTAGACTCTGGGGTGGTCCCGGTGGATTGGAAATTAGCAAACCTGACACCACTGTTTAAAAAAGGAGGTAGGCAGAAAGCGCATAATTATAGGCCAGTTAGCTTAACTTCGGTAGTCGGGAAGATGCTGGAATCTATCATCAAGGAAGAAATAGTGAGGCATCTGGAAGGAAATTGTCCCATTGGGCATGAGTTCATAAAGGGCAGGTTGTGCCTAACTAATTTAGTGGAATTTTTTTAGGACATTACCAGTGCAGTAGATAACAGGGAGCCAATGGATGTGGTATATCTGGATTTCCAGAAAGCTTTTGACAAGGTGCCACACAAAAGATTGCTGCATAAGATAAAAATGCATGGCATTAAGGGTAAAGTAGTAGCATGGATAGAGGATTGGTTAATTAATAGAAAGCAAAGAGTGGGGATTAATGGGTGTTTCTCTGGTTGGCAATCTGTAGCTCGTGGTGTCCCTCAGGGATCAGTGTTGGGCCCACAACTGTTCACAGTTTACATAGATGATTTGGAGTTGGGCACCAAGGGCAATGTGCCCAAGTTTGCAGACTACACTAAGATGAGTGGTAAAGCAAAAAGTGCAGAGGATACTGGAAGTCTGCAGAGGGATTTGGATCGGCTAAGTGAATGGGCTTGGGCCTGGCAGATGGAATACAATGTTGACAAATGTGAGGTTATCCATTTTGGTAGGAATAACAGCAAAAGGGATTATTATTTAAATGATAAAATATTAAAACATGCTGCTGTGCAGAGAGACCTGAGTGTGCTAGTGCATGAGTCGCAAAAAGTTGGTTTACAGGTGCAACAGGTGACACCACTGTAAGAAGGCAAATGGAATTTTGTCCTTCATTGCTAGAGGGATGGAGTTTAAGACTAGGGAAGTTATGCTGCAATTGTATAAGGTGTTAGTGAGGCCACACCTGGAGTATTGTGTTTAGTTTTGGTCTCCTTACTTGAGAAAGGACGTACTGGCACTGGGAGGGTGTGCAGAGGAGATTCACTAGGTTAATCCCAGAGTTGAAGGGTTGGATTACGAGGAGAGGTTGAGTAGACTGGGACTGTACTCATTGGAATTTAGAAGGATGAGGGGGGATCTTATTGAAACATATAAAATTATGAAGGGAATAGATAGAATAGATGTGGGCAGGTTGTTTCCACTGGCGGGTGAAAGCCGAACTAGGGGCCATAGCCTCAAAATAAGGGGAAGTAGATTTAGGACTGAGTTTAGGAGGAACTTCTTCACCCAAAGGGTTGTGTATCTATGGAATTCCTTGCCCAGTGAAGCAGTAGAGGCTCCTTCATTAAATGTTTTTAAGGTAAAGATAGATAGTTTTTTGAAGAATAAAGGGATTAAGGGTTATGGTGTTCGGGCCGGAAAGTGGAGCTGAGTCCACAAAAGATCAGCCATGATCTCATTGAATGGCGGAGCAGGCTCGAGGGGCCAGATGGCCTACTCCTGCTCTTAGTTCTTATGTTCTTATGTTCTTCTTATGTTCTTAAAACAAATTCCACGAGACTCACGGGAAACCTAATCGGCCCGGTCCCAACGGCCTAGTGTAGGTTTGACATCCCTCCCCACCCCCAAGTCCGAACATGGGTGTACCAAAGGAGAGTGTGGGGAAGGACCTCTGCACCTCTTAGCCTGAGGCTGCCACCCAGGCGTCATTGGGGTGGGGTCAGATGGTGTGTAAGGGTCAGGGGACTGACATTTTTGCATTGTGTGCCTTAGTGGCACCACCCCCGGTGGCTGTTCGTCCGTACTCTCATCCCCGGCATCAGCCGGTGGTGGCACCGCCATCTCTGAGTCCGTGTCATCAGCATTATACGTTTCAGCAATGAAACCTTTGTCGGTTTGCGGTGGGGATGATGGCAGTGTCGGGGTTCCCAGGGGCTCCACCGGCCTCTCCAAAAGTGCGTTGTTCAATACGGAGTTGCGGCTGTGAGGATGGTCAAGGTGCTTGTTGCTTCCCAGTCCCTTGGTGTTGTTGGGCTTCAAGACGGGGACGGCCGGCGCTGTCCAATTCACAAACTCCACCAGGCAGATAATAACTTAGCCTTCAAGGCGATCGCGCTTTGCGTCCACTTTAAGCAATAATGCATAAGGAACCGGGCGAGCACGGAAATACCTCAGTTGCCCTTTAGGGTCCACATAAACTTTCGTTTGAGTTCCAATCCGGTTTTGTAAATCACGGGGTAGTTTGCCAGCACTGCGTGAGGGCCCCCAAACATTACTCGGAACACTTACTGCCAGTCAAGGCGGAGGCCCTGCAACCAATCGTGGCTGAACAAACTGAAGACTTTGCCCTGCACCATGACCAGGGTAGACAAGCGGTTTGCTGCCTGTAGACTACCGGGGCCATCATATTTGCAGCTATCACCAGCAGATCTCTGATGTCAGTGGCAAATCGGGCCTCAGCGTCCTGCAATGACAGGAGTTTCACTCTGTTATTGAAAATATGGAAAGATGTGTCATTTGAAACATGGAAGTCTGACAATATCTGGTCTGAGAGAAACATGAGAGGATACAGGGAAAGATCCCACAAAGGGTAAACAGCAGCTGCAAAGAGCAGGATTATAAAATGCAGATAGCCTTGGTCAAGCAGGCTTAGCAAACAAGACAAACAGGATTTTGAATGAAGCCAAAAACAATGGCTCACACCTTCATTGAAAGTAATTATCTTAGTGAGCAGCTGGAAAAGAATGGATGAGGTTCAGTTGAATTTGGTGACGATTCTAGGTGTGAAAATTTGCTAATACCCGGTAAATTAAAGAAAACTGGAGACTATCAGTCTACGAGAAACATAATTCAAAGCCAAAATCAAAGTCAAAATTATGAGCTGAGGCCACAATTGGAAAATAAAACTATAGAAATGACAGGAATTAAAAGTAACACCTCTTGAAGTCAAAGCATTTTGAACATCATAAAGAAAACAATGTAATCAGATCTATGAGATGAAGTCATGTCAAAATGAATACTTAGTTTGATTAGAAAGTTTCGATCAAAGATACTTTTTACAATCAAAGAAAATAAGAGTTACTTTACAATAACGTCATAAAAACTTAATAACTGTTAGGAAAATATATAAACCCAGAGACCAGGGCAGGAACTACCAGAACCAGAGCCAGAACCAGAACTCAGAGAGAGGCGGAGAAGCAGAGACAGATTACAGTCAGCTCGGCCATGGGAAAGAGACAGGGCAAAGCAGCCGAGCTAAAATAGCTAATACATCTAAGGAAGACTAGAATTTAAAGAGTAGGCAGAGTCAGCTCAGAGTCAGCTCAGAGATAGCCAGCAGAGTCAGCTCTCATAGCTCGGTACATGGGAAAGATAGGACACAGCAACCGAGCTAACCAGCGAATACATCTAAAGAAGACCAGACTTTAAAGAAGATTGATTGTCAAGTTGGGCCTGAAGGGCTCTTCAACCAACCAGAAGGATCCAGAAGCAAGATCTTGTTACCTTTCTGTAAAGACAGTAATTACAGCTTTTAAAAGAAAAAATATAATGATAAAATAACTTAATTTAACCTGAAATAGTGGTTATTCCAAAGTCTACTTTACTTACTTAGCAATCCGGGACCCAGGATCGATGCTACTAAGTGGTAAGTAGATGAAATCTTCGGTGAAGGTATGGGTTATACCGGGGGATTACTTGAAAACATAGTTTGACCTGAATAGCACCCACTGAAGCCTGTATCGTAGTCGGGGAGTGAGAATCCCTGTTCACCATTTAGAATGTCGACCCTTTTTGGTATAGGGGGACTTCTAAGAATAGTGGTGAGTTTTCAAAAACAACTCCCAATCGGATTTTCTCAAAAGTGCCATTACTAACTATCGAGACAGTGACCCCAGTGTCCAACTCCATCTGAATCGGATGACCATTGACACGAATTGTGGTTTTAATGGGGGTGACCCTGGCTGTGGAGTCATAGTTCAGTTGGTGGCAATTGTCTGTGGGTTACTCCATGAAATAGGTTAGGGACCAGGGAGGGCGGCCATGCCTGGCGGATTGATGGGCGGACGGACCATCCCATGAATTTCGTTCTCTGCGACCACGCTGACCACACGTCCTGCCGTATCCGGGGTCTGTTTCGTAAAAATCGGGGGAGGGGTCCCATCCAACCGCTGGACTCCTGAATGGATGGTCTGATTCCCGACGGGAAGCCATCCAGAGTCGAGGACCCGCATTGTTCGGTCAAAGGGGCACAGCTCTTCAGGGGGAAGTACGGCCCAAACTGAGGACTTCCATTCCCTGAAACTATTGCATGCCCTGCTCCGTACTTTCCGTGATAGGGTTATCTCTACGGTTCTCTTGAGTTCCAGCTGGGGTTCAGCAAGCAGCTTCTGCTGTGTTGCCATATTACGGACATTGCAGGCCCGTCTGTCTCACAACACCTCGAAAAGGGCGACGCAATATTCACAGAAATCTGCAAGCTTTCAGAAGGGCACCAAATATTCCATCACGGACTCCCCAGGGGTTCATTTAGCTGTATTAAAATGGTAGCGCTGGGCAATGACAGAAGGTCTAGGGTTGAAGTGCTCTCCAACCAAGGTGACAGGTCTGTGAATAACTTTGAGTCCGAGGTGGCAGGGTACATCAAGTTCTTAATTACGCTAAATGTGGACGCATCACAGGCTGTTAACAGAATAACGGTCTGGCAGTCATCCCTGACCATGGCATTGGCCCAGAAAAATAGCACATTCCTTCAACATACTGTGACCAGTCTTTGGTACCTGCATCAAACGCATCAAGTTTCCCAAAGTGTGGCCTGTCTTGAGGCCTATGGAGAGGTGGCTGAGTACCTTGGAAATGGGCACCATCTGCAACTCCACTTGATCCTTGTTGCCAGTGTTAGAGTCGAGGAAGTGACCACATGGGAGCGTAAGGAAACAAAAGTTTAATGAATGAAGAATGAAAACTCTATATACATTGTCATGATATTCAAACACACACATCATGATAGACACACCAACAGACAAATCAGAACACACAACACCACAACCAATCACAGAAAGATATAAAAGCACAGACACGACCCCCGGTGGTCAGTATTAGCTGCAGAGGAGGACCAGGACAGATCTGTTACCAAACACACTCAGGGAGACAGCACGTGCAGAGTATCCAGAACAAACTGTATTATAAGAGTTAAAATAAAATAGAGTTGTACCACATACAACTGTGTTGGCTCATCTGTGCACCAGAGCACCCAACACCACATGGTACAGGAGTGGATCGATACCTGCCGGCATACCTCAGTGTACAGAGACAACCAGCAGTGCCCAGGCAAAATGATAGAGCTCCCGGTTCCGCAGCCGCTCCAGTGCTACGGCGACCTCCGCGAAAACTGGCGGCGATTCCGGCAATGGTTCGAATTGTTCCTGGTGGCAGCTGAACTCCAAGACCTGGATGATAGCGAAAAAATTGAATTTCTCCTCACCATCGCCGGTGCAAGGGCAAGAGAAATATTCACAAGGTTCAGGTTCTTCAGGAGGCAGCAAAGGTACGATTACCAGGCAGTCCTGGACAAATTCTCCTAGTACTGTGAAGAAAACGCAATCCAATCGGCAAGTAAAGGTAAGAAAAGCTGCAGTACTCACCTCGTGGCTGGGATCCCGGAGCCCGAATTCCCAGAGGCCGAAATCCCGGGCCTGAGAGAGGGCTGGGTCGAGGTTGGCGGCAATCTTGCTAAAGGTATCACGCAAGCACAGTTGCGCGAGCAGTGCGCAGAACCGGATGTTTCGTTTGCGCATGCGCGAGATGCTGCGCATGCGCAGTCAAGAAAACGGCCATCGGTAAAGGAACAGCGATCTGAGCATGCGCAGTCGCTTCCTACGTGCTACATACCGAGCGTCAGGATGTCAGAGGCCCCAGACTGCACCAATTTAAAGGGGAAATGTCCCAAATCCAATTTAAAAGGGAAACGTCCCAAATCAAAAAAACAAAAATCTGTTAAAGCTGTAAAACAACCTTCCCTCACCTGGAATGACAGCACATTGCCGCAAATTGACCCAGGAGATGAATTTGACCTCCGAAGAACCCTCCGACAAGCAGTTACCTACGCACCAGCCGATGATTCCGACCTTGAATACTTCGATGACGATCTTTACAGTGTTTCCGGACCTCGCGAGCCCAATGATAGCTCCGTGCTCCTATACGACTATGACTCGGACGAACCTTTCGTGTTGCTCATTGGCGGCCCCCACATTGAATCCGACGCAGATGCGGATTCATTTTTCGGATTTGAGGATCTTCAATCCAGCAGATATGACGTTCCAACTTATCAGTACCGGATGATGCTGCAGCCTGACATTAACAGACAGGGAGCGGTGCAAGCACACGGAGAGTGCCCTGCTGCCACACAGAGCGTGGTCCACGTCCCGCTCAACGTTCCCGACTCTATGAAAGAAGACATGCAAGACTCCAGAGTGCAGTCCTCGCATGAACCAGAAGTGACTCCAGTGTCACAAGCTTCCACAGCAAGCTCGTGGACAGACTCCACAATTGCAGAAATGCAAGACTCCAGAGCGCAGTCCTTGCACGGACAAGAAGTGACTCCAGTGTCACAAGCCTCCACAGAGAGCTCGTGGACAGCCTCCACGATAGAAGCAACGCAAGACTCCAGAGCGCAGTCCTTGCACGAACAAGAAGTGACTCCAGTGTCACAAGCCTCCACAGAGAGCTCGTGGACAGCCTCCACGATAGAAGCAACGCAAGACTCCAGAGCGCAGTCCTTGCACGAACAAGAAGTGACTCCAGTGTCACAAGCCTCCACAGAGAGCTCGTGGACAGCCTCCACGATAGAAGCAACGCAAGACTCCAATGTGCAGTCCTTGCAGGAACAAGACCATGAGGGTCTCGCAACCTCTCCTGACCAACCAGCGGCAGACGATGCAAGTCTGCCATGCTCACGTGAACAGCAAGAAGGCTATAACAGCCTACCATGCTCCACTACACAGCAGTATGACCATGACGGTCTCTCATGCTACAATGAAGGGCACAGCGCTGAAGACTGTTCAAGCCCAACTGAAGACAAGCCAAAGGAATCGCCTCGTCCAAGCCTGAAGAAAAAAGGTTTATGCGCTGACCTTCAGGATCATTATAGCCGAACAGAGATTAATAATGCTGCACGGCCACAGAAGGATGCTGAGGATTTGCTAACGAAATTAATTGAATGTTTAACTTGCAAGGAGCAGACTGAGAATTGCCAGTGTTTTAGTACGGATCGAAAAAATGGACAAGACATTGATCCTCAGGTGATGGAAATAACACAACCTGAATCATATCTACAGCAGGGACAAATGTCTCCCTTCAACACAACGCCGCAAAATCCCAACTTCGGAGACCAGCAGTTAGTCAGTAATGACTCTTCAAACCTTGAGGGGAACATTAATTGCATTGAACCTATACACACTCCACTGATTATTGAGCAGAACATTGGAGCAAGAATCCTGAGGACACCGACATCGAGTAGCCAGATAACGAATTTAAAACCCACAGCAGTTTCAAGTGAACCAAGTGTGCTTTCCACTAATGGTGAAGATGCAGATAAGGTCGACCCGATTATCCATTGTACCACACTAACCCCAGTGATTAAGCAGTTATGTATGGGGAGTATAATGTGGGCAATTGAGAACAGTAAAAGAGAGACTGTGACCATGCCAGTCCCAGCAAAATCAGACCCAGAGACCATGAAGGCATGTACATTAGACAAAGATACATATGAGGTACCTGAGAAGAAAAGTGAAACGGAATGTTCTTTGGAAAATAGTACAATGTCGATAGAAACATTGGATCCTATATTCGAGACCATACATATGGGAGAATTTGGGGGTAATAAACAAGGTTCTGCAATGTCTGGGGGAAGATTTAAAATTCCAAAGAAGAAAAGCCCAAATGAAGGACAACGGCAAGACAATGACAGTCCACCGACATGGTGTGCACCACCAGATGAAAACTCTGACAATTTACCCAACCCTAGTGAACAGCAAGCTGCTAATGAGGATCTATCCACGGGATGTGAGACGAGTGACGACAGCATCCCACTTCCCATGCAAAAGGTGCAAGGTGACAGACCTCGCCTAGTGCGTACCGAGGCACTCGACGATCACGGTGGGACCATTGACGACTGCTGTGGCGGCGCACCGCTTCCACCCTCGATGGCTCGACCCTCTCCACTGGTTGGTGCATTCCTGCATGTTCCGACTCCAGAAGTGCAGCTTCAGGGAATCTCGGCTGCCTCCAGTGAACCTGTTGGGACTCCGGACGGGGGGCATCGACGGAAGGCAGACCGGACTCCAGATGGGGAGCAGCCAAGCGCCGACTCTGATTTGCGCACGCCAGACCTTGCTCCGGACGGGCGGTGTCGCGGCCTCGGTGATGGCACGCTCAGGGTGACGGCGGATGCCACGGCGACAGGGAATGGATCGCGTGGCAGTCCCACTGGGTCGGCAGTGGCAACCAGCACCGGCGGTCCAAGATGGACACACCAATTCGCGCCATCGCCAGACGTTGATGCGAGCAACAATTCTCTCTCCAAGGCGACATGCTTCGACGTTTCTCTGCGGAGTCGCCCTTCCGGCACAGCAGGTGGCCGGAACCAGCGTACACGGTCTCGGCCAACTTCCACATCTGGCACAGTCATCGCCTTGCATGATATTAGTGATGGTGCTACTTCGATGGCAACGACCCATCGGCTACAAGATGCCGTCCACTACAAACATAAAAAGAAAAAGACTCCACCTTGTTCCTGGCATGCAGGGCGGATGGATTGGTGCGTAGGCGCAATCAGCGAGCTTTGCGCCGCCTTCCACGCTCGCAACTGAACCATACGCACACGCCGGATCCTCCACTGGTTCCCAAGGATGACTTCGTGGAGATGCCACGGATCATGCCCCTTCCATCGCCACCAGAACCAAACCACAGCCAAGGCACCACTAACAAAGATGTTGAATGTTATATTTGCACGAATGAAAAAACCAAGCACTGCACGAAGTACAACAAATGGTAAAGTAGAGACTTCGGCAACAGCATCACCTCCAACAGTCCAAGGTGAACCAGTGTGACCCCAAATCTCCACAGCTGAACCGGCTTGAGGACCAGCCCATTCTTGAGGCGGTCACCCATTAGACTGGACTTATAACGCTGTTCATACGTTCAAAAAGTCAAACACTTCTGTATTATAACCTGTTGTTGTTTATTGTTCCAGATATCGTCTGACCAGACCAATGTTCAAGTTTTTTTTTCTCTCGCATCCAAGTTTTGTTATGGTACAACCTTGTTAGTGTGACGCACCCGACATCGCCCCATGTAAATAGTTACGTCATATACACACGCTGTACACAACACACACACACACTCTTAGATGCACTCACGACACAATTATATTTATAACCACGTAGGCACATATCTTTGTAAAAAGGGGGGATGTCATGACATTCAAACACACACATCATGATAGACACACCAACAGACAAATCAGAACACACAACACCACAACCAATGACAGAAAGATATAAAAGCACAGACACGACCCCCGGTGGTCAGTATTAGCTGCAGAGGAGGACCAGGACAGATCTGTTACCAAACACACTCAGGGAGACAGCACGTGCAGAATATCCAGAACGAACTGTATTATAAGAGTTAAAATAAAATAGAGTTGTACCACATACAACTGTGTTGGCTCATCTGTGCACCAGAGCACCCAACACCACATACACCACTCCGGAAAGGACTCCTGCACCCAGCCCATACCCAAGCCGGGGTTTTTATGTCCTGGCTTGTTCCTCTGCTGATGAGGGTGCTCTGCCCCCTCAATGGGGTGGTTCATATTCCACGAGACTCATGGGGAGCCAATCAACCCGGTCCCATGGGACTTGTATAGGTTAGAACCTGCCTTTCAGATGAGATGATATCCACCCCAGCAGAAAAATAGGCTCAACTCTTACTTGAAGTAATTTAGTGAATGATCGCTCAGTGGGAACAATGACAACTGTTCCAAAGTTCTGCTACTCTTTGAAAAGAATCACAGCTCAACATCTAATCTAGTTCATACATATCTTAAAACTGATGTCTGGTCATCTATAAACTATTTAGTTGAAACAAACTGTATGACAAACACAACCAATTTACTTCATTATGGTATAAACTTCAATCAAATCTTCCCCAAATCTGTATTTCTCGGAAGGGCCTTCAGCTCTTCAAGACTTGATAGCTTAGAGTATTAGTGTTGTGGCCATTTACTGCACTCTTCCCAAAGCCACAACATCACCCTGCATGTAAGGAGACCAAAACCAGACACAGACTTCCAACTGTCGTCTAACCAAGCATTTAGCAAGGATAAAATGGTATATTCTGGGCTGGATTTGATTTTTCTTGGTGGGGTCAGGGAGGCAGAGAAGAAACCAAATGGTCTGCTCACTCCTGCTCCCACTCTCTCAGCTCACTCAATCAAGCATCGGATGGCCACTTTACGGTCATTTTTAGGTGCCAAGGGTGGGGAGGGGGGTGAGGCAACACAAGCAATTGGCACTGTGGCCAAGACATCATGTGGTTGTGGGGTAAGGAAGTCGAGAATTGGAAAAGTCCTATGCTCAGAACCATTCTATATTTTTTATTGAATGCTCAAATAACATACAGATGCTGCCACTTTCTCCAGCGAATTCTGTTGGTACATTCAGTCATGGTCCCAGTGGCAAGCCATTTCTTCTATGATGTGTTGGGTGTTCTGGATCACATACAGGTCACCAACACTTGAAGTAGTGCCACACTATTTTATTAAAAGGTTAACTATTTAAACATACTTGAACTGTGGGTAAATACGATACTAGCTTCAACTAAAGATCTTTGCCTTGTCCTAACCAGTTGATGCACTCAGCACATGGTGAATGTCTGTGCTGCAGGCTGTGAGCTCTGTGCTCCTAGCTAGCTGCTACTCGAATGAGTGGGAACTCTGATGCCCCCTGTCTTTATAGTGTGTGTGCTATCGCTGGTGATTGGCTACGATGTTGTGTATGTTGATTGGTCCCACTGTGTGTCCATCAGTGTGTGTCTGCACCATGATATACTGGTGTATATTATGACATCCTCCCTTTTCTATAAAAAAAATGTGCCTGCGTGACATTAAATAGTGTGTGGTGAATGTTCCTGACTACGTGTGTGCGAAATATTTACAGGACTATGTACATAAAACTAAGCTATTTACATGGGAAGGTGCCTGGTGCAGAAAAAACAGTCACACAATTAACGAGATGAACACTATATACAAACCACTTGAACGATGAAACGGAAGAACAGAACGGACCAGAGAGTCCATTAGTGCACAAAGTTCACAAATTAAGTCTCTGAGGTGGGCGACGAATTCTGGTTGACCGTCAGGGTGGCACACCACTCGTCGTCTGGATCAATGCTGTGCACCGACAGCGGCTGGTGTTTTCACTTCGGGGACAGCCTGTTTTTCGTTATGACACCGACTCGAAAAGGCGCCTTCGGGTCCTCGGTATCACTGCTGTGTGGGAGGTCGGAATCGGACTCGGTGACCGTGGGTTGAATTGCCAGAACATTCCTGCGAGGCTGGCGGAAGCAATATGAATTGGAAGGCTGAGCTGCTCGACAGCAGGCAGCATAGTAGCCAAGTCTTCCACATCATAGGCATTGTCGAGATATTGCGGGGTATTGCTGCTTTAAATGGGCGGAGCTCGTCGTGACGTCAGCATGTTCGCTGCGCCACCGCGCATGCGCGGTGTGGTCATGCGTGGTGCGTGCCTGCGCATTACGTTCCTCCACGTCACCGTCCCCTCGTTTGGTGCGTACAAGTGCGGGTGTCCGTGAAAAGCGCACGAAATGGCCGCCCTCATCCAGGCTGAGTCCCTGGAGGTGCTCAATCACTTGGACCCGTTCTGCCTCGTGGGGACCTTGCCGCGCCATTTCAGCCGCTTGTATATGGGAGTACCAACTGTTGGCATTTTCATGTAGGACACAGGTCTCGATGGCGGTCGCTAGGTGAGTTGCTTTACTTTGAGGAGTTGCTGATGTAGGGGGTCCGACTGAACACCGAAAATGATCTGGTCGCGTATCATGGAATCGGCGGTGGGCCCGTAGCTGCAAGATTGCGCAAGGATGCGGAGGTGCAATAGAAAGGTTTGGAAAAGTTCGTCCTTACCCTGCAAACGCTGCTGGAACACGTAGCATTCAAAACTTTCATTCACCTCTACGCTGCAGCCAGTGCCAAATTTGAGGAGAACCGTCTTGAACTTCGTCTTATCTTAAATGTGGATGGCATGGTCCCCGGCTGTGGAGAGGAGAAGAACAATCTTTCTGGTGTCCGAGGCGCCCTCCCTGTCTGTGGCTTCGAGGAAGAGCTGGAAGCGCTGTTTGAAAATCTTCCAGTTGGCCCCGAGGTTGCCGGCGTTGCGGAGCGGCGGCGGCGGGCTGATGTTGTCCATGTTGCAGGGTGACGGACTGCTGGCGGAAGGCAGATCACTTGCAGGTAGGTCTAAGAAGTGCTAGTATGCAACCACTCCTCATGATGTGTTGGGTGTTCTGGATCACATACAGGTCACCAACACTTGAAGTAGTGCAACACTATTTTATTAAAAGGTTAACTATTTAAACATACTTGAACTGTGGGTAAATGCGATACTAGCTTTAACTAAAGACCTTTGCCTTGTCCTAACCAATAGATGCACTCAGCACATGGTGAATGTCTGTGTTGCAGGCTGTGAGCTCTATGCTCCTAGCTAGCTGCTACTCGAATGAGCGGGAACTCTGATGCCCCCTGTCTTTATAGTGCGTGTGCTCTCACTGGTGATTGGCTGCGATGTTGTGTATGTTGATTGGTCCCACTGTGTGTCCATCAGTGTGTGTCTGCACCATGATATACTGGTGTATATTATGACATTCTACCCTTGTGTTGCCTTGTCATAGCTGCCGTAGAACACGATTGTTAACAAATTTAATAGCTTGTTAATTAATTATTTCAAGATGGTGGGAGGGCTGTTAATGTCCACACCTATAACTTGGTAGACTGGTGTGATGATGGTGTTGCCGATGCAATGCCATCATGCTATTTGTGCGGGGGTCACACATACACACATGTCCGATTTGTTGACATTAAATTCAATCCTTTGTCTTACAATTGATTGTCCTATAAGTAAGTAATGTGGCCATTGTCCCAGATGACCATAGGCTGCTTTTCCCTTTGAGGCGGTGAGCTGACATGTGGTGATTTAATCTGAGGATCACCACGCCTCAGGTGAGGGGCAAGGTTGAGAAGGCAGAGCCCTCATGAAAAACCTCAGCCGGTACAAGAATTAACCCATGCTGTTAGCCTCGCTCTGTATCACTAACCAGATGCCCAGCCAAATGAGCTAAACCAGTTTCCTGGCCCACTGAGCTGAACAGTTCTATAAATACACCAGAGCACTCCATATACACTTGCTATGATTTCATAGCAATGGCTGTGAGTCTTTGGATATCATGCATCAATGATCAGGTGCCTTTCTTTGTTTCCACTAGCTTTTGGACATTTTGCTTTTTGTTAAGTTGAGCAACTTCTGTCAATGACGAGTAAAGGCCTCTGTGCATCCAGATCTAGCTGTTGTAACTGAGCATTATCTATAGTGGGGTTCCGAAGAAGGGTCTTATTGGACTTGCAATGTTAACTCTGTTTTTCTCTCCACGGAGGCTGGCAGACCTGCTGAATTTTTCGAGCACATTCTGTTTTAATTTCAAAATTCCAGCATCCTCAGTATTTTGCATTTATCATCTGTAGTCATCCTGGTTTGAGGTTAAAGATATGCTCCTTGATAGTCATTTGGTTCTAAATGGGCAAACAGTAAAGCAGTTCGATGTCCAATATTGAGCTTCAACATATAAACTGACAACTAATGCATATATTTCATTGCAATTTCATTTGAATGTTTGGATTAAAGTGGGCAATACTGAATAGAAAAATTGAGGACAGGTGAATGAGTAAAATAGCCAGGACAAAAGTTCCTTTATGTTCTTGACAGGCGACAATTTTCTGAATCTTACTTTGAACACCTCATCTATCCTTTGGTAACTACAGTACATTCCTCAAGGCCAAATTACTTTTTCAAATAAAGAATCATACTTGCTCATCACATTTCAACTGAAGTGCTTGATCCAGCCCTTGGTACATGTAACACTGTGCTGTGTTTTAAATACAGCCAGTCTATAAAACAAACAGCAACAGATCCTTTTCTCTTTAAATAAAACAAGGCTATTAAATAGCTGACAGTAAGGGAGATCATTATGAAAACATATTGCTGTAACCATAGTGAAATGATATATCAGCTTATTCTAACTCTTCTGAACAGTGAATTAATATATCCTAAAATTTATTTTATATCATTCTGGGTTGTTAATGAGATAATAAAAAATAAAAAGATGCTCATTAATTACTTTTTTTTACACTTTGGAGGCTATTTTAATATGGTGCAGTGGGAAAAGCATTTCTATTGCTATCTCTGATACATGACTTCGCTGCAACTGTGATGTGGAATAATAAAAAACATTATGGCTAAATCAGAAGGGTTTACAATAATTTACAGTTTGTAAGAGCCATTGATGCAGCCATCATGGCCGGGATCTTCCAGTCCACCTGGGAAGCTTGGTGGACGAAGGAACTTAATTTGACACAAATCCAAAAACCAGTTCCCCAACGACGGGGTTAACTCTCGCAATTATATCCGCGAGAATTTAAAGGTGAGTCAAGTTTCCCAACGGCAATGTCGGGAAGCCCTTCTGCAAGCATTAGCAAGTCATGCAATGCTCATTGAAAGGCCAGCTCAGCAGAATAAATTTCCCCCTCTAAATTAAGTTCCCCACCATTCAGGAATTAGAACGTTCTTCCATGACTTGCAAGATGTGCAGGTTCGGTGGATTGGCCATTCTCAATTGCCCTTAGCATCCAAAAAGGTTAGGTGGGTGAGGCACGATCAATTTGGCTGGAGACGAAGTTGAATTCAAACTGAGGCTTTATTAGTATCTGAAGTGTGGCGTCCGACAACAGCTGCGAGCTGAAGGCCACGCATATTTATAACCCGCTCCTGGGCGGAGCTAGCATGCAGGGGCCCAGGTGAACCTGTAGTGCAGGTTTGTTGCTGACTTTGCCTTAGTTCAATTGCTCTGTTTTATCACCTTTGCTCTTCAGTCGCCAGGTATCTTTATGATACCGCCACGTGGTTCACGTCCGAGTAATAATCAATAATCCAATACACCGCTTAGTCAGGTTTAAATCAAAGCACATTTACTATACACAGTAATCGCTACTCATGCACAAATTCTACGTCTAAGCTACTTCTACAACTAACAGGCCTATACTTAACTTGGAACTGGCCCACCAGGTCAGGGGAACAAATGGCCTTTCGTTCGGGCTCTGAGTCTGCGGGATTCGAAGTTGGTACGGATTGGTAGCTAGGAGCGCCTATCTCGTAGCGAGCGTTGAATTAAACTTACGAGTTTGATCTTCACTGCTCCGGTCACGGTCAATGTTGGTTCATTGTTGCTGGGTGACCCGGGCAGGAAGAAGAGGTGAAGAGGGGCTGCTGAAGAGTGAAGAGAGAGCGATTTGAACTTGGGGCTCAATTCTTATCGTCCCCAGGGGCTTCCCGCCTTTCGGGGCGGACCCTGTACCTGGTCCCAAGTGATTGGACTTTGTCCCAATCGCTTGGTTCGATTTTCTCCAATGCTGGAGCGGTTCCCTGATCGATGGGCGGTCTTGAGGTGCCTTTTGTGTAGGCTCCTGCTGGCGCCGAAGTGTCTGGTTTTGCTTTGTGTGTCTATATGTTGCTTATTGTTCCTGGGGATTGCTCATTAGTATGCAGATGGCTGTTATTTTGTTATGCTGATGGTTGCTGGTATTGATATTGTCTGGCCTTTCCAGAGGTAAATACACAGCCAACCTGCAGCTGCTTGTTTGTGTCTTGTTGGCTGACTTTCCCATCAGCCTTTGCCGTTCGCCATTTTGAATCGGGAGTTGGCCATTTTAAGTGGCTACATGTTCTACCGTACAACCCTTAATATAGGAACACAGTGGTTTACCACATTCACCCCCTGTTAAAATTGAGTCCGGCGGGGGGTGGTGGATAACTATATACAATTCGCAATCTTTAATATTTACAGAAGTGAAAGAAAAATGTCTCTGGTCATCCGGTGGGCAGGTCAGACGTTCAGCCGGTCCGGCGCCTTGATCATCCTCTGGGATCGGCGAAGTGGAACCGGCAATGTTGGTGCTGTTGTGGTCGAAGTTGACTCAGGGAGCGTGCCAAAATCCTCTTCATCAACGGGGGTGGGCAGGGGGAGGACGGATGGTCCTGGGGGGGTGATGGGGGTGGCGGGGGAGGGGAGGGTGGCGCCGGGGGCGACGGGGGTGGTGTGGGGGTGAAACCAGCTGGTGCCAGGTCTCTGAGGGAGACGGTATCCTGGCGGCCTTCGGGGAACGCCACGTAGGCGTACTGTAGGTTTGCGTGGAGCAGGTGCACCCTTTCCACCAACGGGTCCACCTTGTGGAGCCGCACATGTTTACGGAGAAGCACGGTTCCCGGAGCTGTGAGCCAAGTTGGGAGTGATACCCCGGATGTGGACTTCCTGGGGAAAGCAAAAAGACGTTCATGCGGTGTACTGTTAGTAGCAGTGCAAAGTAATGAGAGAATGGAATGCAGTGCATCAGGGAGGACCTCTTGCCAGCGGGAGGCCGGGAGATTTCTGGACTGTAGGGCCAGTTGGATGGCCCTCCATACCATCCCATTCTCCCTTTCTACCTGTCCGTTTCCCCGGGGGTTGTAGCTCGTCGTTCTGCTGAAGGCGATACCCTGCTGAGCAGGAACTAGCGTAGCTCATCACTCATGAATGAGGATCCCCTGTCACTGTGGATGTAGGCGGGGAAGCCGAACAGAGTGAAGATAGAATTAAGGGCTTTAATGATAGTGGCAGACGTCATGTCGGGGCATGGGATGGCGAAGGGAAAACGGGAGTATTCATCGATCACACTGAGGAAATACGTGTGTCAGTCGGAGGAGGGGAGGGGGCCTTTGAAATTCACCTGAGGCATTCAAAGGGGCGGGAGGCCTTCACCAGGTGCGCCCGGTCCGGCCGGTAGAAGTGCGGTTTGCACTCCGCACAGACCTGGCAGTCCTTGGTGATCGTCCTTACTTCCTCGACGGAGTAGGGCAAATTTTGTGCCTTAATGAAGTGGTACAACCGAGTGACCCCTGGGTGACAAAGGATGCCGTGCAGGGTCCGGAGTCGGTCTACCTGTGCACTGGCACATGTACCTCGGGATAGGGCATCTGGGGGCTCGTTGTGTTTGCCAGGGCGATACTTAATATCGTAGTTATAGGTTGTTGTCGCTAACTTTAGCCTTAGTTTAATTGCTCTGTTCTATCACCTTTGCTCTTGAGTCGCCAGGTATCTTTCTGATACCGCCACGTGGTTCAAGTCCGAGTAATGATCAATAATCCAATACACCGCTTAGGAAGAGTTAAATCAAAGCACATTTATTATATATAATAATCAATACTCATGCATAAATTCAATGTCCAAGCTATTCCTACAACTAACAGGCCAATACTTAATTTGGAAATGGCCCACCAGGTCAGGGAAACGAATGGCCTTTCGTTCGTGTTCTGAGCCTGCGGGATTCGAAGCGGGTACAGATTGGTAGCTAGGAGTGCCTATCTTGTTGCGAGCATTGAAGTAAGACTTACGGGATGTTTCGCGATGGCTGGACCGGTCACTGTCAAGGGTTGGTCTGCGTTGCTGAGTGACCCGGTCAGAAGATGAAGCAGAAGGGTGCAGGAGGATGCTGAAGGGTGCAGAAGGGTCGATTTGAACTTGGACTCTATTCTTATAGTCCCCAGGGGCTTCCCGCTTTTCAGGGCGGACCCTGTACCTGGTTCCAAGTGATTGGACTTTGTCCCAATCACTTGGTTCGATATTCTCCAATGCTGGAGCGATTCCTTGATCGATGGGCGGTCTTGAGGTGATCATTCACCTCCCTTTGTGTAGGCTCCTGTTGGCGCCAAAAAGTCTGGGTTGGCTTTGTGTCTAAAATGTTGCACATTGTTCCTGGGGATTGCTCATTAGTATGCAGGTGGCTGGTGTTTTGTTGTGCTGATGGTTCCCGGTATCGATCTTGTCTGGCCTTCCCAGAGGTGAATACACAGTCTACCTGTAGCTGCTTGTTTTAGTCCTGTTGGCTGATTTTCTCATCAGCCTTTGCCGTTCGCCATTTAAAATTGGGGTTAGCCATTCTAAATCGGGAGTTAGCCATTTTAACTGGCTACACCCCTCCTTGTGATCCTCACGCGAAGCGTGAAGGATCACATCAATTTGTTGCTTTCCATTCCCTGACCTGGGGGGGACACTTCCTTCATGGCCTCTGCATTGACCATAACTATGCAAAAAATGTTTTACTAACAATTCTAAGGATGCTATGTCAGACAGGGACATGCATTACAAAACACTAAACTGGGAACCTCTAACTTATTCTTAATATACTACACTCACTTAAACATTCCATTATCCTACCTTCCTCAATCATACAACAAAATCATAGCATTTCATACAGTTTTTCCTGGCTTGGCAGCCAAGCTCAGGATCATACAATTTGCTCATGATAAAGTTATTTACAGTTCTTTATTTACAATAACAATAAACGCAAGTGAATGTACTTTATTATAGATCGCGGGGGTCGGGGGTCTGGTCGTAACCGAACATAGGGGATCTGATCCTTTATACCGGGGTTCGAGCGCGGTAGGCTCTCCTTCTCCTTTTCCGTAGACGCATGGTCTGCACAATGCAGCAGAGTATCGCTAATGCTAGTAATGTCTCGATTACATAGGACAGGTTATAAACCTGGCACACCAGGATGATGTGGTGTTGCTGGTGACTGGGCTCTGGGTACTGCGGGATAGTGAAACATTAACGGCTGGGGGTCTTGAAGTCATGGGGTTCACGGTCACGCGCAACCAAATGTCCAAAAGCACAAGGGTGATCCACTTGAAGGAAGTCCTCATGGCTCTTGGAGTCGATTTCGGCGGGAGAACAGCTGGTGAGTCAGTTTCAGCGGGAGCAGTGCGGAAGTGGCTGCTGGGAGGTAAGTCTGTCCTTTAAAAGCACTTGTCTTTGAAGGGGCAGGCCAGTCGATTTCGGCGGGAGAACAGCTGGTGAGTCAGTTTCAGCGGGAGCAGTGCGGAAGTGGCTGCTGGGAGGTAAGTCTGTCCTTTAAAAGCACTTGTCTTTGCAGGGGCAGGCCAGTCGATTTCGGCGGGAGAACAGCTGGTGAGTCAGTTTCAGCGGGAGCAGTGCGGAAGTGGCTGCTGGGAGGTAAGTCTGTCCTTTAAAAGCACTTGTCTTTGCAGGGGCCGGCCAGTCGATTTCGGCGGGAGAACAGCTGGTGAGTCAGTTTCAGCGGGAGCAGTGCGGAAGTGGCTGCTGGGAGGTAAGTCTGTCCTTTAAAAGCACTTGTCTTTGCAGGGGCCGGCCAGTCGATTTCGGCGGGAGAACAGCTGGTGAGTCAGTTTCAGCGGGAGCAGTGCGGAAGTGGCTGCTGGGAGGTAAGTCTGTCCTTTAAAAGCACTTGTCTTTGCAGGGGCAGGCCAGTCGATTTCGGCGGGAGAACAGCTGGTGAGTCAGTTTCAGCGGGAGCAGTGCGGAAGTGGCTGCTGGGAGGTAAGTCTGTCCTTTAAAAGCACTTGTCTTTGCAGGGGCAGGCCAGTCGATTTCGGCTGGAGTGGAGCTGGCTGGTTAGTCAATTTCAGCAGGAGCTGAGAATTGTTTTTTTTTAAATTATTGTTTTAGGCGGGAACAGGAAGTCGACCCGCGGACGTCTGGGAAGACCCTCACCAATAAATTCTGGTGGAGAGGAAACCCGAGACACTACACGTGTAGTGTCTCCCACCCGCCCTCCTCCTCTAACCTAATAATAAAACCCATTGGTCTGAGGTAAGTACCATATTTTATTATATTATTATTATTTTTATAAAAAATTTAATTTAGTTGTTAGCCAGATCTTGGTAGAAAGTTAGAGGAATGGCAGGGAAGGGAGTGCAATGTTCCTCCTGCAGGATGTTTGAGGTGAGGGATGCAGTTAGTGTCCCTGCTGATTTTACCTGCAGGAAGTGCTGCCATCTCCAGCTCCTCCAAGACCGAGTTAGGGAACTGGAGCTGGAGTTGGAAGAACTTCGGATCATTAGGGAGGCAGAAGGGGGTCATAGATAGCAGCTTCAGGGAATTAGTTACACCAAAGATTGGAGATAGGTGGGTAACTGTAAGAGGGACTGGGAAAAAGCAGTCAGTGCAGGGATCCCCTGCGGTCGTTCCCCTGAGAAACAAGTATACCGCTTTGGATACTTGTGGGGGGGATGACTTACCAGGGGTAAGCCATGGGGTACGGGCCTCTGGCACGGAGTCTGTCCCTGTTGCTCAGAAGGGAAGGGGGGAGAAGAGCAGAGCATTAGTAATTGGGGACTCTATAGTCAGGGGCACAGATAGGAGATTTTGTGGGAGCGTGAGAGACTCACGTTTGGTATGTTGCCTCCCAGGTGCAAGGGTACGTGATGTCTCGGATCGTGTTTTCCGGGTCCTTAGGGGGGAAGGGAGCAGCCCCAAGTCGTGGTCCACATTGGCACTAACGACATAGGTAGGAAAGGGGACAAGGATGTCAGGCAGGCTTTCAGGGAGCTAGGATGGAAGCTCAGAACTAGAACAAACAGAGTTGTTATCTCTGGGTTGTTGCCCGTGCCACGTGATAGTGAGATGAGGAATAGGGAGAGAGAGCATTTAAACACGTGGCTACAGGGATGGCGCAGGCGGGAGGGATTCAGATTTCTGGATAACTGGGGCTTTTTCTGGGGAAGGTGGGACCTCTACAGACAGGATGGTCTACATCTGAACCTGAGGGGCACAAATATCCTGGGGGGGGAGATTTGTTAATGCTCTTTGGGGGGGTTTAAACTAATGCAGCAGGGGCATGGGAGCCTGGATTGTAGTTTTAGGGTAAGGGAGAATGAGAGTATAGAGGTCAGGAGCACAGATTTGACGTCGCAGGAGGGGGCCAGTGTTCAGGTAGGTGGTTTGAAGTGTGTCTACTTCAATGCCAGGAGTATACGAAACAAGGTAGGGGAACTGGCAGCATGGGTTGGTACCTGGGACTTCGATGTTGTGGCCATTTCGGAGACATGGATAGAGCAGGGACAGGAATGGATGTTGCAGGTTCCGGGGTTTAGGTGTTTTAGTAAGCTCAGAGAAGGAGGCAAAAGAGGGGGAGGTGTGGCGCTGCTAGTCAAGAGCAGTATTACGGTGGCGGAGAGGATGCTAGATGGGGACTCTTCTTCCGAGGTAGTATGGGCTGAAGTTGGAAACAGGAAAGGAGAGGTCACCCTGTTGGGAGTTTTTTATAGGCCTCCTAATAGTTCTAGGGATGTAGAGGAAAGGATGGCGAAGATGATTCTGGAAAAGAGCGAAAGTAACAGGGTAGTTATTATGGGAGACTTTAACTTTCCAAATATTGACTGGAAAATATATAGTTCGAGTACAATAGATGGGTCGTTTTTTGTACAGTGTGTGCAGGAGGGTTTCCTGAAACAATATGTTGACAGGCCAACAAGAGGCGAGGCCACGTTGGATTTGGTTTTGGGTAATGAACCAGGCCAGGTGTTGGATTTGGAGGTAGGAGAGCACTTTGGGGACAGTGACCACAATTCGGTGACGTTTACGTTAATGATGGAAAGGGATAAGTATACACCGCAGGGCAAGAGTTATAGCTGGGGGAAGGGCAATTATGATGCCATTAGACGTGACTTGGGGGGATAAGGTGGAGAAGTAGGCTGCAAGTGTTGGGCACATTGGATAAGTGGGGCTTGTTCAAGGATCAGCTACTGCGTGTTCTTGATAAGTATGTACCGGTCAGGCAGGGAGGAAGGCGTCGAGCGAGGGAACCGTGGTTTACCAAGGAAGTGGAATCTCTTGTTAAGAGGAAGAAGGAGGCCTATGTGAAGATGAGGTGTGAAGTTTCAGTTGGGGCGATGGATAG